>NC_049249.1:6217937-6838875 GCF_011100685.1 Canis lupus familiaris
CCATGAGCATGGTATATCTCTCCAATCATACTTAGATCTTCTTTAGTTTTTCTTGGTAATGCTTTGTAATTTTTGGATAAATACCTTATACATATCTTGTTACATTTAGTTCTAATACTTAATTTTTTATGCTATTGTAGTTTCATTTTCTAATTACTAGGATATAGAAATACTTTCATATATTTATTTTTATTTACCATGCCAAATTCACTCATTAATTCTAATAGCTCATCAGTCATTTTATTTGGATTTTCTGTATTGACAGCCTTATCATTTGTGAAAAATAAGACTTTCACCTCTTCAGTCCTTCTGTCTTGCATATATGGATGGATAGATATAAGTATTTGCCTCATTGCACTGGCTAGAATCTCTTGTATCATTTTGCATGAAAGAAGTAATAGTATCTTTGTCTTATTTCTAATCTTTGTACTTATTATTAAATACGTGAAAAGCTACATAATAACAATTGTCATGAGAGAAATGTAAATAACATTACACATCCATTCAAAATGAGTAAAAGGTTTTTTAAGTACCATGAATTGTGGGACAGCTGGAACTTTCATACCGTGATGTAGTAGTATAAACTAGTACAACCACTTTGGAGAATTGACGTTATTTACTAACACTAAGCATGTATATATACTGTGACCCAAAATGTTCCATTCCTAGGACATTTGTCTGACTTCTTTTGGCTCGAAATGATATCAGTGTTTTATAGACACTAAAAAATTAAAGCTACAACACAAGGGGAAAACTCTCTAAAATGGAAATAAGATTTTTCTTTTAATATTTGAATTATTAAACTATATAGGAATGTTATTTTATGCCTTTTCCAAGTCCAGTTATGATAAAAATAGTATTTTTTATTGAACATAATTTTATTGCACTTAATAATGAATTGTGGATTTAGCTGCTAATTGTAACTTGTTAATGGTAGTAATAAATTTATTTAAATATATGCAGTTGTGTTCTATTGTTAAACATGCTACTCTTTGATTTGTGTTCATGATTTTATCCTGCCAAGCCAGGGAAAGTGAAATTTTTTTCAGTTATATAAAACTGATTGGCCATCAGAGGGCCACCATATACATTTTGCAGGGTTTTTTTGTGCACAGCACATCTCAGGGAGCATTCTCATTGTACTCTTATGACATTGGTGCTCTAGTGCTTAGATGTGAAAATCATACTGCCATAAATGGTAGTCCTCAGTCATCAAGCCTTATTTTAGTTATTAAAACAGCTCTGTAAATACAAATAACATATAAAAGTCACCTAAGTACCTAATCCTGATTTTTTATTATTTTCTTTTGTCCGTAGCCTCAAGACATTCAGAAGACAGTATTAAAGGGAATCATTAACAGCTTATTACGAGAATGGAAAGGGTAATTTTACCTAATATTTAGTTAATATAAATAATTTCTATGTCCCAAACAATATATATATATATGTATTATAAATAAGTATATACTTATTGGTATATATAAATATATACCAATTTATATATATATAAATATATATTTATAATATATATTTTTTTTACTCTCAGATTTTAGTTGATTTAAAAACAGATCAGAAAGAAACTATAAACCATTTATGACCAAAAAAACCCTGTAAAACACTTATGACAAAACTTTTTAACTTGAGATTTGTGACTTCTCAGAAGGCTCCATAAAGGGTGGGCTTCACAGAATCTGTGAATCCTTTAAAATTGTATATAAAATTTGTTATGTACAGATATATGTGTGGTATAAAAATGGGGTGGATAGTTACATCAGTAACCTAGAATTAAATTATATGGACATTAAATTTAGCCTTGGATTTCTTAGTAGCTAGAGCAAAATTTTTCTTCTTTCTAATATAAGGAAATATAAGTTTGGCTACTGAAATTTTTTTTTCTGGAACTAAATCTTGAATCATTATATAAGGAATGATGAGCAATGTAATTAATATTATTTAAGTAGCGTATAACTTAAATAATAGCTTCTACCAAAGCCAAAGAAATAATAATTCAAATGTTTATATTAAGCCCCATTTAAATATAATATTAAGCCCCATTTAAAAATTATTAAATGTTAAGGGGCACTTGGGTGGCTCAGTCAATTGAGCACCTGAGTCTTGGTTTCAGCTCAAGTCATGATCTCATGGGTCATGGGATCTAGCCCCACATCAGGCTTCACACTCTGGTGGGGATCTGCTTGAGCTTCTCTCCCTCTGCCCATCCTCACTCACATGCATGCACTTTCCCTCTCTTTCTCTCTCTCTTTCAAATAAATTTTTAAAATTATTACTAAATGTTAAATGTACCCTATTTTTTTAATAGCATTGCTCTGATTGTCAAAGAAATTCATGGTTATTACAGAAAATTTAGAGAAAGCACTACTAGTATTTTTTTTTTAAAAGTAAACATGTCAATATTTTGCCATCTTTTTTCTAGTCACCTTTTTAAAACAATTGAAACTATACTGTGTAGTTTCATGTGATTTTTTAACAGTATTTTTCCTAATTTGTCATTATTGTAATAAATTTGCATTTTCCTTAAATTGTATGGTTTTGAGGTGAACCATTTTTAATTCAAGAAGTTACTTCAGAGTATTTATGAAAGGGTATTCAGTAGATCCTGAGAGGGCAAGAAAGAAACACTCGGCAGCTTTGAGGATAACAACAACTCTTGGTCAAATTTGATAATGTGAATATCCAGATTAATATGGAAAAAGATTACATATTAGTTACTTCCCAGAGGTATTCAAATACGAATTTAATTTCAAATTTAATTAGAAACATACTAGATGCATTTACAGTGTGATTTGATTTGCAGACTTTTCTATATCATTTCAGAAATAGATGTATAAACACAAGCATATTTTCTTTCTTCAATTCATCAATATTTTTAAGCTATCAACTATCCTTTATTAAAACAAAAATATAAATATTCTAAAATTGTTGATTATTCTTCAGGCTTTCAACTCTTTCCTGAGTTAGTCTTGATATTTACCTTATAAAATGTTATAGCCCACTTAATTCATTTTTTTCTTTTAAGATTTTGTTTATTTGAGAGAAAGAGCATGTAAGAACATGAGCAGGGGGAGGGGCAGAGAGAAAGAATCTCAAGCAGACCCCATGCTGAGTGTGGAGCCCAACACAGGGCTCCATCTCACAACCCTGAGATCATGACCTGAGCTAAAATTGAGAATAAGATGCTTAACCGACTGGACCACCCAGGCGCCCCTACTTAATTCACTTTTTAGGTGTCTTCTGAACCAGCCAAGAATAAGCACAGAAGAATCTATATATTTCTATGTCTCAGTAATTATACATATTAACTTAAGTCTCATTTTTGGCTTTTACCAACTGAATTCTCACAAAAACATGTGCTGATCATTTTTTGTTAGATGCCATAAGATTAAATACTAATCTGTAAGCAATTATGCTTGTTTCTTTTACAGTCCACGAACAAAAGATGATCTTAGAGCATATTTTATACTTTTACAGGTAAGAAAGCAAGAACTAAAGTTGTCTAATTGAGATCTCAATCTATGCATGTGTTAAGGGAAATGATACCAAGTGCTAGGTATTATTTTTTTGCAACATTATTGATATTTTTTAGATTATAGTGTTACTAGAGCATGAAAGTTATAACAGATAAACAATGAGAAGCTAAATTATATTTGGGATTAAAATTTTAATGTAGTTCTTGCCTTTCTGCTGTGGTATTCAGGAATAAGCAGAATGAAAGCACCTTTTCTTCCTCTAATCACCTTCTTCTAACTAGCTTTACTGGGCTCCAGAACTTTCTTTTATTTCCCAACTAGTAGTTTTCTAACTTCTCTAGGTATTTTTAATAATTGCTTACATTACATTTCAATGGAAAAATCAAGGTGGTTGCTTATGTTTGCTGAAGGAAAGGTGATGAACTTTCTCCTCTTGAAAGATACAGATTTGTAGATACAAATAAAAAGGTCCAAACAAATGAAAAGCGATTTTTAGTTTGTATTATTTTTTTGAGAAAGAAGTATGTTATTACATAACTAGCATACTGCTTTTGTATTAGTCTTTACAATTTACAAAAGGTGTTTGCATATATTATTATCTCACTTAAAGGTAAGAAAAATAAGATACAGAGTTCAGTTTAATATTATGTCCAGTAAAAGGAAATATGCATGGTGAAAATAAAAGAAGGGGGATAAAGGAGAAAAAATTGGAGAAAAAGGAGAAAAATAGACAAGAGGTAGTTGAGAGATATAAGAAGGAGAAATAGGAAGGACAAAGGCAACACTAAAAGAACAGACATCTATGTAGACAGTAAAAGCTAGAGAAATGACAGCTGAAGTTTGGATTTTGTGAGCGAGTCTGTGGGTCAGCGGTAAGCTCTGCCCATGATGCCTTCTCATGAGCACCACTAGGTGAGGCTATCAGCTGGAGGTACTCTGATTTTGAATTTGTCCTTGCCACTAAGTCAGTTTTGAAAAATAGATGGTGCTTAATTCCCACAGCTTATTTTTCAGTAATACTGATTTTTTTCCAGGAAATTCTGAAATACACATTGTGATGAGAGTATAGGTTTTAGAGATGTAACTAGAGACTCCAAGCATTCCTTCTGTGTCCCTTTGACATTTGAAAGCTGCCAGAAGCTGTGATGTGGTTCTCTCCTTATTCTTTGTAAGACATGCACCGAATTCATTTCACAGTGGCAAAAGTTTCACAACCAGCTTTTATTTCATTTTTCTAGCATTCTTTTTTAATCAAGGAAGAACTAGGTTTTTTTGTTTGTTTGCTTAATTGGATCATAGTGACTACCATGGAACAAGGTGCCTTACATACACTTTATTTTTACTACTTAAAAGAAATAAGATAGATATTATCATTCCTATTTTACAGATGAGGACATTGAGAATCAAACTTTAAGGAATATGCCTGCAGTGGTAGAATCAGCCCTCAGACCCAGATCTGTCTTAATTTCAAAGCCCATGCTCTTTCTGCTATACCACAGCCAAAATCAAAGTCTCTGTTAATTAAATAATTAAACAAATAGATTATTGTTTTTTAGGATTTCACCCAGTATTTCATAGTCTCAAATTTAGTTTCCGAATTTACCACTTAGCTCATTAAGCTTAGTGTCTTTCCTTTTACATGTTAACAAAATTTTAACACAATTATCTTTAATATCTTTTTCAGAATCCTCAATTTAATAATACATCTACGTATGTCATCTATGCTCACTTGCTACGGCAGATAGCTACCTTAGTGGAAGCTGATCATCATTTCCTAGTTCACTGGTTTAAAAAGTAAATCATTCTATCATATTAATAAGAACTCTTATAATCGTACAGTATCAAGTTTGATATTAGTTATTTTATAATAAAATATATTTAAATGTTTTCAGGTCTTTAGAAATGATCTACTTAACCATATTCAAAGCCAATTATAAACATATACCTTAGTACCACAGAGAAGATAATTAAACATCTGTTTTGAAAGCAAGTAACCATTTTGCTGGTGCAGACTGTTGTTCAAGTTTCTGTCCACAGCTCTAGCTTATTACACAGCACCTTCCTGTCAGTGGTTTTCATATGTCACAAAGGTGGTGACTGGATTTTCTCAGATACTGCTACTTCAATTTGTGTCTTCTTATTTCCTGTTCATCATTACTTCCATAGTACCTTTTCCTTACCTAATGACGGCACCATAAAATATAGGGTAGCCATCAATATCAACTTACTAAAAAAACAGTCTGTTTTTCCATAGAAGTACACTCCCATACACAATGATTTTTCTCCATTTTTGATAAAATGTTAGAGGGAATATTTTCAAAATTAATTTTAAAGACAGTTGGTTCTCATTATTCATATTTATGTTCTGTAAAGTCACTGCTAACACTGAATTAACAAATACTGAATCACTGATCCTATGGGACATAACAGGGTTAGGTTCCAATGAGCTGTTGGTCATAGCATTTCCATCAACCAATGAATACATGATCTTATTTTATCTGCATTGTATGTAAAGACATCTTATTTAATAGAAGTTGTTGATTCGTTAACAATGACCTCACAACCAACAGCACTGTGACTAATGTCTGAATGAATTTTATCTAACAGAACTTTATTCTGAAAAAAAAAAAAAAAGAACTTTATTCTGCATAAGCTACCTCATGTTCCTCTTGTGCTTGAAACGCTAGACAGAACTTTAGCACTACATGCTGGGAGCCATTTTAAAACACCAGAATTACTAACAAAAAGCACAAAAATGTGAAAAACACGACTCTAAATAAACTGTGTAAAAGATACTCATTTACCATCTGAGAGCTAAACCCAGAAGGCAGAGTGTTTCTTTGTTCCACCTCATCTGGGAGCATGCATATCTGGCAACTCCCATTTTTGGCCATTCTGCCCATCTGCAGATGCCTATGACTGAACTCCACTGACCCTGAGTTTGGGGTTACAATTAAATTTTAGCAGGGAGGGAAATTTGCAAATACTGAGTCTAAAGAACAAGGATTGACTGAATATTAAAAGCCTTAAAAATGAAATGCTTAATGCTACCACTATAGTAATTTTGGTGTTTATTTCTTATTTAAGAAACAATACTCCAGGTAAGATTTTGCATCTTTTCAAACATTTGGCAACTTTAAAGGAATAGAATTTGGGGGGATATTCTAAAACTTTATGTGTACAGAATGCATTTTGATATCTAACAAACATATTGCCAAAATAGAAAATGTGAATTTGATTGGAATTATTTCAAAATCTTTACCAGAATATCCCAGAAGAGGTTCAAACAATTGGTAGAGAGATTGCTGCAGTTTATTTCTTTGCGCCTGTTTCCTGCAAAGCCTGAAGAATTTCCACCTATCACAAAGTGTTCCTGGTGGATCCCATCAGCATCTAAAGTGTTGGCTTTACTTAGTAGGTTTTATTATTCTATCTTCTCTTTTGTTAAATATTAGGGACTTTTCTATAAAGATCTCAAAGTGCTGTGGAGATTCTTAAATTTTAACCTTCTTTAAAGTTGAGAGTTGTAATTTATTTCCTGTTTTGATATTTGATAATGGATTTCACAATTTATAAGCATAAAAAAGCTTTATGCATTTTATTGGACAGTATTCTGTGTCCATCTGCTGCATGTGACCTGCTAAGTAGAGTCCCCTAAGAAAGCAAGAACTTGCATTAATTTATGAGAACTCCTGCAGGGGAACATGCTGATAGGAAAGTGGTGTGAAGAGGTGCTCATCTGTTTACTCCCTTCTCTGTACTGTTCTAATCCCCACCATAAGTTGTTTTTTTTTTTTTTTAAGATTTTATTTATTTATTCATGAGACACACACACAGAGAGAGAGAGAGAGGCAGAGACAGAGGCAGAGGGAAAAGCAGGCTCCATGCAGGGAGCCTGGTGTGGGACTCGATCCCGGGACTCCAGGATCACGCCCTGGGCTAAAGGCAGGTGCCAAACTGCTGAGCCACCAAGGGATCCCCACAAGTTGTTTTATAAAAGCAAGAACTTACTGGCTACATCTGAACCACATTTTTTTTTTTTAAGATTTTATTTTATTTGAGAGAGAGAGACGGTGGGGGTAGAGAGAGCATGAGCAGGGAGAGAGGCAGAGGGAGAAGCAGACTCCCAGGGCTCCGTCCTAGGACCCTGAGATCATGACTTGAGCCAAAGGCAGACACTTAAGCGATTGATCCACCCAGGCATCCCCTGAACCACAATTTTAAAACTACTTTTTTAATTTGGAGCTTAAAATAGGAATTTTTAGATAAAGACTATCTGGTGAACATTAAAATGTTCTTATTAGAATGAATCATGCACGTGTTGGAAAAGATCATTGTTAGAATTTATCTTTACAGATACTGCAAACAGTTTGATTCATCCTTCCCTTATTCCTTATACTGATTTCTATAATTCTACATTGGATCACATTGATCTTATGGAAGAATACCACACCTGGCAGAGCTTTGGAAACTCTCACAGGTACAATCAGAAGCTCATTTTGATTAGTTACCTAAATGAAATACTATTCAAAATAGTGATTGGATGTTAAATTTGTATAAATAAATTTAAGTATGTACATAACTTTATATATAAACTTACAGTTTAGATATCCAGCCCTGAAATATCATTACATTTCTTAAAACATTTTCTTTTTCTTACATTTTGAATTTATGTACATGTTAATTTGATTTTGGTTTGATTAACAACATCTTTTTAAGAAGGGAAAGGTTCTATCTTAGTATGCAAGTTTCTTATATCTCCTTTTTCTATATGCTATCATCCAGTACAGGGGCACAGACTTTCTCTAAAAAAAAGTACTTCTCTAAAGTACTAAATGGTAAATATTTTTGGAACTCTGGTGTACCATTGTAACACAAAAACAGCATTAGGCAATATGTAAATAAACAGGTGTGTCTGAGTCCCAGAAAACTTTCTGTATACAGGTGGTAGGCCGTATTTGTCCCATGGGCCCTAGTTTGCCAATGCCTGTTCTAACACAGTGATCATACACATGTGCACATACACACATGCGTTTCACTCCTTTTCTCCTTTATTCTGTAGAAAAAGTGATTGTCCCTTATACATAATATAAAATAAAGAATGGGAGTTACAGCAAAAGGGCTTCACACAAATTATTTATTACAGTAGTAGAATGGGTTTTCAGAACACTTGACCAAATTCTTTAATATACTACATCAATATCCATACTTCTAGTTTGGATTAAAACAGCATGAGTATCCCAAACATAATTTATTCCCAGACCATGTTGATATCTTAGTGTGTCTATTCTAAAGAAGTCTTAAGAGATATAATAGGGATATAAGAAACCTCAAAACCCTAAATTAGTTTATAAATTGGTTCAGTCTGCCAGGGACCCTTTCTATCAGAATCAGCCATAGCCATAGACTGGCCTTCTAGACATATCTCAGTCCACATCTGAACACTCAACTAAATAGGAATTGTTTCTAAGGACCTTGTTCTGTCAAATGGATATTTTCTTGACAAAGTATATTTATTTTACAAAGACGCTTTTTTCTCCAACTTTAATATAATTGTGTTGTTGTAGACAAAACAACTCCCAAGAGCTACTGTGCATATTTCAATGCCATCTTTTAATAAATACAGAGCTCTTCTAACCACTGTGTCACAGCACTGGTGTACTGAGAACAAGTTACAAAGGAGTTTTGATGCTATGATCCTTTCAGTGTGGGGAAAACCAGCCTGGACTTAGAGGGGTACCTGGGGCCTGAGGGCAAGTCACCTCTGGTGATGAGCAGCCACATCTGTTTATTTCAGTGTGTCACACAGAGTATCACTTTTTCTGTGTGCATAACTAGAGAAAGGCTGAGTCACACCATTTTAAGATACATGATAAGACCAATATATATCCTACTGAGTTCGTTGTACTTCTTTCATTTCCAGATTTTTAGTTAGCCCTTATTGATTCAATACTATTACATATTAGTGCTGAACAACTCATTAAGTAACAATTGCATTTCGGGGAAAGCCATTTTATTTGCGATTCACACAAGGGCTCCTTTTTTTCCCTCATCATGCCTTCTTCACATCCAGTGAAGTTGACTAACTTGGATGGATTCTAGCTGTAACTGATGAATTCATTGAAGCCACTTCTGACGGAAGTTTGGCTTCTGTAGTGTCACTGTCACCTACTAGCTCTCGAAATGTATTTCTCTCTGGGTAGTTGGTGGCTTTTTTACATAACATAGGATCAGCTCTGACCCAGAAAGGAAGTTACTTTCTTGGCCTTCAATCATAATGTTATACTTTACAGATACATACCATTTCATACTACTACACCATTAAACACAATACCAGCAACAACATACTTTTCATCCTTTTATTTTATTGATCTTAAATTTATTACTTTTCTTTTTACTACTGTACTTATTGCTAGATTTCTTCATTTCTGAAGCTTGCACATCAGAAATATCCATGTAATCATGGATCTTTATAATAATTTCTGCACATGAACTTTCTCTCCTAATCCTCCTTTGTTAGTACTTCTGTCTCCAGGTTCTGGTGTTGGCCATATTTTCACAGGTAATGATCTACAGGTGACTACATAAACTGAAACTATTTGTATAAACCATCTAAATGGTTAGTACATTTCAGAATGTTAGATGTAGCTTTCTCTAGAGAATGAGTGCACAGTGCATCTAGTAATGATACGAGCTTCACAAGGCTGTGGGGATTAAAAGAAATGATGCACATAAAATCATTTTGTAGATGGTAAAACACAATACAAAAGTAATGTTTTATATTGTTAGGAGGGGTACCTTAGATATTCCCTTAGTATAATTTTGCTAAAAATACACCATTTTGCTTTTTCTGTTTTCACTTGTTGAGCAGGTTTTCCTTCTGTCAGTACCCATTCGTTATTTCTATAGCTGCAAAAAAAATCATTATTCAAAGAGACTCAGAACAACAGATGATAAGCATCGCAAGGGTAAGCCAGCTACAAAAACATATTTATGCTGACTATAATCAATATAGTAAATAATTTAATAAATAAATCAAATGTCTTGTGAATTGTTCTAGCATAATCAGGAAATGTTAAAAGTAAAATTCATTTCATAACTCCCTCCAAATTGCTTAAACCTGTGCACGATACAGGAAAGACATACATACCCCTCATCAAATTCTCATTATATTATAAATAGCGCAGGAAGATTAAATGCCTCTCACAGACCATCAAAGTACTGGGAACTTGTTGGGCATCATGTGAACACCATATTCCAGCTCCACGGTAGCCAACAGAGCACTGGTGAAGACTACCGTAAAGGCAAGGAGTGTCCCTAAGAGCAAACCACTGAAACCACTGAAATCAAATAGAAACAACAAAAAAATTAGAAGATGTACAACCTTGGGAAACTGAGAAATATATCCAAAAGAGGTGAAAGATGTTTTATGGAGTCTTAGGAAACTAAAATGCATTGAGACCATAGAGACTAGGCTAGCAGTCAAGACTGGCTGTAGGCAGACCATGTAGCAGGATGAAATTTCTCTCTGGGCCTAGCCTTACCACCCCCTACCACTTGTTTTTCGGCACAGCAGAGTAAAGTTGCGTATGTTACTAAGAGATACAGACTGAGTGAGCAGTTTTTCTTTTATTGGAGCACTAGACTATACATTTAAATGCTCATGTATTTTGAGTATCTGCTTTCATGACACTAAACTACTTTAAAAATTAGAGGGAAGGCTGGCTGTAGTCTTCTTAAGATAAAAAGAGATTCTCAAATTTAAAAAAAAATGATTTCCATGTCTTGTCCAAGAATATAAAAACAACCCTAAAGTATAAATTATAATGCTTTAAAATGCTTTTAAAAATAAGAAATGTTTATTCTTCAGTAATTCAGTTCCCAGAAGGTGAGTATTTTTTTCTATCACAGAGCAGGACAAAAGATTTAAGTGACTGGTGACATCCCAGAGTCAGCTTACACTGACTATGAGAATATTAGAAGAAACGTTATTGCCTGTGTGTACCAAGAGAGTTCCAAAGCCACTCTACCCCCCTGAAAAGTAAATTTAAACAGGTATATTTGGCATCAGAATTATTATTTAATCTTGGGTAGATACTAGCACAAAGATTAGTCTATACAACTAGTCATTTTGGCAGTTTCTGTTAGCTGCATTTATGCAATTTCACATGCCTTTTTAGTACGTTTTTACCTTGGGCTATGACTTTTATATTTGTAAAACAAAACAAAACAAAACTCAAAGAGCTAGAAGTTTACCTCAGTTTCTCTGAGCAGTTTTTTGCCATGTCACTCACACTTAAAACGTCAAATATCTTCTATTATGGAAGTTTTCTTCTAATAAAAGGAGAGTGGCAGGTGTGGACTCTGTCACAGGCTGTCTTGCACAGAGGATGGACACAGATGAGTAGAGATTGAAGAGTTAGGTGTCATCATCTGTTCTTACAGAGATCTCCCAACATTTTAACTTGTAAACTGCCACACCACTTGGAATTAATGACCGATGATTATTTTGACATGAGGACAGACAGCCTTACAGGTAGTTAATATAAACAAGAACTTATATGGTATCTGAAATTGCAACAGAAATTCCCCAACCTAAAAATAACTTCCTCATCAGATTGGGTCTAAATTCTACTTTTGGAGATTATTTCTTTCATTTGAGGCATATTCTATTAAATATTCCAGATGAGAGGAGTGGCTTCTAAGCCTTGTCTACCATTAGCATCTTAGTATGAATTTGTTTGCTGGATATTTCCGGTGTAGTGGCTTTCCACGAGTAGACTATGAACACAACATAGGAAAGGGTAGGACAATAGGTCCATGACATAAGATACTATCCCAGGAATACAGATCCATTTGAGCATCAAAGGGGGAGCCCTAAAAAGAAAAGAAAAAAAAAACCCACAATATTAAAAGCCTTTAGAATTGGAAATTGGAGAAATGAAGTGCTCTGAATTAGAGTGTTTTATTATAGCAGTCTACAAAATCAAGAACATGGCCTTCTACAGATTTTATTAAATTAAAATTTTACCTACTAAAGCACTTCTCTGCACTATTTAAAATGTCTGAAATGTTCATCTCTAGTATGTACAATAATTTTTCTTTGTTAGCAAAGAAGATGTAGTCTGATAAAATAATTTAATTAGATTATATAAACTTGAATTATACAAGCATGTAGATTTCTTATGATCCTGTATATTTCTAACATATTTTAATGTGTTTTTTACATACTCATTACTTATACTTTGAAAAACCATGAAAAATAGATTTTTTAAATTACCCACATTTCCATTACCCAGACATAACAACTGTTAATATTTTAGTAAACTTTCTTTTGATATTTCTTCTCTATATTATCTTTAAAAGGCAATAGGGTTGAAACAATTTTGTATATATACTTTTGTTCCCTGTTTTTTCATCTGTACCTTTCTTAAATATCTTCCATGTTATTTATATAATTATACCATCCATTTTAATAGTTGTATTATATTCTATTAGATGGATACATATATATTTCTAAAGTTTCACTCTTATAGGTAATGCTGTGATGAACATCTCACTGTATAAAACATTGTTTAGAATTCCCAGAAACGAAATTATTGGGGCAAAGGGTATGAACATTGCTAATGTTTCTGATAAATGTTAACAAATAACTTTCTAAAAGTAGACTAATTGTGCTTTTATGGTAAATTCAGTATCTAAAAAGCTTAAACCAAGTTTATCATCAGTAGTATATACCTCGTTTCAGATGTTCCCACTTTGTATTTATTGAACAAAAAGCCTTGCTATTTAAGAGATGAGACATGGAAACTGTAATGCAACATTCTTTACTATAGAAGGTGAATTTTTTTGGTCCTCCATTTTGGACTGCCTTTGGCTACCATTGTTTCAAAATGAAAAGATCTATATAATAACAAAAATTTGCATAATTGAGTTTATGAAAATACAGGAGAGATAGCATAGTGAAGGATTTAAGTAATTTTTACTATAGTGCTTAAATGTTTTAAATGAAATTACAGTTTAAGTAAAAGTAAAAATGCTTGCTTTCTTTTTTAATTAGCAAAGTCTGGTGGATAAAGTATCTCGAAGACAGAGACCTGATATGAACATGTTATTTCTAAATATGAAAGTAAGACGGACACATTTGGTTAGTGACTCGCTTGATGAGGTATATAGATCATTTATTCCAAAATGGCACTCACTGATTAAAACTTTAAATAAATTCTACAATATAGTGTATTATGAAAATCTGTTTTTTATTTTTGTATGCTAATAAGTGTACTTCCTTATATTTTGGTACCATTGTTAAAATCAGTTGTGTATTCACAATTAAGCCATATGTTCATTATTTATATGTTTATTAATAATTTGTTATTAACACCTCAGAAAAGGATTTTATGTAGAACACTTAAGTGAGCGATTCATGTTTCTGAATATGTAACTTAGATACTGGACCCATCTTTTTTACTTGTTGGGTATGTAACAAGCCATTTTAAATTCTCTGGGCCTGAGATTATTCATCTACAAAATTAGAGTTCTGTACTCCAGGGTAGACTGAGTGTAGAGTGTACTCAGGCCCCAGTGTACTTTGATTGTGTGTATATTACTAACCTACATGTATTGCACGGTGCTTCAGCCAGATCTTCATTACAAGATAATGGCTAATGTCATTATGTGATTTTTAAAATCAAGAAGGAAATTAAATATTTTATGATATAATCTGCTAAATTGAAATCTTGGAGGCAATATGATACCAGGATACAGTAACTTTGAGCAAGATACTTGATACTTGACCTAATTCTCTTGATCTCTACAGCAAACATAATAATGCTTAATTGATACAGTAACTGACAAATTATTGAATGAATGGATGGAGTGAATTTTGTGACATTGTAAATAAAGATAAAGATTGCCTAATACATCTCCCAGAATTGAAAAAGTTAATTTCCCTTTTTACTGCCCTTTGTTCTTCTCTTCGATATAATTTCTTTAAATAGTTAACCCGGAAAAGAGCAGACTTAAAAAAGAAGTTGAAAGTTACATTTGTAGGGGAAGCTGGTTTGGACATGGGTGGCTTGACTAAAGAATGGTTCCTTCTTCTAATTCGCCAAATTTTTCATCCAGATTATGGTGAGTATTCAATTTTTATGAACAGTGTATCTTCATAATTATTATATTAAGTAGGCACTCTCATTTGCAACCTACCATATGACTTTATGGATATTTTTGTCCACCATAAATGTTGAATAATTTAAGGATTGTTATTTACCTCTTTAAAAGTGCCCAAATTGATGATCAAAATGTTCATTATCTTACTGTAAATCCTACACTATAAAGACTGAAAGTATATATTTGCAAGGTAGCATCCCCATCTTTCCTGAACAAACCAAATGCAAGAAAATTTGTCATTGAAATAAAGAACATTCAGAATTTAAAAACAAGACTGTAGCTTCCTCCGTACTAATATTTGAAGCCTCTTTCATTAGATTTTGAGCCATTTTGATAAATAAGAATTCGTTAATTTTTAAGACATGAGTAAACTTTTGAATTTTGTTTTACCTTATTTAGAGAAAACTTATATAATCCTTAGTATCTGTAAAAGATCTTTCTTCAAAGAGAGTTTTAAGTGTTTTTCTTACTCTTTGTTTTGTATACCTGTATGTATGACCGCTTTCTGGGAATGGAGAATAGCGATGACATAGATAAATTAAAATCTTTAGATAATTCTCAAACTTAATTTTGATCATGTTATAAAACTATCATTTTTATAAAAGAAAATCAACTTATTGAGTTTTCTATCTTTTTAGCCCATTTATACCATTGGTTCAGGATACCAGTAAAGAGTAAAATGCTCTTAGACATCAGTGTGCTTATATTTTATATATTTTAACATGAAAAATGGTTTATAACAACTACTGCTGAAATATTTTGCTTCTAACAGATGAGATACTATGTATATTTTTAATACTTTAATTTTTTTTTAATCAGTCATGTTAATGTTTCTTTTTTTCAGGCATGTTTACATATCACAAGGATTCACACTGCCATTGGTTTAGCAGTTTTAAATGTGATAACTATTCTGAATTCCGATTGGTTGGAATTGTATCCTTTAAACTTTCCACTAGGAGGTGCTAGTACATTAGAGATTTTAAATTTTATCTGAATTTTGGAAAACTGTTCTCATTAAGCCTTTTATTCAGATATAACATTCTTGTCAAATTTACTAATAGATTTTCAATTATTTGCAATATCACAGCTATATAATGTCACCAGAGTTAATTAATTAAAAGGAATTGTGAGTTTTCTCTATTTTTCTCTGAAAATGTGATCTCAAAATAAAAATAACTATTGCCTATTTCATATATTATCTGAATTGTCAGAAAATTAAGACATTTTTAAAATTAAAGTATCTTTTCCCTTCATAAGGAACTACTTTTCTGTTCTTTTACTTTGTGCTTATTTTGCTTAATTTAATAAATTGAAATTGTGGAAATTAAATCTAGGTTGTTAATATGTCCCTAAATCTGGAGATATCCATAAAAATTAAAAATTGAATGGAATGGGAATATTTAAAGTATATATTATTTTATAGTATATTTTAAATTATATAAATCCTTGTGCTATCCTCTGATCCCTATCAGGTGTAGTGGAGAGGACATTCCTGCACTGGGTAGGAGATTGGAAAAGATAACTTCCACAGTATTTTTTTAATTCTAAGAGATATAATTGACTATGGAAGAAAGAAGGGAAGAGTAAATAAATGAGCACACACTGGAGATCCGTAGAGTAAAAGAGGGGGAAATATCCTCTTATGAAGGTTAATGAATAGCCTTATGAAGGTTATGGTCTAGATAGGCAGAGGACTACCAGTTCAAGGTCATCAGTTCTCAGACTCATGATTTTGTGACATTAAGTACTAAGGAGTTCTGAGATGGAAGAGGATAGGTGTATTCCTCCCAGAGAAGGGAGAGGCTTATAAATGGAACCATTCTATCTGATTAGCACAGCGTTGGAGGTAGTAGGAAACAGTCTGGGAGAATGGCTGGAAAGCAGGCTACATTGTCCTAGGCCCCTTGGGTGAAGCAGAGGGCCCCCCCGGGAGTCACGGAGGATACCTTCAACAAAGGGATCAGGAGTGATGCTGGAGAGGGCTTGGAATGCTCAGTTGCATTTGATGGAATAAATCCTGAGGAATGTATATTAAACTTGATGGGAAAAAAGTTAGCAGGGAGAAAACTGCATGTTAAGATGGTAAACCTTATTTGAAATGTTATATATGTCATCATGTCCAAAGATCTAAACACCAAGTTCCACAATATGGAGTCCTGTCAGTTCTTAGATGTCTGGTTTTATTGTGTTCTCTACAGTGATCATTTGTTGAATGTTTCCGTTTCATTGAAGGCCTGAGTCACCAGTACTTTCACTACATTATGAGCTATTTGAATTCCCTGACATATATGTTTGTCATACTTTACATTCTTAGCACAGTTTAGATTTGTGTGATATTTTGACTTTCAGATATTTATAATGCAGTATTAGATTTTACTTTAGCTATCTCATTTTTAGAATGGTGTTATATGTAAAATCATAAGTTTACTAATCAGCTGCTTTTGCAGTGGGCATTAGTTTCTATTCCAATCATTACCCAAAAGAGCAAGGTCATTAAGCATACTTACATATGCTGCATATTTCAAGTTAGTTAATTAAAGCTAAAATTAAATTATTAAGGCCACTGCCATCTCATTATTATGTGTATTTATCTCACATGCAGACTCACAAAGAAACTGTAGGACATGAAATAGGTGCCCAAAAAGCACGATTAATATATAGGAAAAATATGAGATGATAATGGATTATGATCATGTAAGTAGGTGATAGATCTATCACCGGTGAGGAGAAGTAAAAATTGAGAACACACATTCTATATTGAGAAAATATCATTGGTTCTGTACATATTTTCACTTTCTAAATTTTAGGACCAAAGATTTCTCGTGCTAGTAGTTCTGACAGCATTGCATTCCTAATACCTCAATTTTAAATAGAATAAGGCTTTGGAGTTTACAAGAAATGTTATAGTAAAACCTGTAATAATAATTATAGAATGTTTTGAAGATTGCATGAAGAGCTATAAATATAACAGTTTTTTAAAACTATAATCACAAAAAAAAATAAATAAAATAAAAAAATAATAAAACTATAATCACTTTTACCAAATGGGGCATTTGAAACAGGATTTTCAAACTCTGGTTGCACCACGTGATGCTTCAGTGGCCCAGCGGAATTCCCCCGTCCTCTTCTCGTCCCTGCTTCAGCCAGCATGGATTGACTTAGTATGACATGAAACACTGTAGTCTGCATATGAAAATGCCCTGAGGCAAATCTTATGGGCCTACTCAACTGCTCAAAACCTGCCTTTAGGGTTATAATTTTTTTTTAATAAAAAAATACTTAGAACTTGGCACTGTGGTGGATGATTATAAATGGTAACCATCTTAGTATTATGGCCACTATCATTGTTGCTATCATCACAGTATAGAAGTATATTAGACCTTATTTTCAATATCTGTCCCTTGAATATACTGCTCAGTCCCTGTTGATATGGTTACCTATAAAGTAATATATCTATTCCTTAAATTACTATTAACTCTCATTCTGCCTTGACAAATTGAAATACTGGTTGTCTTCTAATTTTAAAAATTATTTTCAGTAATTTATCCAGCCCATATATTTAGATTTCCTTTGAGCCAATAAAATTGATGACTTCTTTAATAACTTTGACAGCTGAAATATGACATTTAAAACCCCTCACAGCAAATGGATAAGTTACATATTGCCGTATAAGTAATAAATAAAATATAATTGGGCAAGGTTTATATGTATAATATCTGTAGCTTTTAACTTCAACACTTTGTGTACACTTCAAGTAATAAAGGCCTTTCAGGTATTTCTGTAGGAGATTAATTGTCTTGTTAGCCTATCAGTAGTAAGTGTGTACATCTGTGTGTGTTCCCGTGTCCATATGTTTATTCAGTTCAGCTCTCTTTACATAGTCTGTATTTAGTTTTAAAATAGTTAAAATGATCACCAAAATTAGTAGTGTGTTCTGTGTGGAGTTCTGAATAAATTGCTGCTGCTACCTATAAAGTCACCAACACCATTTAAATTTAGAAAATGTTTTTCTTTTGTGTCAAATAATTTATGAAATGTCTGAAATTGCTATCTGTTATGATCTTAGATAAAATTTTCTAGGGAAATCATCAAATACTATCAACCGACCCCTCCCTTTCACATAACTTTTGGTAATCAAGGAATTACATTATGTAAAATAAAGGGAAAATAAAGAAAAGGAAGTATGTGGGATTAATTAAAGTCAGTGTTAGATCTGACAGTATGCAAGAAGTAGACTGATGCATAATTCAAAACTCATTTTTTGTCATGGATTTTATGTTAATGCTTAACATTCAGTATGCATAGCTTATGGGACTAGCTGTGTATAACAGCATCACCTTGGATATTCGTTTCCCTCCCTGCTGTTACAAGAAATTATTGAGCCCTCCCATCATTCCTAGTGATCAAAATATACCAGTAGGCATCTGCAGTGTGACCACTGACGACTTATGTCAAATTATGCCTGTAAGTATAAAGTTATTAGCATCTTATTCCTTAATGCTGAATCATCTGTCTTCTACCTGAAATATTTCTCCTCCTAATGCTCTTCTTATTTTTAAATATAATTTCTGTCTACCTATGTAACCCATCTCCTTTTTTGTCTAGCTTTCTCCTTCCTCATAGAGACTTAGCACCCACTTTGCTGCACTCTTGGGCCTTTACAGCATAGCAGAACAGGCTTTGAAGTGAGAGAGACAGAGATTAGAATTCAGGCTCTGCCACTTACTGGTTCTATAAACTTGGATAAGTTTTTTTAACCTTTCTGACCTCTAGTTTCCTTATGTGATCAGTGGGACAGCAAAACTTATATACTGGGGGGTTAGATGAGATAATAAAGCTCTCCTGTGGATTCTAAAATTAGATGATACTGTGCCATATTGGTTAATAGTGTCTGCAAAAACATCTCTAAAATAAATACAACAAATGAATTTAATGGTACTGTCTTTCATAACATTCCTCCATTCAGAAATTAGATTTCTCATCATCAAATGTAATCAAAGATTAAAATTTAGCAGAAGAGTGGATACTATACATATACTTCTGACTATCCTCTATAGTATTTTTTACAGCTGATTTTTGATAACTGTTGGTTAGCAGAAAATTCTTGGTAATATCTTTAGCAAATAGCCTAGATGTGAAGAATCTCTTTTACTAAATATTCCTATCTAAATAGCCCTGTGTTTTAATAATCTAATGAGTTTGATATAAGTTTGGTGCTTTCCTGTGAAAGTTGAGAAATCTCTTTAGAACATGTGTTTGGAAAAAAAAAAAAAGAACATGTGTTTGGTTAGAAAACTAATCTTCATACTCTGCGGGGTTTGATATCAGGCACATTTTTTGGAAGTTGGTTTAGGATATTTTCAATTAAGGGCATAAAGCCACATTTTTAGAAGACTTAATAGTGGGGTGCCTGGGTGGCTCAATTGGTTGGGCATCAGACCCTTGAGTTTGGCTCCGGTCATGGGGCTCTGTGCTGGGTGTGAAACCATCTTAATATTCTCTCCCTCTGCCTCCATCCCCCAACTCCCTCCCGCAACATGTGCATTCTCTCTCTCTCTCAAAAAAAAAAAAGACTTAATAGAAAAATAGTGTGACATGAGAGTGCACAAGTTAATAGAGCAGGTCCTGATTAAGAAACTGAAAGGTCTCCTTTCTGTAATCTTCTCTCTGAAACATATTAGCTTTGACTCTCGATTATTCACTTAATTTCCTTACTGTAAAATGTAGGAAATAAACTAATCTCTGAGTTAACCATCTCATTTTAGATTTTTGTGATTTTTAAAAATTACACATATTCCATTTCTGTCAAATTTTTTACCAACTTTATAATTTTATTATTGGTTTTTGCCAATAAATTGCGTAATTTTATGAGTAAAGCTATTCAATATTGGCTTATTTAGAGCTAGCTTTTTTTAAGTTAATGGATATTTTATGAATGACTACACTGAAATGTTTTATATTATGGAGCTGAAGATTTCACTGTGCTAATTTCATATTCTTATGTTGGCCCTTTAATAATGAATCAAGATTCCTGCAGTGTGGTGCCAATAAATGCAGTAATATTCCACTGTTTCCTTAGAGCACTGGGATTGTCCAGCGGGAACAATAAGAAACCTTCCCAACCACAGCCTTGTAAGATTATACTCGAGGGTTTTAGATGAGAATAGAGACTCAAGCATATCCTGAAATCAGCAACTTATAATATTTCTTCTGCTTAAATCACTCCCAAATATGTTGTATTAAATAAGATTAAGCAAAAAAAAAAATAAAATAAGATTAAGCAGGGTATTCAAATGGTGTGTAAAAGCAGTATTCAGTGTCTTCAGTGTGACACTGAATACTGCCCAGTGGTTAATTAATCATATTTCAGAAATAGCATATTATAGTTAAGAGTCTATAAGACTAAGATTGACAGTGTAGGTAAACAAAAAAAAAAATCTCAACAAAAATAGGGGTTTGAAAATACAAAGTCTGGAAATAAAGGGCCTAATAGTCCTAAATAAAACAGATTTGAATACATAACTTCATAACCTATTGACTTTGTATTTTGTCATTAAAAATTTCATCTCTAAAAGATTATGACGGTAAGTCCTTTTCCATGGGTTCACCTGGTAGTCTGTGGAGTTCCTAAAAAAATGGAAACTCAGGGCAGCCCAGATGGCTCAGCGGTTTTTTGTTTTTTTTTTTTTTAAGATTTTATTTTTTTATAGAGACACGGAGAGGGAATGAGAGGCAGAGACACAGGCAGAGGGAGAAGCAGGCCCCATGCAGAGAGCGTGACGTGGGACTCAATCCGGGGTCTCCAGGATCACGCCCCAGGCTGCAGGCGGCGCCAAACCGCTGCGCCACCGGGGCTGCCCTGGCTCAGCGGTTTAGCGCCGCCTTCACCCTGGGCGTGATCCTGGAGACCTGGGATTGAGTCCCAGGTCGGGCTCCCTCTGCTTCTCCCTCTGCCTGTATCTCTGCCTGTGTGTGTGTGTGTGTGTGTGTGTGTGTGTGTGTGTGTGTGTGTGTCTCATGAATAAATAAATAAATAAAATCTTTTAAAAAAATGGAAACTCAATTTTCAGTGTTCATGATTTTTATTAATAATTGAAGCAAATGATGACAGTCATACCAAATCTATGCCAGCCTAGATTTGTATAAAAATTTCTGATTTTAAGAGATTGGAAAATTTATTACGTGTATAAATATGTAAGATCATTCTAACTATGCTGCTTACCTTTTTCCTCTAATAATTTAAAATAAAACTTTAATTTTTTTCATAAAACCTGAAAAGTATCTTTAAATATTGGGCCAGGGGATCCCTGGTTGGCGCAGTGGTTTGGCGCCTGCCTTTGGCCCAGGGCGCGATCCTGGAGACCCGGGATCAAATCCCACGTCGGGCTCCCGGTGCATGGAGCCTGCTTCTCCCTCTGCCTGAGTCTCTGCCTCTCTCTCTCTCTGTGTGACTATCATAAATAAATAAAAATTTAAAAAAAAAATAATAAATATTGGGTCAGTTTTTCTGTTTGTAAATCTTTGTTCATGGATAACATGAATTATAGGAATATATTTCTTCCACTGTTTCCAACTTTTTGGGGGGAGAGAAGAGCACTGTAACTGAAATGTAGAAACTACTTAACATGTATGAACTGTTTTTTTATGCTTAAATGATTAATCCTAAGATTTTTAAAGATTATATATGGAGAAATACTACAAATTCATAAATAGTAATGTTGCAGATGGCAGTAAATTATAGTGGAAAGCTGTGCTCTTAGCTTGCTGCATAAGAATAGGTCCCAGAATTATGCCTCTATCATTTGAACTGGATGTTTTCCTCTTACATGACTTTTCCCAGTGAGTTTTTCCAAGCCTTTTATGTGGTAGAAATCATTAACAAACATTGTGTGCCCTGGAAAAATATATCTGAAATACTATCTTTAGTTCAAAATCTGAAAGAGTCTATCTACTCTATCTTACATGTGAGTTCACTCTAAGATCTGCTTAACTAGTTTTAGGTAATATTTTTTGATTAAAAACATAGGTAACAGATTTCTTTTTACAGGAGTTGGCCCATGGGTTAAGTGAACTCTTGTCGTATGAAGGCAATGTTGAAGAAGATTTCTATTCAACATTCCAGGTACTGTTAAGGGCAAATGGCTTTCTGTTAACCATGTATTTCATATAAGAAAATTGCCATTTGTTATTCAACACCTATTACTAGAAAAGATGACCGAGAATTGATCAACACACACCATACCATCCCTTATCATAAAGGGTCTTAACCTGATAAAGTAGAGACAGTGCAGCAGATACTTGGAGATGAACAGTCAAGGAAAGTGCCTAAAGAAATTCCCCAAGGGTGAAGGCACCCTGCTAGGCACCTAGCATATTCCCTTGCTTCAGTTACTTTCTCAGAGCTCTTCAGCTTCTAAAAATAAGCCTCTCCTATAGCTTAAACACAAGAAGTTAGGAGCAGAAACTAATGGATCAGACCAAAACAGTCTCATTTCCTTTCCCTTAACAGTAATTGGGAAATGGAAGTCAGAGTAATCCACATAGCTGCAAAGAGCTGAGTATTATCTCAATGGCTACACAAGTTGATGAACAGCAGTAAGGTATTTAACTGTATTCAACAGAGCGGGCTCAGTCCCTGTAGTTTGTATGTTGACAAGTGGGAGGAAACCCATGCTTAAATTTTACAAACTTGTTCATTGAAGTCTATTATTTTTAACCATACCAGTAAATATCTTATGTTGGAATCTTCCATTAGGTTTTTCAAGAAGAATTTGGAATAATTAAGTCCTACAATTTAAAGCCAGGTGGTGATAAAATTCCAGTTACCAATCAAAATAGGAAAGGTAAGTAAACACCATTTCTTAATTAAAATGCATTAATGTTTACCATTTACTTTTACTATTTAATGGATATAAAATTGCTTTCCAGAATATGTACAGCTTTATATTGACTTTCTTCTCAACAAATCCATCTATAAGCAGTTTGCTGCATTTTATTATGGATTTCATAGTGTGTGTGCTTCAAATGCCCTGATGGTGAGTTTAAAACTAAATTATGCTTTCAATTAGGTTTTGTAATACTATAATATTGACAAGTCCTTAAATAGATAAGCTTCTAAAGCAGAAAATACGTTTTACTTTTTAAAAGTAGAGCTAGAAATAAAAATAGTTTTCTCATTTTAGCCTTAATTCTCTAATGGAAAAAAAGACCAGTCAACTCGATTTTTCTTTCCTTGGACTGTGTCTTATTCTGTATCTTTTGGGGCTTACGAATTTTCCTTAAGAGTAGATGAAGAGATCCCATAGGCTCAATGTCTTAATCCTGAGGGACAAAGCACAGAAAACAGAGTTAACACGTAAGCTCCAGGGCCGAAGCCATAAGTTCTGATTAAGGAATATATTTATAACTGCTTCCTGAGTCACTTTTTACCCATCGGAAGTAGTATGTCTTCAGAGTCATGATAAACTCTGTTTGGTTTGACTTGCCTTAGTCATGTGAATACCGTGTCAGAATTACCCTTACCCTAAGGTAAAATTCTTCTAAAGAAGTACTGCTCTCCGGCCCAGCTACACAAGGGGCATTCCATCATGCCACTTGTATCTCCCCTCAGTTTTACTATGAGGGTATGGAGTAAGGTCTTCCCTTTGATTTACTATTATAGGAGAGAGCTTGTTTTAAGGTAACTTTTGTCACGTATTTGTTATTAGAAGCACCTTTGAAAAAGGAGCACTTTATTGAGCTCTAACTGGGTTTTTGTCTGTGAAGCACTGGTAGTTGTGGGGTTGGAGGAAGGGAAAATAAGTAAATGGCATAGCATGGTCTCTATTCTTAAGTTTTAATCTCTTTAGGTGAGAGACAACTTATGTAAGTGAAAAACCAGTGAACGACATGAGGCAGAGTATAACCAAGTATCCAAACTCTGCAGTGCACCTAGGAGACGTGTGGGATATTGGAAGGAGGCTGAAATAGCTAGGAGAGTTTCAAGCAGGCTTTGTGGGAAGAGTTGTAATTTGGATTCATGCTTAGTCATCTGCTTGTTTCTCTGGCAAACTGCTAATTACTATTTGCAAAAGGGAGAGCCTAATAGTTTGACAAGATTTATAAATTTTTAGAAGCAAAAATACCTTAGCCTCAGTAGAAAAATAAAAATGGAGATTTTTTCCCCAGTAAAAATGGCTTGATTTACTATAAGAGAAGTCATGTGTTTTATAATATGATTCAGTGAAGATAGTTCCAATTTCATTTTTTTTTAATCATCTTTTTTTTTTAAATCATTTTTGGAAAATGATTATTGGCAGCTGCTTCGTCCAGAAGAGGTTGAAATTCTGGTATGTGGAAGCCCTGAACTGGATATGTATGCTCTACAAAGAAGTACTCAGTATGATGGCTATGCCAAAACAGACTTAACTATAAGGTTAGCTCATTCTACTTCTGAAAGTGAGATTGCCAGAGAGGGAATGAAAGAGAATGTGACTTACTTGTATAATTTAGTCTTTAAATCAAGTTAGCTGAAATATTGTAGAGTCCTACCTTGCTTTATCTTTAGAAAGTAATGTGAGAATATTAAATATGAAATCATTTAGCAATCCCCTTGGGAGAAAGTGATATAAATAAGTTTCTACGAAAGTATAAAAAGTTTTTGTTTTTTATTAGAGTGTGGGGTGGGTAGGGCAGAGAGAGAGAGAGAGAGAGAGAATCTTAAGCAGACTCCACATCTAGCACAGAGCCCAACACGGGACTCAATCTCATGATCCTGAGATCATGACCTGAGCCAAAATCAAGAGTCAGATGCTTATCCTACTGAGCCACCCACGTACTCCAAGATTTTTTTTTTTTTAATGGCTTTGAAAAAAAAAATGGCTTTGGTTCTAGAATTTCAGGGATGCTATACTTATAAATAGCATTTTTAAAATACTGTGCTGAAAAAAAATAAGACTTGTGAATTATATAGGAGATAAGTGACTTTGGTACTATCCACTGTTGGATTACTTTTGTAATTCTATAAAGTAACATGTTACTTTTGAGATGCTTTGGTGGCTCAGTTCACTAAGTGTCTGACTCTTGATTTCAGCTCAGGTCTTGATCTTAGGGTCTTGAGTTCAGGTCCCATGTTGGGCTCCATGCAAAGCATGGGGTTTACTTTAAAAAAAAAAAAGTTACTTTTATAATAATATTAGTCAAAAATCCAATTCATATGTAGAATCTTATGGCTCCTTAACTTCACATTAAGGGCTATTGTGTATGTTTAAGGGAATTTTTTTTCCTTAAGAGTTTACTTTATGTTACCTTATTCTGATCTGTAGGATTTTTAACAAGACATTTTTATATAAATTTCCTTTGGTGTTCTTTAGATATTTTTGGGATGTTGTGCTTGGATTTCCTCTTGATCTTCAAAAGAAGTTGCTACATTTTACTACAGGAAGTGACAGAGTACCGGTAGGAGGAATGGCTGACTTGAACTTTAAAATCTCAAAGAATGAAACTTCTACTAACTGGTAAACTTCCAGATTGTAATTTTATTTTTAATCTGTAAATTTTGCTAATAATAATGTGTTTGGAGGGGATCCCTGGGTGGCTCAGCAGTTAAGCACCTGTCTTCAACCCAGGGTGTGATCCTGGAGACCCTGGATTGAGTCCCACGTTGGGCTCCCTGCAGGGAGCCTGCTTCTCCCTCTGCCTGTCTCTCTGCCTCCTCTCTCTCTCTGTGTCTCTCATGAATAAATAAAATCCTTAAAAAAAAAAAAAATGTGTTTGGAATTAGAGGATTCTTTCAATCAGGAGTCATTTTTGTAGGAGAAATCTTGGGAGTAAATAAAGCCTTGACATGAGACAAAATATGCATTCAAATTCTCTACTAATTTTGAACACTTATCAATGCCAACTGTTAATTCCTTTCTATCAGCTTTTTACTTTGCTAAGTCAACTGCTTCGTAGTCTCTTTTAGAATCTAGCTGGCTTTTTGTAGTATACTGTATAATGTTCTTTTTTATTTAAAGGTGTTTTTTATTAAAAATATTAAGGTGAGTTTTTTTGGCTACTGCAGTTAATACAAGTCCTCTAGTAGTAGTCCTCTCTCTCTCTCTCTTTTTTTTTTAATCTAGTATGCTTTGCATATGAAAATAACAATGATGGCTTTATTTTCTAATAGTATTGATGGGTTTAATGCTTATCTACTTGTTTTCTCAAACACCTTATAATTTCCAAAGCTGATTTGAGTAGTCACTATTTTTATTAGAATCATTTTTTTTCTCCCACTCAATATGTTCCCTGAGTTTTGTCAGCTTTTCCTTTCATTTTAAAACTAGACTCTGTTCTTTCCTTTCACTACTGTCACCACCCTGGTGTAGTTACTTTTTGCCTCATTCCTAGTTTATTGAAATGGACTTCTTCCTGGTCTAGTTGCTCAGATTCTTCCCTTCTTAGTTACTTTATCTTACTAAATTCATTGTCCTTAACACTGCTTTGTTCATGGTTATTTCCTTAGGCCATAATAGCTTTACTGCTCTCCTTCAGTTTAAGTTCTAGACTCTGGAGCCTGTCAGATAAATTATGCTCTACAGTCTTCTCCCCAAGATTACATATCAATTTTCCTTTCTTGTCTTGCTTTAGTCAGCAGGCTATTTTGCTATTCCTTAGATACAAAGACACATTTTGTCCTTTCCTTTTTTCATATGTTTAAGTAATTCTCTTAAAACACTTCCTAAAAAAAAAAAAAAAAAAAAAAAAACTTCCTATCTCTCTACTCATGAAAGTTCTACCCCTCCTTAAAGATCCAGTTTCACATCAATTTCCTCTGTAAAGCCAAAAATCATTCCTTTAATGTGCACATCAATTGTTTTATAGAAGTCTTAATGTCACTTAGCATTTTGCACCTTTATCCTAGTCATTTAGCCCCTCAAGACAGAGGCCATGTCTTATACATCTTTGTAATTTTCAAGTAGCCACACACATATTAGGTGCCCGATAAGTGTTTCTTGAAAGAATATTTAAGTCAACATCATTATATTAAAATACAAGATAAATATTCATGCATATGTATATATAATGAAAAAATGTCCAAATAAGATTTACAACTAAAGACCTAAAATGAAAAAAATTCAAAAGAAGCTTTTTAAAGGTTATATAGGCTTTTTTACTTAACAGAAATTAATTTTTTAGAATATTAACAAAACTATTGTCAATTTAAAAAGAGTAATCTAAAAAAAATAATAAATAAATAATAAATAAATAAAAAGAGTAATCTGAGGGGTTCCTGGGTGGCTCAGTTGGTTAAACGCCCAACTCTTGATTTTGGCTTAGGTCTTGATCTCCATGTCGTGAGTTCAATCCCGCATTGGGTTCCATGCCCAATGTGGAGCCAACTTTCAAAATAAGGAAGGAGGTGAATGAATGAATGAATGAATGAATGAATGAATGAATGAATGAATAAGTAATAAAGGATAATGTGAATAATGCAATTTAAAACAAAAAGTGACATTACAACCAAACTTTTCTGTTATCATTTCAGGGATTATTTTGTCGGCACACATGGTTTAGGCATAAATCTTTCACAACTCTAGGATTTGCAGTAGGACATTCACATAGATTAAATATAGTTGACTATCAAAGATGGTCATCACCATTGTAGATCCATTAGATTTTTGTTCAATAAGAGTGTTCAATTTTTACATGGCAACAGTACTGGTGTAAGGTCAAACAAATCAGGGTTTGATTATTGGGTCTACAGCTTTACCAGCTCTATAATGTCAGACAGATTGCTTAACGTGTATGTTCCCATGTTTATTTTTTCTCATCAGTAAAAGGAGGATAACAAAAACCACTTTTTAGGTTGCTTTGAGGCTTAAACACTGCATATAAAAGCACTTAGCACAATACTTGTTGTAGACCAACCACTCAATAAATGCAAACTGATTATAACAATTTTAAGTCTCTTAATAACAAGGGCTATCGAAGTTTAGTTTCTAATCATACAAACTTCTTTAAAAATGTTCTCCTTTTCTCTGGTACCTTCCCTATTTTTGTTCACTGCCTTCTCTGACTGACAGCTGTTCTGATGCTGCGAAATCCATAAAGTCTGAAGAAAGGGCATAAGAAATCAGTAGCAATCTAAAGTGAAGATGAACAGTATCATCAGGGAAAGGGACTGGGGGCTGGTCCAGAAGATTCAGAGGATGAATGCTGCACGTGCCCTGAGGGCAGCGGCATTGAAAGTATGGGCATCAAATATCCAGAAATGTTCTTTCAATTATTTTTGTATAGTCAAGACTGAAATAATAGTAACAGCTCTATTATCTACTATTCTGCTGGGTGTTTTATACACATAGCTCTTGAAATCTTTTAAACAACCTACTTAGATAGGTTTACCCTGTCATGGTAACAAAGACACTGACATGTGGAGACCTGAAGCCACAGCCAGTAAGTTGGGGAGACAGCATTCAAATTCAGGTCTGACTCCAACAATAATGCCGCCAGGATGCAAGTTTCACAAGAGCATAGGGACATTGACTGGTCCATAAACCCAGCCCTAGTGTCTAGAACAACAGTGCGCATACATAGGAGGTACCCTGTAAGTATCTGTTCCATGAAGAAATTAATGAGTCACCTCTTGGTACAGCAGCAGAGATCTGAATTGGCCATATTTGACAGTAGCTTAGCTCTTAGCCTATATGTATTTTGAGACTTAGTGTCTTTAACAAAATTTTTTTTTCCCTAGGTTGCCTGTGGCCCACACCTGCTTCAATCAACTTTGCCTTCCCCCCTACAAGAGCAAAAAGGACCTAAAACAGAAATTGATCATTGGAATTTCAAATTCAGAAGGTTTTGGACTTGAGTAACCTAGAAGACTTGAAATATATTTTATATGTAGCATTCACTTCCCTCTTATTGTGCCTTTAACCTTTTCATGTCTCTGTCTCACAGTACCTTGATAAAGCTCACCAACTTTAAAATACTGATTTTTTAAAAATCAAATATGAAATATGTTCACTGGAGGAGGCATGATTTTCTGAAAACACAGAAATTACTTGAGTGAGGAAAAGACCAGATGGCAGAGACAGGTGTGGGTCCAGCCCCTCTTTTTTATAGCACTTTATGATTCTCCATAAGTAGTTTCTCACAGGTGTTCCACTGGGAAAGCAAAGCACAGTGAAGAATGCATTGACCACACAGTGGAGCCCAGTGGCAGATTGTGTGCTGCTAGCACACGGTAGCAACACACATAGCTACATTCTCATTAATGTAAAGCATGTAGCCATATTTTCATATAGAGGTGAACAACAATAGTATAAAATGCAGTTTACAGGGTTTTTTTGATATACTGGCTTTGGTCCTTTAAGATTCTTTTCAACTTGCTGAAAAGCATGTAAATAACTACATAATAGCCTGAGATTAATGGGATTTTGATAGTGCCATTTATTGCTAAAAGATTTATTTTTACAAAGTAAATTCAGGGTTTTAGATGTGTATACAGCTTTTACAAATCAATAAAGATGATTGTACAAGAGTGTTAACTATTTTCAGACTAATTGGATTTGAGGTTCTGTTCTTTTAAGTAATGTTAGTCTGCATGCACATTGGCAGTAAACTAGTTACTTTGAGTATTCTGTAATATTTGTATAATGATCATTTCTTCTTAAGGGTCAGGACATTAGAAGGGAAATCAGATCTAACTAATTGTTGATAAATTAAGTCAATTACAAGCACAAAAGAACTGTTTTTATATATACTTTGATGTACAAGGCTTATTTCTAATACTTTTTGATCACCAGTTACACTGAAACACTAATTTTTGAGAAAGGCTAGGATAAGATATTTGACAAAAGTGAATATAATGATGACATGTGTCAAAATGATGTAGCTTGGTGTAAAAATAAAGTTCAACATTTTGGCCAAAATGTTTGTATTTCACTGGATTCTGAATGTAGTAAATTCAAAAGTACCCTTCTTGGAGTTTCTAAAAAGTAGCATGTAAAAAGAAACTGCATTTTAAGTCAGACTGTAAATGGTTTTCTTTTTATTTACAGCAAATGAAGCAGTTTTATTGGCATGGTACAAATATTTCCGAATCGAGACTTCTCTATTATACTTTGATAGCTTTTCTTCAGAAAACTCTGAAGATATATTTGCAATAATAATGAAGCCAGCATTTGGTACCAGCATACGGTTCACAGGCAAATAATACTCTCCCCCAATTTTTTCTTAGTTACACTGTTTTCTTATTGCTATGCTTCCTGAACCCCACCAGCAGAATTCTTTCAGGGTGGGGGAATGAATCTGCTTGTTCTCCTGTAGTGCTAAAGCCAATTCGAGAATCTTTGAGGAATAGGAGTTAGATTACCATTTGTTCTCCTTGAGACAGCAGTGACTCTGCTTTCCCACTGACTATATACTACGTAAAGGAGTTTTCTCTTAAAAATCTTGGAAAAGCCTAAGAGAGTTAAAGGCATGTTGGTTTTGTTTGGTTTGCTCAGTTTTTTATCCATATATGCAAATAAAACTGCTTCTCTGTTACACTGCTTGAATTAGAACGTAAGATGTTTAATGTAGGTTACTACTTACTAATAAGCACAAAAGAATCATGTATCAGAAATCAGATTTAAGTATTTTAAATAAAATGTAAACAGTTTTTATTTGGTAGAGATGGAAAAATTGTGTTGGCTTGGTCTGCATGTGTTTAATGATGTGCTTGTATATCGATAGCTGTCACTTTTAGATAAGTACACAAGCAAGCCAAATTTTTAAATGACAAAGTCCATAAGTAACTAGAAAATTATTGTTGTCTGTTGTTATTAAGTTGAAATCTGTAACCATTTATCACTTAATTACACATTGCCTTTATTTATTTATGTTCTGTTTTTGGTTTACAGTGTATTAATACCTCATTTTCTTAAAAAAAACAAAAAAACAAAAAAACCCCACTACTGTTCTATTTCGTAAATTTAAATAGCTAGAAAATTCATGTAGTTGCTTTTTCTAATATAATCTGTTAGAGAATTCTTAATTTTTATATCTGCCACAGTAAATTAAAGCATTGTGCAGTATTAGTATTTACAAAATGTCCTATCCTTTTTAAATCTTTGCTTAATCATATTTTTGTCTGTATCATCAAAAGTTTTTAACAGTCTGTCTTTTTTGTACAAATCTGTATTAAGTTGTTCATTTCTGGATAAATTTTTTCAAATATTAAAGTTATACAGTCAGGTTTCAGCTCAATTTTTTAATATTAGGCAATTAATTAAAACCATAAGTTTAAAATACCTTATAAAATCAAACCATTCTCTTCATTATACTCTTAAACTTGTGCTTAGGACAACTTCTGATACATACAGCTTCAAAAGATATGTGTTGATATTGACACCAAATAAAATCAGCTTCTTTCACATTTTCACAGTATGAAACAATGTCTATCCAGTGTCTGGATGGTCCCAGACCATTCTGTCAAATGAACGTTACAACGCCACGGAGGCTACCCAGAAAGGAACCAAGTATGACATTTCATTGGGCAACTTCAGATCTTTAGTATTCCTCCCCAAAACCGTTAGTTTGGCCTTCTTTCCCTTGCCCACATCTCCTATGCTTAAGGAAAGAGAGGATATTATGAGAATGTAGGGAGGAATGTCCTGGTGATTCATGGAAGAAGAGAGGTGACTGATTAATGAAAGATAGGTAGCTTAGTAGGAGGAAGAAAGACCAGGGTAGGTTTTCACAGTGGGAAGTACAAGATTAGTTCACCTAGATGGCCACACAGCCTTTGGTCTGGTGGTCTGGTGTGGTGGTTACGAACCACACTTAGGAGCCAGAATACCTGGGTTTGGGTTTGCTATTCACTAGCTGGTTTCCTTCGGCAAGTTACTCTCCCCATGCTTCAATTACCATGTGAAAATAATTTGTAAATGGAAATATACCTATCTATCTCATAGGTAGACTTGTAGGAGGATTAAATGAGTCAATGTGTGTAAAGCACTCACAGCACCTGGCATATTGTAAATAATATGTGATGCAAGAGGGACCATGGTGCTAATGTGATAACGTCTTAAAACCACTGCTTTTGAAGCCTTCTGCAGAGTTTTGAATATCAGACACTGGGGACAACCACAAATTAAAGAACACAAAGTGCTTCTGAGGCATTAAAATTGTGTTAGAATATTTCTTATTCTAGAAACAGTGCTTTAGAATTTATCCTTCTAGATATTTCACTAGACAAGGGTTTGGGTTTTTTTGCATCAATTTCTCTTTGTATTTTATTTTCTTTGTTTAAATTTCATTGATGTATTACTAGCTTCAGAGGTAGAGGTCAGTGATTCATCAGTCTTATATGACACCCAGTGCTCATTATATCACGTGCTCTCCTTACTGTCCATCATCCAGTTACCCCATCTCCCCATCCCCCTTCCCCTCCAGTAACCTTCAGTTTGCTTCCTATGATTAAGAGTCATTTATGGTTTGTCTCTCTCTCTCTCTCTCTCTCTCTGGTTTTATCTTGTTTTATTTTACCCTCCTCCTATGATCCTCTGCTTTCTTTCTTAAATTCCACATATGAGTGAAATCATATAATTGTCTTTCTCTGATTCACTTACTTCACTTAGCATAATACCCTTTAATTCTGTCCATATCGTTGCAAATGGCAAGATTTCATTTTTCTCTGATGGCTGAGTAGTATTCTATTGTATATATATACATATACATATATATATACCACATCTTCCTTACCCATTCAGATGAACATCTGGGCTTTTTCCATAGTTTGGCTATTGTGGACATTACTGCTATAAACATTGGGGTGCAGGTGCCCCTTCTGATCACTATATTTGTATCTTTGGGGGTAAATACCTAGTAGTGCAATTGCTAGGTCATAGGGTAGCTCTGTTTTCCAACTTTTCAAGGAACATACTGTTTTCCAGAGTGACTGCACCAGCCTGCATTCTCACCAACAGTGTATGAGTGTTCCCCTTTGTCCACATCCTCTAGGCAAGGGCTTCCAAGACTATTTTACAGATATGTAAATGGCATAATTTTAAAAGTCATAGATGAGTTTATTTTTAAAGAAATATTTCAAATACAGAGATTTCAGGGATTAATAAAACCATGTCCCTACATTCAGATCTAACAAATGTTAACATTTGGTCAGTTTTATTTAAAAATAAAATATTCGTGTCTAAATAAATACTTATATTTATGCCTGAGCCTTAATCATATGTTTGGTATTATGACTATTATTATCATAGTTTATACATTTAGAGATATTTAGTATGAGGCCTGACTTTCATAATACGAATTTTTTAATTTTAATGTAGTTCATGCAATGAAACATGGTTGATGTTTGTTTAGATTTAACCATATATTTACAATTTCCTTGCACACCATTCCCTCATCTTTTGTTTCTCACATTTACCTCTGGGATCAATTTTCTTCCTAAATTACAATTATTAGAAGCTCCTTTAATGTTTGTTGGTAGTAAATTCTTTTTTTCATTCATCTGAGAATGACTTTCTTTCACTTTTATTCATGAAAGATAGCTTTACTAAGCATACATTTTTATGCTGATGGTTATTTTTCTCTTAGGACTTTTAATACATTAATCTATGTTCGGGTTTCATTATTGATATGAAATAAGCTGTCAGTATAATTGCCATTTCTTGGTAGATAATCTCTTTCTATTTAATATTTTCTCATGACACTACTGAACATCAAAGATTATATATTTATATAGTGTGTGTGTGTATATGTATGTATATATATAGTGTATTTTTTATCCCACTTAGAATTCATTATGGTTCTTAAGTCTATGGATTTGCATCTTTCAATTCTAGAAAATGCTTCAGCCATTTCCTCTTTAAATAATGCTTCTTTCCTGTTCTCTCTAATTTCTCTTATTAAGCATATATTGGAACATCTCATTCAACCATTCCATCTCTCTATGTGCCTAATCTGTTGTTTAGCCAACCCACTGATTTTTTTTTTAATTTTCAGTGGCTCTGTTTTTTATTTCCAGAAATTCTTTTAGTTCCTTTTCAAGCTCACTTGCCCTTTCTTCACACTGTTCTTTCCTTCATATGCCACCCAGTTTTATTTCTTTAATAATTTTCAGCATATTTGTTTGATACTCTCTTTTAGATGGTTCTACTCTTTAGTTCTTGAAGTACCAATTATTTATTTTTATTTTTTTCAATAAAGATTTAATTTTTAAGTAATCTATACACCCAATGTGGGCCTGAAACCCATGACCCCAAGGCTCAGAGTCACATGCTCCATCGACTGAGCCAGCCAGATGCTCCTAATTCTTGTACTTCTTCATCTGCTGGCTCTCTTAGTGATTTGTTTCCTTGTGTGATTTGTGATTTTGTGTTTTTGCATTTTCTGTTTACTTTTGGATCCTGAATCGTGCAGGTGCCCTTAGCAGAGTAATTCCATGTTGTTCTCAGCCAAAGCCCTCCAGGTTTCCCACACTGTAGCAATTATACAACTCAATGTTTTCATGCCATTTAGACATTCTAACTGAACCCATGGGTGTACAGACAACAGGAATATTAGTCCCCATTGAGTTTAGCTGCTGGATTTTCCAGCAACAAAACTTGGCTTTTTCTATATGCACATATACCCCCACACCTATACAAATCACAATAGAAAAAATATAGAATCATTTCAGTAGGATTTCTCAGGGGGCACAATCTCGTGCTGTGTTTCCACATGTATATAGGCCACCTCTCAATATGCCTCCCTTATTTGTCAGTGGCAATCTTACTCTCCTGATTGACCTGGCTTGTAAAGAATGCTCTCATTTCAACTTTTCCTACTCTTCAACCTCTTATCAGCAAGCTTCACCTGCATGATGTTTCTCCCATTTGACCCTTCTTTGTATTCCACTCCTACAGCTTCCTCCTTTGTTTAGACACTCAACCCCTGATAGTTAACTGGCCTCCCTGACTGTAGACTCACTCTTCCCTCAATTATCCGAGGGCTCCTACAGTTAATCTTTAAAAAAAAAAAAAAGATTTTATTTATTTATTCATGAGAGACACAGAGAGAGAGAGAGAGGCAGAGAAACAGGCAGAGGGAGAAGCAGGCTCCATGCAGGAAGCCTGATGTGGGACTTGATCCTGGGACTCCAAAGGCAAGCGCTAAACTGCTGAGCCACCCAGGGATCCCTCCTACAGTTAATCTTTATAAAATTCTACTCTTGTCATATGCCTTGCTATCAAGTTGCTTACCTGACCACCTTCCAACTCCAAAACCTAACATGCATTCCACTTCTATTTTCCCCAACACCAACTTCCAAGAGGATATATAGCTCCTTTACTGAACAGCCCTGTTCAGTCCCATCCCTGCTCAGCCTAGTGCTTCTGGGGTACTCTTCCTTCAACTCTTACCATCCAACTCCTCCCTTGGCCCTACCCCCTAATCAGCTCACATCTCCTGCCCTCCATAGCCTCCCAGACTTGAATTTTCTCTCCCTTGCCAAACCTTGCCTGAACAATTACTAACCCCCTACGCAAACAAAAAAGCTAGCTGGAAGGTAAACTTCACTCTTTTTTCACACCATCCTACCTATCTTCATTTCTCAGGTGGTGCTCAGTGTTTTCAAACTGGTGTGTGGTTCAGTATATGCATTATCAGCAGCTTGAGAACGGAAGTATTTCCTGTGTCCCCACCTAGCACCTAGCACAGTGCTGGGTCAGTAAACTCAGAAAGTATTCTCCCTGACTTGTTGACTGGGCAGGTGAAAGAGTCATCAAATCAGTGGAGTGAACCAGAGAACTACTTGCCCTGCTTGGGTATATAGTTTCATCGTTAATCATAGCCTACTGTTCTGACTCACACAAATCAGTCCACACCCTGGCTATCAAGACTCCAGTGTGTCAGCCTTGGGGAAAGGCTGGGAAAACCTTCTGAATCCCCACCTACAACCATGTTCCCATCAGCCTAAGCCTACCCTTCCACTCCAAACTACATGGAGCCTAAGCTTGCCTACCTCCAATTACCGAGTGGCTCGTTCTCCAAATGAAACAAAATCAATGAGCAGTGGCGGTCATTGTACATTAACTGTGAAAGGGGGGAAAATGACCACAAAATAGTTTCGTGGTATAATCCAAATTTTGGTTATGTGAGTATGTATATATGTGTGTACATAAATGTATGTATATGTGTGCATATGTTCTGAAAGATTATATTGCACTTGGTTACTAGTAGTTATCATTGGGATTATGCATGATTTTACTATTGTCTTTTTGCTTGTGTGTTTTTAATTTCTCTGCAATGAACACTTTGTAAGAAGGAAAAAACACTTATTTTTAAAAACAGTTGTCTAGTACTCTAATCATCTACAGAATATTAATTGAAGGAGAAGAGATGTATATATATATATTGATCACCTATGGTATATGAGACATTTTATGTACACCATTTCACATTTCATTTAATCTTTACAACAGCAGTACAAAATTGATAATTGAAACTCAGATAAGTCTAGACATTTGCCATGCAGGAACCGAGGCAGAATTTGAAGTCATGTCTGTCTGACTCTAAATATGATTTTCCATTTCAAATGCTTTCCCAAACTAGTGAGGCTCTCCAGAAACTCCTAAGTTTAAACTATGCTGCTAGAAGTGTGTAACATTTGATGATTTCCTTATTTGCCTCCATTTTGTCTTCCAAAAAAATGACAGATATTCTTGGAATTTTAAAATAGAGTACAGAATAATAATTTCCTCTGGGTCAATGAAGAAATTTCATCTACAATAATACCTTAGGGAAACCATGATAGTAAAACACTATACATCTGATCACCTGGAATATAGGCAGAGTATTTATGGGGAAACTTAACAGCTCTAAATATTTTTATTGCTAAAAGATAAAATTCATTAATTCAACAAATAAATTTCAGTGAGGGGAACAGGAAACAAAGAATAATAAAGATAAAAAGATGAGAAGCATTAGTAAATAGATTGGAAAACATAAAAACAGTATAATTGAGACATTAACCCAAAAGCAGATCCCTTGAAGGGGCTGATAAAATTGATAAACTTCTATCAAATATTAATCAAGAAAAGGGGAAAACCACCCCAGATTAGAAAGGAGAAGCAGTTGCAAGTGGCAGGATGTGCTGCGGAGCCCATGTTTCTCCTCAGCAGAGGCTGCCAAGTCCATCACCGTCACCATCTGGAAGAAAACATGGTTGACAGGACAGATGTCAGAGGCTATTTTCATAGCACCCTCCAGAAACATGGCTAGGGAGGAAGAAACTGTATTGGACTCTTTCCTGTTCTGCTCTGTCCCTCGCCATAACCTCTCTGAATTCTCTCCCAAATCTGCTCCCCTGAGGGTCCTAACAGCTCCTCCAAAATGTGGCCACTTAGATCTCCAATCTCAGGTCCTCCCTTTCTCCTCTCATCCTCCCATTGTCCTTAATCTCTCTTCCTCCACCTTTCTTCTCTGGTGCTAAAAAATGATACCACCTACCTGGTAACCCCAGGTCTCCCTTGTCCTTGTCCTTGTCCAAGCAGTTGCTGAGCTCCATCAATTGTCTCCACAGCATTATCTGTTTACTGGTCCAGGCCTTGACCACCTACTTACGTGGTGAGCTCCAATCTGGTCTTTCTGTGGCCTCTTTCCTCCCAAATCCATCTACGCCCCAGCTACCAGCAACACATCATTCCCAGAAGCCCTCAATGGCTCTCTGTTGCCCACAACACAGGGTCAAAACATGGCAGCAGATCGGAGACTTTCCATTGTTCAACCCAATTTAATTAACCTTAGTGCCTATGCTTCTCCTTCAAATACATCGTAAACCTTCCAGACTTGTTGAAAAGCCATAACAAGAGTTCTGAGGGATACCTGGATGGCTAGTAAGTTAAGCATCTGACTTTGGCTCAGGCCATGATCCCAGGGTCCTGGGATTGAGCCCCATCATTGAGCTCCCCATTCAGTGGGGAGTCTGCTTCTCCCTCTCCCCTGCCCCTCTCCCTGCTTGTGCTCTCTCTCTCTCTTTCTCTCACACACACACAAATAGATAAATGAGATATTTTTTTAAGTATTAAAAAAGTTCTGAGAGTGTTACTAAGAAATTGTGTAGACACCCAAGTTATTCTTTGAACAAAAATGCAATAAACATTTTTTTAAATAGGCTATATGCCCAGTGTGGAGCCCACTGCAGGGCTTGAAATCACAACTCTGAGATCAAGACTTAAGCTGAGATCTAACTGAGCCACCCAGGAACCCTACAATAAACATTTTTGAGCATGCAAGAATTTAGGGAACACAGACCCTTAAATGCCCATCTTAACCAAACAAACAAAAAAACTACCAGATGACAAAATACAAGCTACAAGTAGATTAATCCTAAATGTAAGAAAACAAAAGCAAACAAAATGTTTTATGCGCAAGTGAAACCTGTGTATGAGGCAAACAAGACATGTTATGCATCATCCTCAGCAGAGAAAAGTATATGGTGCTTTTAAGTCCCACCTCTGAGTCAGACTAGACCTGGATTTGAATCCTCCTCTGTTCCATAGTGGTTATAGGACTATGGAGACATACCTCAATGTCTCTGGGCCTTGATTTCCTACCTATCTGCCTACTTACCTGTCCTTATCATCATCTACTCTTATCTATTCATTATCTATCTAATATCTATCTATAGGGATGCCTGGGTGGCTCAGTGGTTGTCTGCCTTTGGCTCAGGGCGTGATCCCGGACTTCCAGGATTGAGTCCCCCATCAGGCTTCCTGCATGGAGCCTGCTTCTTCCTCTGCCTATGTCTCTGCCTCTGTGTGTGTGTGTGTCTCATGAATAAATAAATAAAATCTTTAAGAAAAAAAATATCTATCTATATACCATCTATCATCTACTTCTCCGTCTATCATCTATCACCTAGCCATCTGTGAATTACAGAAACAACTGAATTAGTCCATTGTTGGGGAAATCCTCCTTCTTCTCCTGCATACCAGCCTTGGTGTGCATACACACACACACACACACACACACACAAGGCCTTTGATTCTCCTGTTCACTCAGTGCATGTTAGAATGAAAATATGCTTTCTCTCCACTCTCTCCACTCTCTGCCCCCAAGGGGGCAGCTGCTTTTGGGCTGATGAGAGCCCAGGCTCACTGGGCTATGTTTCACTGGAGTATGGATCTATGCACAGAGAAGCTGCCCTAGGGCTTATGCTTCTCTTTAGTCCTCTAGGAACCTCTGGCCTAGCCACAGTGGTCACCTGAGCTTCCAGTCTCCTCAGTCAATGGCCATGCCTATGAGGCTCATCATTCTTTAGCTCCTCCATTTGTGTCTGGGGAAGTAAGTGCGGAGGGGAGAGAAGTCAGGGATGACCAGCTAGCGAAACAAATAGATGCCCCAAACTCATGGCTTTGTAGAGTAGAAGTTAATTTTTAACTCAACAGTTCTGGGAGGAGATTCAGGTCAGCAGGACAGTTGTCTCTATTGTCATGGCCAGGCCATTGCCATCTTGTGGTTCCACCATCCCTTAGGGCATCATTGATGTTTGCATCCAGTGTGTTGAAGGAGAAAGCATGGCAATCCACCCAGAAGATTTTCATGGGTCCAGGCCTAAAAATAGCATACACTGTGTCTGCTCATATTGCTTTGGAGAGAACTCAGTGACACAGAGTCACAGGCTGGATTCTCAAGAACCAGATGCTGCCATTGAAGTTCAGGGGTACACAAAAGTCATTCAAAAGCAATCCCTGTGAAAGGAAAGGGGAAGAAGCAGAACAGGGCAGAGGGAGAAGCCAGGCTATAACAACACAATCATACAACACAATGGCCAACCCAGTTGGGAACTCTGGAGTGAATATTACCTGTCAGAGTTCTCTTTTTTGGGTCAAAATGGCCAGGCCTTTCTGTCATGCCTCAGGCAATCTGGCAGGCCTGGGAAGGGTGTGATGTTGGGTGAAGTGGCTCTCTGTAGCTTAAGCCCACACTTACCTGACCACGCTTCCTGCCTGGGGGCAGCAGGCCCTTCCTGGAAGGGATGTCTGGAGGCACAGCTCTATGTCTGCCATACATGTCCACACCTAACTGCAAGAAAGTCTGAAAAATGTGATCCAGCCCTAGGCCCAAGAAGAGGGGAGAGCAGGGCATGGTGACAGCTAACAGGCAAGATCTCTGCATGTTCCCCAAGCCCAAGAGGAGCCTGTGCTTGGAAGTTCAATGTCACAGCAGATAGATACTCTGATCTCCATTTAGCCACATGTGCTTACTTTACCTGCTATAACCCTGAAGAGAGCAGAGTGATGGGCACAGGAACCTAACCCTGGCACTAATGTCTATAGAGTATCTGTACAAGAAGTGCCTGAACAATGTGGCTTCCATCTGCAGCTTTTCCTGCTGAATTGGACTTCTTTGAGGGTATGAACAACCTCATTAGGTGCCCAGCTTATCAGTGTTTGGAGTGATTTATTAAGTAAAAGGAGGAGATGAAAATGGCCTCTGAATTACACAACTGCCCTAGATTATGTATGGGCCCATCAGCCTTGACCTCTGAGCTGCTGAAGGCCTATAATTGCTTTCTAGTCCAAGAGAAAAATCTAGAAACCTAGAAATAAATCCCCCACTTTATACCAAATGACCTACTTTTCTCTTCTGCTGTCATTTCTGAGGTTCCAGTGGTCAAAGGAGAAGTTGGGAAGTTGTCTGTGCTGGTCATAGCTTAGGACACAGCTGCCAAGCTCTTCTCTTTGATCTCTCACATGAGAACATTGGGAAATTCAAGCCAAACACACGTCCTGGCTGGCCAGGGAAGCTACCTGGGTTAACTTCTAGTCATCTGGATTCACAGGCAACCAGCATTGGGTGCTCACCGCCCTGAGCAGGGAAGCTGGCAGGTTGGTGCCAACGTCAGTGAGAGCAGTAAGGTTGCAAAGGAGGGCCTGGTGGGATAGGCAAATCTGGGCCTACCCTTCCTCCTCCTGTCACCCTTCAGTGGTACCCTAAGCCTTGTGTTCCCTTTAAAGAGAAGAGAAACCATCACAGAACTAAGAGGAAGAGACCATCTCAGCCCTGCTCAGGCCCTTGCCTGCTCTGTGACCTTGAACAAGTGACCTCGCAGGGCATCCATGATATAACCATTAAATGAGGTGATAATATCAAGTTTGTAAACCTTGAGTTTGTAAACCTCCCGGCTCTGTGCACATCTTCCTTGAGGTTAATGGGTTCTCCTTTGTCACTTTTCTTTTTTATTTTGATAACCAAAAATGGTTTCTACAAGATGACTCTTGGCTTACCTGAGGGCCATGTTATACTGAATCCTGGGTTAGTTCCTGCTCATCCAGAACCACAGACATATCATGGTTTCAGACATGGTGTTTGTGTTTGAATCCAAGGGACCAACTGGCATCTCAGCAGGCAAGACGAATGAATGAAGGTGTATTAGTTTCTTATGGCGGCTGTGAGAAATTACCACAAGCTTAGATGCCTAAAACAACATGAATTTACTTTCCTATAGCTCTGGGTCTTAGCAAGTTAAAATCAAGTTAGTTGTCAGAAGGGCTGCATTTCTTCTGGAGGCTCTAGGGGAGAATCTGTTTCCTTGCCTTTTCCAGCTTCTAGAGATTGCTCGCATTCCTTGGCTTGTGACCACTTCCTTCATCTTCAAAGCCAGCATTGTAGCATCTTGTAATCTCTCACTCTGAGGCTCCCGCCTCCCACTTTCACTTATAAAGGCCCCTGTGATTACATTGGGCCCACCCAGATTATCCAGCATAATCTGCCCATCTCAAGATCCCTCACTTTGTAACAGCTGCAAAGTCCCACTCCGGCTAAAGCAATATATTCACAAATTCCTGGGCTTAAGACGTGGACATCTTTGGGGGCCATCATTCTGTCTGCCACAGAAAGCTTTGCATTGCTCAACCAACGAAGTCCAATTGAAGACAAAATGGACATAAGAATAAGGAAAGGTCAGAACAGTAAAGCGGGTCTTTTTCATTTACTCACTGAAGCAATGCAAGCGTCATTCTTGTGATGGTTTTTTTACTCAACTGTGTCTGAAGTATTTGAAAACTAATTTTAGATATTCTGCTCTTCCTAAATACAGCAGGAATAATATAGAAAATGAAAGAAAACAAGCTTTATATACATCATGGTTTCCTCCTTTTTCTAAAGTCCCCAAAGCATTAAGAAAACCTCTTCTTGATGGAGTACTTCCAAATTCGTTCTATGAGGCCAGCATCACCTTAATTCCAAAACCAGACAAAGACCCCACCAAAAAGGAGAATTACAGACCAATATCCCTGATGAACATGGATGCAAAAATTCTCAACAAGATACTGGCCAATAGGATCCAACAATACATTAAGAAAATTATTCACCATGACCAAGTAGGGTTTATCCCTGGGACACAAGGCTGGTTCAACACCCGTAAAACAATCAATGTGATTCATCATATCAGCAAGAGAAAAACCAAGAACCATATGATCCTCTCATTGGATGCAGAGAAAGCATTTGACAAAATACAGCATCCATTCCTGATCAAAACTCTTCAGAGTGTAGGGATAGAGGGAACATTCCTCGACATCTTAAAAGCCATCTATGAAAAGCCCACAGCAAATATCATTCTCAATGGGGAAGCACTGGGAGCCTTTCCCCTAAGATCAGGAACAAGACAGGGATGTCCACTCTCACCACTGCTATTCAACATAGTACTGGAAGTCCTAGCCTCAGCAATCAGACAACAAAAAGACATTAAAGGCATTCAAATTGGCAAAGAAGAAGTCAAACTCTCCCTCTTCGCCGATGACCTGATACTCTACATAGAAAACCCAAAAGTCTCCACCCCAAGATTGCTAGAACTCATACAGCAATTCGGCAGTGTGGCAGGATACAAAATCAATGCCCAGAAGTCAGTGGCATTTCTATACACTAACAATGAGACTGAAGAAAGAGAAATTAAGGAGTCAATCCCATTTACAATTGCACACAAAAGCATAAGATACCTAGGAATAAACCTAACCAAAGAGGTAAAGGATCTATACTCTCAAAACTATAGAACACTTCTGAAAGAAATTGAGGAAGACACAAAGAGATGGAAAAATATTCCATGCTCATGGATTGGCAGAATTAATATTGTGAAAATGTCAATGTTACCCAGGGCAATATACACGTTTAATGCAATCCCTATCAAAATACCATGGACTTTCTTCAGAGAGTTAGAACAAATTATTTTAAGATTTGTGTGGAATCAGAAAAGACCCCGAATAGCCAGGGGAATTTTAAAAAAGAAAACCATATCTGGGGGCATCACAATGCCAGATTTCAGGTTGTACTACAAAGCTGTGGTCATCAAGACAATGTGGTACTGGCACAAAAACGGACACATAGATCAGTGGAACAGAATAGAGAATCCAGAAGTGGACCCTGAACTTTATGGGCAACTAATATTCGATAAAGGAGGAAAGACTATCCATTGGAAAAAAGACAGTCTCTTCAATAAATGGTGCTGGGAAAATTGGACATCCACATGCAGAAGAATGAAACTAGACCACTCTCTTGCACCATACACAAAGATAAACTCAAAATGGATGAAAGATCTAAATGTGAGACAAGATTCCATCAAAATCCTAGAGAAGAACACAGGCAACACCCTTTTTGAACTCGGCCATAGTAACTTCTTGCAAGATACATCCACGAAGGCAAAAGAAACAAAAGCAAAAATGAACTATTGGGACTTCATCAAGATAAGAAGCTTTTGCACAGCAAAGGATACAGTCAACAAAACTCAAAGACAACCTACAGAATGGGAGAAGATATTTGCAAATGACATATCAGATAAAGGGCTAGTTTCCAAGATCTATAAAGAACTTATTAAACTCAACACCAAAGAAACAAACAATCCAATCATGAAATGGGCAAAAGACATGAACAGAAATCTCACAGAGGAAGACATAGACATGGCCAACATGCATATGAGAAAATGCTCTGCATCACTTGCCATCAGGGAAATACAAATCAAAACTACAATGAGATCCCACCTCACACCAGTGAGAATGGGGAAAATTAACAAGGCAGGAAACAACAAATGTTGGAGAGGATGCGGAGAAAAGGGAACCCTCTTACACTGTTGGTGGGAATGTGAACTGGTGCAGCCACTCTGGAAAACTGTGTGGAGGTTCCTCAAACAGTTAAAAATAGACCTGCCCTACGACCCAGCAATTGCACTGTTGGGGATTTACCCCAAAGATACAAATGCAATGAAACGCGGGGACACCTGCACCCCGATGTTTATAGCAGCAATGGCCACAGTAGCCAAACTGTGGAAGGAGCCTCGGTGTCCATCGAAAGATGAATGGATAAAGAAGATGTGGTTTATGTATACAATGGAATATTACTCAGCTGTTAGAAATGACAAATACCCACCATTTGCTTCAACGTGGATGGAACTGGAGGGTATTATGCTGAGTGAAGTAAGTCAGTCGGAGAAGGACAAACATTATATGTTCTCATTCATTTGGGGAATATAAATAGTAGTGAAAGGGAATATAAGGGAAGGGAGAAGAAATGTGTGGGAAATATCAGAAAGGGAGACAGAACGTAAAGACTGCTAACTCTGGGAAACAAACTAGGGGTGGTAGAAGGGGAGGAGGGCGGGGGGTGGGAGTGAATGGGTGACGGGCACTGGGGGTTATTCTGTATGTTAGTAAATTGAACACCAATAAAAAATAAATTAAAAAAAAAAAAAAGAAAAGAAAACCTCTTCTTACACTAACATGGACCAAGGTCCAAAATATGTGGTTAAGTGTGAAAAGCAACCCTCAGAGCAGCATGTTTATTGTATTTCCATAAAATAATAGATTTGGGTTTGTTTCTACGTAGAAAATACCTACACGCATATACACTGAACTATTAACTGTGTTAATAGGGACTGGGCGCCACAGGGAGAAAGCAGCTACAGGATTACAGATTTTCTAAGTTATAATTTCAATAATGTTCAATTGTACTTTTATATATATGCAAAATGTTATGTATAATACAGCAATGTATATAATAAACTCACATTATTTTTTATAAGTAGGAGAAAATAAGACAGTGCTTGTTTGTGTTTAAGAGGCTCTTCTAGGGATGCCCGGATGGCTCAGTGGTTAAGCATCTGCCTTGGGCCCAGGGCGTGATCCCGGGACCCCGGATCAGGATCGAGTCCCACGTCGGGCTCCCTGCAGGGAGCCTGCTTCTCCCTCTGCCTCTGTCTCTGCCTCTCTCTGTGTCTTTCATAAATAAATAAATAAATAAATAAATAAATAAATAAATAAACAAACAAATAAATAAATAAATGCAAGCTTAAAAAAAAAAAGCGGCTTTTCTAAAATATAGTTTTTGCTGGAGAGCTTGAATCAAAGCTTCAGGATTCTGTCCAGTCAGTGAGAACCTTAAGTCTCACCTCCAGGTGCTTCCTATTATCTCTTTTCCAATTTCTCTTTAGAAATTTGAGGTCTGTCCCTCGCCATTATAATCACATGGAATGTAGGTCATGTAATTAGTAACCAGGGTTTGTTTACTTTGGAAAACACTCAGTCCACTCAAACAAAATAGGCCGTTCCCCATTCCTCAGGACGGCGGAACCCCAGGGCTTTTGAGAGAAAAGAGATTGTGAAGTCAGGAAGGAAGCCCCTTGCCCCCTGAGGCCCAGATCTCGATCACGAGCTAGTAAGGAGCAGTGCTGAGATTCAAGCCAGGTCTGTGGGATTCTGGAAGTTTTGTTCTTGCTGCTTGACTGCCCTCCCTGCCCACCCCCTACCACCACCTCCCACCCCCGGTCAACTACTGAACATGGGCCTTCCTGGAGGGATTCCAACCTGGGTTCCAGTGAGTTCGCAGGGCCCAGGTGTGCAGCAATGGCTGGCCGCCCATGCCCCCTGTCACCTGGACCTGGGTTACTGGTGACCATGGGGAAGGATCAGAAGCATGGGTGACTCAAACAGCCCAGAGATGCACATGTTGCAAATGGATGGAAGGTTGGTTGGCGGGCAGGAGGGACTGGGCTGCTCCTGTTGCAAAGCAGCATCTCTGTTAACGCTACAGTCTTGACAATTTGCTATGTAGCCCCCTGGCTCCTTAAATGTAGAGCTTTACAAGGCCATTCTCTTGAGTGAACTGAATATGCTATGACTCATGGACTCGAGAATGGCTCTGGCCAGTGAGAATATCAGTGCCAATAAATGGGAGCAGTTTTTGAAAATTACTGAGGATGTTTACATCACTCACTAAGCATCAGGGGAACTGGAAGATTCACATGCAGAAAAGCCTGAGATTCACCCAGAGGGTCAGGACAGGAGGTCTCAGAATATAGCAGCATTGGCCCCCCAGCTCACCAGTAGGTGCGAGCCTATGAAGAAAGGAGGCCCAGCGAGTAGCCATCCTGGAGATACTACTTGGTGTTTCCTCACCAGACTCTTTGCTGGTGTTAATGTGGCCACCATACTCTCCTCCAATCCGGACAAGTCATATAGTAGAAGATGCTGGGGACACATAGCATTGGTGAACGGGTAAAAGCTGCTTCTGTTTGACACCTCCAGTGTGTCACCACCCATGAGCAAAGCCTGATCCCAGAAAGTCACTGGGCTTCATCTCCAAGGAAGTGGGATCCTGGTGCCACACATATAGATCCAGCTACTACATAGCTACATTCCCTTGAAAGTTGGAAACATGTGCTTTGTTCTATGGGGATGAGATGAATAAGGACTGGAGCATCTACTCCAACTCAGAATTCTGAACCATCCCCTCCAGAGCCTTCTAGAGTTGTTCTCATCATTTCCAATTTTCAAGGATTCACCAGTGGGGAAAGACAACTAGCTATTCTCTATTCCAGAGGTGTGGTCCTAGAAATTCTATCCAGAATGGCAGGTTTTGGAATATAGGGTGGATGTGAGACCAGATCTCAGACATCAGGAAGATCTTTCTTCCAATGGAGGCCTTCTGTTCCTTCTGAGATCCTGTGTTCAAATGCCTGGGGACTATGAGGAAGTCACTGTGTACCACTAAAGGTTGATTTGTTGAAGGCCTGCTTCTTTCTTGCCTCCTCACTGTAGACAGTATCATAGTCTGGCTACAAGGGAAGACAAGGCCACAGAAACAGAACTCAGAAGCCATCTAGGAACACAGCCCTACCATCAGGAGCTTTGAATGCAAGGTTGCAAAGGAAATGGATGATCTTACCGCATATAAGGCCCCAGACTTCTGGGAGTCACTCAGGAGAATGACCATATCATATTTCAGTTTCACTATCCAGGATGTGCCAGAAAGCAAGAAAAGGCAGATGGTTCTGCAGTGCCATGACCACCTTGACAGTCTTCCCTCCCTCCTCCACTCTGAGGAATGAAATGACTCATCACACCTTCCTTCCCTTCTCAAGACCTGATGATTTCCTATCTAAGGGTGGGCTGTGGAAGGTGAAATAGGTCAAGGCTCAGGGTAGGAGCAGAGGAGGATGGTGAGGAGATAAGAGGGGGCCCTAGAGAACTAAGAAGAAATCAACTAGGAGAGGAGCTGCTTCATTTGACATGGACCCCAAGGGACTCAAGCCTTCCAAAACCCTAGGTAGAGAAAGTCATCCATCTAATCCAGCCTCCTCAGGGCACAGCTGTGGGAGGAGTCAAAGAAAAGGAGAGGACAACCTGCGCCACACCAAACACATTCCTGGCTGGGCCTTCCAGGCTCCACCTTGGCTCCCCTGGACCGCTCTTTCTCTTTTCAGGGTTTCTTGGAGCTCTGACAACCATGTCAACTTGCAACAAAGCTTGTGGTTGCATCATTACTGACCCCAGACAGTTTACATTTAGGCTCCTCGATGTGGTATGGCCCAGCACTGAGGCACGTGGTAGGGATGGAGGCTGCCCTTCCTGTCTCCCAGTCACCCTGCCTGTTGCCTGTAACCAAGCCACTGCAGGGCACTGATGAAACACTGTGTGAACAAGGGGGTGATGGGATGGTCTTTCTGGCATCTCTGAAAGAGCAGTTCAAACAAGAACATGGGAATGATGAGTGTCTCTGAATTCCTTCCTAAATCTTTGTCCAGGCATTTAATCTCCAAAGCATGAGGATTGTCATCCCCTATCCCCCACAAAAAGACCTTTGTCTCAATTTACTGGCCTTTGCCCATAAGATCCCAGGATTCTTCTGGCTCATCTCTACCCCCAAAATTCCACCCAAGGACTCTACAGCTAAGGTTCTGTATAATGCAGCTCCAAACTTCCTTCTCTGCTTTGTTGGCATGAAGGCACAGAAAACACAGAGATGAAATAAGACTCTACTCTTGCTGAGATCACCGTCTGGTAGGGAGATGGGATCTAGGTGCTCTAGTCCCTAGAGGTGGTGTGTGCTGTGGGAGAGAATTCTCAAAGAGCCATGGAATCCCAAGAAGAGAGCCATCAATTCTAAGTGAGTAGATCTGGGACAGCTCAGGGAGGATCAGGAGAGTAGAAGGATGAAGAATAAGGACTTGGGCTGAGCAGACCAAGTATAAATCCTCCTGCTGTGTGACTTGGTGCATGTTAACATCTCTAGCCCAGGGTCACATGTAAAATGGGGATAATAATACTCATCTCACTGGGCCATTGAAAGTTATTGAAGATTGTGTGCTTGATGCTTGCCCATTGCGCTTGCTCAGTATACATTATTTCCAAGAAGGAGGAAACCATCTGAGGCCAAAGGCTATTGCAGTTTAGGTCATGGGCTGTGTAATCCGAAGACCTGGGTTCAAATTCTGACAAAGTATGTGGTTTATCTGAACATCAGTTTCTTCATCTATAAAATAGGAATGATAATAGGACCCAACTCAGAGGGCTATTGGGAAACTAAATAGAACACACTTGTAAGATGATTAGTGTAGGACCTGGTATTTATTAAGCACTTAATAAATGTTGGCTACTTTCACAACTGGTAGACTCATGCAGCCTGGGTTGAGTGGTACACATCACTCACTGGCCCAAATCCCAAATGGCCTACAGTGAGGACAGGGCATGAGGGTCTCTCAGGGGCCACAGAGAGAGCAGCCACGATCACATGCTTCAAATGAGTGAGTCCTTTCACCAAGAGACCACAAAGTCACCAAAGCTTTGTGGAAACACCTGTCTGTTTGCTCAGTGGATTTCAACACCCGACCTATTGGTCCTAGCTCCATCCATGAATTCCAATCTGTTTGTCTGAAACTTTCTTCCTGATAGATGGTGTACGAGTTCAACTTTAAGTAGTCAGTGGTATTGTCAACAGTCCACCCACTCCTCAGTTTAGTTACTTTAAAGATGAAGCAGGTTGGACTTTGATCTTGCCTCTGAACTGTTATGACAACACAGTAGTAAACAATGTCTGTCCAGCTCATACAACATCTCTGCTACACACTCTCACACTCACTCCTCATGACTGCCTGTGAGTCTGATGGGGCAAGGGTATCTCAGCAGGTTAGGAGGAGATGGGCCTCCAGTGGCCACTCTATGTTTTGTAAATTGTCAGCGGTCTGGAGGGGGATTATCTTCAAACTGCATGTGCATGATAGCACCCTGTTGTGGGTTGATCTGTTGGTGGCTGGTGGCTTGAAGAACTGATAGCCTCCCCGGGGGACCACTAGACCTTCAGTATAATCTAATTCAACTTTCTTATTTTGCAAATGGAGGAAGTTGGGGTCCAAACAAGGGAAGTAACTTATCCAAGGTTATGTGACAGGAACAGGAATTCCCATATCCCAGTTCCCACTTTGTGATTTTTCTACTAAACCACCACACTACCCAGCATATTTTGACTTGGTAATTTTTTCGTTAGAAAAAAATCATTTCTGCCTTTGAAGTAGTATAGTGAGAAAACAATCTTTTTAAAAAAGCTTTTATTCGATTTACTTAAACTAAAAAAACCAACAGTTTTTCTCCCAGCCCTGTCCCTGGCCTATTACAACCACTCATCTGTTTTCTCTATCAGCTTATTTTTTGCTTTTTAATTTGATTCCACATAAAGCAAAATCATATGGTATTGATCTTTCTCTGTCTGACTTATCTTACTTAGCATAATGCCCTCAAGGTCCATCCATGTTGTCACAAGTGGTAAGATTTCCTTCTTTTCATGGCTGAGTAATATCCCATTGTGTGTCCATATACCATGATTTGTCCAGTCATCCATCAATGGGCACTTAGGTTGTTTCCATATCTTGGCAATTGTAAATAATGCTGCAACAAACATGGCACAGACACCTTTTCAAATTAGTGTTCTGGTTTTCCTCAAATAAATACCCAGAAGTAGAGTTTCTGGATTATACAGTAGATTTTCAATTTTTTGAAGAATCTCCATACTATTTCTGCAGTGGCTACACCAATTTACGTTCCCACCAATAGTGCCGGAGGGTTCCCTTTTCTCCACATTCTTGCCAATACATTATCTCTTATTTTTTTTTATTCTTGTCATTCTAACAGCGTGAGGTGACATTTCATTGTGGTTTTGATTTGCATTTCCCTGATGATTAATGATATTGAGCATCTTTTCATTTATCTGTTGGCCATTTGTGTGTCTTCTTTGGAAAAATGTCTATTCAAATATTCTGCCCATTTTTTAATTGGATTTTTTTTTTATTTATTATTTTTTTTGCTAGTGAGTTGTATGATGAGGCATTTGTTTTGTTTTGTTTTGTTTTGTTTTGTTTTGTTTGGGGAGGGTTAGTTGTATAAGTTCTTCATATATTTTGGATATTAGCCCTTATCAGATATATGATTTACAAATATTTTCTCCCATTCAGTAGGTTACCTTTCATTTTATTGATGATTTCCTTTGTTGTGAAGAAGCTTTTTAGTTCGATGTAGTCGAACTACATTTTTTTATTTTTACTTTTGTTCCTATTGCTTTTTGGTGCCAGATTTTAAAAATCCTCACCAATTTTTAGTTCGATGTAGTCGAACTACATTTTTTTATTTTTACTTTTGTTCCTATTGCTTTTTGGTGCCAGATTTTAAAAATCCTCACCAAGGCCTACTATGTCAAGGAGCTTACTGCCTATGTTTTATTCTAGGAGTTTTATGGTTTCGGGTCTTATGTCCAAGTCTCCAATTCGCATTGAATAAATACACCATATGTGTTTCAGAGTTCTACCCCAGCACTATTTTCATTTGAGCAAAACTGGGGCCCTGAAAGGGCAAGTGACTTGCCCCAGGCCATAGAGCCAGGAAGTGGCAAAGTTGAACAGGTTTTCTTGTTCTTTCCCCTGCCCCTCTGGCCCAACCCCTCAAACATAAATGTGCATGCCCCAGCCTGAGGCTCCAGGCTAAGCTCCTCTTGTGCCGGAGTGATCTTCTCACCCCTTGATCGTTTCTGGCATGTTTTGCAGTCTCCCTGATTGTTGAAGCACAAAACTGAAGCCTACATGGTTTTGGGAATGGATATGCTTTTGTTTCCTGGGAAAGCCAAGCTCCCTTGAATAGACTGGACATGATAGAATGTGATAGAACATTAGGGCTGTGGCAGCGCCTGCCTGAAATGCAAAGGAAAAGAAAAGTATTTCGCTGGCTAGGGGATGAAGGGTGGGGATGGTGAAGCAGATGAGATTAGGCATCTTCCACCTCACAATTTCTTACCGCTAATATGTCTTCTACATGATGGCTAGTCTTGGTGGCCTTCCCAAAGGTAATTTTTTCTAAGAAAAGTGGCATTTTGCCACTCCCATATAAGGGATAGGCTGGGTTTCTTATGTCTGCATCAGGGGGTACATGAGGAGAGTTGGCAGGGAGGTGGGAGGAAGGGAGGATACTGAGGTGGAAACTGCAGTGTTTGGTTCATGGTGAAGACATAAGAAAGAATAAGAGGACAGTTGATTTGCTGAAAAAGGAAGCTAGAGAAGATTAATAATAATATTATTAAATAATGATAATTTATTGGACATATTTTACATGCTGGCATTATTGTAAAGGAAATATTCAAATCACCACTTTATAGATGAAGAAATCAAGGCGTAGAAAGCTTCAGTCCATCAATGATCACCCAAGATAGAAATTAACATTTTGCTCACCACCTGAAAGTACCCAATTTAAATACTATTTAAAAGGTTTTTGTTGTTGTTGCAAGATTACTCAGTCTTTTTTATAATAGTACAGGTTAATTTCTTGTTTTATTAGTTTCAGAGGTAGAATTTAGTGATCCATCAGTTGCATCTAACACCCAGTGTTCATCACTTCAAGTGCTCTCCTTAATGCCCATCACCCAGTTAGCCCATCCCCCAACCCACTTCCCCTCCAGCAACCCTTAGTTTGTTTCCTAGGGTTCAGCCTCTTTTGTGATTTGTCTCTGTCAGTTTTTTCATCTTATTTTATTTTTCCTTCCCTTCCACTATGTTCACCTGTTTTGTTTCTTAAATTCCACATGTGAGTGAAATCATACGGTATTTCTTTTTCTCTGACTGACTTATTTCACTTAGCATAATACCCTCTAGTTCCAACCACATCATTGCAAATGACAAGATTTCATTTTTTCTAATAGCTGATTCCGTTGTATATCTATCTCACATCTTCTTTATCCATTAAATTTGTAGATAGACATCTAGGCTCTTTCCATATTTTGGCTATCACAGACATTGCTGCTATAAACATTGAGGTGCAGGTGCCTCTTTGAATCACCATGTTTGTATCCTTTGGATAAATACCTAGTAGTGCAACCAGTGAGTCATAGGGCAGTTGTATTTTTAACCTTTTGAGGAACCTCCATACTTCCCAGAGTGGCTGTACTAGCTTGCATTCCCACCAACAGTGTAAGAGGGTTCCCCTTTCTCCACAATGTGGGTTAATTTCTAAAAGAAAAATCATTTGTAAAACTTTTTCCAAACTTTAAGTCCTTTTTTCCCAGCAAACGCTTCTTAGTATCTTCATAACTAACACAGGTGGGAAATGTTGTTCTTATCTTGTCTATCTATTTGCATCTAAAGAAAAAAATCATTTCCTAAGCCAAAAATCAATCATGACTCAGAAGGTAAAGAGAGGGGCCTCTTCTCAAAATGAAAAAAAGAAATCCCAACAAAGATTCATTATGAACATGAGACTGCCTTGACTGCTGATCCTTCATGAAACATCCAGTAAAGGTGGAGGTGAAGCTGGAGGAAGTATGCCAGACTGTATTTTACAATGACAGCTGCAAAAATGCCTGTCCCACTTTCTTTCTTTTTGTTTGACATTTTTTATGTATGTATATTTTTTTATTGGAGTTTGATTTGCCAGCATATAGTGTAACACTCAGTGCTCATCCTGTCCAGTGCCACTCTCAGTGCCAGTCACCCAGTCACCCCACCCCACCTCCACCTCCCCTTCCACTACCCCTTGTTCATTTCCCAGATTTAGGAGTCTCTCATGTTTTGTCACCCTCTCTGATTTTTCCCACTCATTTTCTCTTGTTTCCCCTAATCTGTCCCACTTTCTCTTCTACAGTGCAACCTTGCCAAGCTGCCATTAGGAGGCATAGCAGATTTCCCTTCTGTGGAAAACTCAGTCACAAAACCTTATGACTGTTTTGACCAATAGAATAGGGCAGGAAGTAACACTGAGTTCTGGGGGCTGAGTCATAAAAAGTGATGCATCTTCTACTTAGGCTCGCTGAAATACTCATGAAAGAATTCCAGCTGCCCCAAGGTGGCCATGCTCTGAGGGAGCCCAAGTCACAGGGAAAGGCCAAATGTAGGTGCTCTGATCAGCAGTCCACGTCTTCAAGTCATAGTAGCCAAGGCACCAAACATGAAAGTAAAGGAACCTCCAGGTGACTATGGCCCCCACCTCTGAGGTCACTCCTAGCCTTCTAGTCTTCTCAGCTGAGGTCCCAGATGGCACGGAGCAGAGATAAGCCATCTCCTTTGTGCTCTGTCTAAATCCCTGACTCAAGGAACCCGTAAGCATAATAAAAATGGTTGTTTTAAAGTCACTAAATTTTGGGGTTGCGTGTTATGCAGCAATAGTAACTGGAAGAGCGAGTGTGTGTGATAGGGCACAGAGAACACATTTAACTGAGGATTTAGGTAGGTTTCAATATTCTCTTTTATGTTGATAAGTGATTCTCCTGTATGCCTTTTTGACTGGCATTCAGCCTTTTGACTGGGGACTCATTTATTCAACAATACCTATTCAGAGATGCCTGGGTGGCTCAGTGGTTGAGTGTCTGCCTTTGGCTCAGGTTGTGATCCCAGGGTCCCAGGATCGAGTCCTGCATTGGACTCTGCCTATGTCTCTGCCTCTCTCTCAGTGTCTCTCATGAATAAGTAAATAAAATCTTTAAGAAAAAATTACTGAAAAAAAATTTAAATACATATTCACATACAGCTATTTGTAGGATCAAAGGGGTACCATCTCCATGGTGCTTCTATTTATGTGGTTATTTAGTCAAATGCTAGTTTCACACAACTGGAAATACTCAACAGGAAGGAGGGACTGGGGGAGGAAAAGGAAGGAGAAACTCCCTGGTAACCAGGAGATAAATAAAGCTCTGGGTGCTCAAAGCCCTGAAGACAGTAAGTCAAATGGCTTGATGCCGGAAATGGTTTTCCACCCAGCTGTGAATTTGAAAATCCCGTATGTGGTACAACATTAAGCTGCTATTTTGGAATTTCTTTCATCTTTTTCAGAAGCATCTCAGGAGCCCTTCCTTCCTCTTGAAAGGCAGCCAGTCCTCTGCAGAAATCACTTCATCAGCAGGAGCCGAGGCATTTCGCATGCAACTGTATAATTCTGGAATCAGAGCTTTAAAAATATTCTCTCCGGGGTGAAGAAAGAAACATCGAGGAGCAGTGTTTCTGTAAGCACCAGCTGGGCAGCTTCGAATGCACTCTTTTTTCCTTTTCCCTTTGAAATGGCAAAATCCTGGCATCTGCTTATGAGCGTAATGCAGCATTGTTGATTTTCTTAAAAGAATGATGATTCCACTTCTGAGTTATTGAAAATTTTCCATGATCACCAGTGTCTATGGCACTGGGAGCATCCTTAAATGTTCAACTGAATTTATACTTATTCATTATTTGTGCCAGACACTGCCAGGAGCTGGAGATGGGGTAATGAACAAGAGTCTCCCTCTTAGCCAGGCCACAGGAGGAAAAGCAAGGATGATGTTCCCTGGGGTGGAAGCGGTACTAAAAGCACCCTGCATCAGGATGAATGGGAACCCATCCTAATGAATACATTTTGGATGCGAGAAGAAAAAGTCATTGAGACTGAGAAATTTTAACGTGAACGGGGTATTAGGAATTATTAACTATGTTTATATGATAATAGTACTGTATGCAGGTGGACTGTTGTTGCTTGGTTTTTATTGTAGTCCTTTTCTGTTACAGGCACATACTGTATTTATAAGTGAAATAATATGCTGTCTGGGATGTGCCTTTTGAATGTCCAGGAGCACACACACACACACACACACACACACACAGAGTAAAGCCCCAGACTACTTCCCAAGAGTATTCTATCAACCCTTTAGGAACACATCATTACAATGCTATTTAAACTGTTCAGACGACTGAAGACAGATTCACTTATTTAGTCCCCATTCTCTCATTTAGTGGCCCTATGAGGAAGAGAGCATCCTCACTTTACATATAAGGTCACTAAATCAGAGATGTGAAGAATCTAGGAGGTGGTGGAAACAGATTTGAAACCAATCGATGCAATTTCAGTGCAATGCCCCTAACCTAGGGCTGCCACATATGGTCCTTTGGGAATAGCACTCTCTGGAGTTGAGCAGAACATAGCACAACCTTTAGAATGTTCATGTGAACCTACCTTTATCACTAAAGTGACAGATTCCTGTCATTGACATTACTTGCTTAGATTAAGGCTCAAACAAAATGTGGATCTATAAGGTAAGGGTAAAAGCACACAGAAACACATTATTTCATCCACAAGCTAAGAGAAAGTAGGACCAAGAGAAATGAGATCCAAAAGAGTATCATGAGAGAAGAGAGAAATCCCCAAAGTCCCAAGTGCAGAGCTATTTGTTGAGAAGAACTTACCTCTGGTACCATTTTGGAGGGAAGGATGGTCTGGGAAGATGGGCCAGGCAGGGTATGGACATTGGAAGACCAGCCAAAGACCTGGGAGACCAAGAGCTGTAAAAAGAGAGAAGATTGAGAAAGGGTTGAGATGGATGTGTTGGTTTTTATTTCTGTGTGTACAGAACACTTTCCCATACTTTTTCTTTTAGATCCTTTGAGGAATCCCTCTCCATTTCATAAGGTCTCCAGTGACTCTCTTAATCACAGTGTCCAACTCTCATCTCAATGAAATGAGAGTGTGATCCAGGCTAACCAGTTAGACTCTTCCATGAGACTGATACATAGACTTTGAGAGAGAGAAGTCTGCCATCAACATCTTTTTAAATTTTGCTTTAGTTTATATTTTCAAAAAACTCCAAATGTACAGAAAAATAGCAAGAATAGTATAATGAACTGAGTATGTCCTTCACCAAGATTAACACTTTGCTATATTTGTTTATCACTTTTTCTCTTTTCCCTTCTCTACATAATCTTTTCTGTTCTATGTTGTTTTGTTCAATTCTATTCTATTCTGTGGTATTATAGTTTTATTGTGGTTATTTTGTAATTGTTACTGAACTATTTGAGGAAAAGTTACAGACATCATGATCCTTTATTCCTGAATACATTTATCTCTTAAGATCAAGAATATTCTTTTATATAACCATAATACAATGATCAAGTTCAGGAAATGTAAGGTTGAATCAATACTATTACCTTAGGTACAGTAAATTCCTTTATAACAACTTTTCTTCCCAGATCGAATCAAGGATCCAGGATGGTGCATTGCATTTAATTTTCATGAATACAAATAAGACTCTGTGGTTTCATTTAGTTTGAAGAACTCCTTAGTCTTTCTTTGTTTTTCATGACATTGACATTTTAAAAAATATATAGGCTGGTTGTTTTATAGAATGTTCCTGAATTTGGGTTTGTCTGACTGTTTCCTCATGAGTGGATTCACTTTTGGCAGGAGTACCAGCAGCCTTATTGACAGATAGGGAGAGCCAGTCAGAGGAATGACGCGGTATGGAGATGAGATGAACAAAGAGGTAGAGAGAGATAAACCAACCCTGATGAGCCTCTTAATCCAGTGTACCTAACATCAACTGCAGCTCTGGACCTTCCAGTTACAAAAGGTTACATAAGCCAATAAATTCCTCTTTTTTGCTTAATTTAATCTGAGTGGGTTGGTGGCTACTCACTCATCTCTTAGCCAATAATTTTGGGCTATGCAGTATGCTCAAAAGGCCTCAAAAGAGTAGGACCAAATGAAGTCTGACCAGAAGAACATATCCCAGGCATCCCAACAAAACTGACCATCTCCCCTAGTAGCAAGTCAGAGCAAGCTACTTTCTCTTGTTTCCCACCTAAAAGCTCTTGTCTCTGGAGAAAGCACATAATGTGCTATGGTCTGAGACCTAGTGACATAGAAAGGAACCTGGCTTATCCATAGTCCAAGGATATGGTCTTTCTCTTCTTTCTGCCTCTACTCCTTCTCTGGGACCTCCCCATGGGGGGGGGGGGTGGCCTCCATTTTCTTCTCCTATGTCCATCAACCTATAGTCACCAGATGTCCTATCTTCATTTACCATTCATGCCTCATTACCATCTCATTATATGGCACAGGCTCTTGGGCAGCGGCGTGCCAGAGGTCCAGCTGAGCGATGCAGGGGGAACTGGAGACAAGGAGAATCACTAGGAGATCCTCAGCCCCCCAGAAAGGGGGGCCCCAGTTTTGGAAGCTAGAGAGGAGAGAGGCATCCAGAAAGAAGATGGGCCGACTGGAGAAGCACAAAGGAAGGCAGAAACGGCAGAGCTCCAGGATTAAGCATGGAGAATAGACACAGAAACCAGGAGATCAAAATCTCCCCTTGTACAGGCTGAGGACACACACAGCTGCTCTCCATCTGTGTTAAGCCTCATCCTGACACCCCGAGTTGGTTAGGAAATGGCTTGGCAAGGTCCCTTCTGGGTTTTTGGAAATTCTTCTGAGCTACTGGTCATTTCCCCTCCATCCCTCTTCCTTCCCTTTTTCCTCCCATCTTCCTCTTTCTTCCTCCCAACCTCCTTCTCTTTCTCCCTCTCCTCATTCTCTCTCTTTCCTCTTTGCCTCCTTCCCTTCTAACTTCCTGGCTTCTGGGGGAAAAGTTGCCCCCAGCTATGCCTCCAATTCTTGGAGGACAGTCCCCCCTTACTCACTGGACGTAGAAGAGCAGAACGATGCCAGAACACTTCTGCTAATTGTTCCCACCAGCTCCAACTGCCTCACCCCCAGAAACCTGTCCATAGGAGAAGGTCCAGTTCAATGACACAGGAAGCCCCTTTTTCTCTCAAAACTCTCCAAGCTGTTGATAATCAGCTTGTAGGGAGAAGGGATGCAATGGCATTTAGAGCAGAAAGGCCATCAGCTCCTTAGAAAGGCTGGCTTCCATTGCAAGGGACCTTCCATTGCTCAGAGGTCTGTGGCCAGGTATGGCCAACACACCCTGGGTCAGTCTTGGCATGTATCCTCAAGGGGGCAGGCTGCCTCTTCTTAAGTGTGTATGTGCGCACAAGCACACAGGTACTCACACACACATACACACAGGCACAGTAATCCACCCCACATTAGGAAAGAGCCATTTTAACCCCTAGTTGGTAGAAATGGACTCTTGCAGCTCTAGATGGGAATTCGAAAGCCCAGGTCAGCAGGAAACCAGCTTTAACTCCTTCCTTGAGCCAGTCATCTCAGCTAATAAATCCTGGTGCCTGGGAAGTCCTGCTGACCTACATAGACTGAGCCTCCTAAGTGTTCCCTGTCCTTTGTGCAGCCATCCTCTCACGAAAACTACTTCCTCTGTCACACAGCACGCCGTACACTGGGGGTGTCCCACAAACACTGTGCAAGGGGATGTGGATTTTCCCAGAGAAGGCTTTAAACCACCAGTGGTCTTGGCTGCAAGGCTACAGCCTCTCCTCCAGCCTCTTCCATTTGTGATTTATCCAGGGCCCTTCAGTTCAGCAAGGACCCCTGGAACAGGCCACACCTGCAATGCAGGAAATGTTTATGTCAAAAGTTTCAAGTAAGGTGCATATCCTTAAGAGTTCTTTCCAAACTGCAAGGTTTGAATGATTTGTACTGAAAGTACTGCTGTCACCTGAGACTTCATCCCCCATATACACACATGTGCACCCACACTCATGTAAACACTTAGACATATACAGACGTGTATACACATTAATCTATTCACTTGCATGCATAATTACAGAATTTTATTTTTTATTTTTTAAGATTTATTTATTATTTTTAGGGAGAGAGAGAGAGAGAGAGAGAGAGAGCAAGGAGGAGGGGCAGAGGGAGAAAAAGCCAAGCAGGCTCCCTGTTGAGCTTGGAGCCCAATGCGGGGTTTTATCTCACTACCCTTGAGATGGCAACCTAAGCTGAAACCAAGAGTTGGCCACTTAACCAACTGGGCCACTGAGGTGCGCCTCTTTTTTTATTTTATTTAGGATTTTATGGGGCGCCTGGGTGGCTCAGTCGGTCAAGTGTCTGCCTTTGGCTCAGGTCATGATCTCAGTATCCTAGGATCTAGCCCCGAGTCAGGATCCCTGTTCAGCAGGGAGGCTCCTCCCTCTCCCTCAGCCTCTCCCCACTGCTCATGCTCTCTCTTTCTCTCTCAAATAAATAAATAAAATCTTTTTAAAAGATTGTATAATTACAAGGCATTTATAATTATAATAGGCCAAATATTACAGAGATTATACTTTAATAATTTCAATACCTCAAGTCATCAGTGTTAGCATTTTGGAATATATGCTCTTGTATCTTTCTCTGACCTGATACAAACACATAGAAACACTCACCAGGGACTTTTAGATCTAAAAACAGGATCATTACTAAACTTGTTTTTCAGCAACCTACATCTTTTAACAGTTTTTGGGCATTCCTTCAACTCAATATGGATTTGATCCTTTATAATAGCTGTACACCCACACTTAATCCACATGTACTTATGTTTGCACAAACCTGTGTGTATAATTATACACACACACACACGCACACACACATCCATCCCCAAGGCTAATCATGCTGGTACTGCCCCCAGTCTGCCAAACATGAGGTCACTGCCATGTGGTTTCTGCCTCATAACCACTTTCCAGACCTCACTGGCTTGACTCTAGAAGGTGGTTAAGGACGTTCCACCTGACCCAGCCTGAGCATCAGAGAACAGGCTGCTCTTGCATCTCACCAGCCCCTACTTTCAGAGGTAAAAACTTTATCCTGAGAACATGGACCATGCTCAGTCCAAGGCAAACACATTCAGAGGCTGCTATGGTGATGGGAACGGAGAGGGGAAATTGGTAGGCACAGCAAGAAGCTAGGAGTGTCCTGGAGCAGCAGCAAGAGACCCCTAAGCTTAGGGATCAGAAACTGGGTTCTAGCCCCAGCCATGACATTAACTCACTGTGTGATGATCTTAAGCAAGCCTTTACCCTCTCTGGGCCTCTGTTTCCTCGGCCATAAAATGAGGGCTTAGCACTGAAGTTCTGAAGGTCCTTCAGCACAAATACTGGGTTTGGTCAGTATTTGTGACCAAAGAAGAGAGTCTTGCTTCTTTCTCTGTGCTGGGAGCTCCCTCTTACACCATCCTCCCCTAAGACCCTGCTTCCTGCACCCCTGGGGCTGAGGGCTCCTGGGAGGGAGCTGGGGAGGCCAGGGCAGAGGTTGCGCCTGCTGAGAAAGGCTGGCAGAAAGGCTGCCCTGGAGGCCAGAAGAGACTAGAATTTCCTAGGCCTACACAAAGCCCCACCACCTCCTCCTTGAGCAGGAAATGCCCATTCTGCCTAACTGGTCTCAGCTTTAACTGTTTATCTGGGCTGGTCTCTAAGTAGAATCTGTGGCCACCCTCAAATCAGGCAACTGGCACAGCCTCTGGGTATTGACTGATTCAAAGATTATAATTGAGCAAACAGGAGCACGTTAATTTTTAATTTCACTTTGTTGACTGGTGATCAGGCTTCCTCTTTGTCCCATAACCGAAGATGACCTGGTCAGAAGAAACATGCGATCCTTGCCCTGAAAGTCCACTCATCTGGCCTTCCTGGTCCTAGCAGGGCTTTTTAAAGCAACTCCCATATTGATTTGGTCTCAGTCAACAGAGAAGTAAGGGACTTCTGAGTTGGGCAACCCTGGATCAATAAGAGGCCCAGGCTGAGCAGCATGATCCTCCAAGAAGTAAAGAGGTGGAGGTCTTTGAGGTTTGGGCTTTTGGGTAGGGACAGGGCCTTTCTTCTAACAACGGAGAGACTGTGACAGAGCAGGGGTCTCTTTCCGGGGCCCCAGGTCAGGATGAGTCACCACCTACCATAGACAGCCTGCAGCACAGCACAAGGGCAGAGAAGACCGGCGATGTTCAACTCATCCTCACAGGGATGCTGCTGTTTGCCACATTCCTTTTTTTAAAAAAAATAATATGGAAAATTTATTGGCTATATAACTAAAATGTCCAAAGATATAGTGGCCTTCAGGAAAGATTTGATCCAGCATTGTCAGTATCACCACATTATTGTTTTTTTGTGGGGTTTTTTTTGTATATTTTTTTTATTGGAGTTTGATTTGCCAACATAAATTGTAACACCCAGTGCTCATCCTGTCAAGTGCTCCCCTCAGTGCCCATTGCCCAGTCACCCCATCCCCCTGCCCACCTCCCCTTCCACTACCCCATGTTTGTTTCCCAGAGTTAGGAGTCTCTCATGGTCTGTCACCCTCTGATTTTTCCCACTCATTTTCTCTCCTTTCCCCTTTAATCCCTTTCAGTATTTTTTATATTCCCCATATGAATGAAACCATATGACGATTGTCCTTCTCTGATTGACTTACTTCACTCAGCATAATACACTCTAGTTCCATCCACATCGAAGCAATGGTGGGTATTTGTCGTTTCTAATGGTTGAGTAATATTCCATTGTATACATAGACCACATCTTTATCCATTCATCTTTTGAAGGACATCGAGCCTCCTTCCACAATTTGGTGTCAAACTCTCCCTCTTCACAGATGACATGATACTGTACATAGAAAACCCAAGACTCCACCCCAAGATTGCTAGAACTCATACAGCAATTTGGCAGTGTGGCAAGATACAAAATCAATGCCCAGAAATCAGTGGCATTTCTACACACTAACAATGAGACTGAAGAAAGAGAAATTAAGAGATCGATCCCATTTACAATTGAATCCAAAAGCATAAGATACCTAGGAATGGGCAGCCCCAGTGGCCCAGTGGTTTAGCGCCGCCTTCAGCCCAGAGCGTGATCCTGGAGACCTGGCATGAGTCCCATGTCGGGCTCCCTGCATGGAGCCTGCTTCTCTCTCTGCCTGTGTCTCTGCATCTCTCTCTCTCTCTGTATCTCTCTTGAATAAATAAATAAAATCTTTAAAAAAAAGATACCCAGGAATAAACCTAACCAAAGAGATAAAGGGTCTATACCCTAAAACTACAGAACACCTCTGAAAGAAATTGAGGAAGACACAAAGAGATGGATAAATATTCCATGCTCAAGGAAGAATTAATGTTGTGAAAATGTCTATGCTGCCCAGGGCAATTTACACATTCAATGCAATCCTGATAGGGATTGCAAATACCCATGGACTTTCTTCACAGTGTTGGAACAAATCAACTTAAGATTTGTGTGGAATCGGGATGCATGGGTGGCTCAGTGGTTGAGCATCTGCCTTTGGCTCAAGGTGTGATCCTGGAGTCCCAAGATCAAGTCCCACAGCGGGCTCCCTGTGAGGAGCCTGCTTCTCCCTCCGCCTCTGCCTCTCTCTGTGTGTTTCTCTCATGAATAAACAAATAAAATCTTAAAAAAAAAAAAAAAAAGATTTGTATGGAATCAAAAAAGACCCCAAATAGCCAGGGGAATATTGAAAAAGAAAACCAGAGCCGGGGGCATCACAATGCTGGATTTCAAGTTGTACTACAAAGCTGTAATCATCAAGACAGTGTGGTACTGGCACAAAAACAGACACATAGATCAGTGGAACAGAATAGAGAACCCAGAAATAGGCCCTCATCTCTATGCTCAACTCTTCTTCGACAAAGCAAGAAGGACTATCCACTGGTAAAAGGACAGTCTCTTCAATAAATGGTGCTGGGAAAATTGGACAGCCACGTGCAGAAGAATGAAACTGGACCATTCTCTTACACCATACACAAAGACACACTCAAAGTGGATGAAAGATCTAATTTTGAGACAAGAATCCATCAAAATCCTAGAGGAGAACACAGGCAACACCATTTTTTAACTTGTCCACAGCAACTTTTTGCAAGATACATCCATGAAGGCAAGAGAAACAAAAGCAACAATGAACTATTGGGACTTAATCAAGATAAAAAGCTTCTGCACAGCAAAAGAAACAGTCAACAAAACTCAAAGACAACCTACAGAATGGGAGAAGATATTTGCAAATGACCTATCAGATAAAGGGCTAGTTTCCAAGATCTATAAAGAACTTATTAAACTCAACACCAAAGAAACAAACAATCCAGTCATGAAATGGGCAAAAGACATGAAGAGAAATCTCACAGAGGAAGGCATAGACATGGCCAACATGCACATGAGAAAATGCTCTGCATCACTTGCCGTCAGGGAAATACACATCAAAACCACAATAAGATATCACCTCACACCAGTGAGAATGGGGAAAATGAACAAGACAGGAAACCACAAATGTTGGAGAGGATGCGGAGAAAAGGGAACCCTCTTGACTGTTGATGGGAATGTGAACTGGTGCAGCCACCCTGGAAAACTGTGTGGAGGTTCCTCAAAGAGTTAAAAGTAGACCTGCCCTACGACCCAGCAATTGCACTGCTGGGGATTGACCCCAAAGATGCAGATGCAATGAAATGCCGGGACACCTGCACCCCGATGTTTATAGCAACAATGTCCACAATAGCCAAACTGTGGAAGGAGCCTTGGTGTCCATCGAAAGATGTTTGCCACACTTCTTAGTTCCCATCGACAGCATGCTGTTCCTAGCAGGTCACCACCAGCACTCCCTGGCATAGAAAGGGAAACTGAGGATAATTAACCTGCCAAAATTCCACAGTTTTTCAGTATCTTACGGGGTACACTCACTTCATGTAGAGTTCTGCCACATGTTCTTCTTCTTCCTATTTTTATTTTTTTGGGGCCAAAGTGGTTTCAGTTTGAAAACTATGTGGAATTTAGCATAGATCAAGAAAAATTGCAGAAGCAGTTTTTCCCATCTACTCCCTGTGATGGAGTAGATGCTTCTATTTTATGCCACTGTGTCTACCCTGTCACTCACTGCAGAGATAACATTCTGACATTTCCCTGAGGCTGTTGGACCAAAAACAACCCAGAGAAATAAAATATGTAGTCAGAACCTGAGCAAAACTTGGTATTGGGAACTCCTGAGTGACTCAGTTGTTGAGCATCTGCCTTTCAGCTCAGGTCCTGACCTGGGGTCCTGGGATTGAGTCCCATGTCAGGCTCCCTGCATGGAGCCTGCTTCTCCCTCTGCCTGTCTCTGCCTCTCTCTCTCTCTCTGTGTGTCTCATGAATAAATAAATAAGATCTTTAAAAAAAACTTGAATGTTAGAGACCCACTGAGTAAGGATTCATTCAACTGGCTTTTTAAAACAACTAACTCCAGAAAAAGATGGGTCAAAGACACATGTATGTGTATATATATCTTGCCAACTTCAACTTCATTCACAGATGTTGGCAAGTGACTAAAAAAAAGGGGGGAAATTTTGTTCCAAGCTCAGAGATGAATGTATTAAATCCTACAAGCCCCACAGAATTTGAGAACCAGAGGGAGGCTAAGAAATGAGTTAGGAGAGTAAGTCAGGGCTTGTAACCTTTTTCTGAAGAGCTACTTCCAAGTTTCCTTAAATGTTATGGTCTTGGGAGACATCATGGTTGGTGTGGCTGGGGAGTTAGGGGCAGGGCTTCCTGAGCACATGATGCTATCATTTGCCTGCTTCATGTACCATGAGTCTTCCCATCACCTGTACCAGTGTTTCTGTCGAAGGTCAGTCTCCTGGGGTCCTTCTCTATGCACATTTGCATGGTCATGCTTGTTTGGGAGATGCTGCACATCACAGGCTATTCTTGGATGTTTATGATATCCATCAAAAATAAAGGCTGTTGCACTAAGAAATCCCAGAACAAAGGAAACCTTATTAACTTTGTTTAAGCCAAGCCCCCAGTCTTATTTCATGATTAACAGGTAGGATACAGCTGCAAGTAACAAAAATTCTGACTCAAAACTGTGATGAACAAGAGTGGAAGTTGATACTTCACAAAACAGACGTTCAGCAGGGTAAACAGGCTTTGGAGATTTTTCTAGTCTGGCATTCTCCGTTGCAGCTTTCACGTCAGACCCACCATGAGATGGCAATTCGAGGCATCACGCTCAGGCCTAATGCATGAGAGAGAAAGATGAAAGATGATTCCTTCATAAGAAGAAACTTCTCTGCAAGGACTCTGGCATCCACTCAGGTCTCACTGGCCAAAATCAGGTATCATAGCCACTCCTGAATCAATCATTGGGAGAAGAAATATCATTCCCTTCTGATCAATCCCTCTCCTGCTAGAAGTGGGTCAGCTTCCCTAAAGCAGGTGGCTGTATGGAGCAGAAATATATTTCTGAACAAAAGTGGAGCTCTAGTAGGAAGGCAGAGGAGAGCCGATTCACAGGCAACTAAAACCACAGACCCCCTTTACACCTAACACACTGTGATGGTTAATTTTATGTGTCAACTTGACTGGTTCACAGGGTCCTCAGAAATTTGGTTAAACATTACTCTGGGTGTGTCTGTGAGGGCATTTCTAGAGGAGATTAACATCTGAATTGGTCAGGCAGATTGCCCCACCTGATGTGGGTAAACTCATCCATGGAAGACCTGAATAGCCTGAAAGGCTAACTCAAGAGTGAACTCCTGCCTGACTGCCTGACCTATGACACTGGTCTTGCCCAGCCTTTGCACTTGGACTAAAACATCAACTCTTCTTGGGTCTCCAGCCTGCTGACTTTCAGACTGGAATTTGCACCCACTCTCCTGGTTCTCTAGCTTGCTGACGGCACATCTCAGGACTTCTCAGCCTCCAATTCCTTATAATAAATATCTCTATACAGATACACACACACACACACACACACATCTGTTGGTTCTGTTTCTCTGGAGAATCCTAACTAATATACACATTTTCTTTTCTTTTCTTTTTTAAGATTTTATTTATTGGGACGCCTGGGTGGCTCAATGGTTAAGCATCTGCCTTCTGCTCAGGGCATGATCCTGGAGTTCTGGGATGGACTCCTCGGGCTCCCAGCATGGGGCCTGCTGCTCCTTCTACCTGTGTCAGTGCCTCTGTGTCTCTCATGAATAAATAAATAAAATCTTTTTTTTTAAGGTTTTATTTATTTATTTGAGAGAGAAAGAGAGCATGAGCAGGGTGAGGGGTGGCAGAGAAAGAGGGAGAAGCTCCAGTAGGGAGTCAAACTCAGGGCTAGACCCCAGGACCCCGGGATCATCACTTGAGCCAAAGGCAGACGCTTAACCGACTGAGCCACCCAGGTGCCCCTATTAATATACACCTATTATTGTCCTCAGAACTTGGACTCCTCCATACTTTGGGAAATACTAGAAAACTTTCCTGAGAGTCCAAATTCTCTCATATAGCCAATCAGAGCAAACAAGGTGCTCATTCAGACACAGTGTGCTTTTGCAGGTTCCATTCCCACTATTTGCCCCTTTCACATCCATCAAGTGCCCACTTAGTTCTTAAGCACGGTTCAAACACCACATCCTTCAATGAATCCTACTCCATCTTCCCAATCCACTATCAATTTTGTTTAAGAGCAATCAAACTGAGTCCTGGCTCTGCTTCTCACTAACTACTGGAAACTTGGGCAAGTTGCCTAAACTCTGTGCCTCAATTCTTTCTAGAAAATGGAGGTCACATCATCAGAATGACTTCCTATATTTACATGCCATGGCCTCCTAGGAGTAATGTGTACACTCTGGACTTTGTTTCTATTTCCACATCTTTGCTCATTTGGTGCCTCCCATCTAACAATCATCCTCTGCTCTCAACCTATAACTGGTGTGACCCACTTTATTATTTTGGAGTACAAACATAGTCACTTTTTTTCCCAAATTAATCCCCTGGAGATCCTATTAGACCTCCTATTAGAATGATATTTTCCTCTTTGTGTTCTCCTAAAATTTGTATAAGCATACTAGGGGCTTTTTAAGTACAAATAATACACCAACTAGAAAATCTAATCTGGGGGCACCCGGATGATATGCAGATGGTTAAGCCTTGGACTTTTGGTTTCTGCACAGGTCGTGATCTCAAGATTGTGAGACTGAGCACTACACTGGGCTCTGTGCTCGTGCAGAGTCTTCTCTCACCCTCTGCCCCTCTCCCCACCTCAAATAAATAAATCATTAAAAAAAAAAAAAAAGAAAGGAAAAGAAACTCTGTTCACTTTTTGTTACCTCATGCAGTTGAAGGGTTGCCCTGCACCATCTTGGGATACTTGTCTGCCCAGTGATTATGCTCTGTTCCAGGTCCTAACTCAGGTTGCAAGTTACAGCTCTTATAATCACAGCTATCTGCTGAGCCATGCCCTCAGAGCTTTATTCTAGTTACTTCCACTGCTGTCATTAGGCCATGTAGAGCCCAAGTCACAAAGCCAGATTCCTCTTTTCCTCGGAGTAAGTCCCTCTCTGGAGACTTTGGAGTGATATTCTGCTAGTCAGTTCAAAGTCCTGACCACCCCATTACGCCCCCATCAGATTCCTCTCATTTCCAAACTCTGCTCCTGCCCTTTCCCTTCTCAGAAGGGCCATGTGTGCAAATTGACCCAACCTTCTTCAGAGTGCTACAAACCAGAGGGAGAAGCCAATAAACAAGTCTCCATTATACCTTTCTCCGAGGCCATAGGTGTCTGCTTACATTTGCTTAACAAAGAGACACTACAGTGAATAGCTATGCCCATCCTCTCAGAGGTAAGCTGGTGGTTGCCCAGTCTAAGCTGTTTTTCTAGCTTGCTCCCTACCTAGTAACACATTATACAACCATGTCATATCTCATCCTTCAAAGCCCTGAGAAAGGGTAAAATATATTTCTTCTAAAATTCTCATAGTACTTATATATAGTCCATATCTTGATTTATTCATTTATTAAACAAATATTTATTGAGTACTAATGATGTACGAGGCCCAGGCACTGGCATTGCAGAATTAAATGGGCCACAGCCTCTGCTTCCAGAGCCTACTAAGCCCATGGATTCTATATTGAGCTGTGTTGGTCATTGTGACAGTTGCCAAAGCCATGTGCCCACAGCTGTAATGCCAGAAGGCCCACTTGCTCTGTTACAGTTAATCTGGTGGATAATAGATAAGGTTGCAGCTTCGAATTGCAGCCCAGTTTCTGCCTTCCCATGATCATGACTATTACCTCTTTCTACCTTCAGCCCATCAGCACCTGCTCCATTTGAAAGGACAGTGAAAAAGGATCCCCTACCCTCCTACAGAAGCATTTGTAAGTGATAAGGCAGAAAGCATCTTAGCTGAGACACACTAAGCATTGGGTTGGGTTTCTGAAAACCATGTAACCTGGTATAGTCATCAAAAACTAATTCAATTCAAATGAATTGAATATATTTGAAAACAAATATACGAATGCTTATATGGCAACTGCCCAATGGCCTGATGAGTAGTCAGTATCAATCAACATTTTGGACCTTCTTTGTTTTTGTTGAGACTAACAATAATCCTAGTGTACATAGAGTTGTTTTGTAAATATAGATTCTTCTCTGAGTGAAGGGGAAGTAAAAGAAAATGGAAGGCTCGAGACTAAGTGCCTACCTGCCTACAAAAAAGATAAACATGTGAAGTTGAATGAGATGATGGACATTAATAAAACTTCTCTAGGCTCAGGATCCCAGGTGGAGGAAACATTACAGGTTCCTAAGTGAGCGTGGAATCCAAAAGAAGGAACCAATAGCACCCCAGTGGCTGCAGAAGAGCTGGGTGTGAGGTCCAGCCAGAAAGGAGTAGATTTCACTAAAAGCTGAGGCTGAACAAACTCACTGAACAGACCAGGTGATCACCAGAATGCATATAGCCAGGCCACTGTGGATCTGGAGACTTTGGAGCACACCTGTAAATTGCTTTCCTATACATCACGTATGCCCTGAAATTCCTAGCAGGGGAGTGCAATTTCTGGGAGAGTCATATGCTTCAGATGATTCACCACAAAACAAGTTTAAGGCAGAAAGAGGAACAAGGAATCAAATTTTAGGTCTTGGTTCACAGGCAAGAGAAGGAAAAGGCTCCAGTTTCTTGAGGGGCTCGAAGTGACCAATAATGAAAAAGGTAGCCTCCCATTTGAGGATGTCATCCAGGAACTGACCACAAGCTAAGATAAGAATCATTCATCTGCAGGAGGGACCACAAAATCTCCTAAAAAGGCCTAGTTGGCAAGGAGAAGCCAATCATACTGCACACTCAGCTCAGGTCCCAGGTACAGCCTTGCTCTCCATGAAGTGATTGATCCCATAGATGCCCATGCGAGTCCCAATTGGCTGGCATCGGTGGGCTGAGAGTCAGATCCTGCGGGGATGAGTTTCAAGACAATGCACAGTTCTGAAATCGTAGCTTGTTGTCAAGGTGATCCTCACAAGGCACATTTGGAGCAAGGACTGCCCCAGGACAAGCCAGTCCAGCTTCCATGGAGCTCAGACAGTAGGGAGGAACCATTTTGCCCACAAATATCATCTGGGGTATAGGATAGGTCAGTTTTCTGAGGCTTTCAAGGAATTAAAAAACAACAACAACAAACATTTCTTGGGGGGGTGATTCAGAGATGCTTCTAAGGACAAGAGAACAGAGTATTAGGAGAAGGAGAGGTTAAGAAGTAAGAATTATTGAATATCTAACGTGTACCAGCTGCTTTATTTACATTCTATTTCTTAATCCTGAAAAAAATTCCATAAAGGAAATGTGACCTCTCTGCATGCGGCAAATGAGAAAACAGATTGAGAGAGCGTGTGAGCTGCCTGTGGATGCTAGGAAGTGGCTGGGTCAGGATGCAAAGCCAGTTCTCATTTTTGGCAGAACCTATGTTTTCCTAATTAGATTGAAAATCTAATTCAATAACAACAAAATATTAAGTGTCTTTTATTTAATAAGGCATTGAGCTGGGGCCTGTGGGCGTACACAAATATGGACAAGAAACACTGTCTCTGCCTCACAGGCTACAAGGAGACACAAGAACTGTAATTATAAAGGCTGGAAACTGATAGCAGGTAAAATAGTCAATATTAACAGCTCCTCAACCTCACCTTGCTCACTCTCCTCTTAGTCACTAAGTCTGACTTAGACTGGCCATCTTCCTGGTCCACATAAGTCTAGCTCATTCCTGCTGCAAAGTCTCTGTATTTGTCCCTCTCATACCTTTCCTGACCTTCCCCAGCTCAATGTCGCTTTCTCAAAGTCTTTATCCATCTCCCTTGCCCCCTTTTGACACATCCTCACTCTCTTGCCTCCCTCCTGGCTTTATTTTCTTCCTCTTAAGGACAGGCTTTGAAGTCTTATTGTCTGGATTCCAGTCTTAGCTTCACCACTTTCTAGCTGTATGATTTTGGGCAAATTAGTAACTCCCTGAGCTTCAGTTTCTTGTTGGTAGATAATAATTGTATGTAGTGCAGAGTGTTTTTGTGAGGACAAAAGAGAATAATTAAAATTCCTAGAGCAATGACCGGTATATAGAAACTGCTTAACATGGGACAGCTCTTGCTGTTATTATTAATTTATTTGTTTCTTTTATTTCTTTCCCACTACAATGTGAGCTCCGTGAAGGCATACATAGTCTATTCACTGTGACATTCTCAGCACACAGTAGCCCCACAATAAATATATATTAAATGAATAACTTTCTATGTACCAGGCATGCATGGTTTATCCATGGTTATTACAAAAACTCCATGAGGCAAGAATTATCATCATCCTCGTTTTACAGATAAGATTTTAAAAGGCTAAATACATCTCCTAGACCACATAGCCAAAACATGGTGAACCAGGATTCAGACCAAGTACCTCCACCCTGTTATACCACCTGGCTTGAAAGCCAGGGAGGACATGGAAGTGCAGTGAATGAGGCAGAAGCAAAGGGCAGGAAGAAGGAGAATTGGTTGTTTTGTGACCTTCAGTTTAGGTACCCTGGAAAAGCTGAATAGGTCTGGACAGGGTTTCTGAGTGCGTCTGACGGATGGGCAGGATTTGTGGATAGAGATCGAGGAGAAAAGACTTCTGGAAGCAGGAGAAGGAAGCAGTAGAACATAGGCCTGAAAACAGGAAAGCTCTGGGCATGTTTAAAAAGCAAATTGTCTGACTAGGATATGAATGCCCTGGGGTGTGACATATTGAGTCACTGCTGGCCATAGTCATTGCTGGAGTTATTGCATTATTTGAAAAGGGGTGACTGCTGAGGGAAATTATGCAATGCCAGTCTTCTCTGTGTCCAGGGGTGGAGACAGCTAGTCATCTTGAAGCAGACTTTTGTATTAATGGGAAAAATCACTTGAGTGACCCCTTGTCCAGGGAAGGGGAAAAATGGGGACTCTTTCCTGTGGTCTGGCCATGGCTGCCTCCTCCCCACAGCTCTACATGTAGAAACCCCGAGTAGTGGAGCCAGGAAATGATGAAAAGCAATTGGCAAAGGAGCCTTCTGGAAAGGAAGAGACCACAACCACACTTCTCTTCCCAGAGCAGAAAGGTAGAAGCAATTAGTCCCGCTCACTGGAAAGGACACAAACAGCCCAGAAGGAACTTGACCCAAGGTAAAAGCCATGGACTGGTGTCTTGAGTTTAACACAAAGTTAAGGTAATTGGTGTGGCACAGGGTGAGGACACAGGACACAGGGTCCTTTGGACTCCAACCACCCTGATCAGTATCATTCTTTGGAAGAATCCCTTAAGCACATAAGAGAGCTGAAAACCATGACCCTGGGGTCACAGCCCTGCTGTGATCACTCACAGCTCTCTGCATCGTTAGATGAGTGTCCACAGACAGTGAGGGATGGAATGGCATAACCAAAATAGTGACACTGTTGGAATGATAGAACATTCCAGTACTCTCGATCTGGAAATGGTTTTGATGGCCACTTGTGATTTTTGGCTAATTCTAAAGGAGATAAGCTTTAAAAGCAGATATCAGTCTTTTTGCTACTAAGAAAAGAGGAGCTAGAGCAACTAACTGGAAAAAAGAGATTGAAATTTGAGCATATTGGTATTTTAACCTAATGATGTGGTTATAGTTTTCCAGAAATAAGCAAGATATTTCCCAGCAACACCCTGCAGCAATAAAGCAGGTGACTAGTTAGCCAAGATACGCTAACTAGTAGGAAGAGGGTAGGAAGAGGGAGGAGCCTGAGAGCCCAGGATAAGGAGCAATGTCAGGTTAGCAGGAAGGAGTGGGAAAGCAGGCGGACGCCAGGGAAGACACAGCATGTCTATGTCTATGGCTGCTCCTGCCTTTAGCTAGTCCCACTTTCAACTTCAAAGATTACAGAGATGTTTCGAACAGGCTAAAACTGTGACACAAGGACTTAATTTTTATGTAAGGCAGACTCTCCCAACATATTATCTAAAAAGTTGTCAGATTGTATTCATGAAGATAAAATAATAATAATAGACTGATTCTCACTAGTCATCAGGAAAGCTTTTGGGTCGGGCAGTGGCTGTCAAACATTTTTAGTCACAAATCTCTATTTGAATAAAATCTTTACAGAATCTCAATATTTAAACTAGAGAAATATGAGCAGTTTGGAGGGAACCAGTTGCAAGATCCAATGAGCCATGGATACCAAGATCTTCCATGTATCCCCCATCCCTGCTCCAGCAGCTCTGAGGGGTCTATTAGGAGTACCAGGGGCTTTGTAACATACTGTGTAAAAAATGCTATAGTGGGAGATGTGATCTGGTAAAATAGAATATAAGTCATAGTCTCTCGTTTCTCATGAATCTTTACTTATAATACAGCTTCTCAAATCACAGCTGCTTCTAGAACAGAGAGGGTCCCATCCTCAGCCAAGATCACTGGCCCAACTAAAGTAGTGGGTCACAAGTCTACAGCAGGCATATTTCCCTAAGAGTCAGCTGATGGTCAGTGTTCCAAGGCTTAGCCATCTCTTGGCATTGATTCCCAGCCTATGCAACACCCTTCAGTGATGGGCAACCTGAAGTGGCACCATTCCTTCATATTAACACCTGCAGCCAAGCTCACTTTGAACCACCCTCAAAGCATCGCCAGAGAGGAGAGCCTCTTCAGAGTCCCACTTTTCCAAGTGCCATTAGTGTCATCCAAAGGGTGACCATAGAGAGCCAGACTACTCCCAGAATAATCAGAGATAAAGGTGACAGACACCAGCTTAGACTTTAGTGACAAGGCCTAGATGAAGGACTGACAATCCCATGTTCACTATGGCTTGTTCACCATCAGATCTTACAAGCCTGGCACAGTACTTGGCACATGTAGATGCTCAGCAGATGCTTGCTGAATGAGCAAAAGAATCACTACATCAGGAGATAGGATTTGCTCTGGCTCTGTCACTAATTAATGTGTAACTTAGGACACGTCATTTCACTTGTTTGGATCTCAGTCATCCAATTATAAAATTAGAAAGTTGGATCATATAAGTTGTTCCTCAAGAAGTGAAATATTGTTCACTAAAAAAATAAACATTTTAACTCCCTAAGAACCCATTCATTTTCATTATTTGGGTATAATTTTGAATTCTGCATAAATTTAAATTGAAAAACAGTGGAGGAGAGCTTATTTTGGCAGGGGGGGGTGGGAGGGACAGCTTATTTCTAAATGTTTGCAAACTACTAAACCAAATGACCTATAGGATTCCATCAAGTGTTGATATTTTTTGAAACTTTATTTCCCAGATTATTCATAATCTATTCCAAAGAGATGATGAGATTGAACTAAAAAAAAAGTGAATTCAATTTCCACTTGGGATTGTACACCAGAAACTAATATAATGCTGAATGTTAACTATACTGGAATTAAAATTATTTTTAAAAATTCTCCTTGGTTCCACCTCCAGATAAAACTGTGAAAGAGACTAAGGTAGGTTCCCATGTCATCTGTGCATCTTCATCGGACACCACTGACCCTTGGACACACTATCATGCTGGGCCAATAAACACCTGGAGCACAATCCTGGCACTCTATTTTTCCATTATATCCCCCTCAGAACCTATTATGTTGATAAATCTATTGGATTAACAGAGTTATGCTAATGCCTTAGGATCACAGGCCTAGAAGGGACATTATAGTCACCTGCTAAGTCATGTGGCCGAGAGGAGGAGAGTGATTTACCCAAGGCCAGAATCAATATCCAGGTTTCCCAGTTCTCAGACCAGGGTTCAATTTACTGACCAGCAAGTAGCTCACATCCCTGACTATAAATGAAGATTGCCTGGAGCTTTGGAAAATGCTGTACTCAGTCTCTACCTCCAAAAAATTAGAATTAGTCTAAAGTAGGTCCAAGCATCACTGTTTTTTTTTTTAAGAGTTTTTATCCAAGTGTAACATATGTAAATAAAAGTGAATAGATTGTAAATATATATGTTAATGAATTTTCACAAACACCCATAAGCCCAGATCAAGAAAGAGATCTCCAGCACCTAAAACTCCCACCAAAGATAATTATTATTCTGATTTCCAAAATATAGGTTGCTTTTGCCTGTTTTTGTATTTTGTATAAATGAAAGGTACAGAATGTCATCTTTGATGTCTCACTTCTTTGGCTCAGAATTATACTTTTAAGATTCATCTGTATTGTTTGCTGTGGTTATAACATGTTCATTCCCATTGTAGAACAGTATTTCATGGTGTGAATATACCACGATTTGTGATCCATTCTACTGTTGATGGACATCTGGGGAATTTCCTGTTTAAGACTACTATAAATAGTGTATATGCCAGCATATATCTTTTAGTGAACATATGCAAGCATTTCTTTTGAGTGTATACTTAGGAGTGGAGTTGCTGGGTCCTTTGGGTATACCTTATGTTCAGCTTCAGTAGACACTGTGAAACGATTACTTCAAGTGACTGTACCAATTTGCACCTCCTACCTGAACTGTATAAGAGTGTCAGTTATCCCACATCTTCACCCATACTTGGTATCATCAGTCTCCTTGGGTTGTCATTCTGGTGTGTATGTCAGCATATTACATTGTTTTTAAGGTCCCCTCATGACCCTAGGGCCAGAAAAGGATCAGAACCTCTGCTTTGTCCCTACCCTGATGACCAATTGAAGCTTATGAAAATTATGCTCTTGCTTTTATTGTCTGTCTCAATGCTTCTACAATATCCTACAAGCCAGCTCAAAGTGTTAGGCAACTGAAATAAAAATGCTCTTATAGAGATTTTCCTAATTTATACAAAAAATAAGTTGGTAGATAAAAATTTTACTTAATTTTAAGTTCTCTGGTAAATTTTCCTTATACATTTGGCACCCAGTGTTGCTTTCCACTAGCGAATGCTAGTAGTCAACAAAATAAACAAGAAATGAAACAATAATCTCTTGCAATACCTCACATGGAATTCTAGAATATGCAATTTGCTTCTATAAATTTGTAGTTGTTCTAACAACAAGCATTTCCTGCTAAGTATACAAATTTCTCTGTGCTAAAAGGGCCCTTAATGTCTTTCATTCTCTTCTCTGGAATTCCATCTTTCTTACAGCTAGGAAAAGGCAGTCCTATGTACCACATGATCCTCTTCTGCCTACAACTGACTGCATCAAGAATAAATACCTGGCTCAGGTTGAGCCAATCGGACCCTCTCTCTTTCAGCAATCAGGAATTAGGGCTTAAAGGCTTAGTAAGTTATGTAGAGCCACACAGTTATGTGAAATTGGAACAAAAATTGGTACCAAATTACTTGGAAGCCACATAAAAGCTGATGTGACATTGGCACAAGCAGAGCTTAGGAGTATATACCTGCAAGAGAGTTTAAGAGCAAAATTAAATACAGATTGCAGGGGCAGCCCTGGTGGTGCAATGGTTTAGCACCACCTTCAACCCAGGGCCTGATCCTGGAGACCTGGGATCAAGTCCAGCGTCAGGCTCCCTGCATGGAGCCTGTGTCTCTGCCTCTCTCTCTGTCTCTCATGAATAAATAAATAAAATCTTTAAAATAAATAATAAATACGGATTGCACAAAATAATTTCAGTCTCAAAAACCCAAATTATTATAGATATCTAGTACCGTAGCAGGACAAGTGGAGATGGATGGCAACTACTTTTGCCATTAAAAGAGAAAGGCATGGAGCCTGAAATAAAGACCCAGACTTAGAAAAAATTCTCTTAGGGGGCACCTGGGTGGCTCAGTGGTTGACCATCAGTGTTTGGCTCAGGTCGTGATCTGGGGTCCTGGGATCAAGTCCCACATAGGGCTCCCCATAGGGAGCCTGCTTCTGCCTCTGCCTATGTCTCTGCCTCTCTCTGTATCTCTCATGAATAAATAAATAAAATTAAATTAAAAATCTCTTAGCATGTCAAGAAGGGTAATCCTGAAGAAGTCCTCTTGAATAAGGATGATAAATGGAAATTGATGGTTCAGATGCCATTGATACTAATTTAAGGTGCATTGAATATCATTGATTTTAGTATTTGGTATCATTAAATATTATCTATCATGGTTTTTTCATTATTTGATGTGCTGTCTTTGTGGTGTATTTTAATGAAGTAAGATAATTCATAAGCCTTCATCAGCTCATGTACTTATTATCCATCTAGCAAAATTTTGCCCATACAGTCCTAAATCTTTCTGATATGAATTCTCCAATCATGTGGCTATTAGGTAGTAGATCTCTCAAGTTAAAGATGAACAAGTGAATTAACAGACAAGTTAGGAGGAAACCAGCAGTACTCCATTTAACAGCTTATTACTTTATTTTTAATGAATATATCAGTTAGACTTGGCTATGTTTTGCTATGGTAACAAAACTCCAAATTATTAATTAATTATTAAACAGACATAGATGTATTTCTTGTTCATACTGCATTTAATGTATGTTGGCAGAGAAGCTCTATTTATCATAGCAACTCTGTGACTTTGTTGAACAAGGGCTCCATCTCAATGTAGACTTCCACAAAGACTGTACTATTGGGAAAGGAATAAGGGGCACCCTGCTCTGACTTTAGAAGTTTCCATTTACATTTCTTTGGCCAAACCATGTTATACGGCAATGCCCATGAAAGAAAATGGAGAAGTGCAAGCTCACCATGTGCACAGGAGAACCAAAATATGTGGGACTAGTCTTAATGACTAATATGGTGTGTGTGATTACAAAGTAATATTGTATGCTTTACCAGCTGGCTTTTCTGCTGGCAAAGTGGCTTCTTATTTGTCTGATGGAATTAAGTAAGTCAATAATTTCTGGTGTCTCACAGGTGCACCGACACCTGAGTTTGTTTGAAAATTGCTGGCCCAACCCATGGTGGGAATTCCAGTTAAATGGATAGGGACACAGACAAACCTGTTCACCACGACTTAGGTCAGTCCTATTTCCAGACCATGATGTACATGAAATATTATAAATCTGGGCACTAGTTTGGGTTTTGGGAACTGGAGAACTGGAAAAAATAAATGGGCCTCTCTGAGAGAAAAGAATCCAGGCAGGTATTCTGGGTCCTATGTGATTTGGAGTAACACCGCACCACCACAGTGACAGAGCAGGGGTGGTGGTGAACACCATAGCGTTATGTCGTGAACTGGCTTTAAGTCTCAGAGAGGTATCTTCCTTTCCTGTCAAGTGAAGAAGTTAAAAAGGAACCATTTTTAAGTACACAACCCTTTAGAGAAATAAATCAGAATCAGAATCCCAGTGTATAGACACAAAAGTGATGCTAAAATGGGGGGAGGAGGAGGACCAGCCCCACATTCCATTATACCTCACAGAAATAACTCCAGGGAACGCGACTTTTAAAATCTTCTTCCCTGGGATCCTGTTACTCTAGTTTTAATGGCAGCGCTTCCTGGTTCCAAGTCTAAAGAACCAGCGCCCTTCCGGTTGCGGTTGCGTGCAAGGGGCGAGGAAGAGGAGCTCGGCTGGCGGCTCCCATCGCAGCGGCACGAATGTTGGTGACCAGGGGAGTATTTGGCCTAACTGGCAAGCGAGCCATTCCACCTCCGGGTGTGTGTGAGCACCTGGAAGTGTCGTGAGGAGTGAAACCCGTGCTCTCCGAGTTATGTCGACCAGCGCGGACTATCCCTCGCCTGATGCGGCCACGTCAGGATCCTCTCTGCCAGCCAGAGGGCCTTGAAATAAAAGGAGGAGGCCCCTTTGAGCAGCCTCTCTTTTTGATGAAAATGTCGCATCGTGCCGCATTAAACTCTGTGAGAGCTTTGCTGACGTGAACAGGAGCACACACAAGCACAAGACGGTGGCTCGTGGGCGCCGCCATGTTCCTCCGGGGCGGTGGCTCCCCCCGCTCTGGGAGCCGCACTGTGTGCCGTCCCTCCCGCACACCTTGGAGGGGCCGCGGGGGCTCGGGCAGACCCAGAGGATGCGCGACATGAAGGTCAGCCGGATCCAAGGCTTCTCGGCCATACAGGACGACGACGACAAGAACACATGGAAGAAGGAACCCTCCGCTCACGCATCTGAGCCTCCCCTTGTTCTGTCACCTTCATGCAGTTCAGTGTATTTACTGGAAACTGTTGTGTTGCAGTCCCAAGGCTAATAAGTGAGCAGTTTATGTGGAAGAAAAAATAAACAGCCAGCATTCACAGAGACCTTGTTCCCCGGCCCTGTGATTGGCCCAGCCTGGACCCAGCCCCTCACCCTTCCAGGCACCAAAAAGGCCCTCCCTTGCCTATCCCCCATGCTTTGAAAACCGTTATTATTGCAATCCCAAAGCTCCGTGCCCAGGACAGCTAATAACGCTGACATCTTTTGCCTCTACTCGCGGGAGGGCAAGCTGTGCCTGTAATTTCGAAATCTCACAAGCCAAAGCTCTTGCTGTGCCCAGGCTGTTTCCTCTTCTCAAGTGCAGCTTTTCCATCATCCAGGTGTCATGAGTTTTGTTGTAAGGCAGTTGAAGGAGATGCGCATCCCATCCGAGATTTCCTTCGAGAAGTTGGTAATTCTCCAGGTAGTTAATGAGAACTCTGGGAGACACTGGGAACGCCTTTGGAATGTTAAACAAAGTGGCTTTTATTCTGCTGGTCTTGCTGCTCCTGCTTCCTCACAACAAAGGGACTTACTGTGCTGCCACTGGGTGTGTCTGAACATCAGTTGGCCACCAGGGCCCCAGGCCTTCCTTTGGCTTGTTGAGTTGGTCTCCTGTCAAAGTGTTTCCGATGGAAAAAGGACAAGACCTTTATTTTAAGACTCATAAATACCAGAAACTCCTTTCCAGTCAATGACATTCAAATGCTATACTATTCATCAATAAGCCCGGTCTTTATCTAGGTCATTTGCTTTGTCTTTATCCGAGCCATTCTCTAGCTGCTTGCTACTCAGAGTGGTCTGGAACCTAGACATCACCTGGGAATTTGGTAGAAATGCAGAACTTTAGGCTCTATCTCAGACTGGGCCAGAATTTGCCTTTTTTAACAAGATCCCCAGGTCAGTGCTCTAGTCTATAAAACTATAAAAGATTGAGTGGCATTGTCAATGGTGACAGCCCAGCTGTCACAGAGAAGGACATTATGTGTCTCAGAAAGCAGTCATGGGGAGACCTGGCTTCCAGTCCTGACTTGGCCACTAACTCACTGAGTGGCCTTTGCCAAGTCACTTAACCATTCTGGAATCTTGGATTGAGCTGAACTCCTGACTCTCCAAGTGCCTGCTCTGAGGACAGAAAACAGAAAGGTAAGTGCTCTCCTATATGCTGATGACATGGTTTTATGGCCCAACACTTAATAGACAGTTGTCTCCAAGATCTAATTACTTTAAAAAAGAAAAGCTTCAGAGCAACTACCATAGTCGTTTTGTTAACTGTTCTTCAGAATTTGTTCTATCAAACACAGATCTCTCTTTAGCAACTCCATTCATTTACCTGAGGACACTTTTTGGTAACCTCTTTGTCCTTGGGTTCTCTCAGCTTCTAAAATGTGTACAGTCACATCTGCTCTGTCATACAGGCCTGTATGAGGAACTGCCGAGAAAGCACCTTGAAAAATGTGAGGTGCTGCCACACACACTGTAAACTGACAGAGCCTTTTGGGGAATGCCATTTGGTGATATGAATTTTTAAAACCTTTAAAATATGCATAGCCCTCCCAGCAGATCTTCCACTAGGCCTTAGACCCTAGGTAGAAGATTAGGAATGAGTGAGACGGCTGTTAATAACTATAGCATTATTAAGAATAGTGAAAAATTGTAAACAACCTAAATGCCCAACAAGGAATTGGTTAAATCATGAACCAGTAAAAATAGTAAATGATGGTACTCACGTAATTGAATTCAATGGAAGCAAACAGTGCTTAAAACAGGTATTGAAAGATGTAGAAAGCTGTTGATTTCTCACTGATTAATGAAAATATACTGAAGACTATAGTATGGAGTGTGATTAGATTCCAATTTGAAAATAAAGTGTATAAAAATGCACAGGAAAAAGACTAAAAGCCTGCACATTATTTATGAATGCTGATACGTTCTGGTTATGGGCAGTTGTATGTTCCTTGTTTTGCTTATCTGTACTTTCCATAGTGCAAGTGCATTACAATTTTCAGAAGGAAAAAGGTTTTGTTTTGTTGTTTTGAAAGAAAGAGATAGCATTCCTAACAAAATAGAAGCACTGTTTATATCATCAAGGTGTTCATCAGTGGAGAAAGCTCCCTCTGGCTGGGAGAGAGCAGACTTTCAATTAATACCCCTGCAGCGTCTACGGGGTGGAGGGTTGGAGGGGTGGGGGGTGAGGAGAGCTATCTTTTGCATTCAGGGGCTTAGAGGAGAGGGAATGCTAGGGAGTAAATCATAAATTCTTCCTGGAGGACAGAAATGGAAACTCACAGCCCTGTAAACAAAAAGGCAGCAGAGGTAGGTGGCATGCTTCCTGAAAGGCTATCAAAGCACTACTTCAAAGCCAGCAGTTCTCCCCAATCTTTGACCAAAAGCAGCAAGGACAATTCACCTGCCAGATGGTCCTTCTAAAACCCAAAGGAAGATGATTTGTTTCAACAGGATAGAGGAATTTGATTCCATGATCTTCCCTCTTCATTCATTGAAAGGTACGTTTGTCTTCTTCACTTAACATACCTCTGTCTAGGGGCGCCTAGGTGGCTTAGTCTGTTAAGTGTCTAACTTTGGCTCAGGTCATGATGCCAGCATCGTCGGATCAAGCCCCAGGGCAGGGCTCTGCATCAGGCCCTGGGTAGGCTTTTCCTACCAGCATTAGGGGAAGCATTGGGCCTTGGGCCGGCTCTGCACTCAGTGGGCAGTCTGCTTCTCCCTCTCCCTCTGCCATTTCCCCTGCTCGTGTTCTCTCTCAAATAAATAGAATCCTTAAAAAATAAAATAAAATAAAAGCTCCATCTAGAACAGAACTAATCCTGATGCAAAACTTGCTTTGTCTTTTCCATAGTAAATATTAGTGATGGTGAAGGTGATGGTAGTTAGTAATACTGGTAGTGATAGTAGAGGAAGTGGTAACAGTAGTAATAATATATGCTAGCTATTTGCCCATTTGATTTTATTTAAATCTTCATAAAAACCCTTTGAGGTCGGGAGTATTATGAAGGAGGAAATCAAAGCTCAGAGAAAGTAACTGGCCCAGAGTCACAGAGTTAGTAGGAGCTGGAAGCTGGATTTCAATTAAGTTTGTGAACTCCAAAAATCTTTCTTTCTACAGTAACACACTAGAAAATTAAGATGCTACCAGTCCCAGTTATATTTATCATAAGCCTGATGATTATAGGCTAATTCAGCCTTTGTTTTACCCCCATACATGGCCCGAAGTTGGTTCTGGAATTGTCTACAGGAGTCATATTATATTCAACAGGCTCAAGATGCCTTTTTTTGAAGTTCAGTCTCTTCTTATGTCAACAGTTATGAGATGCTTAAAATATTTTCCTCTCCACTTTACTAAAGAACCACTTCACTTTCTAGAAGATAGTATTCTTTCTCCTGGATAATGTACCAGCCAACATTCCCTAGTTTGGCTATCACTAGTGGGAGGCTTTCCCTAGTCTCTGCCCTGCTATAACACTATTTGCTGATGAGCAGAATTTCACATAAGACTGGTGCATTCTGACCTTACCCAAGAGTATTTAGTTAGAAAAAGATAAAATTTTATTTCTCAGCTTTTACAGAGTGATTTGATGTCTTACTTTTCCCAGTGACTGATAGTATATAACAGGGAGACATTTCTGCAGTGGTCTAGGTATCATGAAACCATCTGCCTGTCTGGGGAACCACCAGGCAGCCTTCTGCTAAGCCAGAAATGTAGGAATTGTCTGGGTATCAGAAAAGATGTGTCTCCCAAAGGCACTGGTGAGTCAATGGAAGCATGTTAGACAGAGTCTTTGTACTTACAGAGATTAGAGAGAAGCAGGAAATGCATCAGGAATATTTTCAGATGCAAGTAACAGAAAACCAGCAAGGAATACCTTTTTAAAAAAGTAGAATTATTTTTCTCCATAACAAAAAGTCTGTAGGTAGGCAATCCAAAGTTGTTTCAGCAGCTCAACAATATCATCAAAATCTCTATATGTCTCCTGTTTTCTACTCCAAATCTTCAGCATGGTGGCTTTTCAATTTTGCCTGTCACATGTCTCAAAATGGCAGCCACAGCTCCGGATATTATATCTATGTTTAAGGCAAAAAGAGAGTGTAGAGTGTTGCTAGCCATGTCTGATTATTTCATTCAAAATGCAAAGTCTTTCTAAGAAGTTCCTCAACTGATTTTTTCTTAGATTCCATTGGCCAAAATGGTTACATGAACCAGCCCTCACTGTAAGGGAGGCTGGAAATATAAGTATCTGGTAAATGAAATTACAGTGAATCACTTTGACTCATCAGATTCAATCTCTGAAACTAGGCCATTGCCATCCTAAACATAACCAGGGTAATCAGAAGAGCTAAACAAAATCATGGTATTGTAGGGTGAAGGGAGGGATGGCAGATAACTGGCTAAAATTGTCTGTCACAGTGAGTTAGGTTCAAACCAGTATAAGACACCAGTGGAGTTTAATGTCTAATGGTATGAACACTTGGCCATATCAGCTGCACATCAGGCTGAAGACATACCTTGTGATTCCAGGCATGCCTCACTTAGGAGGGAAAGTAGAACCAACACCAGAGGGCAGCCCAGGTGGCTCAGCGGTTTAGCGCCCCCTTCAGCCCAGGGCGTGATCCTGGAGACCCAGGATCGAGTCCCATGTCAGGCTCTCTTCATGGAGCCTGCTTCTCCCTCTGCCTATGTCTCTGCCTCTTTCTCTCTCTCTGTCTCTCATGAATAAATAAATAAAATCTTAAAAAAAAAAAAAAAGTCAGCAAAAAAAAAAAAAAGAGTCAACGCCAGAGGCAGCAACAGCTGCTCTGGAATCAGTGGTGACAATGGTGTATGTTAATATTCTTATGTGAGCCAAATGTTGATATGTGTCCTCAGATTGTAATCTGTCGAGTCACTTGGAATCTAGAGGTCTCTTTGCTCCCTCTCCCACTGTTAACTTGTTGGATTAGGTACTTATAAACTTCTCTTGGGTTTTTTTTTGTGGGGGCGGGGGAGGAGGGGTTATTGCAGAGAGAGGAGTATCTTAAGCAGGCTCCATGCACCATACGAAGCCTGAGGCAAGGCTCTGGCTCACAATGTTGAAATCATGATCTGAGCTGAAATCCAGTTGGCCGCTTAACCGACTGAGCCACCCAGGCACCCCTAAACTTCTCTGTGGACTATGGATCTCTAAGAATTTCCCCTTCCATACTTAGGCTCTTGCTTTCTGCAAAGAAAGAAAAATACACCTAAATGCCCACCAAACTGAGAATGGTTTGGTATGGTACATATTTACAGTGAAAAGTATGGTATATATTTACAATGAAATACCATTCGGCAATTAGAGAGATTGATGTAGTTCTATATCTGCTGATAGGGAAAGATCTATCTCTAAGGTGTTGAATGATAACAAGCAAGTTGCAAGACAGCACATTGAGCATGATACCACCCACATATGTCTAGGATAAGCTTTGTGGTGATTGTAAAACATGTCCATAAATTCTATTACAATTTCCTTCAATTCCTCTTCCTGGAATGTGGGCCATATGTAGTGATTCACTTCTAATAAATAGAATGAAGCAGAAGTAGTCGTATGCAATTTCAGACAAAGTCATAAAAATGCTTTGATTTCTTCCTCACTCTCTCTTAGATTGCTCACTCTGGTGGTTAGTTGCTGTGTCACAAGGACACTTAAGCAGTCTGTGGCAGTATCCATGTGGCAAGATATTAAGCCTCCTGCTGACAGCCATATGAGTGAGCCATCTTGGAATAGTGTACCTCTGTTAGGCAGCTCTAACACATCCAGTCAAGTCTTGGATGGTTGTAGCCCCTGCCAACATCTAATCATATGAGAGGCCATTAGAACCACCCAGCTAGGGATCCCTGGGTGGCGCAGCGGTTTGGCGCCTGCCTTTGGCCCGGGGCGCGATCCTGGAGACCAGGGATCGAATCCCACATCAGGCTCCCGGTGCATGGAGCCTGCTTCTCCCTCTGCCTGTGTCTCTGCCTCTCTCTCTCTCTCTGTGACTATCATAAATAAATAAAAAAAAATTAAAAAAAAAAAAAAAGAACCACCCAGCTAGGGATCCCTGGGTGGCGCAGTGGTTTAGCGCCTGCCTTTGGCCCAGGGTACGATCCTGGAGACCCGGGATCGAATCCCACGTCGGGCTCCCGGTGCATGGAGCCTGCTTCTCCCTCTGCCTATATATCTCTGCCTCTCTCTCTCTCTGTGTGTGACTATCATAAATAATAAATAAATATTTTTAAAAAACCACCCAGCTAAGCTGCTCCTGGATTCGTGACCCACAGATAATACATGTTTGGTGTATAAGCCACTACATTTTGGTGTGAGTTGTTAAGCAACAATGAATAACTGATATGACCTCCTTATTTGCATATGTAATAAGACTCAAGCCCTTACTCTGCATTAGTCACTGTTTTAAAAGCACCAACATTTAATCTTCACAACAACCCTATGAAATAGAGAACAATATTATCCTTATTTTATAGAGGAGAAACCAAGGCATAGAGAAGCAAAGTATTTTGCCCAAGGATATATAGCTATTCGAGCCCAGACAATCTTAGAGTGATTAACCTCTTATACTATATTCTGTGTGTATATGTGTGTGCATGCACGTTGCATGTGTTTTGGTATGATGTGTGATGTGTGCATGGAAAAAGTTTAGAAGATACATATCAAACTGTTGATTACAATTACTTTTGGAGACAGAGATAGAATTGGAAAGAGATAAGGGAAAAGGGAATTTTTCACATTTTTCTCAACCAACTTCTGTATTGTTTGAAGGTTTTTGCAACAGAAGTGTATTAATGCAATATTTGCATAATTAGAAATTTAACTGAGCTGGCTAGCAGATGTACTCTATTCAAAGAAATGAAGTGTTAGGGAAAGAATGGGCACATCTGAGCAAATACACATCACTGATAGATTTGCTGAGGAGAGAGTCAGATTGGCACCTTCAGTGGATTTGCAGGGGTTAGAGGGAGCGCTCCCAGCCCCCTTCCCCTCCAGCCTTGGGCTTCCTCCCTTTCCCACCACCTATGAGGCAGGTAGAAGATGTGTTCACTCTCTGACCCAAAGAATTCTTACAGGAGTACCCAGGAGTCCTGCCATCTGCTCCACGGCTGCCCACACGCTTGACACGTGGTGTCCTATCTGGAGACCACAAGTAGGACAGTTGGCCAGGACACAGAATCTATTTTTAGTCTGGGCCAGAGACTGGTTCAGGAATAGACTCTGAGAGGAAAGTGACTGGGGTTTCTCCCTTGTGATTGAGAGGGATCATATGGCTAGTGTGCTCCCTGACACTCCTTGTCATTGTGGGGAAGATATATTTAGTGTCTGACCTGTGACAGAACTGTCACTGGAACCTCACTGCCTTGGTAACTTCAGGGCACTGGTCACAACCTAATCCTGCCTATTTTTACAAGCTCACATTGTGGAGTGGTGATAAGAGTTATCTTTCTGATGCAAGATAGGATCAGATGGGCCTGCCCTGGTGGCCAATTGCAGTCTGCATGGGGTGATGGATGGCCTTGAACTTCTGAAATGTGAGAAGTCACACACTGCCCACTTTCCTCCCAGGTGGCTACAGTGTGATAGAAGGTTAACCTAGCTTGTAGGAATAGAGCTGTCACATGTGAATACCATACACTTTATTCATATGTCCATGAAGAAGGCTTTTTCCTCACCCCTAAGGGATAAGAAACCAGGTCTCATAACAAACTTTTGCCCCAAGAGTCTTCTTTTTCTTTTTTTTTAAAGATTTTATTTATATATTCATGAGACACACACACACACACACAGGCAGAGACACAGGCAGAGGGAGAAGTAGGCTCCCTGCAAGGAGCCCGATGTGGAACTTGATCCTGGATCCTGGGATCACGCCCTGAGCCAAAGGCAGACGCTTAACTGCTGAGCCACCTGAGCATCCCAAGAGTCTCCATTTCTTGAGCAGCAACCACTATCGCCTCATTAATCCCAGTAATATTTCTCACTGAGCCCTCAAAATTATCCCTGGGAGATTACCTCCAGAAGCCTCTACAAACCAATACTATTCCTCCCTATGATGAAAACTACAAGCCATTCTGGGCTGGAGGAACTGAGAAAGACAGTAGAGGAGACTTGACTAGGAAAGATGGTGAGGTAATACTGAGTTCTGAGAGTGGTGGTAAAGTGAAGGAGCCTGGGTGCATTTCTATGGCAAGGAGAAATCAATGACGGCTGAATACTGGGCTTTGGACATTAATAAGGGTTGGTGGAGACCTTCGGTATAAGACAGTATCAGGACTGCTGCTTTTATCATATGACCCTGGGTGTATTCTTTCCCTAGTTTTGTCCTCAGATGTTCTACCTATAAAATGAATGAGTTGTACAAGAACGCTTTATGACCATTTCTAGCTCGGAGATCATATAATACATATAATACATCCTGTAATCCTATAATAAATAATATTTACTGTAGCATAGAATTCAGTGACTATTAATTGCTTTGCCCCTGAAGAGAGTTTTCTCTTCAGTGTTGTGCGGAAGGGACTGCTGGTAACTTCCCAATATTCTTTCCCCTTTCTTCATTGGTAAAGGAACTCTAGTTTTTAATCAAGCAATTTCACTTAGCTATAAGACTTCCTACATTCCCAGCAAGATAACTATGTTCTGTCCAATGAGATATATGTGAAAGTGTTATGTGAACTCTCCTTTAAGAGGAAGAAGCTGGTGTGATGGAGATAGTCTCTGCCTTAGAGATTATTAGATTCTGTTTTGAGAGAGAAATAAAACTGGAACAATTAACATATACATGACAAAAGCATGTATGTTAAAAAACTAGATGTTCTATTCAGTCTTTTAGGAAGAAGTAAGTAAGTGGAAAATTTTGAACTTATCTATTCAACAAATATTGAGTTCCCATTATATTCCATATTCTGCTGAATTAATCATCTACAAAATTTGACCTCAAGGTGCTCTCAAACCCAACAAAAACACAATTGACCTAATATTTTAAAATCATATTTAACAGACATATTTAAAAGACAGAGTTTTCCCCCCAGCTCTATTAAATAATGGAAGCATTGGCAACATGAAACTTGTATTCCCACCTGTCAACAATTAGCCAGAACTGGATCACAAAGCCTCCTTTCAAGGGGGTTGTGTTCTCCAGTTTATGATAATTGTTACCATTCATTTTCTTTACATCAAACTACTTTATCCATCCCCATTATTTCTTCCCTGTCCCTGTAGGACATTGGGAGTGGTGACCCTTGCCCTAAAAGCTAAGCAGCAAAGGGAGTCATATATTCCCATTATCATCAAAAACAAACATTTTTTGAGCATTTGTATATCAAAAGACTAAATTTGAAATATAGTCGGGCCTAAAATCTACTTTGAGCCTCTGTATTGGTTGTTTGGAAAGAAAAAGAAAAAAGACAGGAGGAATGATGAGGAGGAGCAGTACAAAAAACAGCAAAATCCTGTTTCATCCTTTAAAGGAAGGAGAATAACAATTCTTCCTGCTCTGTTTGTCTGCCTGAGATTTAGATGTGATGATGGCTAACATCCATTTTTGACATACAAGTGAGAGCTACACCCTAGTAATGATGGATCAGAGATGTGGAAGGAGTTTGAATCCCTGAGGACTTCATGGAACTGCCACTGTTAACAAGTATTATGGAAAGAATAGCACCTTGGAGGTGGAAACTATCATTTTGTTTCCTGTCATATGAAGCCTTAATCTTACTGATTGCAGGGTTCAAGTCCAAATCTCAGGCCCACCTGTGAGATCTTCCTTGGAGTCCCCAGTTTGTATAGGAGCTCGATCCAGCTGCTACTACATTGACGATCCCAAACACTTCTTTATTCCCCTATTACTTTCTGGTAGTCACAGGGATCACTCCAGCCATTCCAAGAAGTCATGTAAACACTGCTTTGGGAATCTGATCTTACCTGGCTGTGTGGATGCTTTGGGAGACAGATAACAGAAAACCCAAGTAAACTATTTTAAACAGTAAGGACATTTTGTTACCTCAGTTGATGAAAAGTCCAGAGGTAAAGGAGTTTCAGGGCTGGCTAATCCACTGACTCAGCAATGCCATCATGAGCTTGAGCTCTTTACACCATCCGCTGTGCCATCCATAGTGTATTGGCATTTGTCTTCAACATGACCCTTTTTGGCTGCAATTACTCCAAGCATTCTGCCCTCATCCAACAAACTCCAAAACCACAGAATCTTAAGATTATAACCTTCCCTATCATGGCTCCTTAAGATGAAAGAAAACCTTCCCCAAAGCCCCTACCAACAAGTTTCCCTTCAGGTTATATCAGTTAGTGTCATATCAGGGCTCATCCCCAAACCAGTCACTGGCAGAAAGGGTAGAATTGTGGTTGGCTGAAACTAATCAAGACTCATTCTCTTGGGACAGAGGAGGGTAGGTAGGGTATTCTCTTACACCATGGCCACCCAATATCAAACAAAACTGGAGCTCTGCTTTGAAGGAACAAGGAACAGGAAATAGATATGTTGGATATGCAGTGAACAACAGCTCCATCAAACCATGTGACCTTGGGTCATTCATTTTCCCTCTCTGTGCCTCAGTTTCCTTATCTGTAAAATGGGAAGAATGACCAGACTATCTCTAGGGCCTCCCACTTATCTTCCCAGTTGATTATGAGTGCCTATTGCTAGTGGCAGAAGATACTCCCAAACTGATTGACATTTAGGAATCACAGCAGCATCAATAATAGCCTAAGAAAGTCTAGAAAGGACTCATGGAAGTGTTAAGGCTGTGGTGTCCTTGGCTGTAGCCTCCTTCTCCAGGGAGCCCCTTTATAATATAAAAGCCCTCCTTAGTCTTCTCTCAGGCCATTGGCCTTTCCAAAGGATGCTCATGCCCATCACTAACTGACCTCATCCATCTGCCCAGTCACTCATTCATTTGTTTGCCACTGAGGATCTGCTGTATTCTCGATTCTGTGTCTGATCTCCACTCTGCTCTACTAGGGGATAAAATGAGAAAAGACTTAGGGGTAGGGGTTGGGGACAGATGGAAGAAGAGCTATACAATCCAGGCCCTTGTTTTCCCTCTGCCAGTCAGTTAAATTCTAGTTCACAACTCACTTCCCCCAGGAAGCTTACCAGCTTCCTGCTCAGCCTGGAGCCTGTATAATCCTGGAGGCATGTGTGGTCTTCCAGGAGAATGAGAAGTCACACAATAAATTATGATGCATCTTTCTGAAGCACCAGGTGATGTGAAGATTAGGGGAGAGAGTGAGTTAAGTAATGAAAACTAGTCGGTGGTTTAAAAATATTCTCTTAGATTGAAATAACCGTGGACATGTTAGAAAGCAAAGATGGTATAAGGTTTTTAAAGAAATTAGATTTCTAAGAAGTGTCAAGCTTTAAGTCGTGGCCTACAGATCACTTGGGGAGTGACAGATACCATCCTCCTTGGTTGGATAGGAAACTGGGGAAAGAGATTCTGAGAACCCATTTATTCAAACCCCTGGCTCTGGCACTTAACTGCTTGATAGCTTAGTGTTGTTGGGGGAAGTATTTAACCTCTGGATCTGTTTTCTCTTCAGTTAAAGGAATGCCCATTCTTAAATGGAGATGTTAACTATATACTTCACTAGGTAAGTGTAATGGGTAGAAGCGATATTGCCTGGAAATGCTTAGCATGGAGCCCCAATAAATACTAGCTTTTATTAAGTAATAAGTGCTTACTAGTTAAAAAATAACAAATAGCCAGTATGTGTTTAACATCTATATGCCAAGAACTGGGGGAGGTATTAGGGAAATAAAGGTACATAAGGGAGTATTTTGTAATTAAGTGCCTACTTTGTGCCAGGCACTGGGCATAGCCTAAACCACAATCTTTTTATATATACTTTTTCATTTAATGAAATAGAAACAATGCAGTCCCTGTCTTTTAGATGCAAGACAGTGTGCAGAGAGCACAGAATACTCAGTGCTTGGAACTTCACTTTATAGGATCATCATGGCCATGACAGTAATTTGCACTTTCCCAAGTGTCTTCTCTTTTTTTTTTTTCCAAGTGTCTTTCTCTTAAAGCCCACTCCCTTTAATTAATACAAATACACTCTGTTAATTATTAATACATATTTGTTACAGTCAGTTATCAAAAGCAAAGAGCTAAAGACAATGTGAACAACTGCCAGTCACCAAAAACCTACCAGCTCTAATTTATTTTATCCATCCAGCATCCTGGATTATTTTATCACTTTTGGCACTTGACTTTTTTATCACATTTGCATTCAGACCATATGCCACAGCTGAAATTCTAGCTGTATTCCTTTGCCATCTCAGCAACCTTGGACAAGTCACTTGACCTCTTCAAATTTCTTTTTGTCATTTGTAAAATAGGAATAAAAATAGTTCTTCCTCATAGGATCAAGTGGTTGCTTCCTTATGTGTTAAGCAGAACAAAAATAATTCCAACCTTATACAATTGAATGAGGTAATACATCTAAGCCCTTAGCACATGGCCTGGGACATGGAACATGTAAAATGAGTGAGATAGTAGCTGTTATAAAAATTATTATTAGCTCCTTACCGCTCTGCATAACCTTTTACCAGAGCTAGCACACTGGTTCATTTTGCTACTTAGTATGAGTCATCTCCTGTCCTATCTCATGGGATAAATATGAGAAAACCAGTGGGAGTCAGTGAAACACAGAAGTGAGTCCTCAGCTAGAATAATCCATCTTTGCGGATGGTGATAGAACTACCCCTAACAGAGCAAATACTGTATTGGACCCTTCACACGTCTCTTCAGACCCAGTCCACGACTCCACACTGACTCTTCCTGGGCCCCCTTATTCTTCCTTCAGAATTTAGAGGGGAGGATTTCTCCTCTGAAATCAATAGATATGTCCCAGTTATAGTGTCTCCCTGGATAGCTGACACCCAACAGGATGATATCATTTTATATGATCATTCCTTACCCACGTGTTAGCCTATTTTATTTTCTTTTCAGGGTGTTTATATGTGCATCTGTGTATTTTCCATTTTCAGCCCAAGTGAGCAAACTCACTTTAGCTCATGAGAGTGCACATCACATATTTTTGGTGCTATAACTCTTCAGAAACAGGAAATAGTCCTTCTTCCTAAATAGAAAGGCAGACCATTTCCATATGTTACTTCCAAAGACCCTTGAGAATTAAGGAAGAAGCTACTGGAGAAAAAGCTCATGGCAGTGGTGTTTGGCGCAACTGAATTGACATTGGGGCATCTTAACCCTACTGGGCCTCAGTTTTCTCTTCTGCAAGATGAAGACATTGGGCCCATGACCTTAAGCTTGCTTCATTTACCCATTAAACAAGTAACTATTGAGGGGTGCCTGGGTGGCTCAGTCAGTTAAGTGTCTGCCTTCCGCTCAGGTCATGATCTCGGGGTCCTGGGATCGAGACCTGCATCAGGCTCCCTGCTCAACAGGGATACTGTTTGTCCCTCTCCCTCTGCTTCTCCCCACCCACTCCATGGGTCATGCTCTCTCTCTCAAATAAATAAATAAAATCTTAAAAAACAAAACAAGTAACTATTGAGCTCCTGCTGTATGCCAAGTACTTGGAATGCCACAAGACCAAGACAGACTAAGTCCTGCCCTCATGGACCTTCTATTCTAGTCATAAAGGCAATCACCAAATAACTTCAGACAATGAAGAGTACTGTGATGAAAATAATGAACAATTATGAGATAGACAGTGCCTTGGGTGGGGTGGGGGTAAGGTGCTTTCATTGGGATAGTCAGACAAGGCCCCTGAGGAAGCCACAGTTAGGCTAAGAATTGAGTGAGAAGGAACCAGCCAAGGAGGAAGAGGGTGCCAAGCAGGGGGGATGGTTATAAAAGTTGCGGAGTGTTCATTGAGGAAACAATCTGGGTGTATAACACAGGAGGCACTGAGCTAGCTCAGAAGAGGAGATGCTGCTTTCACATGGGCTGTGATGGCATGGACTCCAGCCAGTCTATAGATGGGACATGACCTAACGACCCCTCTAGGAGCAAACATTTATAAGTGCCTACTGTGTGCAAGGCTCAGTGCCTCCAAGTTGGAATCACTGCTCCAAGCCAAAGGACTGGAGGGAACCAAGAAGAATGCATACTGACCTTTCTGAGCAGCAGCGACAATGATAAATGACAGGGGATTTGGATGTTTGCCCTTGACTATAAGAGGAAACAGGCAGATTGTGGGCTAGGGTTCATGTTCTGAAGCTTAAGTTTCACCAGCTATTCAGTTTCTAGAGCTGCTTGCTCCCACAGAACATGGCAGGCATTTGGACTCAAGACCAAACAGCTATCAGCCAAGATCTCAGAGCCAGGGATGCACGGGCAGCCTCACAGAGCGTGCAGCCTCTGATTGACCTGATGGGTTCATGGGTGACTGAGGCTACCTAAAGGGCTGTGCTGGGAGTCAGAACACCTGGGTCCAGGCCCAGCAGTGCCCACATGAGTCAGGAAATCTCTCCAGCCATTAATACGGAAACAAGGGAGCATCTGCTGGGGGCCAGGCATGGAGTGGGCTCCTCTCGAATGGGATCTCATTTAATCCTCCACACAACCCCTTGGGGAAAGTGCTAGCTTTATCCCTAATAGATGAGGCTGCAAGAAGTTTTGCAACCTGCCTGAGGACACTCAGTGGCAGAGGTGGGATTCTAATTTGGGTCAGGCTAATTTTAAGTTGTCCCATTCTTTTAGCAATTCATCAGTTACATGGGAATAGTAAGTATGTGTGTGCTACTCTCCTCACATACTTGTTGGGAGACTCAAACAAAATGAGAAGGTGATTTGTAAACACGGACGAGCTATTCCTAGGCCTGCTGGTCCCAGTGTAGTTTCCAGCAGCACTGCTGTCTGCACAGCTTCCTGCCCACCCCTGCCCACCACCCATTTCCCAATCCTGTATGGAGCAGCTACTGGTACCACCGCTGCAGGTACCCCTGGAAGTGCTGCTCCTATGGCCCCTGCAATGGTGGTACATCCCTGCCCTTCTCCAGAGCAGCAGCAGCCCTTCCCCCCGCCTTGCTGGGAAGTCTTGGCATTTGGCCAGTAGGATGGGGAGGCTGTGTGGAAAATCTGAGGAGATGTTTTTCTTTCTTGGGAAGAAAGCCAAACTTCAGTTCGCTGGAGTTGTATAAATTATGTACCCAGAGAAGATCTCATTTAGAAAGGAAAAGGAAAAAAATCTCTTGCTATTTGTGTAATGAGCTGGGTTGGCCGAGCCAGGGCTAAACCCCACATATTTGGCCTAACTTGCTATGTTTGCAAAACAGGCCCATGTTCCAGGAGATGACTGGAAGACCACAGAACAGCCAGGATTTCTCTGCAGGTTTCTTCAGCCCACTTTCCATCCCCTTGCTCCAGTCTGGGCCTGTACGTTGGTCTCTTGGGCCTAGAAGGCTGGGGAGCTCAGGGGAAAGGGGGGCCACGGCAATCCCTTTCTGCACATACCTGTCCCACACCCTACCCCTTCAGTCCCATGAAACCCAACTGACCAAAGGACACTGCCTCTAGGAAGCCTTCCCTGGGCCCTGAGGCTGGGTCACGGCTCTTTCCTAAGGGCTCCCACAGTACCTTGTATTTATCACACTGTATTGTTGAACTGGCCACCAGCCAGTCTCCCCTTCCCATTGGTTAGGGACCCCTTATCTTGGATCTCAATAAAACCCTCCCTTGCTTATCACTGGGCTTACCACAAGGCCTCTAGCAATTTGATTATATAGTTGTTCCCACCCCCCAGACTCCAGGCTGCTTGGGAGCAGAGAACCTGTTCTAATCATCTCTGTGTCTCTAAGACTTAGCACAGTGCCTGACACGCAGCAGCTGTTCAATACATGCTTGTTGAATTAATTAACATGCAGAAGATAATAATAGCATGCCATATCATGGGGCAGAGTGTGATTAAGATCCCAGCAAATGCTGTGAGCTCAGAAGGAGTGATTCCTGTGGGGTAGAGCAGGAGGAGATACTGTTGTAGAAAGAGAAATTGACATGAGATAAAGCACAAAAGACAGGATGGAGAATGGCTGGAGGGTAACAGGAAGAGTGAAAGTCTGGGCTTTAAAAAATGTAAATCAGATTATGGCCTACTCCTACTTAAAATATCAAATAGCTTCTTCCTGTATTTTGGAAAAAATCAAATGTCTTAATCAAAAGCTGTGAGGCCCCATGAATCTAATCCAGGCCTTAAACATTGGAAAAGGGAAACTGAGACTCAGAGTGACATTTATAGGGACGCTAGATCACAATGTTTCTATTTAAAACACCTTTTGTTTAGGGGCACCTGGGTGGCACAGTTGGGTAAGCATCCAAATCTTGGTTTCGGCTCAGGTCATGATCTCAGGGACCTGAGATCAAGCCCCGAGTCGGGCTCTGTGCTCAGTGTAGAATCTATTTAAAACTCTTTCCCCCTTTCTTTCTGCCCCTCTGCACCATGCTCACCCTTGTTCTCTCTCTCTCTCTCTCTCTCTCTCTCTCTCAAATAAATCTTTAAAATAAAATAAAACTCTTTTGTTTAAAAATTGTTTTTAACAAATCATGTGTAATATTTTTACCACAGATGTATTTGCCTTCAGTTTGAAATCCCTGGTACAATTTTCCAGATTTTTTTTCCTATGTGAATCAAGTTCTATGAGCCTGCCTTTATATAACACAGTTGATTTTTTGTTTTTTCCATCATGGCCGATTTGAAAGTTGCCCTATTTAATACTGTAGGAACCTATTCTGGAGTTGTTTATCTTTTAAATTGCTGTGGGACCTAAATGGTACAGCCTTCAAACTAGGTCTCATGAGAAGCAAGGACAGAAGAATTATTTGTTTTTCTGTCACTGGCTGATGAGGCCCCTCTTCATGCCAGCACAGGCCCGGGAGTGACTGATGTGGGCCTGCCTTATAAGGTCTTTATGATCTGAGAGGTGTGTACCAATATCAGATGAGAAATTTGAGCCAGGCACTGCACTGACCACTTTGTCTTATCTCCTTTCCTTCGTCTTCTCCCAGTAACCCTAAGGGATAGTTATTATTACCTTCATTTTGTAAGTGAGAAAACTGGGGCTGAGAGAAACCAGACACCTAAGTCTCACACCAAGTGAGCATCAGTGTGGGACTGTGAACCCAGATGTGTACTTTACCTCAGTCTAAAGCAAAACAGGATTAGCTATATAAAGGAAGAGAAGAAATTGCTTCAACCATTCTGAGTAGAAGAAACCAGCCCACAGAGCCCCTCATCCATCCCTGCCCCCATTGAATGAGGTAATAGTAAGAGCGAACAGTTGTTAACCATCTGCGTGTATAATGCGCTTTGGCGTGACTCTATTCCTCACAATAACCTTTAGTGAAGTAATACAATCCCGTGGCAACAGGGTACGGAATGCAACTCCATTTTACAGTGGGGCTTAAGAGATGCTCAGAGAGGCTAAAGAATTTGTGCTAGGTCACACAGAGGCTGAGCCAATATTCTAACTCTTTTTTTTTTTTAAAGATTTTATTTATTTATTAATGAGAGACACAGAGAGGCAGAGATGTAGGCAGAGGGAGAAGCAGGCTCCCCTCAGGGAACCCGATGTGGGACTTGATCCCAGAACCCTGGGATCACACTCTGAGCCAAAGGCAGACACTCAACCACTGAGCCACTCAGGTGCCTATCTAACTCTGTCTTTTTTTTTTTTTTTTTTTTCCTAACTCTGTCTTGATGCAAAGGTTCTTTTGGTTTTTTTGGTCCCCCTCCCGGCCCCCACTGCTCTCAATTTAAAAGAGACAATGAGGATCACACTATGAGGTTAACTACTTATGACTCCAGGAAAATCTCTGAGAAAGGACTACAGAAATTGTGCTCAGTGGCAAAGGGCTGAGGCAGAAACTTGCAGGAAATATATAGAAGTTTCAGCCTCTATAAAAGACCAGTGAGAATGGGCCCAGGAGACTGGAACAGACAGAACTGTTATATTACTGCAGGGTGGGACCGACCGACCCTTCCAGCTACCATTACCAGCCCGGAAACAGCCTGGTTCCAAATAGGGCCTGGACTAAAGTCAGGTTATCCAAAGGCTTAACTGACCACTAGACTAATCTAGATTTTATTTATTTAGGTAAATAAGAGAGAGAACAAACAGGGGAAGCAGCAGGCAGAGGGAAAGGGAGAACAGGCAGAGCTTCTCCCGGCAGAGCAGAGAGCCCAATTCAGGGCTTGATCCCAGGACCCTGAGATCATGATTGAGCCAAAGGCTTAACCAACTGAGCCACTCAGGTGCCCCGACTAGACCCAATCTAGATTGAGTAAAAGGTATATAGTCAAGTTTCGGGATAAAAAAAAAAAAAAAGAAAAGAAAAAAACAACAACAACAACAAACCAGCAAAAGCCACCAAGGAACAATCCACGATGGCAGGCTACAAAGAATACCAATGGAAATTTAGAGAGACCAGGATGCAGACTGACAGGATTGTTTGATTGCCCAGGGCTTGGCACAGAGCCAGCAGGTATTTCTAACACAGTGGAGTCCTTTCACAGCCCAAGCCAACTAAATGCACATGGGAGAGTCCAGATGGGGAGAGAGAGAGAGAGAGTAGAGAGAGGGAAGAAGAAAGAGAGGAATCGAGACAATGACATTGACTACACTAGTCATTGTACTCCATCAACACATACCCCTGAGTGAATGTGAGGTAGGAGATCTGCTGTCCCACGGAAGAATAGGTCCCCTCAAGCGTCTCTTAGCAAAAGCATCAAATGACAGTAGGGTGTTATTTTCCTAATGCAGAGTCATGGGGAATTTTGACTTTAGGATGAAGCTTTTAACCTTTTGTGCTGACCGTGGAATTATTCCCAGGGCAATGAGACTTCACTGTTGACAGATGCCTGATGTGGTGAATCATCTTCTGAAGGCCCAGGGCCCAGAGCCTGAGTTTTGACTTAACCTGATGTTATGAAAAGTGGTTGTTTGGTTCTTTTTTTTTTTTTTTTAAGATTTTATTTATTTATTAATGAGAGACACGGAGATGGAGGCAGAGACACAGGTAGAGGGAGAAGCAGGCTGCCTGTGTGGAGCCTGCTGTGGGACTTGATCCCAGGACCCCAGGATTATAACCTGAGCTGAAGGCAGATGCTCAACCACTGAGCAACCCAGGAGCCCCTGAAGAGTGTTTTTTGTTTTTTTGTTTTTTTGCTTTTGTTTTGTTTTTAATTTTTTTAATTTAAATTTTAGTTAACATACAATGCAATACTGGTTTCAGAAGTAGAATTCAATGAGTAGTTTTTTTTTTTAAGATTTATTTATTTATTTATTCATGATAGACAGAGAGAGAGAGAGAAGCAGAGACACAGGCAGAGGGAGAAGCAGGCTCCATGCCGGGAGCCTGACATGGTACTCGATCCCGGGTCTCCAGGATCGTGCCCTGGGCCAAAGGCAGGCGCCAAACCGCTGGGCCACCCAGGGATCCCCTGGTTTTGTTTTTAAAATAAATTCCTTACCACTAGCAATTATAGCATGGCAGGATAGACCTACTGGGAAATGTATGATGGAGGCTCTTCAGGAAAAAAAGACAGCTTTTTTTCCCCCTATTGTCTCCCTCTACTATCTCCCCACCCCGCCCAACCCCACCAGCCACATCCCTGTACTCCAGGAGATCTGAGGTTCTCTTGCACCAGTGGAGAGTTTAGCAGCCTTTGTTTTTGAAAGCTTAGCCCTGTGGAGATATAGAAAAGGCTGATTCAAGATGCAAAGGCAGGTAGAGTTCTTGGAGGGAGAGAACTTTGGGCAGAGGGGCAAGGAATATCTGAGAGGCAGGGACATGGACCCTGCTCCTTTGTAAGGTCCCACAGAGGCCTAACCTCAGATGGGGGATGATTGCCAGATGCCGCTGGAAGCTGGACACTAAGCACAGTGTTCTTGAACTGTGAGGAGGGTCCCTGTGGCCACGCCTGTGGTCAAAGGAAGGCTTAAGGTTTACAAGGGAGAGCAAGGCCAGGACAGTTGGAAGCCTTCCAAGAAGCAGTCTTGGGCAGATAACAGAAGATCACAGCACCAGACACCAGCACAGGGAAGTAGAAGGAGCCATGCAACAATGGAGCTACCAGGAGTTACAGCCCAGAGCCTCCCACATTTTCCCAGACCCAGGGATCTTATACAATCCAGTGGAGGGGAAGTAAGGAGCCCAACTAATGCCTGATGTTGAATTTCTCCTCTCCTCTACCTGAGGAGTGGGAGAGAAGGTGCTCAAATTATTTTTAAAAAATGAGTGAATGGGGATCCCTGGGTGGCGCAGCGGTTTGGCGCCTGCCTTTGGCCCAGGGCGCGATCCTGGAGACCCGGGATTGAATCCCACGTCGGGCTCCCGGTGCATGGAGCCTGCTTCTCCCTCTGCCTGTGTCTCTGCCTCTCTCTCTCTCTCTCTCTGTGACTATCATAAATAATAAAAAAATAAAAAATAAAATTTAAAAAAATGAGTGAATGTATTGTTTCTTAAGCCTGAGATCCACTCCATACTTTCTTCTTAAATATCATTATTACTGTAATAATAATAATAATAATAATACCTAACATTAGCAGAGTGTTTTTCCATTTACACTTTTCACACGCAAAAGTTCCTGAGCTCTGGATATTATTATCCTTTGGGATATAGATTATACAAAGAACTCATGGTCTTTGATTTCATCCTCAAAAGTGGGGACCTCTTTCATAACATGCTTCAGTACTCTACTAACACTTGCTATTATCTATCGCAACCTTCTCGAGAACTTAGTTTCTTTAAATAATATCATTGGAACTCCTCTCTGAACGAGTACCACTAGATGATCTCACATGTGTGGCCATGTAATGACCAACATAACTGACATATACTAGGTGCTCAATAAATGTCATAGTAAAACAAATAAGCAAATAAATTATTTGATTACTTTGATTAGCTGTGTTTTTTAATTAATAGGGTATTTCATAGAGCAGTTTTGAGTTTACAGAAAAATTTGAATAGACAGTACAGAGTTCCTGTACACTCCCTCCCCTCCCCTAGCACATACACATTTTCCTCTGTTATTAACATCTTGCATTGTGTGGCACATTAGTTACAGTTGGTCATACAATATTGATGTATGATTATCAATTATTAATTAAAGTCCATAGTTTACAATAGTGTGTTTTGTATGGTCCTATGGGTTTTGACAAATAACATGTTTTGTATCCACTATTACAATATTATAGTGAATAGTTACACCACCCTAAAAAGCCCCTGTGCTCTACCTTTTCAAAACCCTCCTTCCTTCCCTGATAACTGCTGGCAGCCACTGATCTTTTACTGTCTATTTTTTGCCTTTTCCAGAATGTCATATAGTTGAAATTAGACACTGTGTAGCCTTTTCGTATGGCTTCTTTCACTAGTAATAAGTACTTAAGTTTCCTTAATGTCTTTTGTGCCTTGATAGTGCATTTCTTTTTAATGGTGAAAAATTTTCCATTGTATGGATATACCACAGTTTACTCATTTATTGAAGGACATCATGATTGCTTCTAATTTGGAGCTCTAATGAATAAAGCTACTATAAATATTTGTGTGCAGCTTTTTGTGTGGTCATAAGTTTTCAGCTCATTTGGGTGAGGTCCTAGGAGCATGATTGTTGGATTGCATGGTAAAGACCATGTTTAGGTTTATTAAGCCTGGTTTTTAAAAAGCTATTTCTAGCTAGCATTATCTCAGGAAATAGGGAAGAGAATGATTAGTTATGAGTTGACTTCATAGTGTAGAATTATAAAATGGCCCTGCTTTTATGTATACTAAACCTATTGTTTAGCTTCACAGTGTACACTTAAGTCCTATTATGCTTGGATTTGGCGAATAATATGCTATAAAATCACCCCTATAATTTCATTTTGGCCCTTTCAGTTTGGCTGCCAAGATAGACTAGTCTGAAAAGATCCCTACCCACTGAAGTTAAACATCCTAGTGAAAGAGACAAGAAATAGATACTCAGTTAAAACCTGTTCAGGGGGAAGTACTGGATAGGAAAAGACCACACATAGGCACACAAGAAAAGAAATGAGTTTTTCTATTAACTTACAGTGAATCTGCATGTGCAGCCAAACTAGGATTGGGGGAAGAGGAGGAGAGTAATTCAGAGACAATTTAGCTTTAGAGAAATACTACTACAAAGTCAGCCACCTTTCTCTGTACCTTTATATCATAGCTTCTTTACCTGGTACATCCTCTCCAATTAAACTGAAAGAATCTTACCTTTTTCCTAATGTTCCTTACATTGCTACTTTGCACATGGTAGGTACTCAAGAAGAGCTCACTATATTGAAAGAAGTTTTCACCAATACCCACATGAAAAAAAGGATTCCAATTTTACCCTCAAAGTTCAACTATTGCAAAAGTCAAACAAAACCAGAAATATCCTGCTCTTGGTAATTAAGTGTTTTTAAGTGGTTTTGGAATGAAACCAGCATATACATTTTCAGAGCTTTGTAATCATTAACTATTCTCCACCATCCGAGGAAATGTGAACCTGGATATGCTCCAAGCACCTTAGCAACAAGCCAGCAGCTTCCAAAGACAGCCCCCAGTCCTCTGATGGAGCCAGAATCCCACAGACAAAGCATTATTTATATCGACATAGACTCTTTTGCTTCTGAAGCTAGAATCCCAAGAACCAAGCTAATGAGAAGACTCAGTGCCAGTATGTCATATTGAGTTAGGAAGGCCAACCCATTAACAGTCCATTTCTCTGTGCTCAGCCCAGACTGGAGGAGATGCAGGACAAACATATACAGTGGCTTCTGAAAGGCCCCAACACTTGAAGCTTGAACACCAAAACAGTCACTGCTTAGCTGGGAGTGTGGGAAAGGGCGCAGACCATGGAATGCTTTCCAAATGGATGAGCAGTGTCCTTCATAGAATAGCGGAGGCTGCCAGCTGCAGGCCTGGGCAGTGTGATGCTCCCAAACTCCTGAGCTTTGTGTTTGGTGAGCCTGAAGGTGAGACCCACCCCTTCTCCTTTCCTAATCCCACCTCTACCAAAGGCCTTATCTAGGGCTTAACCCCTGGCACAGGTGGAAGATGCAACCTCAGCATGGCATTAACTGTCCCTTAGTTTCAAGAGGATAATTTCCTTCTCTGAAAACTCCAGTGGGAGGTGATGTTTCTCTGCATCCCCATCTAGAATCACCTTTAAGTGTTTCCTGCCTCTGAAACATCTGAGTGACTTAGCAAGCTAAGCACAGAAGAAGGCTTCAGTTTGTGTTTGTAACAGCAGATGATCACTAAAATATACTAAGCTCTGCACATGGCAATATGCTAAGCACTTTACAGCCATTACCTCACCTAATCTTCATAAGAACTCCGTAATTTAGGAATATCATGAACCCCACTTTACTGAAGGGAAAACAGAGCCTTAGAGAATCTGGGTTAGCAGTTCTCAGTGTAGCCCCTGGACCAACAGCACTGATACTACCCAGGAACTTGTTAGAAATGAGCATTTTCAGACTCTATTCCTGACCTACTGAGTCAGAAACTGGGGGCAAGGCCATGGTTCTAAGCCCCACCCTCAGTTTATGATATGTTGTTATGGTAGCCCTTGGAAAATAATACAGAATGCTTTTAACTTTTTAGTTTTTAATGTCAGTTACTCTCCATCCCTTTAGTTGTTCTGTCTGCTATCTTGGGTGTGAAATGAAGATTGAATAAGGCCAGGGTATAGCCTATGTGGCTAGGGTGAGGTATTTAGAGGGAAGAAAATCTTCATTCCTCTGAGGAATGTGATAGTATCTCATGAAGTTAGAGAGAGGCCTTAATGTAGAAAAGGCAGGTTGCTTCTCCTCTTTTATTCCCCTGATGAATCTGATTAGACATTTCAGCAGCCAAGCATCTATTCACAACTGCCAATTCTGTGAATGTGGAGTTTGTGATTGTAGGTAAGAGAGGTGTGCTGACATTAGGATCCTACTGGCTGTGTGGTTTCAGATGAGTTGTCCAATCTCGAGAACTGCTTTTCCCTCATGACACTTAATGCCAGCTTATAATTAAACAGTTACCATGAAAGCATGTCTGATCAATGTGAGATTCTGTGAGCCTTTTGAAGGCAAGGACTATACATAGTCTTTTTTAGAATGTGCAACATGATTTGACATATGTACACATTGTGAAATAATTACCACAATCAAGTTAATTAACACATCTATTACCTTACAGAGTTAGCATGTTTTTTTTTGTGTGTAGTGAAAATACTTAAGACCTGTTCTCAAAAAAAAAAAAAAAAAAAAAAAAATAAGACCTGTTCTCTTAGCAAATTTCAAGTATACAGTAAAATGACTGTTATTAACTTATAGTCACAATACTGTGCTTTAGATCCCCAGTGCTTACATCTTATAACTGAAAGCTTGTATCTTTCCACCAACATCTCTTCATTTCCCTTGCCATCCTTCCCCCCTCCCCCAGCCTCTGGCAACCACGATTCCACTCTGGTTCTATGAGATCAGCTTTTTAAGATTCTGTGGAATTTTAAAGTAGGATATCCTCTGGATTAATCTACATTGTCACAAATGGAGGACGTTCTTTTTATGGCTGAATATATATATATATATATATATATATACCTGCAAACTTTGGGTTTACCCATCTTGACTCATTCCTACTTTGGAGCCACAATGAGCACAAATAGGTACTTAGAATCCTAATTACTTGTATAAAGTTGTGCCATTATCTCCAAAGCACGGAAAATAAATCATGGAACATGTTTCAACAATACCATGGCTTCTCCAAAAATCCAGATGTGTATATATATATATATATATATATATATATATATATATCGTTTCCTTTATCTGTTCATCTGTTGACAGACAGGTTGTTTCCATTTTTTGGCTATTGTGAATGATGCTGCAATAAACATGGGTGTGCAGAAATCCATTCGAGACAGGATTTCATTTCCTTTAGCTATACACCCAGAAATAGGATTCCTGGATCATATGACAGTTCTATGTTTAATTTTTTTAGGAATCTCTATATTGTTTTCCATAGTGGCTATGCCAATTTACATTCCTACCAACAGCGTGCAAAGGTTCTCTTTTCTCCACATCCTTGCTGACACTTGTTTCTTATCTTTTTGATGACAGCCATCCTGACAGGTATGAGTTAATATCACATTGTTGCTCTGATTTGCATTTCCCTGATGATTCATGATGTTAAACATCTTTTCATAGAGCTGTTGTTAGTTTGTAGGTCTCCTTTGGAAAAACCTCTGTTCAGGTTCTCTACCCATTTTGAAATCAGATTATTTGTTTTTTTTTTTTTTTTTGCTATTGAGTTATATTAATTCCTTATATATATATATTTTTAGATTTTGTTTATTTATTCATGAGACACACACACACAGTGAGAGACAGAGACATAGGCAGAGGGAGAAGCAGGCTCCATGCAGGGAGTCTGATGTAGGACTAGATCTGGAAACTCCAGGATCACACCCTGAGCCGAAGGCAGATCCTTAACTGCTGAGCCACCCAGGTGTCCCAGAATTCCTTATATATTTGGGATATTAGCTCCTTGTCAGATAGTTTGCAAGTATTTTATCCCATTCCATGGCCTTTTCATTTTGTTGTTGACTCTTTCCTTTGCTATACAGAAGCTTTTTAGTTTGATGTAATCCCATTTGTTTATTTTTGCTTTTGTTGCCTGTGTTTTTAGTGTCATATTCAAAAAACTGCCAAAACTAATGTCAAGGAGCTTTTTTCCTATTTTATTCTAGGAGTTTTATGGTTTCAGATTTTGCATTTAAGTTCACAATCCATTTAGAGTTAATTTTTGTGTACAGTATAAGGGTACAATTTCATTCTTTCACATATGGCTATCTAGTTTTTCCAGCACCATTTATTTAAGTGACTGTCCTTTCTCCATTGTGTATTCCTTGTTCCCTTGTCAAAGATTGGTTAACCATATACATGTGGATTTATTCCTGGGACCTCTACAGAACTGTACCTGGTCCTGCTCACTTGTGAATCTCTAGGGCCTCCAATGCCTACAACACGGTCAGCATTCAGTAATGGTTAGATGTGATGATCATATCCAGCTCTCACTCATTGCCACCCATCCCCTCCCCCAAACGGAAGTTGGAGAATGGGCTGCAGGAGGAAACCACCCTCCCCTTGATTAATAAATGACAGATGAAAAGGCTATCAAACCTGCAAACTTTGGGTTTACCCATCTTGACTCATTCCTACTTTGGAGCCACAATGAGCACAAATAGGTACTTAGAATCCTAATTATTTGTACAAAGTTGTACCATTATCTCCAAAGCATGGAAAATAAATCATGGAACGTGTTTCAACAATACCATGGCTTCTCCAAAAACCCAGATCAAAAAGGCATAAAACTAAGTTGACTCCTTCTATATTTAAGGTACTGTGAGCTTAATTCAAACACCAATAACATTGACGCAAAGGGGCAAACTCTTCAGAATTATATAAGAGGTTCAACAAGTTCTTACAAGCAAATTCTCTTTTCAATACGAAAACCTTCTTTCAGAGGCCAGCATTGTTTTGATAAGGGATTAATTTAGGGGTAAATGAAAGGATTCATTGCAATTCAGAGCCCTGCTCCATATGGTCTGCTTGGGAAACTATTGCAAAGCCCTCATCCCAGGCCACGTGGCTATGATGGTGTTTAAATAAAGGCATGTCTTTTTTTTTTTTTTTTTAAGGCATGTCTTTTTAAAATCTGGTTGCCATTTATCAGAGCTGCAATTCTTCTTAGGTCCCAGTTCCATGTTAATTTGCTTGTTTACCAAGTCTTAGTTGGTCTTTTTTACCCCCAAATATAAATATGTCTCAACTTTGATTAAGGGCTGAGGATTTCTAAAAGCAAGTCAGAAAAAAAAAAAAAAGGCAGGTCAGACTTCAGAATGTTGGAGGAAGGCCTTATCAGACCCCATCACACACATTTTGAGTTTGTGAAAATAAACTCACTTAAAAACCAATAAGTAGCCCAACTTTTGGGACCAGTGACAGTGAAAACAAATCATAAATATAGTTGTGAGCTCTACTGGCAGAGGTTTCTTTTACTTTCCAAACACAGCAAAGAATCTGCTAAGAGACATTCAATTCTCCTATAATTCTGGCTTGCCCAAAGCAAATATAGTTACTCTGGGAAACGAACTAGGGGTGGTAGAAGGGGAGGAGGGCGGGGGGTGGGAGTGAATGGGTGACGGGCACTGGGGGTTATTCTGTATGTTAGTAAATTGAACACCAATAAAAAATAAATTAAAAAAAACAAATTTAAAAAAAAAAAAAAGCAAATATAGTTTGGAGCAGAGATATCCAGGAGCCCAGCACAATTATGTGGATTGAAGTAATTTATTTCAAAAGGAAACACTTCTCTAGAAAAAAGGAATGATCATGTTTATAGTTTACTCACAAGAACACAGAAATTTTAGGAAACTAGAGAAAGAATTTCTTCAATTCTGACTGTCAATCTCCCTACTGACCTCTAAAGAGAAATGATTTGTTTATGCCTCTGCTCCGTCTTCTGTTTTCTAGCCTCGTGCATTAAGGAAAACAGAAAGGCAACTTATCTCTGCTAGACAAGTTCTGGCCAAATATGGATTATTGAGGGCCAAATTCTGAGATAAGTGCCTCATGAACATATTGTAGGTGGCCATTGCCCTCCTGAAGTTTTCTGAGTATCTGAAGCTCTTCTGGGCAAGTCACAAAAGTTTGCCTACACAAATACCTTAGTGTACCTATTACCTACTTCCTCCTATTGACCTGCCCTCAACCCTTACCCACCCCCACAAGATTCCATTCTTTCATATAACCAAACACATGACAGACAAGCAACTGAATCTTTGGTTGAAAGTCTTCTCACTGAAGCATGAATGGCCACAGGTTAAAGCACCTGGGTAGATTTTCAGCTTCACCACAGATAGACTTGGGGTAAGGCACTAAGCTATGTTGGCCTTGCCCTTTCTCTTAATCTCCTTCTTTTTGCTTTCCTCCCCTATAAATTGATGGTTGAACCAAATGGCGAAATCCTGTTCAGTTTTATCGGTCAGTGGATCTGCAGGATTTATTTGTGGTCAGTGAATGGTCAACCTAAGAGATTCAAGTTTCTCTTCCTAAGCCTTGGCCTTCCCCTTTCACTGCTCTCCAGCAGCTCTCTTGGTTTGGCCTCTCCCCACAGCTTAGTCCCCAGTTTGGATGCTGAATCTACTCTAACATGAAGAAATCCTCAAATACAAATCATATGCAAGTTTTCAAAAAGTTATTCAAATCTTACTCATTACAAAAAGATTTAGCAGGGACTTAGAATAAAAGATATGATAAGATTAATTATAGTGCACAGCTATGATACCAGATTAGATGTAGCTGAAGTCACTACCTGGGTCCTTAATAAACCAAATGATGCATGTCAGAGTTCAGCCTACCTAGTACTTCAGGGTCCTTCTGTCCTTCAGTGCAGGTTATAAATAAATTCTGTCCCATGCTTTCTCCATTCTCCACTCATACTTTCCAGCTACTTCTGGAGATTATATCCAGCAGACATGGGCTTTTATTCTCCCTGGGAAGTAGAATAAGGGCAGTAGATACTGGGAGAATAGAAAGCTGCCTCTTTTCTAGGCCCTGCCTTCCTAAGAAAGCAAGGCCTAGAAATAGGTTCTAGGTTCTCTTAATACTCTGGATCTTTCCTACACTTTAGTCACTCACCTTTGGGGCATCTTAATAACCTTTGCCACCCTTCCCTGGTTCCTGTAGACCCTGGCTGGCCATGAGAATCATTTGGCAAGCTTTAAAAATGCTGGTGCCTGGGCCTCAACACAATTGATTTAGAATCTCCGTTAGAAAGGCCACAACATCTGTATTTATAAAGCCCCTGGAATGATTCTAACATGCAAATAGGTTGAAATATACTTCTGTACATTTTCACCTTCGGACTTCCGTCCTTGCATTGTCTGCTGGGTACTTCTAGGTTTGTAGTATATTATAATCGCATATTCCTTGGGGTTGGGGGAAGGAGTTTAGGGAAAGCAAAGACAATGTCATTATTCTCACCCAAAAGCAATTTTTTTTAAAAAACAGAAACAGGAAATAATTTCCACTTAAGAGAAACAAAATAACAAAATAATTACATATGATATACTTTTTTTTTTTTAGCAGCTTTTAGAAGTTAAGATATGGGCATATTCTATTTATTCACATATTAATGTATTTATTAACATATTGCTTTATTATAAAAGCAATTCATTTTGTTTTCAGATACAATACAGTAAGTCCAAATGAGCAAATTCTTGATTCTTACAAGTAATTAGTGACAGTAAGTTTGGGGGAAATATAAGCAAATTCCATCAAAAGTCCATCCCTGTGATGCACTAATAGTCATTAAAAAGACAAAAGGTGTAAGGATCTGTTTTCTTTTGAGGCTAAAATATATCTTTGCACAGACAGGATGAGAGGCATTAATTCAACAAAAATGTGTTGAATTCCCATATGGTGCTGAGTGCTGTTCCAGGGCTGTGTATGGGGTTGCAGTTTGAACCTCCCCCATCATGCTTTTCCACCTCACATCCTACCACTTGATTATTCATATCCTGTATTTCTCATTGAATCATCTGACAATATTTTGATCCTCTTGTTTTCAATCATTTTTTTCCTTCAGTGGCCTGTCTTCATCATTAAGTTTCACTTTGGTCTCGGTCTTTTGGATCTCATTGTTTTTGAATGTTCTACAGTCCTTCAAGGGTTCTTATACAAAATTCAGCCAGTTTTATAGTTCTTAAAACTTATAACATCTCATTAATTATGTAAAGGAAAAATTCTCAAAGGCAGTTACACCTGTTATAGTCTGCCAGTCTTACTTCAGAAGCAGACTTAATTTTGTCGCTGTCATTAAACATGCCACTTGAATTTAGGGGAAAGTGCAAAAGCATTTGACATAGACATAAAATAGCAACTCATATATCTACATCTGGGAAGTAAACTCTTCCTCATTCAGCACTTTCTGAAAACCTGAACGCACTAAAACAGATTGAACCGCTCCAACCAGGCATCTCAAATGGACAGACTCCTGGCTCACTCAGCTGGCATATGTGTTTTCATTGGCACTAACAGTATTTTGGCTTTTTATTGAATTTCCATATCTTTGAATGGACCACACCTTCAACTGTGTGCACCTCATCCATTTCACTTATTTACACTACCTACTGGCTCTTGAAGGCATTTGAATGTATGACCCCTTATAAAAATGGAAATTTTTCTGAAGAGTGTTATGTCCTCCCCAGTCTCCTTAAACAGAATACGTGGAATATAACTTACTCTTCTCTTAATAATTCACAGTTATCATTTTGAAACTCAGTGATTATACCAGGTGGGAATGCCCTCATGGATCATGTAGGTTTTTGGACACTCAGTAATCCCAGGCTGCTATACTTCTTGAGTTTTTAAAAACTTTTGTGTTGTCCTTCCTATCTTATTTTTAACCACTTCATTTCATTGTTGCCAGTGTGACTACCACCACTGCCACCTTCCTTCCTTTCTCTCTCTCTCTCTCTCTCACACACACACACACACACACACGCACATACACACACATACACGTATCTCTCTTGCACACACAAAACCTTCCTAACCCTTGTCTGTTCTGTGGGCTAGGAAATTAGAAGGTTATTTAATTAGAATTATATACAAAGGAGTAGTATATAGGCTCTGAGTTAGGAAGTTCTTAAGGAAGATGCCTCTTTATAATAGTGAACTTTATATAATGAACTTTAGTGCAAGTTCTTCATTAACAATTTTGACTGTTCAGATAGCTACATTGTTCAAGTATAGGCTCTTAAAAAAAAAGACTGATAAGTACATGACTTCTGTCTAATGGAAGAGTCAGCAATTGAAATTCTGAGAATTGGATTTCCCATGAAGAACCCAAAGCTCCCTCACTAAGCCAAATAAAAAGCATGCTCACTGACCTTCAATTCTTGGCCATCACTGCCAACTACAAACCAAACAACTAGAAACCAATAGACACAGATGTTGTACTTTTCCTTGGGTTGAGTAGGAGGCATCAAGAGCATCTGTGCACCTAACACTATAGTATGAGTCATTCATGTTTAGCAGCAAGCCAGTTTTCCTTAACTATGGCCAAACTGGCCCAGTCAAGAACCTCTTCTCATTCTGCACTCAGGCCACAAGAGCAGCTCACTCAGAGGGTCTGGAGCTGCCTTGCTCCCCTCACATCCTGTCAGGCCCACTGCCCAGCTCAGCCTAGGTATTTGTCCCTTCTCACCTGAAGTGAGCACCCCACTGAATTTTTGCTTCTTATCTCTCACTCCCTGAGCCATCTTGGTCAGACTTTCTAACCCTCTGTTCTATTGGATTGCTTCTAGGTAAAGACAAATTCTGATCTGTCTCCATATTAGCTAGAGAAAAAAAAAAAGTATACGTTCTTTAATTCTCTTGCACCTTACCTTACTACAGCCCCCAGTGTTTTAGCCAAGCACATGTATCTCTTTGCTTTCCTACCACACTATAGTCATAGCCACTTCCTGTCTTTGCCCTTGCTCTTGTGCCCCTCTAGTATACCATCTCTTCCCCTTTGTCTGTCCAAACCCACCCATTTGTATTTCTCCTCAAGAAGCCATTGTCAACTACTTTGCTCCTCCATGGTTACTCCTTCCATCCAACTCCTAACATCTCCTAAAGTTTTAAGCCTTCCTTTTCTTTTCCAACTATCCTGGACACAGGCCCTGGAGTAGAGCAAAAGGTTCTTACCCAAAACTTCTTTGGTGGCTCCTGACCAGTTTCAATCCCTCTAAATACTAACCTGTTCAAAGAACACAGCTGACCTTGTAAATGAAGAACTAGCCCTAAGAAAAGCTAGGTTTCTATTTGAAGAAACTGCAGTATTTCTCCCACAATAATACATCGCCCTTCCGGTTTTATGGAAAAAGTGTGGGTGGGCTAGGTTTCCAGATAACTAACTAGCAAAGAAAGGGCAGGTCAGCCTCCTCTCCTCCCCCAACCACCCACTCCTGCCAGACAGCATTTAAAATGCACTTCAATATAGCCAGTCTTTTCATTTGAAAAGGAAACTACTCTTGATGTTCTGTTTCTCTCATTTCATTAAGGATGGAGGTCATCCACAGAAGGGGAAGGGTAGTTTTCAAGAAGGACTTGGAGGGAGTGGAGGTGGGGTGGGGGAACTCTCTCATCATTTCTTGTTAGCTTGCTTCACTCTTTGAAGAGAACAAGCCCAGCTTTCATACTGAATTATTTTCAGCATGGCCTTTGCCAGGACTCAGCTCTCTCTGGCTGAGGCAACACCCAGAAGGATTGAGTGATAGTTCAAGGTCAGACAAGGTGTCTAGACAGGACCAGCCAGAGAAGATGGCATTAAGGCCGCTGGGAGATAAGGGAATGGAGAAGGGGAGAAGGGAGAAGGCAGTGTGTATGTGTTAAGTGGAAGTCTAGGGAAAAATGGAACCTGGAAATTTCTGCCCTCAAACCCCCATCCTCTGCCCAGTCTCTGTCAGCCTGCCTATGTCTCTCTTATACACACACACACTTCTGTACAGAAACACGTTCTTCCCTTTCCCTCCCCTTCTCTCCTAAGGCATTTCTATAAATAAACAATGAGTCTTGAGCCTGCCAGTGGCCCATTATTAACTCTTGCAGTGTTCTGGCTGTATGTATATAAATCCTCACACTGCTCCTCACTTCATGGTCTGCAAAGCCTTTCCCAATATTTAATCTCTTCACTTGATTCTACCTCCCACACCTTAAGGGTCCTGTAAGCTCCTCCTCACCAGTCCCATACACAGAATCATAAGCACCCCACACCCACACTCTCAAAGTTCTTAGCCTTAAAACTATAAGCTTCAGGTCCTGCTGCTCAAAATCACTTATGGTACAGGCCACATATTTCTTAAAACATTTATTTTTGCATTCCTATTATTATCAGAGCTTCCATCTAGTAAACATTTACTCTGTTCCAGGTACTGTGCTACGTGCCTTACATATATGATCTCAGTTGAATTCCACAACAATCCTGAGTTATCGATATGATAGAGGCATTTTGTAAATGAGGGAAGTACTGCTGCCCAAGCTCTGATGTTGTTACATGACTGCAATCCTAAGGGGAGAGTATGGATACTGAGTTTTTGAATGCTACCGTGTATGACTGTCCCACAAATGTTCTCAACCCCTTCCGGGCCGTCCTCTTACTGAGAAGGAAGCCTTCGGCATTTGCAGTTCCAGAGCATCTACTGAGCAGTCTAGTCAAACATCTGGAATGCCAAGATTAATATCTAATTAAACTTCCCCATGCCTGCAATGACATCTTCTACTTCAGTGAATGTTTATTTTGCTGGACTCTCTACTGGTATTATGAAAAGAGCAGTAAAATAGACAGGTCCCACCTTCATGGGGGGATGAAGGAGTTTACAGACTAGTTAGGAGAGAAGGTCTATAAATGAACATACAATTAAATACATATACCAGTTCACCAAGAAGTTCCAAATCAACAGAGAGTAAACATGACGTAGTTTTAATTTTTTCCAAACACTATTCTCAACTATACTATGTCAAATTATCTCCCTTCCTATTTGTTCCCCTTAAAATATCTCAGATTCCATTACTTCCTGTCACTTTCCTGTTATTGGAATTTAGTCTAGACCAATTTAAACTCTCATCTCATACCTGATCCAAAACCCTCTGCCCTCCCAGAGGATTTTGCTGCCGAGGGGTCCTTGAGCTCTTTCTCCCCATCCTCTAGCCTTTGCCACCTGTAGCCCACCTCACAGACCCTTGTTGCTGGAAACCCCCTCATCCAGAGGGTGGCTATCTTGGGTGGGTCCAGTACCTTCCTTAGTGCCCTTTAGACTGATGGAAAGTTTAGGCTTCCTGCCAAGCCATAGGAGAGACCCTGCCCCATGCCATCCTTTCTTTTAGCCCTGCCTTCTCTCTTCAAAGTTTTCCCCAGGACAAAAATAGAGTGCAGACAGTAGTACTACTGCCCAAGCAGATATTCAGCCAGGAAATATAACACTAGTCATTCCCAAAGCGCACCTCCAGTTCTTGGCTTGGAGGAGGGAGGATGTACCCCTGTCCCTTGCCAAGAGTTCTGCTTCTCCTCCAAGTTAATTCTGAGGAGCAAACCCTGCCCCCTTCTCCAGCTCAGCCTTCTCCATGCACACCTAGGCTGGGGCTAGGGGTGAGGTATCAGAGCCGGTCCTGCAAATTCAATTGTGGGAGCTCTCTTAGAAACATGGAGTGATTAGCACTGGTCATGTCACCTTTGGACCTTGGCAGCCATTTCAAGATAATAGAAAAGATCTCACTCAACATCTTGTTTCAAATAAAACTGTAATTCAAGGAATATAATGAAGAAGAGTAGGGTACTATGAGAGGAGATATCCATGCACTGGAATCAAATTTCTTGGGTTCAAATACCAGCTCTACCCCTTACTGTTTGCCCTTGGGTAGGTTACTTAACCTCTCTGTGCCTAACTTTCTTACATGTAAAATGGTGATGATAACAGTACCCACCTCATAAGATTAGATAAGAAAATGTAAGTAATATTCTTAACATGCTACCTGATACATTAATAAATGCTCAATAAATCTTAGTTCCATAAGGACATGAATTGAGGACTCCAGGCACTTCAAGGCACTCAACAAAATTTGATGACATAGTAAATAAAGGAGAGTATCTGGGACTACCTGTTTGAGATTGGGTAGTCAGAGAAGACCACTCTGAGAGCTGACACTAAAGCTTTAAGATGAAGGATGAGGGGGACGTCAGCCAAAGAGCAAAGGGAAGGCAAAGGAACAATGGAATTAGTTACAGTATCCTCCTGATGATAAAATTTCTTCCAAGTCCAATTTAGGCAGACTGTACTTGTGTCACATTACATAATAGACCTAGAAAATGTGCCTTGGACATTTTAAATTTTTTTAAATTTTTATTTATTTATGATAGTCACAGAGAGAGAGAGAAAGGGGCAGAGACACAGGCAGAGGGAGAAGCAGGCTCCATGCACGGGGAGCCCGATGTGGGACTCGATCCCGGGTCTCCAGGATCGCGCCCTGGGCCAAAGGTAGGCGTCAAACCACTGCGCCACCCAGGGATCCCCTGGACATTTTAATATGATATGTAAATACAGTTATCAGATGCTTATTTTCTTGAGATTAAACGTTCTAACTCCTAAGAGCGAAGGTCCTCCAAGTGCCTCTTGTCCCTATCACAGCAGCTCTGATAGCATTTTCGCTGCTGGTGGGCTGGTCAGGGGTCTTCTGGAAGCCCCTGGCTTCTCCAGGACACATTGCTTGTCTACAAAAGACTCAGACCAAAGCTCTTCACTTTTTCTGTAATACCACCCAAGACAGGGTCCCTGCTCCCCACCCTGCCACCCCCCACCACCCCCCGCCAAGGCAAACCCATAAAACTCTACAGAGATTGGCCTCAACCCACTGCCCATAACCTCTCTATGGTCCCCTATAACTGACAGCATCCTGCCTCTGCCCATCTTCTAAGAGATGAATTGGAGGAGTGACAGCTAGACAAAGAAGCAGGGTGAGGAAAAGTGTGGGAGCAAAGACAAGTGGGAAAGGCATGGCCAGGTTTGCCCAGGCACAGAGCACACCAGCTAAGAATTTTCTCCGCAGCTGGCAAGCACACAAAGAATAGTGAAGAAATACCAACGGAAGGATGCTGACAGTCCTCAAGGAACTAAATGGCTGAAATGTAAAAGAGGAAGCAGAGTAAAGCCTTCCAAGATTAATGGGGCCCAGAGCAAGAATGCCAGGAAAGGCCCCAGCCTGGCTGGTCCCCTTCTGTCCCCCACCCTGACCTCATCCTGCACCCATCACTCCTGTTCAGTGGACATGTGAACTCTCCCACCCCATCCTCCAAATAGCTACCTCTCAGGACCTTGGGTGCAGCTGCTGCTGGTAGAGTCAACCCTCAGGAGAACACACTCAGAGCAGAGGTGGGCATGGGCCCTGGAGGTGGACTTAGCTGGGTAACAGGGGTCCAGGGATACCATGAACATAGTCTAGGAGGAGATACATGTATGGGCTTCAGGTGGTGGGACATCATTTTCCTATGTCCCAAGTTAAAACAGTGGCATCATCTTCTACTCTGCCCTCTACACTTTCCCCAAAACCCAGTTTATCTCTGGCTGAGCTACCTTAGCTAAAATTTCATGAAATGTGTGTGTGTGTATATATGTATATAATATATGTATTTTTATATATATAAAATAAATTTCATGAATATATAAAATTTCATTTCATGAAATGTGTGTGTATATATATTATATATATAATAAAGTATATTAATATTAAATATGTTTTAATTTTTATTTTAGTATCATATTAATTTTAAATTTACTTTCTACCCCTGGATGCCACCGAATAAGCATCGTTTAAGTCTCCCCTCCCAACGCTGTCATGTCTAAGTCAGAGTCTCCCAAAGAGCCTGAGCAGCTGCGGAAGCTCTTCATCGGAGGTTTGAGCTTCGAAATAACCGATGAGAGTCTGAGGAGCCATTTTGAGCAATGGGGAACGCCTACGGACTGTGTGGTAATGAGAGACCCCCAAGCACACCAGAGGCTTTGGGTTCCACACCTACGCTACTGTGGAGGAGGTGGATGCAGCCGTGAACGCAAGGCCACACAAGGTGGATGGAAGAGTTGTGAAACCAAAGAGGGCTGTCTCACAAGAAGATTCTCAAAGACCTGGTGCCCACTTAACTGTGAAAAAGATTTTTGTTAGTGGCATTAAAGAAGACACTGAAGAACATCATCTAAGAGATTATTTTGAACAGTATGGGAAAATTGAAGTGATTGAGATCATGACTGACTGAGGCAGTGGCAAAAAGAGAGGTTTTGCTTTTGTGATATTTGATGACCATGACTCTGTAGACGAGATTGTCATTCAAAAATACCATACTGTGAATGGCCACAACTGTGAAGTAAGAAAAGCCCTATAAAGCAGGAGATGGCTAGTGCTTCATCCAGCCAGAGGCCGAAGTGATTCTGGAAACTTTGGTGGTGGTCGTGGAGGTGGTTTTGGTGGGAATGACAACTTTGGTCTTGGAGGGAACTTCAGTGGTCAAGGTAGCTTCGATGGCAGTCGAGGTGGTGGTAGATACAGTGACAGTGGGGATGGCTATAATGGATTTGGTAATGACGGAAGCAACTTTGGAGGTGGCGGGAGCTATAATGATTTTGGCTATTACAACAATCAATCCTCAAATTTTGGACCCATGAAAGGAGGAAATTTTGGAGGCAGAAGCTCTGGCCCCTATGGTGGTGGAGGCCAGTACTTCACCAAGCCACGAAACCAAGGTGGCTATGGCAGTTCCAGCAGCAGCAGCAGCTATGGCAGTGGCAGAAAGTTTTAATTACTGCCAGGAAACAAAGCTTAGCAGGAGAAGAGAGCCAGAGAAATGACAGGGAAGCTACAGGTTACAACAGATTTGTGAACTCAGTCAAGCACAGTGGTGGCAGGGCCTAGCTGCTACAAAGAAGACATGTTTTAGACAATACTCATGTGTATGGGCAAAAAATTCAAGGACTGTATTTGTGACTAATTGTATAACAAGTGATTTTCATTTCTGTTCTGTGGAAAGTGTAAAGCATTCCAACAAAGGTTTTTAATGTAGATTTTTTTTTGTACCCATGCTGTTGATTGCTAAATGTAATAGTCTGATCATGATGCTGAATTAATGTGTCTTTAAATTTTTTTTAAATTTATATTAAATTTTATATTAAACATATTAACATATATTAAAGTAGATAGATGCATATATATCACAAACCTGTTTGTCATGAGAGACCAGACTTTGGAAATTGGAAAAACAAAAGGAACATTTCAAGGCTGTCTCCACCTTTGAGAAATAAGAGAATCTACCTTCTATCATATTTTAAGTCACAGGCATCCAGTGGCTGCCACAGCCTTAAAAGCATGACAGATCAAATGCCATTTCAAGTAAATACTTCCAACATAAAGTTCTAAGATCCTAAAACAACTTTATGACACTGACAGTTGTCATGAAGATAGTTTAAATGAACTTATATATTATATGTTGTTTACTACCAGGGTGGCTACTTTCGGGATTTGTTTCCATTTTTTTGTTTGTTTGTTTGTTTCCAGCCAAGGACTTTGATACCAACTAAATCAAGATTCTGGCTAGATGTTAGGATTGAGTCCACTTGACCTAAACAGCCAGAGCTGGAGTTAGCTTCCACAAGGAAGAAGGGATATATGAACAAGTAACTTATAGACTATTAACTAGGATATATCCAGAGATTAATTTTGAAAGTTGTTTCACCCAACAGTGTACATTACTGGACATTTGAATTTGTGTGTGTCTCTGGTTATAGTCGTTTTTAGTTACTATGAATCTGGTCAGCATTATAAATTACTGGTATAAAATATTTGCTGGAGGACTAGTATAAGCATGTGACTCACCAGCTCCTCTGACTCAGTGTACCCATCTGTGTCATGAGCTGTTAATACCTAGATCCATTAACAGAGAGCATGAGTAGGGCAAAGGGACTGTATGAACTTGTACTAGCAAATAGCCAGGAGCCCCCACTAACTATCTTTATGACTATATCCTTTTGTGATATGTAGCATCTATTTCTTTTGTTGCTATAATGGCAAGTTTGGGGCGCAGGTGTGGCTTGATCATTGTTTCCAAGCACAATGAAAGTAGATGATGATATAATGTAGTTGGAACTTATCCAACCCCTGTGAAGAACCCGTGAGGATTCCTTTCTCTACCCAAATTTGACCCACCCTTGGTGTAGATAAATAAGGGCTGAAAGATGGTGCTCAGATTTAGAAAGGCAGGATGATGTATAGTTGTAGGTTACCAGTAAGACCAGCAAAGGGCTTTCACTCCATTTAGAATGTTAACAGAGGGTGGTTGCCATGTTAGACAGGATTGCCGTTTCTGTCATCTAGAACCCCAGGTGTAAGCACCAGAAGCTAGAGAATAGCTGGTCCTGAGTAGAAATACCTAAGAATATAGCTTCTGTGTTTTTTTTTTAAAGAGGGGGAGGGGCAAGAGAGAGAGAAAGAGAATCTCACGCAGGCTCCAGGCCCAGTGCAGAGACTGACTCAGGGCTTGATTTCATGGCCCTGAGATCATGACCTGAACTGAAATCATGAGTCAGACACCTAACCAATTGAGCCACCCATGTGCCCTAGAATATAGCTTCTGTTTTCATTTCTGCAGCAGCAATGAGAACTTCTACTCAACTTGATGTAATCTGGCACCTTGAAAGATTAAGAAAAACATAAAAATGGTTCATTGTGATTAATTCAAACCATATCCTAAAAGCTGGCAGACAATGGTTTCAAAACCCAGATATTCCAAAACAATTTATTATTTTGGGTTGCATAGGAAAGAGATCATCCCACCCACCCCCAATATTGAAAAGAAAATAAAAATTCTATATAGGATGTGAATGAGAAAGTTTCTACTGTGCTTACAGGTATCAGTAAAACCTGTCTTAAATTTTTATTATAAAGTATCATTTATAGGTGAAATATGTATAATGTATGTGTGAAAATTTTGCTTAAGATAGAAAATGGTAGCAGTATTTTTAAATATTTAAATATCCCTAATTCTTTCCATCTTCCTCCCTAGGAGTGACCACCGTGCCACATCCTACTTATTATTCCTTTGTTTTCTCTTATTATAGTTATAGCTCTAGACAGATTTGTATTTTCTGTATGTATTTTCCGTAACCTGCTTTTTTGCTCAGCTTTATGTTTGTAAGATTCATTTGTGCTGGCAGGATTAGCTGCCATTCATTTTCACTTATACTTTGTATTCTGTTGAAATAATAGGGTTTATCTATCCAATTTACCGTCAGTGGACATTTTGTGTTGGTTTCAGTTTTTGGTTTTACAAATAACACTGTTACAAACATATATTTCCTAATATATACCCCCTGGAGTTTCTCTGTAGGATACACATATAGAACTGGAATTGCTATGCATTTTCAACTTTGCAATGCTAAATTGTCTCCAAAAAGGTCATACCAGTTTATACACTCACCAGCAGGGTATGATACCCACTGTCTACAAGCTCACTAACATTTGTTTACAGATGTTTTAACTTTTGCCGTTCAGATGGATATGAAATAGTATCTCATACTTTTAATTCGCATTTCCCTATCTTATTAATGAAATGGAGAATCTTTTTTATGTTTATTGCCCCTCCTGTGTCCTCTTAAATGAAATATCTATTCAAGTCTTTTTGCCTGTTTTTCTGTAGACTTTTTCTTGTTATCAAAGTTCTTAACATATTCTGAATACTAATCCTTTTGTCAATTACAGCTTCTCCTTGTTTGTAGCTAATCTTTTCACTTTCTTTATGTTGTCTTTTGATTTTTAAAAATTTTTTAAATTTTAATGTGATTAAATTTATCAGTTGTCTCCTTTTGGTTTGTATTCCTTTACCTTAGAAATCTTTTCCAATTCCAAAGTCCCAAAAGCATTCTATATTTTCTTCAAGAAGTTTTAAAAGCTTTCCCTTTCCCTCTTTAATTATTCAAGCCTCTGGAACTGCTTTTAGAGCAAGACATGTGAGAGGGTCCTGGTTTTATGCTTTTACATGTGGAAAACCATTTGTTCCCATGTCAGTTATTGTGAAGTCCGTTCTCTTCCTACATAGTACCATTCCCAGCTCTTTTGCCAGCCAAGCCTTCATTGATATGTGGGTCAATTTCTGGGCACTCTGATTTGTTCCACTGGAAATTTTCTAGCCCTGCCCTTAGACCCCATTGTAATAGTGTAATTTTATAAGACATCTTGGTATTTGCTATACCAAGTCCTCCCCTCTCCCCCACTTCTTCAGGAAATCCTTGATTCTTCTTGGGGCTCTTTCTACTTCCACACACATTTTAGAAGCAATTTGTCAAGTTCTTTAAGCGACATACCTGGGTGGCTCAGTGGTTGAGCATCTGCCTTTGGCTCAAGGCATGATCCCAGGGTCCTGGGATTGAGTTCTGCATCAGGCTCCCCACAGGGAGCCTGCTTCTCCCTCTGCCTATGTCTCTGCCTCTCTCTCTGTTCTCTCATGAATAAATAAAATCTTAAAAAAAAAACCCTATTGATATCTTGTTTTTTATTGGCATTGTGTAAAATAGTAGACATCTTCATGATATTAAGTGTTCCTAACCATAAATATGGAATAGTTTTTGTTTGTAAATTTCTTTATTGTCTTTCAATATGTACTTATAATTTTCTCCATATTTTGTTAAACTTTTGTTATATTTATTCCAGAGACTTTTTATATCATTACTGCTATTGTAAAATATGCCCTTTTTCCAAAAATTACCTTTTCTATTTATTGCATGCATATAGATTGATATTCAGTTCACTTTTGGATGGTGGTCCTTGTATTAGTCATCTATTGCTGAGTAATGAATTACCCCAAACTTAGTGGCTTAAAACCACAAACATTTAGGGGCACCTGGGAGGTTCAGTAGGTTAAATAGGTTAAGTATCTGCCTCTGGTTCAGGTCATGATCCCAGGGTTCCGGAATCAGGCTCCCTGCTCAGCTGAGAGTCTGCTTCTCCCTCTCCCTCTGCCCTTCCCCCTGCTTATGTGTACATGCTCTCTCTCTCTCTTGCTCTCTCTCTCTCTCAATTAAATTTTTTTTTTAAAAACCCACAAACATTTATTATCTCATAGTTTCTTTAAGTCAAAAATTCAGAAGCAACTTAGCTGGAAATTTTGGTCAGGGTCTCTCATTAGGCTGTAATCAAGATGTCAGCCAAGAGTGAGTGGGACTGAAGGATCCATTTACAAGCTTACTCACATGGCTCTTTAAGAGACCTCAGTTCCTCTCCACATGGGCAACCCCAGTAGAGCTGCTCACAAGATAACTGACTTCCCCTAGTGCAAGCAAATCAGAGAGAGAGAGAGAAAGCAACTAAGATGAAAGCCACAGTGTATTTTATAGCCTAATCTTGGAGGTGATGTGTCATAATTTCTACTGTATTCTATTGGTTACACAGAGCAACTCTGGCACATCATGGGAGGAAACTACCCGATGAATCTCAGGTCAGCACCATTAGGACCATTTTGTAAGCTGTCGCAATTTATATCCAACAACCTTGCTATTTCTCATATTTATTCTAATAATAATAGTAGTAGATTCTTTTGGATTTTCTATGCAGGTAAACATATCTGTAAATAATGATAATTTTCTTTATTTCCTACCAATCCTATATTTATTTCTTTCTTGCTTTACTTCACTGGCTCAGATTTCCAGCACAACGTTTAAGAGAGGTGGCAGTAGAGGAACTTATCTTAAAAGGAGTTTCAACATTTACCATAGTATGGTGTTTGTAGGTTTTGTTTTTATTTTGAATAGATATCCTTTCCCAAATTTCCTTTTATTACTAGTTTCAGGGCTTTTTTTCCATTAAGGGAAATTTTATAAACTTTTTTTGACATCTGTTGAGCTAACATTTTTATTCCCTTAATATATTTATATGTCAGATTATAATCATTGATGTTCTAATATTAAACCGAACTCCATTCAGAATAGTCAACTTGATCATAATACATTATTTTTTTATATTTTAATAATTTATTGTTTGTAAATCTTTGTATCTGTTAATAAGTGAGATTGGCTTACATTTGTCCCCAGTAGGTTTCAGTATCAAGGTCAAGCTAACTCATTAATAAGTTGAGGAATGTTCCCTCTTTTTTATATATTCTGGAATAGTTTATGTAAGATTAGAAATATTTGATCCTGGGTGCCTGAGTGGCTCAATCGGTAAAGCGTCTGCTTTCATTTCAGGTCATCATCCCAGGGTCCTGGGATCAAGCCCCATGTTGGGTTCCCTACTAGTGGGGAGTCTATTTCTCCTTCTCCCTCTGACCCCCACCTTGTGTGTGCTCTCTCTCAAATAAATAAAATCTATTTTTAAAAAGAGAGAGAGAGAAGAAGAGAAGAGAAAGAAATATTTGATCCTGGGCCATATGGGTGGCTCAGTTGCTTAAGCATCTACCTTTGGCTCAGGTCATAATCTCAGGGTCCTGGAATTGAACCCCTCATTGGGCTCTGCACTCAGCTAGGAGTCTGTTGGTCCCTCTACCCCTCCCCCTACTTGTGCTTGCTCTCTCTCTCTCTCTCTCTCTCTCTCAAATAAATAAATAAAATATTTGATTCTAGGGGTGCCTCAGTGGCTCAGTCAGTTGAGCATCTGACTCTTGATTTCGGTTCAGGTCATGATCTCAGGGTCATGAGCTCAAGCCCAACCTATGACTCCATGCTCAGCAGGGAATCTGCTTGAGGTTCTCTCTCCTTGCTCTCGTCCTCTGCCCCTCCCCCACCATGCTCACTCTTGCTCTCTCTCTCTCTCTCTCTCCCCCCCCCCAATAAATAAATCTTTTTTAAAAAAGAAATATTTGATCCTTGAATATTTGATACAACTCACCTGTAAAAATATCTGGACCAGGCATTTTGTTTGTGAGTGGATTTTAAGCTACCAATTTTAAATTATTAATCTTAAATTTTAAATTACTAGTTTATTACTAGTTTAAAACCTGACTAGTTTTCTGTTTCTTCTTGAAACCATTTTAATACAACACATTTGTCTAGAAATTCTCCACTTTATCTAAATTTACAGAGTTATCATCATGGAGTTCTCCATAATGCTCTAATACTTATTTATCCATTACCTATGACTTTTTTAAATATTTTTTTCATTTTCTTACTTTTTCTTCATGCATCTTGTCAGACTTGTCTTTTTATTGATTTGTTTATGAATCCATGTTGGATGAAAATTCTTTGTGGCTTAGGTTAAAGGCACACTTTTACAGAGAGTTCTTGCATTTGCTTTTACTGAGCATCTGTGGGTACTGGAACCAGGGATCATTTTTAATAAATTTTTGGTTTGAGGTTTTTCAGAATACAAGGAATGTGATTTCAGATTACAAATTCATGTGAGGGCCAGATTATGGTTATGAATTTTAAGAGGAGTTTGTTGTTTCCCTCTACCCAGAGGTACAGGTATCTTTCCTAGTTGAATTTCTTTGTAAGAGGGTTATTTTCTTAATGTGGCCGTATCCTTTCTTGGTTCTAGCTATGCTAGACATTCACTGTGACTACCTCCCAGCTTAATGGACACTAACTTTCACTTCTGTCCCCTTAGCAGCCATAGATGTTAAAGACTGATGTTGGTCACCAGGGGATTAACAAGTGACTTCAGGACAGCTGCCAGCTTCAGTAAACATTTATTCTCTGGGGTCCTGCTTTGGCTTTTTATTTAGGAGGCAGAGTAGGCCATCAAGGCCATCCTTCCTAACAGTTCAGCATTGCTTTTAAAACATTACATTATTATTATATTAAAATATAATTTAGAAATATTTTATCTAGCATTTTCAGGTGTTTTGTCCTGGAGGAATTTTGGGGGGAGTAATACAGACTTTAATTTTTACATTTTCAAGGCATATTCATCTTGATCAGGCTGTATGGGGTATAATTTTGGGTGTGCTATAATGTACTTCTTTAGGTACTAGAACCTCTAAAATTCTTCCAGAAGGCAAAGGTAACTGAGATCCTTGTTGTAGACACTGTGAAAAACAAAATACACCCACAGCCAGATACAGCCTGCAGGGCTATAGTTTACAACTTTTGATAAAAAGGATGTTATAATACAAAATCTGTTTTTCAAAATTGGGCCTTTTCAGTAGGCTGGTCATTTGTTTCACCTTAAGTTTAAGATAACCCATGCAGAAGCCCTTTCTGGAATTTTACATGAGAACTAGATCTACTGTTTCATAGAAGTACTGTCTCTCACTGCAGGGAGCTGATCCTCTCCTTTCAGTCCAGGACTGGTGCCCATTGCCCCCTCCCTATGTCCTCTGTGCAGCTCCAGCCTGTGCCCCCTTTGGGAAGGTGGAGTTGAAGAGGGGGAAGCCCACTCCAGCTCTTCCCACATAGTCTCTTCCCCCATTTTAAAAGCTGAGGAGCAGCCCCCAAGAGAACCCTGACCCAGCAGAGTATGTGTGATGAACAGTAAGTACAATGAGGACAAAAAGGGGAACAGTTGCAGCAGCTCAAGTAACTATCCCTGGACTCTACCCCTAGTGGTCAGGCAGTAGGAAGTGTCCTCACTATTGAGACTGGAACTGTGTGAATAACCTTAAGTGAATCCAATTCCCAGTCCAACCAAACTATCTTTGCTCAGTTTTTTTTTTTTTAAGATTTATTTATTTATTTTTCATGATAGACAGAGAGTGAGAGAGAGAGAGAGAGAGAGAGGCAGAGACACAGAAGGAGGGAGAAGCAGGCTCCATGCCAGAAGCCGGACGTGGGACTTGATCCCAGGACTCCAGGATCGCGCCCTGGGCCAAAGGCAGGCGCTATACTGCTGAGCCACCCAGGGATCCCCTCTTTGCTCAGTTCTTAAACAAAACAGGAGAATCTCAGTTGATGGTTTATTTGACTAGCTGTGGCTTTGAGAAAGAAAACATACTCAGGTCTTGTATCAAACACTTTTATTCTTTAAAGTGAGAAGTTCACAAAGGACAGCTATAGGAGAGTGAAACATTTACAGTAGAAAAATTGTGGTGCTAGCCAAACCTCAAATACTGTCATAGCAGAGTTATTCCAATAGTACTTTTCCAGCATGGCAGATCACACATGTTAAATTCAACTGCATTCTCTGAACACCTCTCAATGGATGTGCACAGTGATAGAAGCAAACATTCAAGGACTCCTATTCTTATGATCTTATAGAATGGATATATACACACCCCAAAACAATTATATTACAATACATCCAAACAATTCATATCCATTTAAAAAAATATTTTTACTTAAAGAAATTGGTAGAAAGACTTAACACAAATATAGGCAAGAAATAGATTGCTTTTATGTGCAACATACTGGATTCTTGAATTGAGAATCAGTGTCAGTCCTCACTTCCAACATCATGTCGAAAAAGTGTGGCAGAAAAATGAGTCACCTTCAATATGAAGGATTCGAATTGTGTACACTGGCAACACTCTCAGAGATGTAACAGTATCACAAACAGGATGCCAGTATACAGAATGGACCTTCTTATAAAGTCACTCATGAATTATCAGATGACCCTTCAGATATTTAGGAATAACATAATATTCTGGCTTAATCAAGGCACTTGCAAAGAGCAATCTTTGACATAACAGAATCCCCATGGTTGTTAACCACTGATGATGGTATGGTTTTTTTGGTTGGGTAGCATTCTGGACTGACTACCTAAGCATGATGCCTTGATCACAAACAAAATCACTTATAACATAAGGACTGCAAAGCAAGATTTGCTTAAACTTTCCCCAAATCATGCTTTTTCATAAATCGTTTGAAAAGAAAAGCTTCATTTAAAATCTTGACTCTCCAGAGTTATTATTCACCTTTCCCCAATACCACTCAACACCCCTAAAGTTTGTTTGGTTTTTCTCCACAAGAATATAGAAAATAGAATCTTCCCTCCCCCAACACAAATTATTTCCTTAGGAGAGAAGTGTAAAACCAACTTAAAAGCACAAAGTAACCTTACATTTTCTCACCAATAGCGAAGTATCAAACCGCTCCTACACAGACTTGAGCTGCAGAGCCCTTTGTGCGCACTTCTCAGACATTCCTCATACCATTAGAACAGCTTTCTATCACCACCAACTGTCCTTTCTCAACCATTCCTTGCCCACCATGAAAGCTAGTGAATTTAGATGGAAGGAGAAAGGGCATTGGAACAGTATTGCTTTTACAAAAATAGGGTTCCAGGCTGTTACTTGATCCTCCAAAGCAATACTAGGCAGTATATACCTCGACACTAAATTCTCAAGTGGCTATCTTTTTATAGCCAGGTCTCAAAAGCTCAAAACTAAACCTACTGAAGGAAAGTAGCAAAGACTTCCTAATATTGAGCAATACAGACCGAGAATTACATGGGAAATATGCCAGGTCAAAACCAGTCACTAGGTTACTTAATCATCGATAAGAAGCCAAGTTCTCCATTCTCCCCCAGCTCTGCCATTCTGGGAAGAGCCCACTGGCCAGCCTTGGACTGCCAAAGATGGATGTCTCTGACTCAGTCTTGGGGGGCACCTGGTGGAATACACAGTCCTGAGATGCCATCTGTGTCTGCACTCCATCAGGTTTCCATTGCACATGGACAATTCTGTAATTCTGACCCTCGTTGTTGTCCCAGAAGACCTGCCCATTAGCATGGTAAGAAATGCAGAACTCAATTTTCTCCTCAGTTGGAATGACAGAGGGTAAGTCAACGGCAAATGAGAAGGTGTCACTATCTGAGGCACCATACACATTTTTCATGTAGTTACAGTCAACATCAGTATAACTCTTCCAGGTATCAAAAGTGATACGAATCTGAACCTTTTTCTCAAAGCTCATGTTTTTCACTTTCACAGTTCCAGTCACTGTTCGCTCTTGCAAAGAGCAGTTCTCCAGACAGACAAAATTCTTCTGAAAGTGGTTCCGAAAACTTAAGTAATCAGTTGAAGGCTGGGGAAAATCTAAAATCAAGTTTTTCTCCTCGTGGAGTTTTAAGCCAGAGGAGATATCGTTAAGGTCCAAGAGATCAAACTGGAGATCCCACGCTGGTTCTTCTGGGAGGTCCGAGAAGACGTGGATGGCGGTGAGAGAGAGCCCCTTGGAGTCAGCAAACACAACCCGCTTCTTGGCTTGGTCATGTGACTGCTTCCACTCATTCTGTGATTTGGCTTCCTGTTTTATATTGAGACATGATTTCAAGGGCTTTAACTTGTTCACAAAATTTCTTCGTTGGAGATCATCATAAGGGCCCAGGAAACTCTTCAGAGGTGGCGAATGAGCCAAGCAGAGCCTCATGGCCACATCCACTGGCATGACTGAATTTGTCAAAGGTCGCGGATCTAAAACCTGGATCATTCTGGAATACAAAAAGAAGAGGGGTTATCACCTGAATCTGTAATGCTCTTCCCCTGGCTCCAAATATATATATACTATTTTTGTATTTTCTAAACTGTAACCAGCACAGTAAGCATCAGGGATGTGCTATCAGATGTAGTAAAATAAAACAGTATTAGATGATCAGATTTGCATCCTATATTTGGCTATGCCCTGGCAGACTACAAGGCCGTGGGTTAACTGCTTAAAACATGTGGGGGTCTGAAAAATGAAAGGGCTGCATGTGATAATCTCTAATATAGCTCTAAGAACCATTTGCTTTGTTCAAAGCCAGTGGTTCTCAAACCTGTCTAATCACAATGGCCTAGAGAGTTTGTTTTCTTTCTTTCTTTTTAATGCCAATTCCTAGGACTTAGAGCTGCTGAGGCAAACCCTCTGTGAGTGGGGACAGGGGTAGTAGAGATGCTCTTACAGCTTCCCAGGTAATACTGGTGACCAGACAAGTTCCAGAACCATGATTCCAGACTCTGCTCCCTCTAGCTGCTCTGATGATCTTGCTGTTAAATTGACTACCCTTCTCTGGAAAAGTAATCCACTTAAAAAGAAAAATAAATAGCAATAAAATTCTTATGGAACAGTTTTGAGAGAAGGCTGGAAAGAATGAAGCCAGAGGATTAGCTTTGCATTTTATCATGTTCTTCCTCATTTTCACAAATAACCAACTGAAATGCAGATCAGCACTTCATACACTTAAAGAAAAACTTCACACAATCTATATTTCATCTAGAAAGATATCCATGACAAACCCACATTTAGGTGACAAAAGCTAATTACTTTAAAATTGGACTGTTTTCAATGTATGTTGTATATATGAATTAATGAAATACACCAAAAAGTTACGTATCTCTGGGCAGTGATGACCTATTTTTATCTTTGTACTTTTTTTGGTATTTTCTAATGTTTGGCAATGGATATTAATAACTAGCAAGATAATAAAGCTATTTAAAAGTTTAAACATAACTATGCTCAGCAATGTTAAATTAAGAAGTTCCATGAAGTTTTTCCTGGCCTTTAGCCCTTCATACGTATTGCCTAGCTTATGGATTCTTTTTTCCCTGTCCTCTCCTTACAGATAGGAGGTATATGTATACTATAATGACATTTCTCAATCTGGCTTCAGTAATTTTTCACAGCAGCTCTAAGCACATAGGCAAATGGTCATTAACACAAAATGGATAATGTAAGAACATTCACAGAATTTATTAGTCCTGAGATTTTTCTGGAAGGCCTACACACTTAGAACAAACAAATGAAAGCTAAAGCTATATTTGTGAGCCTAATATTAGTTAACAGGCAGGATTTTTAGAGAAGTGTTCTGCTAAGTAAGTTATGTCTGGGTAAGCTATTTAAAGTAGTTTTATGGAGGATTTTTATTGTTTTGTGGCTTTGTTTTGCATTTTTTACTTTTTGCTGTTATAGAAAGACAGTTTTAGGATTTGGTGAGTTCCTGGCCAAAAGTTAGAAAATCATCATTTGCTCAAACTCCCCGGCTAAGTTTACTATGGCAAACCGTGATAAGAAGCGTGGAGGAGGGCGACAGAATGCAGACACACTGCAGTTTCCCCCAGGCTAAACAACACAATCCGTAACGTCAAGGTGCTGTTCCCACAAGCTGCCCCAGTCCTTGGGGCATTTGTGCGGGATGAAAAGATCAAAAGATAACGGATACTAGAGCTAAAGCTGACTCACAGTTAAGAGTTTCTGGTTTGGGATGCTAATTACCAAAATAAGCTTTGGCTGAGAAGCACTGAGCAAATCTCCACCAGCCGAGGCTTCCCTGGGGCCAGATTCAGCTCAGCAGTCAGCCAGCTAGCCCTCCTCTGGCGTCTCCATTTTCAGCGATGCCCGAAGGACCACGCAGCCCAACCGCCCTGCAGCTGTGCGCTCCCCTCCGCTCTGGTGCGGGGCGTCTGCGGCGAACCTACCTGGTGCAGCTCATTGGGCCACCGGGCGGCGGCGGACCCGCGCAAGTTCGCGCCCAGCTCGCGGCCACCTCCGTTCGGCAGGAGCTCGGGCGGATGGAGGGTGCGGCGGGGAGAGGCCGCTTATCTGCCCCGGACCACGTGAGCCCGTCCTTCGCACCAATCCCCGAGCGGCTGGCCCCGCGGCACGACCTATCAGCGCCCGGCTAGGGCGCGAGCCCTCGCGCTGGGAACGTGATCGCCGTGGTCCGCGGGGGAGCGCGGGGGACCCGGCCCGGCCCGCAGCTGCAGCGCGCTCGGTAACGCGAACCCTGGGCGAGGGGGGCGTGGAGGCGGCGGCGAGCAGCACGTAGCGGGCGGGCCGCGGGCCGGGGAGCAGCAAACCTCGCCCCCTGGGCGCCGGCTCAGTGCGGCCCTGGGGGCAGCGGACGCCTTCTGCGTCCTGGAGCGTTTGTGCACAGTTAAACCTAAGCAGGGAGAGTTGTGGCTTCTAGCAAATGTCTGTCATATTCGAAATGTTTATCTTTTTCACTGGTTGGTACATCTTCTCGTCTTCTCCCTCACCTTAGCCTAAGCATTCAGAGGTTGGGTGCATTTTTAAATTAGGGTGAAATCCAAAAATCCACCACAGAGTGGACCAAGGCTGCTAAGAATTATTATCAACCTCTCTACAAGTGTTGCTAATAAAGCATGCTAGACCCGTAGAACAAGGACGTGGCATTTAATTAAAAGGCACTTTGTATTCCAATCTGTTCTTCAGTTTTTCTCCTTGGAAGAGAAAACTGAAGCCAGAATGAAATGGCCTTTTTTGCTCACAGTGGTCAATCCAAGTCTCTCAACTCCGTTCTGATGTCCTTTGGCAGTGAGGTGGAAACCAAAATGTCAAAATATCTCCCTGTAAGTATCAGGACTCTCCCAAGCCAGTTACTTTTGCTGAGGTTTCGTTACTTTGTTTAGTTTGGGGAGTTTTAGACCATCAATTACAACCATAAAATTAAATATCTAAGTCGAGTATAAATTGTTTTTCTAAAAACCCATTTCCTAGCTTTCCTCTATTAACTTCCATATCCATGAGCCAATTAAAGTGTGCAGGGACGCCTGGGTGGCTCAGCGGTTAAGCGTCTGCCTTCTGCTCAGGGCGTGATCCTTGGGTATTGGGATCGAGTCCCACATGGGACTCCCTGCATGGAGCCTGCTTCTCCCTCTGCCTGTGTCTCTGCCTCTGTGTATGTGTGTGTGCGCCTCTCATGAATAAATAAATAAAATCTTAAAAAAGTAATAAAGTGTGTAAAATGTTTTTAAAAATCCCTGTGTCTTTTAAATTACTGTCAAACACTGGAATTTTTTTTAACATTTCATTTATTTATTCATGAGAGCCACAGAGAGAGGCAGAGACACAGGCAGAGGGAGAAGCAGGCTCCCCACAGGGAGTCTGATGCGGAACTCTATCACTGGACTCCAGAAGCTCGGCCTGAGCCGAAGGCAGACCCTCAACGGCTGAGCTACCCAGGCATCTCTGGAATTTTTAAAATAGAGTTTCTAAAATAAAAAGAAAGACACCCATGCTGAGTATCACCAGGGATGGTACTTAATGCTTGAGTTTCGTTTTTGGAAAGAAACATCCAACTAGTAGCAGATCTTCTAGCCCCCCAGCCCAACCAAAACTAGCTGTAGGTGACACAGTCTCTGGGTTTGACATACAAGCTACATGAATCTAAGCAAGTTTTAGCCTCAACTTCCTCACAAAGTGGAGATAGTGAAATTGCTCCAAAGATTACATAAAACTCTGCTGCTGAGAAAACAGAGTGTCCAGTGCATGTGTTCAACTCCTGGTAGTTCTCATATCAGTACTCCTCAGTTTTAGTTATTATTCCATTACTACAGATGGCCAGTGCCTGAGCTATTATATTGATAGATAGCTACTGTTTATTGGGCCTTTACTATGTCCAAATACTGTTTTAAGTGTTGTATTATTGTGCCCAAGATCCCGAATCCGAGAAACCCCCCAGAAACCGCCAAGGAGCCAACACCGATGCAATCACACGAGGGTTTATTTACAAGCTCGAGCTTGGGTCCAAGTGCACCCAACACAGCGGAGCAGGGACTTGGACCCCGAGACTAAGAGGCGTAGCAGCTTTATAGGGGCCAGTGGCCAATGGGATACGCAGCAAGTTGCACAGTCGTGTCGGTCCACACGCAGGTGGCCGATTGAATTACATCTTCCCGTATAGTATCCACTTGAGCTGGCCTATTACTTTGGTCAGAATCGGGAGCAGTTTTGGCGGGCACAAGGCAGGGTTACATTGTTATGAGCCGATTTCTGATTAGGGTGTGCCTAGCGGCTTGACTAGGGTGGGGCAGTGCCTTAAGCAATAAGCAGGTCATGTGGCGGTCATACAGGAGGTGGCGGGTATAGCACAAAATGGAGTTAGTCCTGCTCTGCTTGTCCAGGGGTAGGGGATTTTTGTTAAATTTCCTGGGTCCCACAGTATGTGTCTTACCTATTTTTATCTCAGAACAACTCTAGACGGTGTATACTATTATTAATTCCACTTTTAGAGATAAGGAAACGAGGGCACTGCGAGGTCAAAAAATCTACCCAAAGTGGATCTGGGGATTAGAAGCTGGCTGATGTCAGAACAAGAACCATTGTACCATATTGTCTTCCTTTATTTTTTTTTAAAGATTTTATTTATTTATTCATAGAGACAGAGAGAGAGAATGAGAGGCAGAGACACAGGCAGAGGGAGAAGCAGGCTCCATGCAGAGAGCCTGAGGGGACTCAATCAAGGGTCTCCAGGATCACGCCCTGGGCTGAAGGCGGCGCTAAACCTAAACCGCTGCGCCACGCCGCCACCGGGGCTGCCCACATTGTCTTCCTTTAATTACCCATTGACAATTAGCATGATAGATGGTGGAAGGTGCCTGACATTATCACTGGTTCTAAGTCTTTTTTTTTTTTTCCCACAGATGATAAATCTAAAACTCAGACTGAGCTGTTTACCAGGGACTGGTTAGGTCAGAGCCAAAATTGGAACAGTACGTAGAGATTTTATTCTACTCATGATCACATGTTAAACTAAAAAAGGGGATATTACCAATTAAAGTTATAGAGAAACATAAAGTAATAAGACTGTATTGTGATCTCGTTTTGGAGGAAGAATGTGGAGACTCCTGGGTGGCTCAGCAGTGGAGTGTCTGCCTTCGGCTCAGTGTGTGATCCTGGACTCCTGGGATCGAGTCCCATATCGGACTCCTTACACGGAACCTGCTTCTCCTCCCTCTGCCTATGTTTTGCCTCTCTCTCTCTCTCTCTCTCTCTCTCTCTGTCTCTCATGAATAAATAAATAAAAATCTTTTTTTAAAAATAGAGGAAGAATGTGCATGCATAGAAAGTAGAATATGTTCTATCAAAGTGTTAACAGTGCTTATTTTTGGATGGTGAGATTATGAGTAATTAAAAATTTTTCATTTCACTTCTTTGTATATTTTCATTTTTCTACAATGAACAGGAACTACTAAGAAATCATTTTTAAAGGGTTTTAAAACTTTCAGATTCAACTACATGCAGCCTACCTACTAGGTACCAAGAACTGTGTGGGAGGCTTTCACATAGTTCTATGCTGCTTACTCACAGTTCTTTCGAGTTTGTACTTGTTTCCATTCATGCTGCTTTCTCTCCTGCCCCCTGGTGCTGACTGGTGCCTTGAAATCAGGAAAACAGGCTCTCTCCAAAGAGGAGTCAACACTCAATAACCCTCTAAACTGGGTCCACTCACACCCCACTTTTAAAACATCCCTGTAAGAGAACAATTTGGGTGCAGGTGTGAAGGTGCAATTGTTGTTGCCAACAGTACCAGAGATTAAAGAAACAGTGGTTAAAATTGTTAAGGAAAGTGTAGAATACCACCTCAGACCTGTGTGGTATCTCAGGTGGGGTGACAGAGAAGAGGGGAACAAATAAAAGATAAAATACTTGGCCTCTCTAATAATCTATTGGGAACAAAAATGTAGAGGTAAGAAAACCAGTACCCATACCAGGTATGGCTAAGTGGAAAATAGGTCATATGAACATTATACCCGTTTGCTATATGTCCATCAGGACTTGAGAAAAAGGAGAGGCCTCTGGCTAGCCAAAGAGGACTAGAACATGTAGGGTGACTGCAGGGAGATTAATGTGGCTAGAAGTGAGGATTCTAGCTGCAGAAAGGGAAGGAGAAGGGTATTGGGAGAAGGGTTAAAGGAGAACTTTAACTGTTAAAAGAAAAAGAAAATCCCCTGAACTGTCTTGAAAAAAAATAGAGATCTGAGTGCAAAACAAGGAAATGAGTGAAGAGTGAAATAGCAATCTGACTGTAAAGGAGAGATCATTCTCTTGTGTAGTTACATCTCCAGGTTGCTTCAGGTTCTGCGTAGTCATTGAAGGATTAGGGTGAAGGAAAACATGTTAGAAAGGACCTATGGAGGAAAAAACTCTAAGCCACCACTGAAGAGCATTTTAAAAGGCTTTAATATGAATATTATGGAAGATGGGAGAGGGGATAAGTTGTACAGGGGATGGATAGGAACTAGCCAAAACGTACTAAGTAGGAAACATCAACATATGAAACATCAAAATGAAAAGTAGTAATATTCTGAAAAAAATAATAATGACATACTATCAGCTAAAAATTTATTACTAATTTACGGTGTTTTTAAAATTGGTATTTATGCATGAATAAAGAATCAAATCAAAATAAAGAGTATCCAAATCAAAAAGGAAGAGATAAATTGTCACTATTTGCAGTAACATGATATTATATGTAGAAAGCCTTAAACACCCCATCAAAACACTGCTAGAACTAATAAATGAGTTCAGTAAAGTTATAGGGCACAAAATCAATATGGAAAAATCTACTGAATTTCTATACATTAATAACAGACTATCAGAAAGAGAAATTAAAGCAATCCTATTTATAATTATATCAAAAAGAATAAAATATCTGAGAATAACTTTAATTAGAGGAATGAAAAGACCTGTTCAGTGAAAACTCTTAAGACATTGATGAAAGAAATTGAAGAAGACACCAAAAAAATGGAAAGATATTCTGTGCTCATGGCTTGGAAGAATTAATTTTGTTAAAATGTTCATACTACCCAAAACAACCTACAGATTCAATACAACCGCTATCAAAATTCCAATGGCATTTCTCACAGAAATAGGATAATCCTAAATTAGTATTGAATCACAAAAAAAAAAAAAAAAAAGCAAACAGCCAAAGTAATCTGGAGAAAGAACGAAGCTGGAGGCATCACAGTCACTGATTTCAAACTAAATTACAATATAGTCATCAAAACAGTATGGTACTAGCATAAAAACAGACACATGGTCAACAGAACAGAACAGAGGGACAAGAAATAAATGCAGATATATATGGTCAATTAATTTATGACAAAGAAGCAAGAATACACAATGGGAAAAGGACAGTGTCTACAATAAATGGTTTTGGGAAAACTGGACAGCTCCATGTAAAAGAATTAATTGGATCATTACCTGACACCATGTACAAAAATTAACACAAAATAGATTAAAGCCTTGAATGTAAGACCTGAAACTATAAAACTAAAAGAAATCATTGTAAGGCTCCTAAACCAGTCTTAGAAATGAGACTGGAGGGATCCCTGGGTGGCGCAGTGGTTTGGCGCCTGCCTTTGGCCCAGGGCGCGATCCTGGAGACCCGGGATCGAATCCCACGTCGGGCTGCCGGTGCATGGAGCCTGCTTCTCCCTCTGCCTATGTCTCTGCCTCTCTCTCTCTCTCTCTGTGAGTATCATAAATAAATTTAAAAAAATTAAAAAAAAAAAAAAAGAAATGAGACTGGATTTGATACTGAAAGCAAAGACAACAAAAGGAAAAATGAACAAATGAGATTACACCAAACTAAAAAGCTTCTGCACAGCAGAGGAAATGAACACAATGAAAAGACAACCTACTAAATGAGAGAAAATATTTGCAAATATGATCTATAGAAGGGATTAATATCCAAAATACCTATAGAACTCATACAACTCAATAGTAAAAACTAAAACAACGACAAAAAAAAAACACTCTAAAAAATGGCCTGAGGATCTGAATAGACATTTTGCAAAGAGGACAAATTATGCAAATTTGTATATTTTGCATATATATTTTGCAAATGTGTATATGTATACATTATTATACATATATATGTGTGTGTATATATATATACACATATATACATATACATTATACAAAATGGCCAAAAGGTGCATGGAAAGGTGCTCCCTATCACTAATCATCAGGGAAGTGCAAATCCAAAGCACATTGAGATACCAGCTCATACATGCTGGTGAGGATAGGAAGAAAAGGGAACGTTTGTGCATTGTTGATGGGAATATAAATTGGTAGAAAACAGTGTGGAAGTTCCTCAAAAAATTAAAAGTAGAACTACCATATAATCCGGCAATTCTGTTTCAGAGTATTAATCTGAGGAAAATGAAAACACTAACTTGAAAAGATATCTGCACCCCCATGTTCTTTGCAGCACTATTTATAATAGCCCGGATAAGGGAACAACCCAAATGCAAATGAATAAAGATATGTAAGTTGTTGTACACATACACACATGCACACACACACACATACTACAGTATTATTCAGCCATAAAAAAAGAATGAAATCCTGTCCTTTGTGACAACATGGATGGACTCTGAGGATGTTAATGTTAAGTGAAATAAGTAAGTTAGAGTAAGACAAATACAGGATGATCTTGCTTTTATGTGGAATCAAAAAAGGGGAAAAAAGTGGAGCTCATAGATACAAAGAACAAATTTGTGGTTACAAAAGATGAGGAGTGGGGGATGAGAGAAATAGGTGAAGGTGGTCAAAAGGTACAAACTTCCAGTTATAAAAATTAAGTCATGGGCATGTAATGTACACATGGTAACTATAGTTAGTAATACTGTATTGTATATTTGAAAGTATATCAGAGAATGAATCTTAAAAGTTCTCATCAGAAGAAAAAAATACTTGTATCTATGCATGGTGATGGATGTTAACTAGACTTACTGTGATCACTTTACAATATATACAAATATCAAATCATTATGTCATATACTTGAAACAATAATGTTATATGTCAATTATACTTAAATAAAAAAACTAAAAATAAATGATCATTTGGTACATGGAAAGAAAAGAATCAGATTAGTGAGATTAAAGAGTCCATAAGTAGTCCTACTTACATATGAGGATTTAATATTTGATACAGGTGGGCATATCTAATAAAGGGAGAGGAATTGATTATTCAATAAATGGGCAGCTGGCTGCCCATTTGGGGCACCAGTTAGATGGATGTATACAAGAAATTGTTTTTATTTCATACCTCTATGGAGGAGGACTGAAGTGCTTTGACAACACAGCAACATGCACAACTAAGGCAGCTCCAAAGGGAATTCTGCAAGCAGACTACTGGCCTGGTTCAGCCTACTCTGGGCACTGTCATTTTTGTGACTTGGAGAATTTTCTTTTTAGCTTGGGGGGCATACAGGAAAGCACTGGGGTGAGGGCTGAATCCACTGAGTAAGAGGAAATTGATACAATGTATACTCCTAGTCTTCCCTCTCTCCAGTCCTTCCTCTCTAAAAAGCTGAAGGAGTCCCTGCATGGGCCCATCTTACTAGGTTCATCTGTGCTGGGTGAGTCTGATGCTCTCAGCATGTTCTCATTGCCTTCTCTGGCTGGGTGTGCAACCTCGTTTCAGACCCATATTTTGCAAAATCTTAGCATTCTGAATCATCGTGACTTTGCATTCTAATTCTTTGCTTGCAAATTCAGAAAACCTATGAGATACAGGAGCTATCTAACCACTTTACTCCCAGGCTCATTTTGTCTAGGGACAGATATTTTCCTGCTCTGTCATCTAGTGTCTGGATTTAGCTATGAACTGTGGTCATTGAAGTTTTAGAGTGCCTTTGATGGAAGGAATCCAACCTGAAGACAGATCCCCGATTTAAAAGATAGCACAATACTTCCTTTCTTAATGTAACAAAATAAAATAGCTCCTCTTGCCATCCACTTCCCAACACAAACACATCACAGCACCGCACCCCACTCCACCCCTCCCCTCTGGACATGACTCTTAGTAACTACTGGCTCCAATAGGTGTTCAAAACTCTTTATACCCTTTTGAAAATTGTAGCATCTCCATTACCCATGTGGAGTCAAAGTAGATCTGGCCCAAGCTATGGCTTTGTGTCAGGGAATAAATCAGGGAATTATTTTTGTTTAGCTGCTATATGCCTAGGAAGTAGTGAAAAGTTCTAACTGGGGAAGAAGGAGGAATTGGAAAGAGTGAGCAATTTCCCACATCCTACTGAGTCAGTTGTTCTCACTAGGGCTTTAATATTTTGTCTGAAATATAGTAAATCCTCTAGAATGTCAGCCACAGTGCTTAAAACCACATTTCAAAGCCTACTTTCTCCAAACCTTGTTTACTCTCTTAGTAAAGTATTAAATTGTTTTAGATGGGGATCCCTGGGTGGCACAGGGGTTTGGCGCCTGCCTTTGGCCCAGGGCGCGATCCTGGAGACCCGGGATCGAATCCCACGTCGGGCTCCCGGTGCATGGAGCCTGCTTCTCCCTCTGCCTATGTCTCTGCCTCTCTCTCTCTATCATAAATAAATAAATAAAATTTAAAAAAATAAATAAATTGTTTTAGATGAACAACTTTTAAGTCATCATACATGGTAAAGTTGGCAGTTATTTGAGATTGTCAATGGGAAGAGAAAATAGTTCAAAATTCCTTCACTTTTCCTATCAAAAAAACCCTCATGTTTTGGAAAAAGGAAAACATTGGAAAATGATAACATCGAATAAAAAAGCATTAGGCCTTGATTTCCTGTATAGGTTGAGTTTTCATTGTTTTAGAGTTTTGAAGCTCCATTGGTGATTAGAAGAGGTTTTTTTCTTTCCAAAGGAAGGATTGAAGAAATAATATTATGAGAACAAACCATGTATCTGGCACTATTAAGTTGTTTCCCATATTTTATGACAATCACTGGCCACAAAATTGTTATAATGCTTCTTTTAAATCAAGTGCTATTAAGTTAAAAAGAACAGAGGGCTATTGCTTAATATAAGACAAACAATGATTATCATTTTCTCTTGTCTTCTATCCTGACTCACCTCAAAAACCAAAGTTTTGATGCTATTTATGGAATTATGCTTTTCCGTGGTTGATATTGAAAGAGGTTCTTATTTTGCAAACCACAAACAGAAATGCAGGATTTGATTGGAAAAGATCACAGGGGCAGCACTTGAGCAATAAACTGGACTGGATAAATAATGTAAACCTTATTGCTCAAGTGCTGCCCCTGTGATTAGTCCTTTAACTTTACAAATGCCTCTTATCTTTTCATTTAATTCTCATTAAAACTCTGTGAAGCCTCTCTCATTATTCCATCTTACAGATGGAAACTGAGACTCACTGAGGCTGAATGACTATATCAGGGTTTGAAACTATTAAGTGATGGATTTAGGCTTTGATGCCAAGATTTAACCTCACATGCCAACACCTCATCTGAGTAATTAGCTGGTTTGTTCATTCAGTTAGGATCCAAATTTGAGTACTCTGTTGGATACTCCTCTCTTCCTCTCATATTTTATCATTCACCAAGTCCTGCCTGCTTTTACCATCTCAGTATGTCTCAAAATCCATATCTTCTCTACTCTTTCTCCACTCACCAATCTCTCACCTGGATTGTCAAAATTAGCCTTCTAACCTGCCTTTAGCACCCTATACTGTGTCACTTAGATGCATCTTGCTCACATCCAAATGTGAGAAATGTATCAAATGTACCTCTAATCACAAAATCCTGCAATGGCTGCCTATAATTTAAATCTACCAAAATAAATAAACTACTAACATTCACAGACCCCATTTGTCATTCCCTAACCCTGTATGTACTCTAACGCTGTCCCTTTGTGTGGAGAGCTCTCCTTCTATTCATCTTTACTTGACAAATGTCTATTCCTCTTTTGAGGTTCAGCTCAGATGTCATTTCCCAGAAGTACCTTCCATAACCTTCTCTCCAGCCTGCTTCATAGAACTTCCTCTGTGTTTTTTTAGGGCCCTGGAATTATCTTCATCATTTCACATACTATCTTCTTTTATAAAAATCTATTTGTATAGTTGTTTTTGTTTTTGTTCTGCAACATTCTATGGAAAGAGATCTATAAATTGTCTTCATTATTTGACAATGTTTTAATTTTTAAGGAATGATTTTTATCCTTAGAATATTAAGAGTTGCCTATTATGTAAAAATTGAATAGAGAAAATAGATTTCATTCTTTTAAAAAATGTAGTGGAGTAACATTTCTCAATTTGTTTTATTCATCTAAGGATGATAAATGTTGCCTATCACAAATAAGTCTATAGAAGACTAAGACTAAGGAAGAATTATCTAATGGGCACTCTGATGGCTATTTTGAGAAGGAAAAAAGTTCCAGATCTCACAATTATTTGTTTAAAAAAAGAGGAATATTTGCTTAGAAGAGATTTTAAAAGATAAGAAATTTCGAACCCTATAGCAAAATATTTGAAACAGCTGTTTTTCTTTTCTTTTTTATTTTGCTTGTAATTAATTTCCTTCTTTCTATATTTATTTGTATTGAGATATAATTGACATATAAGTGTCAATTGTGTAAGTTTAAGGTATAGTGTTTTTTTGTATATTTTTTATTGGAGTTCGATTTGCCAACATATACTATAACACCCAGAGCTCATCCCATCCAGTGCCCCCCTCAGTGCCTGTCACCCAGTCACCCCATCCCCCTGCCCACCTCCCTTTCCATTACCCCTTGTTCGTTTCCCAGAGTTAGGAGTTTCTCATGTTTTGTCACCCTCTCTGATATCAGAGGTATACAGTGTTTTAATTTGATAAATTTGTATATTGCAATGTGACTACCACAATAACATTAGCTACCACATCACCTCACATTACATAATTGTCATTTTATTCTTGTGGTCAAAACAACTAAAATCTAGTGTCTTGGTAATATAAAAATCTGTTTTGCATTTATCTCCTCTGCTAGACTGTAAGCCTCTAGAGGGCAAGGACAACGTCTTCTTACTCATTTGTGTATCTCCAGCTCTTGGCACCTGGCACTAACAACACATGCCCATTGAGTAAATTGGATTTGTTAATTAAGAAAAATTGTTGCTGGCTTCAAAATCCTCCACAAACAGAAAAAATAAGATAACATTGAAACAATGTGAATTTGGTGAATTAGCAGCTGTCAAGAATGTGAATTTTCTTTCAGAAGATGCTTTCACAGTCTAGAAAGGAGTGCTGTCAAAATTACTAAATGGAGATGGTGTGCCATTAAGTTGGCACTCAGAGGGAAAAGTTATTTCAAAAGTACCACAGAGCAGTGCCAACCAAACCACCCAATCAATGTCCCAGACTCAGGAGCCTCAGCAAAAGTACCCATTGTCCTGGGTCAGGGCAGATTTGTTTTCAGATCACAAGTCAGGTACCAGGACCAGGACAGATCTACACTTGAGTTTCTTAAGGCAGTAACTCATCAGGAATTATTTTAATATCTTTAGAACCATTTATCATCCTTTGATTCTCTTGCTATTTCTGGCTGTTGTCCAGCCTACCTTGTTCTTCATGGAGTTTCAAACGTCTCTTTCCTCCTTTGCCTCCTAGTGTGTCCTGGATTTGTCCCTCACTATATCACTTATATAAAATTACCATTGATTTTAAAACCTCCTGGAAAAATTCTGCTGACTCTTGTACTCCCCTAACTGTGGAAAGTACACAGGTCACATAAGTCTCTCCCTTAATGTGCTACATTCTATGTTTGTTTTTGCTGTTTCCTCTGCCCAGAAGCCGTTTACCTGACCAAACTTTATCCATCCTTCAAGGTTCAGGTAAAATGTCCAGCGTTAAGCCTTCCCTAACCCTAGAGACAAAAACAGAATTCCTTGTTCTCTTCTCTGTATTCCAGAGACAAATTTGTTTAGACAGTGAGAATAGCTTTTGTAACACTATTATTTATTTGTTTACATTACTGGTTCTCCTGGTAGACTATGAACTCCTGAGGGCAGGTACCAAATGTAACCCATCCCTGTATACCTTGCACTTATCAATGCCTGAAACATGTGGACACTCCAAAGATACTGTTGAAATATCCTGTAGTTTTATTGGCTCATTAAGGTGTCAGGTTCACCTAAAGTCAACAAAATCTATTTTAGTCAAAGTTGGGTCACATGCAAAGAAAAATTCGAAGACCAAACAATGTGGCTATCAATTATTCAATAGGGACGCCTGGATGGCTCAGCGGGTGGGCAGCTGCCTTTCGCTTAGGTTGTGATCCTGGGATCCGGGATCGAGTCCCACATCGGGCTCCTGCGAAGAGCCTGCTTCTCCCTCTGCCTGTGTCTCTGTCTCTCTCTCTCTGTGTCTCTCATGAATAAATAAATAAATCTATAAAAAATATATTCAACAAATATTTATTGGGCTTCTATAGAGCTCACTGCACTCAGGACTGAAGTATAAGAAAAAAAGACCACCTAGGTCCTATATTCTCAGTCTAACAGAAAGACTCTTATTAATTATATACTTGTATGATTATTATGCAATTTAATATGCATATCAGAAGATAATTGGAGGGTACTATGAAAGTATGTGATAAAGGGAAATGACCTAACCTGGGATAAGTCAAGGGAAGATTCTTGCCTGGGTACTGATACTCAGGCTGAGAGCAAAGGGAAGAGCAGGCATTGGCTAGGTGAAAGGCAGGCATAAAAAGACAGAAAGAAAGAAAAAAAAAAAAAAGACAGAAAGAAATAGCATATAAGGTACAGGGTACCTTAAAAAAAATACAAGGGCCTTTCAGATGCACTTGGCCACATTCTTGCAACCTACATTTTGCCTGGGAAAGCTCACCTACATGGACTACACCAGCAGGCTTCTGTCCTTTGACTTTTGGTTGGGTTTGGTCAACAAGAGGCACTAGCAGGAAAGTAGAGGGTGGGAGGAGAATGAATCAAAGTATTTATTCCCCCAGCTTCTACCCTGACAGGTGGCTATGGTTGGTTGGCTTTAACTCTCTACCTACAGCCATGATTTCTGTCAGGTGATGCTCTCCATGAATCTATTCCTTTGGCTCTGTAGTGTCTGCATTTCCTTGTCCTTCGGACCTACAGGTGGGGAACAATTCCCAGAGTTATTGTCCCCAAGACTTCACTCTTAGTTTCTTCAAATCCCTCCCCCGGCCTCCACACATCAATGTAAATTAGACACTCTTCAAATTACCCATTTTGATTTATGCTATCTTCCTTCCAGAATGCTGATTGGTAGAAAGGGCAAATGAGAGGCTCGATCACACAAAAGGTTTTTAATTATGATAAGGGCTTTAGGTTTTACCCTAAGTGCCATGGGAAGTCATTGAGAGGATTTAAGCAGATGAGGTAGGTGATCAAGTTTGCATTAAAAAAAAAAAAATCACTCTAACCATTGCTGTGTAGAGAACGGATGGGAAGAAGTGCAAGAGTAGAAGCAAGGAGGCTTGTTAGGAGACTGCAATTGCAGTCATGAAGATGGCAAATGATGGGCCATGATGGAATAAATTGATATTGGCTACAGAGATTATGGCACAAAAGTAGGAGGAACTAAGAAACAATGAAAGTCCAGAAAGATTTTTAACTGGTGGTTAAAAATAGTGTATGTGGCCTACATGGCCTCATTGACTAGACAGTAGACCCCAGACTCCTTATTCTGGCTTCCAAGACCACCCAGCCCTGGTCACTGAACCCATTTCTTCTCTTCATGTACTTTCCCTATGGCCCAGATGAAGTGACCTCCTTACCAATCATAATGTACCTTGCACCTGGTAGACTCTTTCAGGAATGATCTTGCTGTCACCCATGTCCTACCCATCCTCCAAGGCCCAGCTCAAAAGATAATAAGTAGTTAGAGCTAATAGTCTCTGAGAACTTACTCCTTTTCAGGTCCTGTTACCAAGCATTAGCTCATGTAATCCACCTACCTATGAAGTAGGGCTATCATTCACCCCATTTTATAGATAAGGAGTCTGAGGCTCAGCCGAAATTAAGTGCCCAAAGTCACACCATGTTGGACTTGACCCAGACCTGGATGACCTCAAAACCCATGCCTTTGATTCCAATCTAAAAATGTTTCTCAAATAAAAATAGTTAACTTTATTGATGACTTACTGAATGACATGAGGTATGCTGAGCACTCCCTTGAATTATTTTATTTGATCCTCATAACAGCCATATGAGTTAGGAACCAATTTTAATATCATCTTTAGAGTATGAAACTAAAGCAGAGGAAGTAAGAAATTTGCTCAAATACAACTTTCCACACAAAAGTTTGCCAGATTCCCCACACTCTTGAAAGTCATCCCTCCCTTCTCTATAATTTGAGGCACCATAATAACATCACCACCCTCTGCTTCATTTATTTCTGTTTAACATGTGTCATCTTTTTTTAAATAATAAACTACTAGGGCAATCTGGATCTGGTTCACTGTCGATTCCCCCAAAGCACCTGCCCATAGTTCCCCCATTCCTGATAGTTCCTTGCTCCAAGTAAGCACTTATAAAAATATTTAACACATGAGTAGCAGAATACTTACAGCATACCAACAAGGAACTCCGGCAGTGCTGGGGAATGACCGAGTATTCATTTGTCCAGAACACACTGCTAGGCCCTCCAACCAGGATACTGCCAGTTACCTATCAGCCATCAGACTTGCTGGATCACATTTAACTTAAAAAACAGGGACTATGGGGCAGCCCAAGTGGCTCAGCGGTTTAGCGCCACCTTCAGCCCAGGGCCTGATCCTGGATGCCTGGGGTCGAGTCCCACGTCGGGCTCCCTGCATGGAGCCTGCTTCTCCCTCCGCCTGTGTCTCTCTCTGCCTCTCTCTCTCTCTTTCTCTGTGTGTGTGTGTGTCCTTCATGAGTAAATAAATAAAATCTTTAAAAAAAAAAAAAAGCAGGGGCTATGTACACTCCATAGTAGAAAGAAAGGAATTAGATTTCTGCTTATTATAACCAGCTTGTTGGGTAGTAAAAATAATCATAGTGTTGGAGGACAAGAATTTAGAAGACATCACATTCAGCTCTGCTGTCTACTGCTCTTAATTCTGAGTCCACTAATGACTTATTGGAGCCACAGACCCTTTATCTATAAAATAACTGTCATAAAAACTGTCTACATGGGACCACTGAAAGGGCAGTTAAATGAGATGAAACACAGAAGTAAAGCACCTATAGTAAGGTGACTGACTGGTAAATCATAGATATAATTAAGTGTGAAAGTAGTATATTCCACTCACTACATTTTAGTAGGGTCATTGCCAAATAGGAAATTTAAGAGAGGACAAGAAGATTGTTCCACATGCTGCCTAAAGAGCTAAAGGAGTTTGGCCTGGGAAGACAGAGAATGCACAAGATACATTTTTAAAAAATATATTAAGTTTACATATGGAAGAAAGAATAGACTTTTCTGTAGCTCCAAAGCTGAAATAGAACAAATTTTGGTTTAATGTAAGAGAAACCTTTCTAATAGCTAGGTGTTTGTTTTTTTTTTTTTAAGATTTTATTTATTTAGTCACAAGAGACACAGAGAGAGAGAGAGAGAGAGAGGCAGAGACACAGGCAAAGGGAGAAGCAGGTTCCATGCAGGGAGCCCGACATGGGGCTTGGACCCGGGTCCCCAGGATCACACCCTGGGCCAAAGGCAGCACTAAACAGCTGAGCCGCCCAGGCTGCCCTAACAGCTAGGTTATTCAGCAATGGACTGGAAAACTAGTGAGAGTTTGCTCATAGAACATGCTCAGGCAAAGCCTGGAAAATGTGTCAGAGATGCTAAAGGCAGCATGCTTTATGTGGGAGGATGGCCACAGTGCTAAGGGAGTTTCGTTCCAATGCAGATTCTGTTATTCTATTATCCAGAAACTCAAATACATATTGAAAAGTTGGGTAAAGAAAGATCTAAGGATTCTGTCCACTAGATTGTTAATTCTGGAGTGGTACAAATTAATCTATCAGGTGCAATGATTTAGTTCCACCCACATTCATGTAGACTCCTATCCTTGAATACCTACAAGGATGAGTCAAGGCTGTCATCTAGGCATCTCTCCAGACAATAGACTCATAGTTTCCTAAAGTTAGATGGGACCTATGAGGTATTCTGATCCAATTTCAGATCAAATATCTTTGATAAGGAGAGTAATCTCCCATTCCTTAGTCGATTACACAAAGAAAAACAATCCTGAACATTGGAAATAAACACATATGCTGATTCCCATGAACACTCAAACTTCAGGCACCACCACAGTAAGTACAAATGCTCTTTAACCCATCCATTCATAAAATATTTATTTAATCCCTGTTCTGGGCAGGATCAAGGGCCAGGTATGACTGGATATTCAAAATGAAATACGTTCAGATCCTTCCCTTTAGAATCTCATGGAGATGAGATATGTACATAAAATGGTTAAACTAAAAAGTGTAAAGTGGAGGTTGCTGTAAAACTGATCCAGGTAGAATGATCTGAGTGTATGGAGAGAAATAGCTCCCGTCAGCTAACATGATGGGAAGAGCCTTTCTGAAGTGTATGAATCAGGTCATGAAGAAAGGATAGGACTTGTCAAAGATGGGAATAAGAATATTTCAGGCAGAGGGACCAAAGGGAATAAAGGCACAGAGGTGGAGAAATGTATGTGTTTGTATTAAGTAGTTCAGTTAAGGTAAGAGAAGAAAGCAGGAGTAAAATCAGATCACAAAGTATCTTTGAAAGCTGCATTAAGAAGCTTGAACTTTCTACTGTGGGCAATAACATGCCTTTGAAGGCTTTGAGCAAGGAGCATATATATATTAACTCATGTCTATATTACTCATTTAATCCTTATAACAACTCTATGAGCAGGAATTACCATAACTCCATTTTGCAGGTAAAGCTCACATTCATCCTCATGCCAAGGATTTATCATGATGACTTGAAAACATACCAAATCCCAAATTGAAGAGCAGAATTATTTTATAAAAAATAAGTTCTTGACCATATGTTTGAGATTCAGATTAGGTAAAAGATCATGGCTTACATAATTCAACTGTCAATGGGGTTGATGTATGTGAAAAGGAAACCATAGGCCTTGAGTAATTTTCCTTAGGACACACATCTTACTTCACAATACCAGATAGTGCCCCCATGTCCCTATTCTAAGGTTGTCCAGATTAAATGATCAAGGGGTATTACCATCCAGTGGCCTGTTGCACTTCACCTAAAAGATCAGATAGGCAGGGCAGCCCCGGTGGTGCAGCGGTTTAGCACTGCCTGCAGCCCAGGGTGTGATCCTGGAGACCCTGGATTGAGTCCCATGTCAGGCTGTCTGCATGGAGCCTGCTTCTCCCTCTGCCTGTGTCTCTGCCTCTCTCTGTCTCTATGAATAAATAAATAAAATCTTAAAAAAAAAAAAAAAGATCAGATAGGCAGACCAGCCAAAGTCTTGTTTGGTATCATCCAAGAATAAAATTGGTCATTAATGGTTTTCATAACCATATTTTGGAAGAGACTCAAGCTAATAGCCTGCATTTTACCTTCTGACCATCTATTTGGGGTATATAACCAATAAGAAGCATGTTAACCAATTGTTCACCTTTAACATTCGTGAATTACTTCAGGGAATTTTAAAATAGAGACCAATCTTTTGAGCCATTCAGAATTCATGTCTAGATGGTCTCATGCCACAGCACATGGGCATGTGCTTCGTTAGTTCATATTTCTATAACCAGAGATTCTGGGGGAACCTAAATGAAAACTGAGTGTGTAACTTGCATCAACTGAATTAAATGGGGCTCCCAGGAAACAAAGTCCATCAATGTCAATTAATAGAATTTAGGCATATGTGGGCATGGATGGTAAGTAGGATGATGAATGTGAGGGACCCACAGAGCTAAATCACAGAAGGGGAAGAGAATTGTGGAGCCCCCAGGAGAAAATCCACCATAAGAAAAAAGACTGGCTTTGTATGTTGGACTTGGCAACAGGATTTGAGCTGAGAGAGAAGAAATGGTTTTCAGGTATAGCAGGACAGTTGTTACTTGAACCTACCTCTCTACTCAGCACCCTACCCTGAAGGAAGTGTATAACCCTGAAAGAGCTGTGGCACCAACCTACCCTGCTATAACACCCCTCTAATAGAACCTAACTTCAAGGAGAAGTCATTTCTCAGTCCATTCATCTTTGAGTAAAATGGTGAGTGTATGCCCTGAGCATTGGTGGCAAGGTTCTTTTGTGACCAGCTGGGATAGCTGACAGACTTCCCAGAGCAGAGCAGCAGGAAGCAGGCAGCACAGGCAGCAGCCCTAGGAAGCATAAAGCAGGCCTGGCGGCGGTAAAATCAGGGGAATGACCCACAGCCTAAGTGTGCATGACACAGGCACTATGCACAGGCTGTATGAACTGGGTAATACTGTGATCCAGTGAGAGAGGATCCCTGTGAATGCAATGAGACACCTTGTAATTTTCCAAGCTTCTAGAAAAGAGAGGGAATCACAAAAGTAGTTGAGAGGCAGAAATAAGTAATCTTATTAGTACCCACCAGAGCAAAAGCAAGTGACCCTATTTGTACCTAAATACCATTAGTTATGCAGTTTGCTATGCTTTTATAACACCATACCTTTGTTCTGAAGTCTGCTTTGCCTGATATTGCTCAAGCTTTCTTAGCAATCGTTTTTTTCATGGTGTATCATTTCACTTTTAACCTATGTTTTCATATTTAATGTCTGCTACCTGCAGAAAGCATATATTTGGATGTGGCTCTTTTATCATGCTTGATAATTATTTCCTTTTATTGGAGTATTTAGATCATTTGCATTAATGTGTAGTTATCAATAGATTGGATTTTTAACTACTATCTTGCTATTTGTTTTCTATTTACCTAATCCATTCTTTATTCCTTTTTTTTTTGCCTTCCTTGGGATTAATTGAGTCTTTTTTGAAGATTTTATTTTATCTAAACTAAAGGCTTATATCTTATACTTTTTTGTTTATATTTTTTAGGGTTTGCTCTAAAGTTGAGGATATGCATCTTTCTCTTATTGCAGTATACCTCTTTTTTAAAAAGATTTTATTTATTTATTTATTTATTTATTTATTTATTTATTTATTTATTTATTTATTTATTTATTTGAGAGAGCATAAGTGCCAGTGGGAAGAGGAGCAGTGGAGGAGGGAGAAAGAGAGGGAGAGAACCTCCAGCGGACTCCACACTGATCAGAGAGCCCAAGGTAGGGCTCAATCCTATAACCCTGAAATCATGACCTGAGCAAAGCCAAACACTTTTTAAAGAAAGACAGTGAAATCCAGTCACTTGACAATCTAAAATTCGAGTATCCAGCATACAATAAGAAACTATTAGAAATGCCAAGAAGAAGGAAAACAGGAACGTTTGGTCTATTTAAGATAGATGAGTAAATCCTTGATGGCCAGAAACAAGTCCTTCCAGTTGTTTTGGGTTTTTGTTTTTTTTTTTTTTTTTTGGCTCCAAGTTTTTATTTAAATTTTTAAATTTCTTTTAATGAACATACAGTATAATATTAGTTTTAGGTGTAGATTTAGTAATTCATCACTCACATACAGGGCTCATCACAAGTGCACCCCTTAATACTCATCACCTGTTTAACCCATTCCCCTCCACTGACCTCCCTTCTGGTAAACATCAGTTTGTTTTTCAGAGTTAAGAGTCTGTTTCTTGGTTTGCCTCCTTTTTCCCCCCTATGTTCATTTGTTTCTAAAACTCCACATATGAGTGAAATCATATGGTATTTGTCTTTGACTGACTTATTTTGCTTAGCATAATATTCTCTAGCTCCATCCACATCATTGCAAACAGTAAGATTTCATTCTTTTTTATGGCTGAGTAATATTCCCATGTATACATACACACACCCCACAACTTCTTTATCCATTCACTATTTTTTCTAAAGATTTTATTTGTTTATTTATTTATTTATTTATTTATTCATTTATTTAAGAGAGAGGAAGTTCACAAGCAGAGAGGAAGGGTAGAGGGAAAAGCAGACTTCCCATGGAGCAGGATGCCCTGATGTGAGACTCAATCCCAGGACCCTGGGATCATGACCTGAGCCAAAGGCAGATGCTTAACCAACTGAGCCACCCAGGTGCCTCCATTCATCATTCAATGGATTTTCGGGCTCTTTTTATAATTTGGCTATTGCTGATAATGTTGCTATAAACATTGGGGTGCATGTATCCCTTCAAATCAGTATTTTTTTTATCCTTTGAGTAAATATTTAGTAGTAAATACCTAGTTGCTGGTCATATGATAGTTCTTTTTTTTTTTTTTTTTTTTTCATATGATAGTTCTATTTTCAACTTTTTGAGGAACCTCCATACTGTTTTTGAGTGGCTGTACCAGTTTGCATTCCCACCAACAGTGTAAGCTTGTTTCCCTTTCTCTGCATCCTTGTCAACACCTTTTGTTCTCTGTATTGTTAATTTTAGCCATCCTGACTGGTGTGAGATGATATCTCATTGTAGTTTTTATTTGTATTTCCCTGATGATGAGTGATGTTGAGCATCTTTTCATGTGTCTGTTGGCCATCTGTAGGGAAAAATGTATATTTGTGTCTTCTACACATTTTTTTAACTGGATTATTTGTTTTTTGGGTGTTGAGTTTAAAAGTTCTTCATATATTTTGGATGCTGACCCTTTGTCAGATACATCATTTGCAAATATCTTCTCCCATTCTGTAGGTTGCCTTTTACTTTTGTTGATTGTTTTCTTCACTGTGCAGAAGCTTTTTTATTTTGATGAAGTCCCAATAGTTTATTTTTGTTTGTTTCCCTTGCCTCAGAAGACATATCTAGTAAGAAGTTGCTATGGTAAAAAATAAAAAAAATAAAAAATAAAAAAAAAAAGGAAGTTGCTATGGTCAATGTCAAAGAGGTTAGTGCCTATGTTCTCTTCTAGGATTTTAATGATTTCCTGTCCCACATTTAGGTCTTTAATCCATTTTGAATTTATTTTTGTGTATGGTATAAGAAAATGGTCCAATTTCATTCTTTTGCATGTTGCTGTCCAGTTTTCCCAACACCATTTGTTAAAGAGACTTTTTTCCACTAGAAAATGGAATGACAATGCTTTGTCAAAGATTCGTTGACCATATAGTTGTTTGGGTTCATTTCTGGATTTTGTATTCTGTTCCATTGATCTATATGTCTATTTTTATGCCAGTACCATAGCATCCTGACCACCACAGCCTGGTAATATAACTTGAAGTCCAGAATTGTAATGCCTCCAGCTTTGCTTTTATTTTTCAAAATTGCTTTGGCTATTCAGAGTTTTTTATGGTTCCATACACGTTTTAGGATTGTTTGTTCTAGATCCGTGGGATAATGCTGTTGGTATTTTGATAAGGATTGCATTAAATGTGTAGATTGCTTTGGCTAATACAGACATTTTAACAAAATTTGTTCTTCCAATCCATGAGCATGGAATGTCTTCCCATTTCTTTGTGCCATCCTTCAATTTCTTTCATCAGTGTTTTATAGTTTTCAGAGTACAGATGATTTACCTTTTTGGTTAGGTTTATTCCTTGGTATCTTACTGGTTTTGGTGCAATTGTAAATGGGATTGATTCCTTAATTTCTTTTTGCACTGCTTCATTATTCATGTATAGAAATACAACAAATTTCTCTATGTTGATTTTGTATCCTGTAACTTTGCTGAATTTGTTGATCAGTTCTAGCAATTTTTTGGTGGAGTATCAAGTTTTCTATATAGAGCATGTCATCTGCAAATAGCTCAAGTTTGACTTTTTTCTTGCCAACCTGGATGCTTTTATTTCTTTGTGTGTCTGATTGCTGTAGCTAGGGTTTCTGGTACTATGTTAAATAACAGTGGTGAGAATAAACATCCCTATCTTGTTCCTGATCATAGAGGAAAAGTCTCAAGTTTTCCCCATTGAGGATGATATTAGCTGTGGCTCTTTGATATATGGCCTTTATTATGTTGAGGTATGTTCCCTCTAACACTACTTTGTTGAGGGTTTTTATCATGAATGATGTTGTACTTTGTCAGATGCTTTTTCTGCATCATTTATTGAAAGGATCACATCCTTTCTTTTATTAATGTGATGTATCAAGTTGATTGTTTTGCAAATATTGAACCACCATTACACCCGGGAATAAATCCCACTTGATTGTGATGAATGATTCTTTTAATGCAGTGTAGGATTAGATATGCTAGTATTTTATTGAGAATTTTTGTATTTATGTTCATTAGGGATATTGACCCGTAAGGTTTTTTTTTTTTAGTGGAGTCTTTGGTTTTGGGGTCAAGGTAATGCTAGCTTCATAGTATGAATTTGGAGATTTTCCTTCCTTTTCTATTTTTTGGAATAGTTTGAGAAGAATAGGCATTAACTCTTTTTTAAGTGTTTGATAGAATTCACCTGTAAAGCCATCTGGCCCTGGACTTTTGTTTGCTGGGAGTTTTTGATTAATGATTCAATTTCTTGGCTGGTTTTTGTCCTGTTCAGGTTTTCTATTTCTTCCTGTTTCAGTTTTGGTAATTTATATGTTTCTAGGAATTTATACATTTCTTCCAGGTTGTATAATTTGTTGACATACAGTTTTTCATACTATTTTCTTATTAATGTACTTCTGTGGTGTTAGCTGTTATTTCTCCTCTCTCATTTCTGATTTTATTTATTTGGGTCCTTTCTCTTTTCTTTTTAATAAGTCTGGCTAAGGGTTTATCAATTTTATTAATTTTTTCAAAGAACCAGCTTCTGGTTTCATTGATCTGGGCAAAGGGGGTTTTTTGTTTTTGTTTGTTTGGTTTTTAGTTTCTATATCATTGATTTCCACTCTAATGTTTATTATTTCCCTTCTACTACTAGCTTTAGGCTTCATTTGTTGTTCTTTTTCTAGCTCTTTTAGGTGTAAGGTTAGGTTATGTATTTGAGATTTTTCTTGCTTTCTGCGGTGGGCCTATATTGCTGTATACTTCCCTCTTAGGATCACTTTTGCTGTATCCAAAGGTTTTGGACCATGATATTTTTATTTTCATTTGTTTCTATGTTATTTTTTTTATTTTTTCTTTGTTTTCCTGACCAACCCATTCATTTTTTAGTACCATGATGTTTAACCTCCATGTATTGTGGCCTTTCCAAATTTTTTCTTGTGATTGGCTTCAAGTTTCATAGCATTGTAGTCAGAAAATATGCATGGTACGATCCCAATCCTTTTGTACTTGAGGCCCGATTTGTAACCTAGTATGTGATGCATTCTAGAGAATGTCCTATGTGCGCTTGGAAAAAAAAAAAAAAGTGTGTTCTTGAAATATCTGTTAAATCCATCTGGTCCAGTGTGACATTCAAAGCCATTGTTTCCTTGTTGGTTTTCTGTTTGGATGATCTATCTATTGATATAAGTGGGGTGTTAAAGTCCTCACTATTATTATATTATTATCACTGAGTTCCTTTGTGTTTGTTATTAATTGTTTTATATATTTGGGTGCTCCCATGTTGGGAGCATAAATATTTACAATTGTTATATCTTCTTGTTTCATTTATAATATGGTGCCCTTCTTCATCTCTTGTTACAGGCTTTGTTTTAAAGTCTAGTTTGTCTACTATAAGTATTACTATTCCAGCTTTTTTTTTTTCTATCCATTCTCATGATAAATGTTTCTGCATCCCCTCACTTTCAATCTGGAGTTGTCTTTAGATCTACAATGAGTCTCTTGAAGGCAGCATATAGATGGGTCTTATTTTTTTATCCATTCTGACACACTATGTCTTTTGATTGGAGTGCTTAGTCCATTTATATTCAGAGTAATTGTTGATAGATATGTATTTAGTGCCATTTTATTATTTGTTTTGTGGTTGTTTCTGGAGATTTTCTCTGTTCCTTTCTTGCCTTTGTCACTTTTGGCCTTTCTTTCCCATCCAAAGAATCCCCCTTTAATATTTCTTACAGGGCTGATCTAGTGGTCATGAACTCCTTTAGTTTTTGTCTAGGAAACTCTTTATCTCTCTTTCTATTCTGAATTATAGCCTTGCTGGATAGAGTATTCTTGCCATTCAGCACATTGACTGTATCATACCACTCTCCTTTTGTGGAGAGATCTGCTGCTAGCCTTATGGATCTTGCCTTGTAAGTTAGGGGCTCCTTTTGTCATGCTGCTTTTAGACTTTTTCTTTACTACTGTATTTTGCAAATTTAATTACAATATGTCGTGGTGTTGATCAGCTTTTGTGGATTTTGATGGCAGTTCTCTAGAGTGCTCCTGGATTTGGATGTCTGTTTCCTTACCCAGATTAGGGAAGTTTCCATCTATTATTTCCTCAAATAAATTTTCTGTCCCCTTTTCTGTATCTTTTTCTGGGACCTCTATGATATGAATATTATTATGCTTGATAAAGTCACTAAGTTCCCAAAGTCTATTCTTGGGTTGCATAATTCCCCTTTCTCTCTTTTGTTTGGCTTGATTATTTTCCATTATTTTATCTTCTGTATTCCTCACCCATTAACCTGCTTCTTCCATCCTTGTGTTCATCATTTCTAATCTGTTTCAAAATAAGTTATTGTATTTTTCATTTCTTACTATTTTTTAACTCACTTATCTCTGGGTAAGGGCCTCCCTGAAGTCTTCCCTGCTTTTCTCAAGCCCAGTGACTATCCTAATGGTTGTTGCTTTAAGTTCTTCTTCAGGCATATTACTTATATCTGTTTCAATTGATCTCTAGCCATGACCTTTTCTTGTTATTTCATTTGGGATGAATTCCTCCATTTTGAAATTTTGTGTAGGTGTCTACTTTTTTGTGTGTGTTGGAAAAGCGTGTTATGTTTCCTGCTCCTGAGAACAATGGCTTTATGAAGAAGAGGTCATGTAGTGTCCAGCACCTGGCACTTCCGGGAGTGTCTCTGGTGTGTATGGCATGCATTCTGCTGCTGTGTTTTGGCTGCCCTATCCTTCAGGCCAGTCATCTGCAGAGACTCTCCTTGCCTATAATGGGCAGTGTTTGATGCATTATAGGCAGTGCCTATAATGGCTAGTGTTAGCCAGAGTGTGGTGAGTTTTCACTAGGTGTGCTCTGCTCTGCTTAGTAAATGAGACCTGATGCTACTTCCACTAGAAATGAAGCCTTGCAGAACTCTCTGATTAGGAGACGTTGTGCATGCACAGGTTTCTGGGGAAGGAAGGAGTTGTGCTATGATTGAGGCCTACTTGCCTGAGAAGGGCAGTACTGGCAGAGCACAGTGTAGGGACAGGGAGGCAGTCGGGGAAGCTTGGTATAAGCCAGCATTGGCGCTGTGCTGTTTACTGAAACTGGTTTATGCTGAGGGACCAGGGAGGGAAATGGCTCCAGGTAGCTCCTTTGTTCCCAGAGAGGGGACTCCATGCTTACTGCTCTCAGGGAGGCACTCCTAGAAAAGCAAATGATGTCCCCCCACCCCCACCCCACTGCCCTGTGCATCCCAGGTGTTTTTAAGATACTGTTGTCACCCTGTCTGTGGCCAGGTTGTTTGCCTGCCTTCTCTCCAGGAGTAGGACACTGCACTTCAGGCTCTATTCCAGCGAAGCCTGCCAACTTTTAAAACTCCAAACTGTAGGAACACCTGGGTGGTTCAGTGGTTGAGCATCTGCCTTTGGCTCAGGGCATGATCCTAGAGTTCCGGGATCAAGTCCTACATCAGGCTCCCCAAAAAGGAACCTGCTTCTCCCTCTGCCTATGTCTCTGCCGCTCTCTCTCTTTGTCTCTAATGAATAAATAAATAAGTAAAATCTTTTTAAAAAATAAAACTCCAAACTTTAGGGATGTGGTATGGGCAGTGGCCTGCACTATCTTTGAGGGGAGAGTCTCACTGCACTGAGACTGATATAGGTTTGACCAAGAAGGAGAAGGGCAGTCACACCAGAGTGCAGGGGCATGAGACTGGCAGCAAGCAGACTAGGCAGCCAGTGGTGTGGTGAGCCACCCTCAGCAACTGGTTCTGCCTCTGTGCTGAGGGGTGGGGGAGGGCACTAGTACCATCTGGTTCTTTTGTCCCCAGAGAGGGGTCTCTGCAAGCACAACCTCTCACAGATGAGCTCTGAGAAAAGTAAACAATCTCCCCCATGTACCCCAGGTGATCCGCAGATCTCTGCCTCCACCCTGTCTGCCCCTAGTTGCTTGCCTGCCTTCTCTCTAGGAGTAGAGCAGCACCCACAGGGCTCTATTCCAGGTAAGCCTGCCAATTTTTAAAACTTCAGGCTTAAAGCCCCACTGGTTTTTAAAAAATGAAAATCAATCTCCCTCTTTTTCCCAGCCAATGACTTTGAGGAAATGTTCTCCTTATATGTGCCCCTCTGTGTTCTCTCCTATCTCTCTCTCTCTCTCTCTCCTCTTTCTCCACAACCAAGGCTCCCTTTCCTCCATAGCACCCATTACCCATTTTCCCCCAAACCACATCTCCACACTTCCTACCTTGCTCAATGTGGCCTCTTCCCTTCCTCTAGTTGTGCAGTTTGTTCTGTCAGTAATCAGGTCGATTTCTTGAGTATTCAGAATGATTTGATAGTTATCTAGTTGTGTTGGAGGCACAAGGCCAGCCTAGGGTCCTCCTACTATGCCATCTTACCTCCCATTTATCATGCTACTCTTTCATAACATTTGGGGACCTACATTTTTCCCTCCATGTTCTATTGCTAAGATTCATCCATATTCTTATGTATAGCTGCGAGTCATTCTTTTGAGTGTCATGTAATAGCACAGTATGAGAATAAACCATAAAATATGCATTCATTCTCCTGTTGATGGGCATTTGGGTAATTTCCAGCTTTCTGTTATAAATATTCTTTTAGACGTTTCCTGATACATTTTTGTAAGTTTTTTTTTTGTATATTCAATATTTTAATTAACATTTTAATTAGAAATGACTACTGATTGTATCAAAACCTTTTCTTGGCATTTACTGTTGATTTCATATTTTTTCATTAATTTAGTAAGGAATTCCTGTAGGGAATTATATTGTTGGATTTCCTAATGGCAAACCTTTCGGGCATTCCTAAAACATACTTAGATAGGGTCTATTATTCTTTCAACACCATCACTAGATGGACTACATTTTGTGAGTCCAGTCTTTTGAGGTACAATTTAGAGAAAGTAAAATTCATCCTCCTAAAGTACATAATTTGATGAGTTTCACAAATAAATTCAGTCATGTAACCACTACCACAATCAAGATATATAAACATTTCCGACACACCAGAGTATTTCCTTATGCTCTTTGTAGTCAATCTCCTGTCCCATTCCAAATACCTGGCAACCACTGGTTTGATTTCTGTCCTAGTCTCATCATTTCCAGAATGTTGTGCTTTACAGAAAATCACACAGTATGTAGGCTTTTGTGAAATTTTAAATCGCTCTACATAATGTTTTTGAGATTCACCCATGTTGCTGCAGGTATCAGTAGTTTGTTCCTTTGCTATTGAGGAATAGTATTCCATCCTATAGGTGTGCCACAATTTGTTTATCCACTCACCAGTGGATGGACTACCAGATTTTTTGTTTCCAATTCTTGACTACTATGAATATATTTGCTATAAAAATTTAAGTATGCCTGTGTGTCAACAAATGATTGCATTCCCTTGAGTAAGTACACAGGTTTGAGACTGCTGGGTCATATGACAAATACAAGTCTAACACTCTAAAACTACCAAACTCTCCCAAAGTTGGTGCACTGTTTTGCATTCCCAACAGAAAGATATGAGAGTTCCAGTTGCTCTCTATCTTTGCCAGCATTAGGTATCGTCAGTGGGCTGTCTGACTTTATTATCGAACTCTAAGAGTTATTTATATATTCTGGATACAGGTCCATTTGTATATATGTGTGTGTATATATCTATATATATTGCAAATATTTCTTCTCCCAGTGTGTACCTTGCCTTTCATTTACTTCAATGTTGCCTTTCAAAGGGAAGAAGTTTTCTTTTTCTTTTTTTTTTTTTGGAAGAAGTTTTCCATTTTGACAAAACACATTTTAATTTTGCATTTCATTTCAATTTCATTTTTCTTTTATGGTTCATTTTTTTATGTCCTATTTATGAAATCTTTGCTTAACCCAAGATTACAAAGATTTTTCTCTGTTTTTCTATGCTTTCTTCTAAAGGATGTATAGCTTTAGCTCTTACACTTATGTCTATAATCCATTTCAATTTAGTATCTTTGCAGATGTAAGATAAGGGTCAAGGTTTTACTGTTGTTGTTACTGTTGTTACCCTTTTGTCTTTGCTTTCACATATAGACTTCTAATTGCTTCAGCCCCATTTGTTTAAAAGGTTGTCCTTTCTCCACTGAATTTTCTTTGCACCTGTGTCAAAATTTGACCAAATATGTTTGGGTCTATTTCTGGAGTCTCTATTCTGTTCCATTGTTCTGTAAAACTATTCTTTTGCCATTATCACACTTTCTTGGCAAGTGGTAAATCTAAAATCAGGTACTGTGAGTCCCTAATTTTGTTATTATCTTTCAAATGAGTGTGCTAAAGTTTTATTTAGAATCTTTTCATATATATGCATAAATTAAACTACAGAAGCATTCAGTGCTATATTTATCAGATTTTAGTATTAAAGTTATGCTTGTTTCATAATATTAATTGAGTGACTTTCCATACCTTTCTAAAGTATGAAATAATTTGGTTAACCTATTAAAGAGATTAAATTAACTCTTTTTTAAAGGTTAGATGGAATTCAGTTACAAAACAATTCAGGGCAACCCTCTCAGGTCCCCTCCCTTCTTAGGAGCTTTGTACTGTCACTTTGCTATCGCTCAATAAACGATTTTCTGCCCATAATTTTATCTGGTCTACCTCTTCATTCTTCAAAGCAGAATGTCCAGGAACCTAGGGCACTTATAGGGAAAAAATCCTGTAACATTTATGGGGACTTGTCCGAGATCTCCATCATTGTTAAGGACAACTAACCATGAGTAGTGGACAGCATGTCTGTCTGTCTCTCTCTCCCTCTCTCTCTCTCTCTTTCCTTCTCCCTCTCTCTTTTGTTTGTGTTTGTTGAAATGATGGGTACCCATCAGCCATGTAAGAGTGCAACTGCCATTCTCAAGTCTCAGGTGACAGGTTCTTTGAACTCCTTTCTGACTGATCCCCCAATAGAAAGAAGGTGGGAATGTTGGTTGGTAAGGACTCAGAACTCCTTTCAGGGCAGATCGCCAGATATGAGGGCTCTAGGGCAAACTGAGCAGCAACTGAAGGGCCTGACCAATGCTACCCTTTGGACACCCGAAGGTTCTCGGAGGGACCTGGTGCCTTACTTGCCAATGCAGGCATTCAGAGACAAACCCCTGTACTACTCTTGTCTCAGCTGATTCTTCCCCTAGGAGAATGAGTGGGAAAACCCAGGATGGTCCCCTGGATATTCTCTTCTGAGTGGTTCAGGTGTCCTCCAAGGGATCTCACTCACAGTTCTCTGTTACAGTGAGGAGCAGTCTCCTATTTCTGACTCCTCCTATCCTGGGCATTATCCCTCAAATTGGCTACATCATCTATGTGAAGGAATAGCCAAGCAGAACAAAAGAACTGAGATAAGGGATTTCCAAACTTTTTGGTTCTATCAGGGTTTATCCCAGGTGAATTTCCTCTCCCTGGGTGCCCCATCTTGTCCCTCCATGTAGTTATGCCCAGACAGAACAACTCTACTAAAAGAAGTCTAGTGTATCCATTGATCTCTAAGGGAGTCTTAAGGGTGGGGAACCAAGGTCACTCTCTGGAGGTAGAACCAAGCCTGAGTAAGCTTAATAACTCCCAGCACCTTGCAGAGAGGACAGGGCCTCTGGCTGTCTGTCGCATGAGTAGCTAGAGCCACACACCAGGAAAAGATGAGGAGGAACTGAGGTGGGCGATGCCTTTGCCTCTCTTCCCAAATCTCCCTGATCAAATATATATACATATATATTATTAAATATAAATTATTATATGTAATATATATTTTATATACATTTAAATGTAAATTATTATATATAATATATAATTATATACAAAATATATATAAATTTTATAAAATTTATAAAATATGTAAAAATATATAATTTTATATATATAATAATTTATAGTATATATATAATAATTTATAGATAGGTAATTCCCTGACCAAGACCCTTACTCCTTTAAAGTCCTTTCCTGGCATTATAAGCTATAGGAACAGTATCAGATCTGTAAATCACTCAGTATCATTTACTTGGATACATTTACAGGGCAAAGGCAACTCATTTTCTTTTGTTCTGTGGCATGGCCACAATACAAGTTGGAGGATGAGACATGGCCACCTGAACGACTTTGCCTTCCTAGTTTTACTGGTGGGAAGGCGGCTTATTTTCTTTTGTCATGATCTCAGCAATGTAGGATTGATCCCATCCTCCTGGCTGCTCTCTTCTTCTGTCCCCCTCCCTGGGGTGGGGCTGAAGGGGAAGAAACTAAGGAACACCACACCCACATCAAAAGTAGATAGGCAAATAGAGTCTGCAGGGGAATCTCCACCCCTGGCTCAATCCTTCTTAAGATCAGGTCCCTTACCTCTCCCACTCTATCCTGGAATCCCTGGTGGTGCTCGAGGGCTTTATCCTCTACAAGAACAGGTAGTGCTAGAAAGGGGACCAAGGAGAGGTGCTGCTGCAAAATCTGAGATGAAGAAGGACCTCAAAGTTTTCTAAACTTGGACCTTCTCTGAAGCAGAAAAATAAGGGGTTCTGACCACTGCTGAAAGATATGGGGATCAAGGGATGGGTGAGCCCATGGGTGGCTTCAATTTTCCAACCAGAGCCTGGGCTGTACCTCCTCAAGCCCCCAAGTGGAATCCTAATGATCCCCTTGGAAACTGGAATTGCCGTTATTTCCAAGCCTGCGTCACAGAGGGATTGAGCAGTACATGGGGGCTTCTCCTTCGTTCATTTCCCAGATTAATGGCTATAATTAGAGCCTACTGTGGTTAGTCTACCTGGGGACAGAGACTTTAAGGAATATTCCCAAACAGTTGCCGAAACTCCCTTTATTTCAGAGAAATTCCCTGTCTTCTCTGGCTTGACATGGACTGCATATTTCCACCTTGGTGGAAAAAACATGGCATCTGCTTGTCTGTCCAAGCTGACGAAGTTTAAGAACTGATAATGATCTAGGTTTGCTAAAGGTCAAATAAGCTTGTGTTAAAATGGCAATTAATCTTGTCTGTCTCAAAGTTTTCATGGGTAATTGTTAAGGTAACTTACCGCTGATCGACAACAGAATCTTTGATTTGAGAAATCATTTCATCCCTCTTCCAAGAAGCTTCCCAACTCCCAACCTCAAAATAACTAGCCTGTCCCATTTCACCCTAGGGACCAAGTGCTTGTTAGAGCAGGTCTGGGAAGGCCGGCATACAGTGATGTTAGCCACTCCAACAGCAATCAAAGTGCCTAAATTTGAAGCCTGGATCCATCATTTCAGAGTCAAACCCTGGTCCCCAATGGGGCCTAACAACAAGGAACCCTGGTCCCCAGTGGTGCCTAACAACAAGGAACCAAAATCCCTATGTGAACCCAGAGAGGACCTCAAACTAGTCTTGAAGTGACAAGACACAGATCAAGTCTTCATAAATGTTACTTTCCCTATATCCCATCATCCTTACTGCATTCCTTTTGCCTGCCCTCTCCTCACAGTGTGTGGGGAGTTCACTAAAACATCCTCTATCTCTCATCAGACTCCTGGCTGTATTTGGTTCTGCATTGTGCTTTGGGCGTTGCCTCCTAAATGTCCTAATCTGCTTTATATCTTCCAGAATAAAGGTCATCAAACTCCAAATGGTGGTTCATATGGAACCTCACATGGAAGTCAAACCAGACCTCTACAGGGAACCCTTGATAGATCAGGATAAGAAGAACCCTAACTGCCCCCCAACCAACGCCTCTGACCAGCAGGAAGTAGCTATAATTGGTTGTTGCTCTTTTTCCCCAACAGCAGTCAGGGTTACCTCTTCAGAGTGGGAAATGATGAAGGATGGTTGGAAGGCAGGCAAGCAGGGACACAGGACCCCTGCCCTAAAAGGAAACCACCCTTAAAAGGATTTTACACCAGGGTTAATCAGATTAAAACACCCTGCTAACAAGCCCATAAAAAACCCTAGGCTTAGAAACCCCCAGTGGCAACCCTCTCAGGTCTCCTCCCTCCCGGAGAGTTTTATACTATCACTTTGCTATTGCTCAATAAACCTTGCTTTGCTGCCCACAAAAAACAAGCAAACAGGGATCCCTGGGCGGCGCAGCGGTTTAGCGCCTGCCTTTGGCCCGGGGCGTGATCCTGGAGACGCTGGATCGAATCCCACGTCCGGCTCCTGGTGCATGGAGCCTGCTTCTCCCTCTGCCTATGTCTCTGCCTCTCTCTCTCTCTGTGACTATCATAAATAAATAAAAGTTAAAAAAAAAAAAAGTTTAAAAAAAAAAACACAATTTCAGTAGGTTTTTTTTCTAAAGGAAAAATTTAATATTTTTCATTTCTTCTATCATTTTTGGCTTTCTGTCTCTTTTTGCACCGATTTTGTTCACTTATATTTTGCCAGAAAATCATCTATATTGTTTAGACTTTCAGATTTATTGAAATTTTTCCATTTATAATTTATTAATATACTTTGAATTTATTTTTTTAAAGATTTTATTTATTTAAAAATTATTTATTTATTTATTTGACAGAGAGTACGTAAGTACGTAGAGTGGTAGACAGAGAGAGGGAGAAACAGGCATCCTGCTGAGCAGGGAGCTTGATGCTGGGCCTGGACTCTGGGATCATGACCTGAGGCGAAGGCAGATGCTTAACCGACTGAGCCACCCAGGCGCCCCGGTATGCTTTGAATTTGTGAATGTGCTTACAAACATAGGAAACTGAGGTACAGATAGATCAAGTAATATGCCCAAGATCACACAGTTAATAAGCGGTAGAGCCAGGATTTGAATCCAAGGCGTCCAAGCTCCAGAGTCCCTACACTTAACCACTAGAAATCCAACAATACTGATGGAGAGTGATCTTTAAGTTCTGTAAATCGTCTGATGAAGTCTTTCATGATATCCTTAGGGACATTATGAAGAAAGATTAGCTACAAATTTTGCCAAAGAACCTTACCAAAAAGAGAGTGCTCCATCTTCAGCTCTCTTCTTTAAATCCATCAAGAAAGAAAATAAAGGTTTTGACTAAGAGATCTAAAGACATGGAGGAGAATATAAAATGTGGTTCCTAAATTTGCAAATGATGAAAAATGCATCTGCTAGCTTAATAGCAAAATGGAATTCAAAAAATCTTCTCCACTGCTTCCTAGTTAATCACACAGACATAAACTGAACAGATTGTAGGCCCCACAAGAGTGAAGACCAAATATATTTTTATCCATCCATATGCACAAAGCTCTGAGCAGAATTGTAGCTATTTAGTAAATATTTTTTAATACCTATTGAAAGAAAAATATATTACTGAACTGCAACAGGTGTACAAATTTAGAATGAAGATGGCATGGATAAACATTGAGACAAGCAGGGAAAAAGTTCTGGTTTGCCATGAGCTCCGTGTGAATCAACAGTGCAGTGGTGCAGGATTTGGCATGAGAAAACTCTAGATCTGCCTCTAAAATAAGTCACTTAAACTCAGAGCAAAATAAAATTAATAATAATTATTCAAAAGATTATTTTGAGGGTAAGATCACTCGTGCGAAAAAAACTTTGCAAACAATAAATGTCCATTATTAAATCTTATTGTTATTAGAGTATAAATCCCTACAGCAAGTTAAGAATCACTTTGAGTTTATCTATAATTTCTCAGTTGGGTTTTTTTGTGTGTGTGTGATGAAGATTAAGAGAATATTTATGAAGTGCCTTGTTAGATGTCTGGAGCATATTAAATATGTAATAAATCTTCCCATAAATAGATTATTCTTTCAAACACAGAGACTGTAAGTATATATGTAACCATACATATATATATATAATCAGATGTATGGTAGGATTTATGTCAAAATGTAAAGAGGTTTTCTCTGGTTATTCCTACTATTATCACTATTCCTGATTTGGAAGGCATAATGAAAAATTAGATGGAAAACATACCACCCTGATTTCTGGTTTCTTACTCCTCTCTCATGAACAAGAATCACTTTTTTGTTATAAAAGAAAAATCAACCTATAAAGACAATAAAAAGATAGCAGTTGCCAAGGGTTGGGAGAGGAGGAGGGGGAGGGATGAATAATTGGAACACAGAGGATTTTTAGGGCAGTGAATTACATTATCAATTGGCAAAACCAATAGAATGTATAACAGAGAGTAGACTCTAATGTAAACTGTGGATTTTAGTTACTAATAATATATCCATATTGGTTCATCAATTGCAACAAATGAAAGACTCAGTCGAGTGGAGAGGCTTCAGAAAGGGAAGAAATAAAAAGCTTTTTAAGTCCAGTATTCTTTTTTTTAAGATTTTATTTATCCATGAGAAACACACAGAGAAGAGAGGCAGAGACATAGACAGAGGGAGAAGCAGGCTCCCTACGAGGACCCTGATGCAGCACTCGATCCCAGGACCCTGAGCCAAAGGCAGATGCTCAACCACTGAGCCACCCAGGCATCCCTAGGCCTGGTGTCCTAAGAAAGAGCAGACCCTGCCTTAATTCCACCTCTGTCAATTAATTACTAATTCGGCAAGTGAATTAATCTCTCAGAACCAGTTTCCTCTTTCATAGATTGAAAATAACAATTCTTTTCCTGCAGGCTCATTGTGAGGACCAGATTTAAAAAGTGTAAAGTACTTCCCCTGAGAGATAGTGGATACCTAATACATCTAGCTATTACTGAAAAGAATGGTGTCCTAAAAAAAAAAAAAAAAGAATGGTGTCCTAAACCCATGCTTCTCAAATGGTAATGTACAAATGAATCACTGGGCATCTTGCTAAATGCAGGTTCTGATTCAGTACACCCAAGGCGGAATCTGAGCTTTTTCTTTCCTTTTTTTTTTTTTTTAAGATTTTATTTATTCATGAGAGACACGCAGAGAGAGACAGAGGCATAGGCAGAGGGAGAAGCAAGCTCCTTACAAGGAGCCCAATGTGGGACTGGATCCCTGGACCAGGATCACGCCCTGAGCCAAAGGCAGACACTCAACCGCTGAGCCACTCAGGTGACCCAGAATCTGAGCTTTTTCATTTCTAACAAGCTTCCAGATGATGCTGATGCTGGTTGCAGATTCTAGAGTCTTTCAACAGTGGAAATCCTTGACAAGGAATGTTTAAGAATCAATTTAACAACTGATGTCTATTTTCAGAAGAATTGTGACTCTGAACTACACAAAATTTGCAAAATGGAGGAGATAGCTATCCCTTAGAGGATGAAACATGAATCTAAAATTATCTGAATCAGGTCAGCGTTTCACCAGATGAAATTTAATTACAGTTGTGGTTGCTATCCAGGGAAGCCAAACCTCAGATGGATAGAAAAGTGTGCATAAAAGGAGGTAAAAATCTAGTGGTCAAGCCTTTCATTGACCCTCTTCCCAAAGGTCCACCCAAAACATCCATCAAAAAGAAATCCCTCCTATGAAAAAATCATGGTGTTTAAATCGCAGTACTCCGCATACATCTTTCTTTCCCCATGCTGCAGTGCTTCCCAGCTCAGCTAATAATCAGAAGCATCATCTGGGGCATTTGCTCCCACCCCTAGAGCTCACAAAGTTCATGGAAGCAGGTGGGAGAATCCCAAGCGTCTGTTATTTCTAAAACAGTTAATAGTTTGAGAAGCCCTGCCTCACTGCATTCATCTCCTTTCTTTCAAATTTGGAGCAGAGGAGTTAGCTGAAAGTAACCCATCCTACCTGAGCCTGAGTTTTTGTCATGTAAACCAAGAATAACAAAAGCTTCTGCATAAGGTGTAAGGTCGTTATAGAGACTAGATAAAGTAATGGCTGTCATGGCCACTTGTAATCTGAATACGAATTAGTTTTCCATAAATGCATTAATTGTGTCACTGAACAAAGCCATTAAGATGCCCCTTGGGTTTGTTTTTTGTTTTGGGTTTTTTTTTTTTTTTTTTTTTTCCGTGAGATTTTACCATTTAGCAAGAGAGTTGGTAAACCAAAGGTCAGGTTGACAAAAAGCCTTGCTAAAAGCCCAACTTTGCCTTTTCCTGTTTGAGGCACCAGGGAAAAGATGGCAACCTTCCAGATCTGTTATAAAACTGATGATGGTAGCTCCTTGCTCCCCTCTCAGAGAGGTAGAGTTGCTTCATAAATGATGAAATCTAAAAGTGTCTTGGAAACTATAAAACACCATACACATTGTTGATGCCTGCCTGTGCAAGAGCTGGAAAGGGCAAGGCATCAGTTTTCAGATCTGGTATCTCACCCCTACCGCACCTAATCCCTACCCAAAAAGGTATGATCTGCTGACAGGATGCCCAAGTCTGAGGTATGACTCCATCAGCAGTTCAAGAAAGGCAAGAGTACTCAGAGTTTCTGGGGCAAATGCCAGTCCCCCAGAGTGGAGTTGAGGGAGCACTGCTCAGCAAGCCAAGAGGTCAGCCCACCATCTGTATGCCTGGCATCTTTGCAGTTTCCCAAGTTTAGTGATAAATGGTGCCACACATTTCCCCCACTGGTGCTCGCTGCAGCTGTCATCATGCATCATATTTCAAGAGTGGAATTGTAGATCCTGTGCCTTGGAAGAACTGGTTTCTGATATCTGCAGTCAAGCACAGACTTATTAAGAGATTAGGAGTGGGGAAAGATTTTACAGGATAAAACTGTTTCCATGATTAAAAGTGGGGGAACTGAAACAGCTGTCTGGGAAAATAGAGTATGTCACAGAGATGGGAATCAGGGTGAGGAGAGGCGAGATAGCACACCGGCACTGGATGGACAGGATGACCAGGCAACCCCCAGAGCTAGTGAGTATAGACAATCAGCCGCTCCCAGCCAAGAAAGCTTGTGAGGAGGAATTCTTGGAAACAAAGGAGCAGGGTTCAGCAGTGAAGTTTAGAAGAGGTAGGCTAAGAAAATTCATACCCCCAAAATTAGACTACAATACCTTATATTTTTTCCAGATATTTTTCAAACCTCTTTCTCTTACCAAATTTTACTCACTTAGAAGCCAGCAAGAAATGTGATATCACATATAAAAAAAAAAAAAAAGCTCACAACAATCCCCAGGTGTAAATAAGGAAATTTAAAAGAAGTTAAGTGACTTGTCCAAGATCACATTGCTAGGAAATGGGAATTCAGAATTTGAACCCCAGTGTGGATGGCTCTATATACCATGTTCTTTGCTGGATGGATCCCCTTGGGTAAAGTCTAGGCTACACAGCTGGTGAGAGAATGGGGCATAACTCTGGCTTTACAAAGTCAGCAGAAGCTCTGAATTCAAACTCAAATTCACACCCTTATCCCAACCAGGTTCAATTATTCTGTTGTGCCCAAGATTGCGAATCCGAGAAACCACCAAGAAGCCGACACCGATGCAAACACACGAGGGTTTATTACAAGCTCGAGCTTGGGTCCAAGTATACCCGACACAGCGGAGCAGGGACTTGGACCCCAGGTGGGTTTCAGCTTAGTTTTAAGGGCTGGTCTAGGGGACCTCCAGAAGGGGCGGAGGAATTTCTCAAGTTCTGTTTACATTTTGATATGGGGCTTTATTTTTTTTTAATATTTTATTTATTATTTATCTATTTAAGTCACAGACAGAGAGAGAGAGAGGCAGAGTCATAGGCAGAGAGAGAAGCAGGCTCCATGCACCAGGAGCCCGATGTGGGATTCGATCCCAGGTCTCCAGGATCGCGCCCTGGGCCAAAGGCAGGCGCCAAACCGCTGCGCCACCCAGGGATCCCTGATATGGGGCTTTAAAGGGCATTGAGCTCTGTTCTTATTCTAATATGGGGCTTTCTAGGACGTTAAGCTGTAAGCTGTTTTCTTCCAGTAACTGAAGTAATATAAATTTCAGCTCTTATTCACAGGGGCCTGGGATGGCTGCGCTTGTGCTAACCCTGAACTTAAAGTGGAATGGCCTTAATTTTCTCGGCCTCCACAATTCAGGGAAAATGTTCATGTCACTCTGTAAGGTATTCTAGGGGAATGAGGCTATATCACTTAGAGTCAGTTAGTTCCCTACGATTCGACGTCCTTTTGAGGGCTTTTGCACTTGTCCAACCATTCTTTTCATCTTCATTTTAGCACTGTAAAGATTTGAAAATTAATTTATCTAGGGTGAAACATCTGACTTACTGCATTTCTAATAGTGAATATATGTCATTTCAGAATAATGAAACAAGACTGTCTTTGGGTGTCAGGAAGTGGGAAGAAACTTTTTTTAAGATTTTTATTTATTTATTTGAGAGAGAGCACAAGCAGAGGAAGGGGGAGAAGCAGACTTCCCACTGAGCAGGGAGTGGGAAGGGCCTGATCCCAGGACCTTGGGATCATGACTTGAGCTAAAGGCTGATGCTTAACCAACTGAGCCACCCAGGCACCCCAGGAGGAAACTTTTAAAAGTAATCTTGAGCCAGAAGTCAGAAGAATTTTCTTTGCATCAACTCTTTTCATGCTATGTAGAGCACAAAAGATAAGGATGGAACTCTACAGAGACGTCAGGGAGAGAATATGTGACTCTAAAATTCAAACCTGTGTTGGTGGAAATGAGAACAGTGTACTTGAGTGAGTCAAGCATATCAGCTTTATCAAGAACCTCAGTGAAGGGGACCAAACAAGAAAGATCTGTGGAGGATGACAAGACTTTCCGGTCCACAGGAGAACAGCACAATGCAACAACCACCTAAAACCAGAAGATACCGTCCACTACCCTCTAAATTACCACCATTCGACCTGCTTCACGGAGACACTGTACAGGCTTGGTGTTATCTGTTAGAGCTGAGCACCAGAGACAGGAGAAGCACAGAAGCAACTCTGTGAATGCCCAAGTCAGAAGAATATTCCTGTCACAGCCAAGAAGGCCAACATCCAGACAAGGTCATAAAAAAAATCAAAGGTAGACAAAGAGGAAATGTCTCTGGAAAGGTCCAAGATAAAGATGTGATCTGAGGGGACTGATTCTCCAGAAGCAGCTTTTCCCCTGAGGGAGTACCTGACTTGAAGAGTTACTACTCTTCTTGAGGAGGTTAATACCATTGTGGTAACAACTTCAGCCCAGAGGTTGTATTGGCCTCCTGGGCTGGAATTGCAGCCTCTGTCAGGATATGGAAGCAGTGGAATAACCGTAAGAGACTTAGAGTGTCTGTGGTCCACGAGAGAAGTCTCCCTGCAGACATGGATGGTTGGATTCACCTGCAGTTTTATGCTGGACCAGCCTGGATTCCAGAAAAACAAGGGAAAACGAGTACATGCTTCTTGTTCCCTTCTTGTAGTTTCCCAATATGGTATGCTCCATGTATTCAGAGGAACAATGTGTTAATAAAAAGCCTCCAGGGACACCTGGGTGGCTTAGAGGTTGAGTGTCTGCCTTTGGCTCAGGTCATGATCCCAAGGTCCTGGGATCGAGTTCTGCATCAGGCTCCCCGCAGGGAGCCTGCTTCTCCCTCTGCCTATGTCTCTGCCTCTCCCTCTGTGCCTCTCATGAAAAAATAAATAAAATCTTTTTTAAAAATACAAAATAAATAGAAAGCCTCCAATGAGATTAGAATATCAGGGGAAAGAGCACATTTGTGCTTGAAAGTGAGGGGTGGAAAAGTACTACAGTCAGCTCCACTGATGGCCAACATGTACTCCATGCTTCTTGCTTACAGGGCTTGTAGACCAGTGGGTTGCAGACTGGTGGATTGCCCACAGACACCCGCCCTCCAAAAGTGCCTGCTTTGGTGTGGGATGTGTGCATTAGTATATGGAGACTCTTAGGGTTTTTTCATTTGTTTATTTTGTTTTTTAAGTAAGCTCTATGCCCAATGTGGAGCCCAACACAGGTCTTGAACTCACAACCCTGAGATCAAGACCTGAGCTGAGATCAGAAGTCTGATGCTTAACCAACTGAGCTACCCAGGTGCCCCATGGAGACTCTTATGTTTAAAAATGGGAAAACATTTCACAAGTTATCATTCATTCCAGTTAATAAACACCATTTATTAACAAACTGTTAATAATGTCATTTATTAAAAACTTTTTGGTAACTACCAAATGTCTACCTTTCTGAATAGAAATAACCTTAATAGCTTGAGAGAATATCTTCAGCTGAGCATTGTGAAGGATTTGAGTAAAGAAACAGCATACTTTGTTTCCATTCTCATTTTCCACTTCAGAACACAGACTACCTTAGGAAGGCTCTAAGTGTAATGACTCCGAACTATTGATTACTGTAAGTCAGAGTAAGCTGTTATTCTCTCTCTTGCCCTTCCAAAACACATAATTCTTAATTTGGAAAATGTTGTTTTGTATTTTTTCTTAGTAACATCAAACATCCATGGTTTAGCTCTGGGCTAAAAGCACAGGGCACTTTGCCAGTATTATTTCCACTTGTAAATGTTTTGTGTATTTCTGCTGCTTAAAAATGTCTAAGGTTGCTTTCCAATCATAAATACATAATATGTTGAATTTAAAATGTGTATATAACTCATCACCTGTTGTATTTAGACCATATTCATCACATACAAAATATGGTTAATGTTCTGAACTCAAAGTAGGATTAAAGCCAAAAAGCATGATTTTCTTTTATATGACAGATTTTTAATTTTTTGTGTACTTCCTAAATTTATGGTCCTGAAAGTCTCAGAAAAGAATGGATGTTTTTCTCTGGTCTTGTTTTCACAGCAGTTTCCAACATTATTTTATTATTGTGAGTAGAAGACTTCTGCCTTTCCCCCAACAGAGGAAGTTGTAAAAGTAATGCACTGGAAAGAGTGGTAGAGTTGAAAAGTTTGTAACCATTGTGATGTAGATGGTTTGAGTAAGAGTCCTCCATAAACATTAAAGATAAAAAGGACAGTTTTTTTGTTTTGTTTTTTTTTAATTATTTTTATTTATTTATTTATGATAGTCACAGAGAGAGAGAGAGAGAGGCAGAGACACAGGCAGAGGGAGAAGCAGGCCCCATGCACCGGGAGCCTGATATGGGATTCGATCCCAGGTCTCCAGGATCGCGCCCTGGGCCAAAGGCAGGCGCCAAACTGCTGCGCCACCCAGGGATCCCCGGTTTTTTTTTTTTAAAGATTTTATTTATTTATTTGAGAGAGAGAGCAAGCAAGCATGAGTGGGGGTGGGGGGTGTGAGGCAGAGGGAGAAGCAGACTCCCTGCTGAGATGCAAGGCTTAGTCCATGACTCTACAATCATGACCTGAGCCAAAGGCAGATGCTTAACCGACTGAGCCACCCAGGCACCCCCAAAAAGGAAAGTTTTATTTAGGAGCAAGATATTTCCATGGCCTCACAGTGTCTCTCTACAGATTGCTCATTAGCAGTCAGAATTTTCCAGCATAATAAATAATATGCACAATTTATTCCTTTATAAAAGATATAATTAGGGGCACCTGGGTAGCTCAGCTGGTTAAGGATTCAACTCCTGATTTTGGCTCAGGTCATGATCTCAGGGTCTTGAAATCAGGTACCATTTGGGGTTCCTAGCTCAGTGGGGAGTCTGCTTCAGATTCTCTCTCCCTCTCCCTCTGCATCCCCCCACCAATCCACCACACACATGTACTCACTCACATCCTCTCTCTCCCTCTCTCTCTCTTTCAAATAGATAGTTTCTTAAACAAACAAACAAACAAACAAAAAAACAGAATCATTTGGTGTCCTGGCTTGTGAGCAGGTCACCAACAGAGATCTCTGGGAACTAGCCCAAATGTATTACCTGTTTTCAACAGTGCCACAAAATAAAACTAACAGCAGCTGATGACAATTGAGCAGTTGTTTAACAGACCTTAGGTTAAGCACTTATCTCATTTGAAGCTGGCAACAACCCAAATGAGTTTCCTGAGGATGGAGGTTATGCTGTCTTGATCACTGCCGAACTACCATCTCTTATCTCTTTACCTGGAATCTAGCAGGTCTGAGGTAACTTCTTGTTGAATGAATAAATATCAGATACTTATTAGTGCCATTTCACATTCTATCAGCCTCACCTGTCTCTTGTTCCAGCCTCTGTACAGGCCAGCAGTACAGTGACCTCTGAGCAGCTTCACACAGGTACAAAAGACATGACTGACCTGTACTCCATACTTCCTGCTTCTTGCCTTGGGGCTGCCCTTTGACACAGAGGTCTGTGTGCCATGAAACCCCACCATGTATGTGCACTGTGAAAATGTGGGGGAGTTATTATCTAAAGAGACATACCTTTAACCAGTGAGAGGCAAGAGTCAATGAATGAATACACTCTTTCTGTTCTCTCCAATGCACCATTTGGATACAGAATTTCTTTGGCTTTTGGAGGTCCATCATAATGGTCCCTTGGGATAAACAGTAGCAACAACTCAGTAACCTACCCTCCTGTATCTTGTCACATTCCCTCTCCCTGTCTTCCTGCCTTTCTTTGTCTCTCCATCTTGCCCCCTGGGCTCACCATCCCTAGTAAAGAAATAGCACATAAATCCTTTATCTCAGGCCCTTCTTTCTAGAGATCCCAGTGTAAATGAATCTACTTTTGAATACTTTGTCTAAAAACATTACCCAGATGAATTAGTGTACACTGGACCATCTATTTTAATTACTGAATTCCAATCAAAAGGAATGAAGAATGCCTTCTCCCAGAACCACATAGCCCACCACCCTGGATACCAATGGTAGCTATTTATGTAAGCCATAAGAGCATGGCCCCAAGGAAGTAGGACCCCATTCCAACTCCTGTAACTCTTATTTCTCCCCAAGAAGCCTAGCCTCCACAGGACTCTTTGAGGACAGGAGGATGTAATATTGCTGTGTCAGGGTTCATCTCAGAATGCTTAAAACAAATGTTTACAATAAATAGTGGCACAGTGATACCTTCCAGGAAAATTATACAAATTCTAGAAATTTATCAATTCTACTAAAAAGCAGAAAACTTAAAAAGGAGCTGATAGGGGAAACAAGTAGCAGTAATTAATAAAATAATAGATGTGATTTTTTTTTCCTAACATTTATTGACTGCCAGGCCAGGCACATTAGATCTTTACAAAAGCCCTTTTGATAACATTAATCTTAATTTACAGGTATCTGGAGGGTTCAGACATTCTCACTGCTATAAACAGATGCCAGCCAACTTCCAGACTCCTTTTATATGAGAGAGGAATACAACTCTCTGTTTAAGCCAGCGTTGTGTTGATAATTTCTGTTATATGTAGTTAAGGTTAATTATAAATGTTATATTTACCTAATTACAAGGGATTTCTTTTTTTTTTTAATTACAAGGGATTTCTGATACAACTTTTGGTTCAAGCCTCAGTTCAAAAACTAGGGAAATATACTCTAGTAGATATTCTAAAAAAATTGTAGTCATAAGATACTCTTTCAGTGTGCATCAGAGAAAAGAAAATCAGGAATTATCTGATATAGGGAAAGTATATCATAAGAAAAGAAAAAAGTCCCACAAGACGGCTTCTCAGTGGTCTTTCATAGGCATAAGGACTGTATTTTTTACCCCCTACCACAAAATTGATACACAGAAAGTGGTAAATAGGAACATACCTACAGAGATTTTCAGTAGGACCATAGGAAATAATTAAATTTCCTTCATTTATTTATTTAAAACTATTTATTAAGGGGGTGCCTGAGTGGCTCAAGCAGTTGAAGGTTGGACTCTTGGTTTCAGCTCAGACCATGATCTCGGGGGTCATGAGATCAACCCCCATATCAGGCCCCATGCTCAGCATGGAGCCTGCTTAAGAATCTCTTTCCTCCCCTGTCTCTCCCCACTTGTGTTGGTGCTCTTTCCCTCCCCTTTCTCTCTCGCCTAAAATAAAAAACAAAAACAAACAACCACTTATTAAGCCTCAGGAAGCTACAGAGATGAAATTCTAAGACCTGCTGGGTCTAGGAGGCTGGGTTTGTGAAAGATATGCACAAGGAGACAGCCTCCACACTCTCGTGAGTCACAGAGGAGGTTCTAATCCAATGTTGGGGGAAGAAGGAAGGCTTTCTAGAGGAGGTGATGCCCGAGTGAGTCCTAAGAAGTGGGTGTCCCAGGAAAATAAATCCAGGTAAGGGTTAGCAAGAAAGGCAGGGAGAGAGCCCAGAGTGTGCTGGGAGAACGTGGAACAGCGTGGTATAACAGGAAACATGGGATGGAGTGAGAAAAGATGAGGCCGCTGCTGCATCAAGGGGCCATGTCATGAAGTCCTGGCACCAAGGTGTTTAGATCTCATGGAAAACTATACTGAGCATAGAATGCTTTTAAAAGAGAAGTACCTTTAGAACTCTTGTAGTTTAGAAAAACACTTTGCTCTGGGTGAGCTACTGACCCTTCCTGCTCTAATACTATTAATCAAGGAATTGGTGCAATTTTTAAAAATTAAAATTTGATAGGAACCTGCAAATAACTCTTGTCCTCATTTGGGACTGTAATTTGGCTCCTTGAATGTTCATGTTTGATTCTTTCCTCTTGGGATGTGCCTAGTGGATGTACCAAGGTCAGGCAGGAAAGGAGATACATACCATTTGTTTGATATACCAATTCAAGCAAAAGCCAGGAGCAGGGACTGGAGCTGAGAAAAGGTAAGACTCAGGATTCAGGACTAGGGCTCAGTGACAATGATATCAGCTAGATGGCTGCAGGGATCGAGGACCCAATAGGTACCTGTGCTTACCCCATCTGATGGTTCTGTTAAGGGAATTGTCTTCATATTTGAACATTCTCTGCAGAGTCTAGGGGCTTTCTAGGTAGGATGGGCCCTGGATTGAACCCCTGATGACTCCTGCAGCTTTCCCTACCACCCTCCACCTGCATTGGCCATCAGTGGTGAGTCACTCCTCAACAATTCCATACCTTCTTTTACATGGTAAGGAACAGGAAGCCAGGTGCTGAGCAGGGACTGAGTCTACTTCATTCATAATTGTATCCTCAGTACCTAGTATAGTACTGAGCATATGGTAGGCACCTCAAAAATATTTATGAAATAAACAAGTATCAAATATATTAATTTGCCTTTGTGCATAAAGTAAAAATAACAAACACATACCATATTTACCATGTATTCTAAGCCTTTTACAGATCTTTTACTCTCAAACCAACTTTATAAGGGAAATAATATTATACTATTATTCCCTTTTTACAGATGAGAAAAATTAAAAACAGAGAGGTCAAGTACTTGCCTAAGGTCACATAGCTATAAGTATAAATTCTGCAAAAGGTATAAATTTCCAATTATAAAATAAATAAGTACTAGGGATGTAATGTACATAATGATTCTAGTTAACACTCCGCTGTTAAAAGGAATTTGGACTTATTACATGAGTGCTAGCATTTCTAGTTCCTTCAAGACTCCACTATTTTTCCAATTTGGGATACTTGAAGGCTAAGTTGTTAATTAAGAAGCATTATTAACACATAAAGATAAATTTGTTCATCTTCTGGATATAAATGGCAGTCCAAACACTTGAAGAAGGGAGTGAGGCTTGAGGAGAAAACCCTCCACTGCAGTCCCATTAATCTTCAAACCCAAACACCCAACCTTGGTTTATCTTATTAGGCTCCCAAATCTTATTCCCCCCAGTCACTAAGGTCCCTGTCACATTGGCTAGCTCTCAGCTCTTCAGACAAGCCAAGCATGCCTCTCCTCAAGGGCTGTGCATATGCTGTTCCCTCTGCTGCAAATACTCTTCCACCAGGTTTTCTCCTGGCAGGAAATGTCTCACTATTCATGTCTCGGCTTAAATGTCATTCCTTTTTGAAGTCTTCCTCAAGTATCCAGTCTACAGAACGACCCTCCAACCCTTACCTCCCATCTCATTGACCTGCTTTCTTTTCTTCAAAGCGGTTACCAGTAACAGAAATAGTCCTTTTTGTTTGCTTGGTATTTCCTTATTTCTTTCATTTTCCCACTTTGGAATATCAAATTCTTGAGGCAGATCGAGGAGGCTGGCGGCAAAAAGGAGTGTAATTCATATTTGCCCAATGACAAATGATTCAGCAAGTTACAAATATTTGCCAGGCACTGGCCAACAGCAAGCCAAATGAAGAGAGGAACCTCTAATCTCCACGTACCTGTCTCAGTGCCTGAATTGTGCGGGAATAAAATGCCCAGGGCCAGGAGATTCTGCATCAGAGGCCCACTAGTGACACTCAGTTGCCTGCAGAGGTCCCCTTGCCAGTCTGAGAAATCAAACTGGCAGCTTTGGGTATGAAGCAGATGCCTGTGAAATCAAACTAAGAGGAGGCTTAGCAGCACCCAGGATGTTGGAAATCTGAGTGACTGCTCCTAGGCCTGCGGCAGGGAGAAAGTTGGTCCTGCCTCTAGATACCAACGGGGAGGATTCCTGTTGTTTTTCCAGTTTTGTGTACTGGAGTGTAGCATGAGATTTCACTTGGAAAAAAAAAAATGTTTCTTTGATTTCAAAACAAATATAGTTTGGAAACTGTTTCCTTAGAGAATTTCTCCTCATTGTATACTAAGTGCTAAAGGAATTTTTTTTTTTAACTGAAGTCTTTCTCAATATTCAGAGTAAATATTTTAATGATTGTCCTTCCCAGGTAGAAACTTGAAGACTTCAAGGCCAAGCACCCAGCTTGCAGACCCAAGTAGCTGAACCCATTCACCCCTCTCTGCCCACCCTTGTCTCCTCACCAGGTGATAGGTAGCACACATTGCCTGCTCAAGGCAAAACATGTTAGAAATGTAGAGCACTCAAACATGCCACTGACCTATACCTATACTTCATATGAGAAAGTAGGAAGAGAAGCCAGGGAAGTAATTGAGCTAGAAATAACTCAATTGATGGGCATCCTACACCCAAAGCCCACCAGGTGCCCACGCCTGCTAGGGTAAGGTAATGGAGGCTTGCTGGCAACTAATGATGCATGTCAACATCTCAGAAAGTTTTGGCAGAAGGCTGCTTACAGGCTTTGAAATGATTGGGAATGTTTAGCTGAAAATAAATGCCTTTCTCTCACTTGCACTCCATGCCTTTAAGCTCCCAAGGTATGGCTGTGCTGCTGCTCAGAGTAGTGAAGGTTTTGCAGTGCTCCCCAGCCGCCCATGCCTGGAAACACAGAGCAGCCACCCCCACACCTCTGCAAAAGATAATCAGTAGCACTGGAACCTGGCTAAGATTTGACAGAATGAAGATCTGGCATCTAAACACAGGGCATTCATTGGCTCCAGCACCTGAGCTCTGTCTGTGAGGTGGGTTTCAAGGTCACAATAAATTCAGAATGACCTCAGAGATCAGGACACCCTGCCTGTGACCCAACTCCCATTTACTCAGCTTCCATGCCACTTTTATGCTACTCTTCCTACAGACCAGCCTCTTGCTGGGACAGCAACACAAAGGTGTGAGGTGACATTTGAATCCTCTAAGTGCACAGGTGGTGACCGCACACCACCCTCAAGCTAGATAGTAACAGTCGCGACTATATTTAGGGACAGAAATTAGCACAGGCTTCTGTAGGGACTCCAAGTACTGGCACAGGGGCTCTTTGCATTGCACCAGGAGCCTATTAGCAAAATAGAAGTTGCTCCTGGCCAACTGGCAACACAATCACTTGGAACTTCAGCCTGGGAGAGAGCAGCCTCTGATCATGAAAGAGCCACACCCTTGCGGTCAGCCAAAGGATGGACTGAATCCAACTGCCTGTGCGTCTATATCTTTGCTGGGGGTCAGTTACTAAATTGCTATCATGGATAACCAGCCACAGCCCTAGTCTGAGACCGAAAGTGTGCCACTGGGGGCAGGTGGGGAAGTGGAGTATCTATCACTCACAGGAGCTGGGCAGGCATCCTAGTTCACAAGAGGTGCTAAGAGACCATGTGGCCCAGGTCTCAGTTCCCAAACGGCCTCAAGTTTCAAATTTTGAAATTATCTGCAAAAGAATTATATACACAGTCACCAAGATACCCTGATAAGGGCAAAGGAAAGTGACATTCAAGGTGAAACTTGAAAATAGCTGCTTCTTACTGGACGACACTGATGGGAGTAAATTAAAATAATAATGACAGACACTTCTGTAGTGTATACAGTTCTAAGAGTTGAGGGCCCCTTCTAAGACTTGCATTTAACTCTCACAAAAACCCTAAGTCCATTTGATAGATTAAGTAACTTAGGTACAGAAAGCAAAGACCAAATAACATGCCCCAAATCACACAGCTTATAAGATCACACAGCTAATGAAGTGTTGGATTAGGATTTGAACTCAAGTTGTCTGGGTTCCAGAGTCACTATACTTACCTACTATGAGCTACTATGAAGTACTTACCTACTATTTAAAAAATAAATCCTCGGTAACAGCACAATCAAACTGTAATTTTATAGGTTATAAAGTAGTCACCTCTTAGCATGGAAACACTTAGCATTTCACCATTTTTTAATATCCCAGGAGTCTCTAAAAATGGAAGAAACTCAGGCTCTCTAAAAGGTCTCAGGCCAGTCTAGCAACAACTGGGCTTCTTCATGAGGATTGCGCCTACTCTAGAGAGTTCTCTAGAATACTCTAGTAATTCAAGTTCTGGTTGAGGCTGCTAGAGACCCCATCAGTGGGCCTCCTCCTGTGCTATGGTCAGCCTTCATTTGGTCATGGCCACTTCTCAACCCAAAGCTCTCAAACTAAGAATCTAGGGAGTTTGTCTCTAAAACTGGTAATGCCAAGGCCCCCAAGGGCTTTCATTTTGTCCCAGCCCCTCCAAGAGAGTAGCAGCATCGGGGGGCAGTGCCAGGCACCCAGCCCAGATACTGGGAGGCTCGGATACCTGAGCTAAGAAAGAAAAAGGTAGTTCTTTAAAGCTGGCAGTTGAGTTGTGATATTTAATAGAGTCCTAGATATGCTAGAGAAGAACAGTGTGTACAATTCGTAATTGATAGATTGACAGTAGGGTTTATTGACTCAAAAACCTATCTACTGACCCTCCCTGAGAAGGCACTGTGCTAGGCACTATGGGAATGGAGATAATTGAGACATGAGAGCCCAGAACAGGGGCACAAACACACTAACACATCACTCTATCACAGTGTGGTTGGCAGAGTAGATCATGGCAGGGCTGAGTGCTATGAGACCCCACTTCGTTCTGGAGAGGGAATGTGTGGAAGCCTCCTTAGGGAGCTGACATTTGCAGGCAGCCTCTAAAGATGAGCAGACATTGACTTAGCCAAGCAGAGAGCTGAGAGAATGACAAAGAGAATCCCCAAATACCATTGGACCCAAGCTTCCTGTTAAGTAGTTAATTTAATTAATATTTACTGAGCACTATTATATGACTAATGCTTGACTAGAATTCCTTTTTCTTGTTGTTTTATTTAAATTCAAGTTAGTTAACATATAGTGTATTATTAGTTTCAGGGGTAGAATTTAGTGATTCATCAGTTGCATTTAATACCCAGTGTTCATCACTTTAAGTGCTCTCCTTAATGCCCATCACCCAGTTAGCCCATCCCCCAACCCACTTCCCCTACACCAACCCTCAGTTTGTTTCCTAGGGTTTAGCCTCTCTTACGGTTTGTCTCCCTTTCTGTTTTCATCTTATTTTATTTTTCCTTCCCTTCCCCTATTTTCATTATATATATATATATCATATCTTCTTATCCATTCTTCTATTGATGGTATCTGGGCTCTTATAGTGGCCATTGTGGACATTACTGTTACAAATATTGGGGTGCGGTGCCCCTTCAAATCACTGTGTTTGTATCCTTTGGATGAATACCTAGTAGTGCAATTGCTGAGTCATAGGATAGTTCCATTTTTAATTTTTTGAGGGATTTCCATACGATTTTCCAGAGTGGCTGCACCAGCTTGCATTCCCACCAGCAGTGTAAAAGGGTTCCCCCTTCTCTGCATCCCTGACAACATCTGTTGTTTCCTGACTTAATTTTAGCCATTCTGACCAGCATGAGGTGGTATCTCATAGTGGTTTTGATTTGTATTTCCCTGATGCCGAGTGATTGAGCATTTTTTCATGTGTCTGTTGGCCATTTGTATGTCTTCTATGGAGAAATGTCTGTTCATGTCTTCTGCCTGTTTCTTGACTGGATTTTTGTTTTTTAGGTGTTGTTTGATATGTTTTTTATAAATTTTGGATACTAGTCCTTTATCTGATATGTCATTTGTGAATATCTTCTCCCATTCCATTTAGCCCTTTGCTGTGCAAAAGCTTTTTACCCTGATGAAATCCCAATGGCTCAGTTTTGCTTTTGTTTCCCTTGCCTTTGGAGATGTGTCTAGCAAAAAGTTGCTGCAGCAGAGGTCAAAGAGGTTACTGCTTATGTTCTCCTCTAGGAGTTTGATGAATTCCTATCGTATATGTAGGTCTTTGATCCATTTTGAGTTTATTTTTGTGTAAGGTATAAGAAAGGGGTCCAGTTTCATTCTTCTGCATGTGGCTGTCCAATTTTCCCAATGCCATTTGTTAAAGAGACTGTCTTTTTTCCATTGGGTATTCTTTCCTGCTTTAACAAAGATTAGTTGACCATAGAGTTGAGGGTCCATTTCTGTATTCTCTATTCTCTTCCATTGATCTATGTGTCTGTTTTTGTGCCAGTACCACACTGTCTTGATTACAGCTTTGTAATAGAGCTTGAAGTCTGGAATTGCTTGGATGCTTGGATGCCTCCAGCTTTGGTTTTCTTTTTCAATATTCCTTGGGCTATTCAAGGTCTTTTCTGCTTCCATACAAATTTTGGGATTGTTTGTTCCAGCTCTGTGAAAAATGTTGATGATATTTTGGGCACCTAGGTGGTTCAGTTGGTTAAGCATCTGCCTTCGGCTCAGGCCTGATCCCAGGCTCCTGGCATCCTGGCATCAAGTCCAGCATTGGGCTCCCTGCTCAGTAGGAAGTTTGTGTCTCCCTCTCCCTCTGCCCCTCCCCTCTGTTTATACTGTCTCTCAAATAAATTAGTGAAATCTTTTTTTAATGTTGATGGTATTTTGAGAGGGATTGCATTAAATGTTTACATGTTTAAATGTTTACATTGCTTTGGATAGTATAGATTTATTTATTTATTTATTTATTTATTTATTTATTTATTTATGAGACAGAGCACAAGGGGGGGAGGGGCAGAGGGAGAAGCAGATTCTCCACTGAACAGGGAGCGTGATGTGAGACTTGATCCCAGGACCCTAAGATCATGAGATCATAACCTGAGCTGAAGGCAAACACTTAACATCCTGAGCCACCCAGATGCCCTTAGTATGGACATTTTTACAATATTTGTTCTTCCAGTCCATGAACATAGAACGTTTTTTAATTTCTTTGTGTCTTCCTCAATTTTTTTTACAAGTACTCTATAGTTTTCAGAGTACAGGTTTTTTACCTCTTTGGTTAGGTTTATTCCTAGGTATCTTAAGGTTTTTGGTACAGTTGTGAGCAAGATTAATTGATTTCTCTTTCTGCTGCTTCATTGTTGGTATACACAAATGCAACAGACTTTTGTGTGCCAATTTTATATCCTGCGACTTTACTGAATTCCTGTTATCAGCTCTAGCAATTTTGGGGGGTTTTCTGCATAGAGTATCGTGTCATCTGCAAAGAGTGAAGGTTTGACTTCTTCTTTGCCAATCTGGACGCCCTTTATTTCTTTTTATTGTCTGATTGCTGAGGCTAGGGCTTCCAGTACTATGTTGAACAACGGTGGTGAGAGTGGACATCCCTATCATGTTCCTGACCTTAGGGGAAAAGCTCTCAGTTTTTCCCCATTGAGGATGATATTAGCTATAGGTCTTTCATATATGGCCTTTAAGGTGTTGAGTGTGTTCCCTCTATACCTACTTTGTTGAGGGTTTTTATCAAGAAAGGATGGTGTATTTTGTCAAGTGCTTTTTCTGCATCTATTGAGAAGACCATGTGATTCTTGTCCATTCTTGTATTAATGTGGTATATCACAGTAATTGATTTGTGGATGTTGAACCACACCTGCAGCCCAGGAATAAATCCTACTTGATCATGCTGAGTAATCCTTTTAATGTACTATTGGGTCCTGTTCAGCTAGTATCTTGTAGAGAATTTTTACACTTATGTTCATCAGGGATATTGGTGTGTATTCTCATTTGTAGTGGGGTCTTTGTCTAGTTTGGGATCAAGGTAATGCTGGCCTCTTAGAATGAGTTTGGAAGTTTTCCTTCCACTTGTATTTTTTTGAACAGTTTCAGAAGAATAGGTATTAATTCTTCTTTAAATGGTTGGTAGAATTCCCCTGGGAGGGGCCATATGGCCCTGGACTCTGGTTTGTTGGGAGATGTTTGATGACTGATTATATTTCTTTGCTGGTTATGGGTCTGTTCAGGTTTTCTATTTCTTCCTGTTTAATTTTGGTCATTTATATTTTTCTAGGAATTAATCCATTTCTTCCAGATTGCCTAATTTATTGGCATATAATTGCTCATAATATTCTCTTATAATTGTTTGTGTTTCTTTGGTGTTGGTTGTGATCTCTCCTCTTTCATTCATGATTTTATTTGTTTGGGTCCTTTTTCTTTTCTTTTTGATAAGTCTGGCTAGGGGGTTATCAATCTTGTTAATTCTTTCAAAGAACCAGCTCCTAGTTTTGTTGATCTATTCTACGTTTTTTTTTTTTTTTTAATTTTTATTTATTTATGATAGTCACACAGAGAGAGAGAGAGAGGCAGAGACATAGGCAGAGGGAGAAGCAGGCTCCATGCACCGGGAGCCCGATGTGGGATTCAATCCCGGGTCTCCAGGATCGCGCCCCGGGCCAAAGGCAGGCGCTAAACCGCTGCGCCACCCAGGGATCCCTATTCTACGTTTTTATTTCTATATCATTGATTTCTGCTCCAATCTTTACAATTTCTCTTCTACTGGATTTAGGCTTTATTTGCTGTTCTTTTTCCAGTTCCTTTAGGTGTAGGGTTATCTGTGTATTTGTGATGTTTCTTGCTTCTTGAGGAAGGCCTATATTGCTATATACTTTCCTCTTAGGACCATCTTTGCTACATCCCAAAGGTTTTTTTTTTTTTTTTTTATCCCAAAAGTTTTGAACTGTTGTATTTTCATTTTCATTTGCTTCCATGTATTTTTTTTTTTTTTTTGAAAAGCACTTGTTAGCTTTTAATGAACCTCCCCCTATGTGGCTTCAAGCTACTAGAACGCAAGCGCCCCCCACACCCTTTATCTTCTCCTCAGCTCTTCTACTGAAGAATTTGGCCTTCACGATGACAGGCTGTTTTGGGAGCTTTCCCTTTCCCAAAACTTTGTAGTAGCCCGATCGCACCACATCGATAATAGGAGCAGCTCCAGTCTTGTTTTTGGCAGCATTTACCCGTGTCTGCTCACTGACTAAGGTCCACAGTTTATCAAGGTTGACAGTTGGGCAGAAGCTCTGGTTCCTCTTTAAGTGGTAATGTCTCATACCGACTTTTCCGAAGTAACCTGGGTGATATTTGTCGAAGTTGATCCTGTGATGATGCATGCCACCAGCATTACCCCGGCCTCCTGGGTGCTTCCGGTGTTTGCCGATGCGGCCGTGGCCATGGCTCACGTGGCCCCGAAGTTTCCGGGTCTTCCTCAGTCTGGATCTGCTTCCATGTATTTTTTTAAGTTCTTCTTTAATTTCCAGTTGACCCACTCATTCTTTAGTAGGATATTCTTTAACCTCTATGTATTGTGGTCCTTCCAAACTTTTTCTTGTGGTCGACTTCATTTCATAACATTTGGTCTGAAAATATACATGATATGATCTCAATCTTTTTGTACCACTTGAGTCCTGATTTATGACCAAGTATGTGATCTATTCTGGAGAATTTTTTATGTGCACTCAAAAATAATATGTATTCTGCTGCTTTAGAATAAGATACTCTGAATATATCTGTTAGGTCTATCTGGACCAGTGTGTCATTCAAAGCCCTTGTTTCTTTGTTGATTATCTGCTTGGATTATCTGTCCATTGCTATGAGAGGGGTGTTAAAGTCCCCTACTGTTATTGTATTATTATCAATGAGTTTCTTTAAATTTATTGTTAATTGATTTATATATTTGGCTTCTCCCAAGGTAGGGGCACAAATATTTGTAACTGTTAGATTTTCTTTTTTTTTTTTTTTTTTTACTGTTAGATTTTCTTGTTGCGTAGACCCCTTTATTATGATATAGTGTCCTTTCTCATCTCTTATTACAGTCTTTGGTTTAAAATTTAGTTTGTCTGATATAAAGATGGCTATTCCAACTTTCTTTTGTTTTTGTTTTTGTTTTTGTTTTTGTTTTCCAACTTTCTTTTGACATCCAGTAGCATGATAAATGGTTCTCCACTCCCTCACTTTCAATCTGGAGGTGTCTTTGGGTCTAAAATGAGTCTCTTGTAGGCAATATATCAATGTCTTGTTTTTTTAAACCATTCTGATCCCCTGTGTCTTTTGATTGGAGCATTTAGTCTGTTTACATTCAGAGTAGTTATTGAGTGCTATGAATTTAGTGCCTTTGTATTACTTGTAAAGTCACTCTGCCTGTAGATTGTTCCTTTATAGTCCTTGTTACTTTTGGTCTCTCTTTCCCACTCAAAGGGACCCCTTTTGTATTTATTATGGGGCTGGCTTGGTGTTCATGAACTCTGTTAGGTTTTGTCTTGGAAACTCTTTATCTCTCCTATTCTGAATGACAGCTTTCCTGGATAAAGTATTCTTGGCTGCATATTTTTCCCATTTAGCACATGAATATATCTTGCCAATCCTTTGTGGCCTGCCTGGTCTCTGTGTATATGTCTGCTGCCAGCCTTGTGTCTTCTACCCTTGTAGGTTAAGGACTTTTTATCCCGAGCAGTTCTCAGGATTCTCTCTTTATATTTGTACTTTAGAAGTTTCACTATAATATGTCTGGTGTTGACCTGTTTTTGTTGATTTTGAGGAAGGCCTATATTGCTATATACTTTCCTCTTAGGACCATCTTTGCTACATCCCAAAGGTTTTCAACTCTTGTGTTTTCATTTTCACTTGCTTCCATGTATTTTTTAAGTTCTCTGTGCCTCTTGGACTTGAATAGGGAAAGTTAGGGAAATTCTGAGGTATAATTTGTTCAAATAAACCATCTCCCCTTTTCCCCCACTTTTCCTCTTCTGGGACTCCTGTGATTCAGATATTATTTTGCTTTATGGAATCACTGAGTTCCCTAAGTCTACCTTCATTATCTAAGAGTTTCATTTCCCTCTTCTTTTCATCTTCATTATTTTCCATAATTTTATCTTCTATATCACCTATCCTTTCCTCTGCTTCTTCAGGTCTTGTAGTGATTACATCTAGTCAGTTTTTCACCTCAATTATAGCATTTTTTATTTCAGCCTGACTAGTTTTTAGGCCTTTTATTATCTCTGCAGCAGGGGTTTTTCTGCTGTCTTCTCTGCTTTTTTCAAGTCCAGCTAGTGGTCTTGTAACCATCAATCTAAATTCTTGTTCAGATATTTTGCTTATATCTGCTTTGAGCAAGTCCCCAGCTGTGATATCTTCCTCACCTTTCTTTTGGGGAGAATTTCTCTGTCTTGTCATTTTGGCTAAGTTTCTATATTTTATGTATTAGAAAAGCTTGTTTGTTTCCTGCATTTCAGAGTAATGCTATATTAAAAGAGATCATATACTGTTCAGGGCCTGGCAGTTCAGGAAATGTTTCTGCTGGTATATGCTGTGTACACTCTGCTGTTGCATTTTGGCTATTCTTTCCCACTGGACTGTCCTCTACAGAAGTCCTCCTGCTTGTGGTGGGGGGTGTTTGGACCTTTAAGTAGGTGTGTTTTGATTTATTTAAGATAAGCCTCACATCTGCTACATTCTCTCCCTTAAATTGCGCAGATTGTTTTCTTAATCCTCAGATCATATTCCTAGTTGTTCAAATATTTCGATGTTGATCTACCTGTGTTCAAGGGATGAGGCAAGTTCCCCCTACTACTCTGCCATCTTAACTCCTCCCCTTCTTGACTGTAATTCTTAAAAATGGGAGAGACCTACCTGGAATTCTTCATAAATATTTTAAAACGATAAAGAATTAGGTATTTCTCAACTCTAATGCATGATTATCTTCAGAATCTAAACTCAGCAGAGGCCATAGGGCAAATGCAGAATTGTGCACATGTGCACACACACACAACCTCCTTGAAGATGGGGACAATAGAGATCTTTCAGAGCATTTCCATCTTTGAACTTGATTCTCTTCCTACTCTGACTCCTTGGATTATATCTGTTGGGTTGGCATCCTTTTGAAGGATTGTTAGCAACAGATTCATATTCCCATTGGGGCCTTAGGATATGCCTGATCCCCCTCAGGGTGGCTGTGATCAGAAACAGATGCCTACCAAATGCAATCACGGTGAGGCTACCATGCCATCTTTAGGGATGTTGAATGCCGGTCTCACTCTTGTTTTCTATCCCTTTATTGCCCTCAAATACTATAGAAAAAAATCTGCTTATAAGAGGAGGCCAACCAGGCACTACACTTCACTAAAGCTTCCAAGCCTAGAGCAGGCTGGAGCTGCCAGAAATACCCTTAAATGAAATGTAGAGTTTTAACTAACACCTATAATTGGATACTTTTATTACTGAGTTGACATCATGTTTATGACAATAACTAACTGGAAAATCTTTAATTATCTACACATGACTAGAAAATTCTGGGGACCTGCTCTAAACATACTTGAAGGCAGAAGGGAACTAGCTCTACAAAATAGATTAAAGCAGGTTGTGGGGAAAAGAATTAAGTTGGTTTGTCCTTGTGTTCTCCAAAGTTCTGCCCTTACAATGTAATGTTTACCTAGTTTCCCCAAGAATTCTCAATATTTTACTAGCCCAGCAGGTTGAAAGATGTCATCAGCACAGTGTCTAGCTGGACTCAAATCCTGTTTCTGTACTATAGATTTGTATAAAATTAGGCAGGGTCTTTACCCTCTGTGTGCCTTGATTCACTTATTGGTAAAATATGAGTAATCCTAGAATGGATCTCATGAAGCTGTTATGAAGACTCAATATCTTCAAAGAGTTTAGAACAGGGTCTGGCATATAGTATATGTCAATCATTGATAGCTAATATCATCATCCTAACCAATAGAGACCTTGAAATTAATCAAGGTCATCAACCTCTAAAGAAAAAGAGAAAAAGGTTGGTAAGCATTTGGAATCTTGCTGTAGTTAGAACAAGATCGTTGCCACTATAAGTGAGTCCCTTCCAGGGGCAGCAAAATCTTCTTTTACAGATTTCTGCCTGGAGGACCCAGTTCAATGCCTGATCATAGTCATTGCCAAGAAAGGCTTGTTAATCAAATGAATGAAGGAGAGAATAAATGAATGCCTCCTCTGCCTATGCCCTGGCCACTTTGATCTGGCCCCAAAGCAGGGGCCAGGTAAATGGTAACAGTCTTTCATCTCTCTTTACTCTCAAGCAAGGAGCCTTCTGAATCTCCTGGGCTCTTCAGAAAACTCTTCCCAGCATGAGTTTCTCACTCTAACCTCTGATGACTGAGAGTAGACTGATTGCCCTGAGCAGTGAATCTCAAACTTCAGTGGGGATCAGAATTGCCTAGAGTGCTTTTCAAAACACAGATTATTGGGCCAACCCCAGAGTTTCTTATTTCATGTATCTGGGCCAAGAATTTACATTTCCAATAATTTCCAGATGATGCTGATGTTGCTGGTCCTGGAACCACACCTTAAGAAACATTGTTCTAAAGCATGGATTTGATTCTATTATCACTGCTTAAAAATCTCAGAGTTCCCTTAAGTCCATGAACTAAAACTACTAAATAAAGTCCATACTCGGGATCCCTGGGTGGCGTAGCGGTTTGGTGCCTGCCTTTGGCCCAGGGCGCGATCCTGGAGACCCGGGATCGAGTCCCAAGTCGGGCTCCCGGTGCATGGAGCCTGCTTCTCCCTCTGCCTGTGTCTCTGCCTCTCTCTCTCTCTCTCTCTCTCTCTATCTCTCTGTGACTATCATAAATAAAATAAAAATTAAAAAAATAATAATAAAGTCCATACTCCTTAGTCATGAGCTTTCTAACTGAGCTCCAATCCATTTCCTGCCACTCCCTTCTATTCTCTAACATACTGAGCTACTCTTTATTTTGTGAACACTCCAATGGCCTTGCCTCTGCACTGTTTGTTCCCTCTGCCTGCGGTGCCTTTCTCTCTGCTGACAAAGTCCTACTTGAAGACCTGATCCAAATGACAGCCTCTGTATCATTTTCTCTGAGTCCCTCCAGGCATGTTGTGTGACGACAGCCCACTGTACATGCCCCCACTATTGCCCTTGTGTACCATCTTTTAGGCCTGTTATGTTATCTATTATGTTACTGGACTGTCATTGCCCTATAGTCATGGCAATGTATTATTTCTATTTGATGCTCAAAGCCCAGCACAGTGCTTGCCAAAAGGGCAACTTTAGTATTCATTCACATATGACAAATAAGTAAATTCCAGACTGCAGTTGCCCCAATTGATATCTGTAGCCTGATCCACAGATATTTAATATGTTATTCAGCTATCATAGTAGTAATGTTGCATAACACTCTCTCCCTCTCTTATGCTTGCTCTAACAACAGGTATTCCTTTTTCTTGCTCAGCTAGGGCAGCTGTGCTTCAGGCAGCAGTTTGGCTGGGCGGGGCTGCAAGCTGCAGATTAGGTTCAGATTTTCTCTACACATTTCCTCATTCTGGGACCAGGAGCTACATGAGACATGTTCTTCTCATAATAAATCACAAGACATAAGAGGTCAAGCCAAATCATGCAAGCACATTTATAGACTCTGGTCATATCATGTCTGTTAATATTACTTTGGCCAAAACAAGTCACATCATCAAGACCAACATCAATAGTGGGGGAATATACTCTACCTTCACCATGTCAACAAAGCCAATGGCAAGTTATATGGAAGTATAATTTCATAACAGGGAGCCAACTGGGAATTGGGAAAGAAGAACTAGGAATAATAATCCACCCTACCAAATGTACTTTTTCCCATTTTGGGGCCTCAGCCATCCATTTATCTATTCAGATAATACCATTGCATCCCAGATACCAAGTACATCTCTCTTGCTAACCCTGGACATTGGGTAAGTTATTTCTGGAGCTCAACTTCTGCATCCACAAGATAGAGCAAGCCAAGCAATGGTCCAGAAAACCAGTGGTATCTGCCCTCTTGATAAGAAACAGAAAAATTGCATCCCAGATATTTCTATTACATTTCTTAAGAAAATGATTGGCACTGCTTATTCTAAATTGTTTTGGAGATGGGGTTTTGGGTTTATATTTTTTTTAATTTGTGTTTTTATTGCATTGTGTTTAAGAGGTGTCTAATTATTTTTAAATCTCACTTGAACTTCAGCCATGCCTGCAGTCGTTCAAGTACTTAAAAAGTCATCTGAAATAATAGATTATCCAAAATAACGTGCCATGTTATGGCTTAAGGGTGATTCTAGGTGGTCCGATGATTTACAGACTGTGGTATGGTCAAGCCCAGCGGGAAGTGTCCATTAGGATGGCAGAGAGAATTAAGAAATCAAAGGCCTCAGACAAAGATGTGTTCTTGTATCCAGGGCCATGAGATAGAAACTCTCCTGTTACAGTACTATATATAGTGCTTGTGTCCTCTGAAAGTAAGATTTTTTTTACAGAGTGTTAGGGATTTCATCTGGGCAGAGGACACTATGACCTGTTCTCTGATGGTTAGAGCAGACCAACCCACTTCCTAGAGTGGTAACTGGAGCTGATGAATTTATTCTTGCCTCACTGCTTCATCCTTGAACTCTTGTGTGCTATAGACCTGGAAACCCCAGAAGAGCTGGACTCAGCCACTGAATTCTTTTAAATTATCATTTGCAAAGTCATTATATTTATTAGTGGAAGCCCCCATAGTTAGAGAAATACCACTCCAACCTGTTGTGTTAGAAAATACGATTTCCATCTTTCATTAATAAAAATGTTACAGACCATGACATTTCTCTTTATCAGTCTAGTTTTTCCATTCATTATGGTACTTTCCTTGAGATAGAAGCCACATTCACTGTGATTTTACCTACTACCTAATCTAGAGGGCAAAAAGCAGTCCTGCCTAAACCAGCAGAAGGGAGCCCTTAAGAAGACAGTTACCATGGAAATGGGAGAAAAGGCAGGAAGCCCCCATTCCACTCTCTACACACCCATACATATGTTCTATTGCTAAGAATTACATTACATGATAGGTCTTTGACAGGGCAATGACCTCTCAAAGTTTGCCGTGTCCCTACTCTCTGAGCTTTGCAGAGACATGTAGCAGCACGTAGCACACCCCCAGTCAGTGAACCTTGCCTCTCTCCACTACACAGCCTCCCACCTGCTTTTGAAAGCCAGCCAAGAAATCATCCAGTATCCACATAGATTGCCAAAGAACAGAGGCAGATGCTCTACGAGAGCAGGCAACAGAGTCCAAAGAACCCCAGAGTTAGGAAACAGGGGTTGTGGCCCTACCGCATTCTGCTGCACTCAGCCCCCTTTCTGATCTCCTCCTCAACGTAAGTTTTTCCACATTCTACTCTAGGTGAACCCATTGTTTGATTCTTTCCAAATTTAACACAATTTGTAATTATTTTCGTTTTATGTGCTCTTAGTCTGTGCTGCCCACCAGAATATAAACTTATTTTGGCCATTGTATTCCTAGCACCAGGTATGCAATGATAATGATATATTATCAGCACTCAGTAAATAGCCATTTAGTGAATGAATGATATCCAATCATCTAGTTTCTAGTTTTAACATTCTATGACTTTTCATTTAGCCAAAACAAAAATAAAAAAACAAATAACAATTATATGCAAGAAAAATCAGCATTTTTGCTGTAGTTCTCAGGGAAGAAATGGGGAGATGGATGATTAAGTAGAAAATCCCCTGTTCATCAGCTGCTCCTTCTTATAATGTCTTTTCTAACCTCATAGAGAGCAATTTATTGTTTTATATATTTGTAATTTTTAAATACTCTGGGAAATTATTGTGAGCACAGAAATTGGAGAGTCTTTCTTATCTTTTGGGCACTTTCTTATCTTCTGAGTATCTCTTACCTGATCTGATAAATCATTTTAATTAACTTTTAGGTACATAGTTTAGCTTACTAACCAAGTCTAGATTAGTTTTCCACTTTTATTATGTCAGCAGAGTTTTTGCCTGATTTCTGCCCAGTCTGTCGACCCCAGAGAGGTCTCTGAATGAGAGATCAAATGAAACCTAGAAGCATAAAAATAATTAAAATATCCCTACAGACTGAAGTAGTTTAATTTTTCTTGTGTTAGCAGAAACCATCTGGGCAAAGCCACTATAACTGACTGCCATTAGCCACTTTTTTTCACTATCATATTTAAGTAAGATGGTGCTGATGGTTGGTCAGTGGTCCTAGTGTCCATCCTTATGTCACATCATAGCCCTTCAATTGGCATCATACTGAGCCATCCCAAGCTAATGGACAAACACAGATAACTGCAGGTTATGTTTCCTCACCCCCACACTCTTATCTCTTCTGTTATTTGGTGGCTTTGCCAGAGTTTTTATCTGCTCTTTGCTTATTTGTTTTCCAAATAGATAAGCTTATGTATATGGCACTTGCTCCTTATAGTTGCTCCTGACGCAGAAGTGGAAAGCCCAGTCTCCTGGAAATATCTCCTCCAAAAACATATAGATTTGATCCTCTGTGCTGGCCTCCAGATAACTTCTAGCCGGAGCAAATATATCCACATAGCATCAGATGTTTATGGCCAAATTTAAGGCAAATCCTGGTGGTTTTGTTTAGAGCTTTTTCCTAAACTGCCCTCTTTCCAGGCATATTTTCCATCTTCCTTCATTCTAATCAGATCTAATTTTGCCTTGTTCCCCATGCAAGATTTGTGCTTTTTTGGATCCTTGCCTCCTGAATGTTCATCCCTTGTGGCTTTTTGAAACCCGGGGCCATGAAGTTTCCCTAGGGCTGTAGGAATCCCGGTGAACAACTTGGGCCCCAGATTTTGGGTGGGGCCTGGTTATAGAGTAAGTATTTGTGTCCCCCCAAAATTCCTATATTGAAATCCTAACCCCTAATGTGAATGGTATTAGGAGATGGGACCTTTGGGAAGTAATTAGTTCATGAAAGTAGAGTCTTCATGAATGGGATTAGTGCCTTCCTAAGAAGACACAGGAGAGTTTTTTGCTCCCCATTTGCAGATACAACAAGAAGATAACCATCTGCAGACCAGGAAGCAGCCCCTTGCCGACACTAAATCTGCCAGCACATTGATCTTGGACCTCCCAGCCTCCAGAACTGTGACCAATAAATGTATATTGTTTAAGCCACCAAATTTGCAGGATTTGTTACAGCAGCCCAAACTGACTACAACAAGGTGGCTTAGAGCACTAGTGGAAGCAGTGTTGTTGTGAGAACAGATGAGTAAATGCAGACAGTAGCCAGCCTCCTTTCCCACCAGAAACCCTGGAATCCATGCCTGCTCATCCCATAGAGCCTCTGCCAGGCCTTCATGGAACCAGGCCAAGTCGTCAGCAATGGGCCAGGCCCAGCTACCTTGAGTCAGTTGGATCACAGCAAGGCCCTGCCCAAATCTGTGCCCCCTCCCACACTCTTTGTCCGGGCAGACTTTTGTGGGGGTATGTTGGCCAGCAGCCTGGTATAGCTTTCACATGTGGGTCTCCCTGTAGGAATCAACAATCACCAACCTCTTGGCTCTGTGGATGGGGACACTAAGAAGCTCTGCTCTCAGCCTCCCCAGGACAATCATGGCCCAAAGACCAATACAATCTCTAGCTCTTGCAGGGATCCAGACAAATTGGGCTGGTGACTGTATGAGAGGGGAAAGCTGTGTTTTCACTGTGGCAATGTGAGGAAGGGGAGAGCTTAACCCAGGACAAGGTAAGTTCTCCTATAAGGCCCCCTCTGCCTCAGGAAGTAAGTATGATCTGCCCTCAAGGCAACTCCTTCTTCAGACAAAGAGGCAGAACTGACCTGGGTTCTGCTCATTCTCCTCTCCTTGATAACCTGCTGCCCCTGTAGATCCTCAGGATAATGTCCAGCCCCAGCCACTATTCCTCAAAGCCAATGGGAAAGCAGCATCCCCAAACCTGCGCTTGGGACTGAAACCAGTAGGGCTACCCAAGGGACAAATTTGCAAATGGCCAGGCCTAAGGAGTCAGATGACTCAGAAAGGAATCCAGGGAGACAGGCCGTCAACTTAGAGATTTACCTGTGCTCACAAACAGAAAACAGAGGCTGCGTAACCACAAACAGGGCAAAAGAAAGCAAAAACTTGTAGGACAATGAAAGTCAGGCATGGAGCAAACAGAGGCAAGGCTGTCCCAAATGGGTAGTGTGGGTGGCTCATAACAAACCCTAGAGAGACCTAACATCTCTCTCTCTGAAATTCTGGAATGCTTCCATTGGCTTAGGTCAGGGTCCTAAAGGGGTAGCTTCCCTGGACAGAAGGACCCCATCAGCCCACTCTTGAGAAAACAACATTCAATTTCAAATACTGATTGAGCACCACCGTATACTGGGAGCTGTGCCAGGCACTGGGATATAGCTGTGAATATGACTGACCTACTCCTGTCCTCATAGCTTCCACATGGTAGAAAGTATAGACACGGTGCTAGTAGTTATAGGTGCAGTGAGCATTGCAAACAAGTTCAGTTAGCAAAGAAAATAACATTTTTCAACACTTCTTCACTGAATTCCTTAATGAAGAGAATTTAAAAATAGGTATCAGACTTAGGAACTATCCATCCTTAGTCCCATGAGAAGTTTAAAAAAAAAAAAAGTTATTTTAAGGGGAGTACTGACTTCATGGTGGTTTGCCCTGAACATTTATCCTAACATTTCCTAGCTGCTCAATAACTCATTTCAGTTTTATCATCTAGAAATACCTAAATCCTTCTTGAACTACTTGATTCTGTTATAGCATTGCTAGGTTCAATATTTCTTATTAATTTATTCCAATCCTGGGATGCCTGGGTAGCTCAGTGGTTGAGCATCTGCCTTAGGCTCAGGGTGTGATCCCTGGTTGGAGGATGGAGTCCCACATTGGGCTCCCTGTGACAAGTCTGCTTCTCCCTCTGCCTATGTCTCTGCCTCTCTCTGTGTGTCTCTCACAAATAAATAATCTTTTAAAAAAATTTACTCCTAGTCTCTCAGTCTTTATCTTTCTGTTTGGGAGACCCCTTATCTCCTTACTGGATCTTCTAGAAACTCCTCTCTTTCCTTCACAACTTACTCTCCTCCCCTGGGTTTTTGCCATCCCCATTAGGTCATGCCTGAGTGGGGTGGTCAGAAATGGTAGAAAACCTAGTTTTGCTGCCAATGCCCTTTGCCAGAATCTGCCCACATCCTCCCCTGGCCAAGAGCAGCCCCTTCCCTGCTTGCTCCTACAGGCCTAAGAAGGACACAGCCAGTGCCTGCCCCTGCAGGCTGAAAGTCCTCATTAATAATATCTTTCTTGGGCCTAGGTTTCCTAGTTTCCAGAGCTCTTTCACAGACATTTTCTCATATAATACAACAGTATTGAGAAGTAGACAAGAGAGATGCTAGCATCCCTATGCCAAGTTTCACAAAGCTTAAATTAATCGCCCAGCATCATAAAACTACCAGTGACAGATGCAGAAATTGAACTCAGGTCTCCTGGTTCAATGCTGGAGGCTAGAATTCCAAGATCAAGGTGTCCACAGATTTGGTTTCCTCTGAAGCCTCTCTCCTTGGTTTGCAGATGGCTATCTTCTTGCTGTGTCCTCACATGGTCATCCCTCTGTGTTTGACCTGTGTCCTAATGTCATCCTCTTATATAGACACCAGTCATAATGAATTACAGCTTACATTAATGTATCTATTTTAACTTAAATACCACTTTTTAAAACGATTTTATTTGTTTGTTTGTTTGTTTGTTTGTTTGTTTATGAGAGACGCAGAGAGAGAGGCAGGGACACAGGCAGAGGGAGAAGCAGGCTCCCCACGGGGAGCTTGATGTGCGACTCAATCCCAGGACCCTGGAATCAAGACCTGAACCAAGGGCAGATGCTCAACCACTGAGCCACCCAGGTATCCCTAAATACAACTTTAAAGGCCCTATTTTCAAATACAGTAACATAAGGTACTAGGGGTTAGGGCTTCAACATATAAACTGAGAGGATAAGGATATAACTCAGCCATAACAATGAGTGACAGAAGAATGTATTCATAGATGCATAGGGAAAGGAATGTTATGACAATTATCTGGATGTTAAAGGATGAATTCACAACACAAATAGGGAGAAAAGGCAAACCAAAAGGAAGGAATAAATGAGCATCATTCCTTCCAGAATGTCAATCATGACAAAGTTCCGTGGGTCACAGACCCTACATCATGAGCAGAGTCTCATGTCCATTCTTTTTTTTTTAACTGAAGTTCGATTTGCCAACATATGGTATAGTACCCATTGCTCATCCCATCAAGTATCCTCCTCAGTGCCCATCACCCAGTCACCCCATCCCCCTGCCCGCCTCCCCTTCCACTATCCTTTTTCGTTTCCCAGAGTCATGTCCATTCTGATGCTCACTCACCATGCTCCTGCCCAGGCACACAGTTTGCTAGATACCTCTTCAATGGGTCACCTCTAGCTTGTTATTCCTACATCCTGTACAGTCAGTGAAAACAGAAGTGAGAGTCTCTTCCAGATCACTGAGGAATGTGTTTAGTTGTCTCATCATTTTAGCACTGGTCCATAAAAGAATCCCAACACTAAATTGATACTCTGCAGCTATCCTCATGGTGGAATACTATGCAGTTGTTATATTGTGATATTCCCAATGACAGTGGGGAAATGCTTGCAATATAGTATTAAGTGAAGAGACACAACACAAAGTTGCATTATAACTTTCATGCTGTTAAAAAAAATAATAAGCCTAGAAGATATTTCAAGAAGATGACAATACCTTTTTTGCAATGGGTTTGCCACCATAACACAGGTGTGGTGAAAAACATCGCTAAACCTAAACCAAAATGGGAAAGGAAAAGACTCACATCAACATCATCGTCATTGGACATGTAGAATCGGGCAAGTCTACCACTACTGGCCATCTGATCTACAAATGTGGTGGGATCAACCAAAGAACTATTGAAAAATTTGAGGAGGAATCTGCTGAGATGTGAAAAGGCTCCTTCAAGTATGCCTGGGTCTTGGATAAATTGAAGGCTGAACATGAACGTGGTATCACCACTGATATCTCCCTGTGGAAATTTGAGACCGGCAAGTATTATGTGACCATCATTGATGCCCCAGGACACAGAGACTTTATCAAAAACATGATTACAGGCACATCTCAGGCTGACTGTGCTGTCCTGATTGTTGCTGTTGGTGTTGGTGAATTTGAAGCAGCTATCTCCAAGAATGGGAGACCCATGAGCATGTCCTTCTGGCTTATACACTGGTGTAAAGCAACTAATTGTTAGCGTTAACAAGATGGATTCCACTGAACCACCCTACAGCCAGAAGAGAAACGAAGAAATTGTTAAGGAAGTCAGCACCTACATTAAGAAAATTGTCTACAACCCTGACACAGTAGCATTTGTGCCAATTTCTGGTTGGAATGGTGACAACATGCTGGAGCCAAGTGCTAACATGCCTTGGTTCAAGGGATGGAAAGTCACCCGTAAAGATGGGAATGCCAGTGGAACCACACTGCTTGAAGCTCTAGACTGCATTCTACCACCAACTTGTCCAACTGATAAGCCCTTGCGTTTGCCTCTCCAGGATGCCTACAAAATTGGTGGTATTGGTACTGTCCCAGTGGGCCGAGTGGAGACCTGGTGTTCTTCAGCCAAGCATGGTGGTCACCTTGGCTCCGGTCAATGTTACAACTAAAGTAAAGTCTGTTGAAATGCACCATGAAGCTCTGAGTGAGGCTCTTCCTGGGGACAATGTGGGCTTCAATGTCGAGAACGTATCTGTCAAAGATGTTCGTCGTGGCAATGTGACTGGTGACAGCAAAAATGACCCACCAATGGAAGCAGCTGGCTTCACGGCTCAAGTGATCATCCTGAACCATCCAGGCCAAATCAGTGCTGGGTATGCACCTGTCCTGGATTGCCACACAGTTCACATTGCTTGCAAGTTCGCTGAGCTGAAGGAAAAGATAGATCATCGTTCTGGAAAAAAGCTGGAAGATGGTCCCAAGTTCTTGATATCTGGGGATGCTGCCATTGTTGATATGGTTCCTGGCAAACCTATGTGTGTTGAGAGCTTCTCTGACTATCCTCCTCTGGGCTGTTTTGCTGTTCGTGACATGAGACAGACAGTTGCTGTGGGTGTCATCAAAGCACTGGACAAGAAGGCAGCTGGAGTTGGCAAAGTCACCAAGTCTGCCCAGAAGGCTAAATGAATACTATCCCCAATACCTGCCACCCCAGTCTTAATCAGTGGTGGAAGAATGGTCTCAGAACTGTTTGTGTCAATTGGCCATTTAAGTCTAATAGTAAAAGGTTGGTTAATGATAACAATGCATCGTAAAACCTTCAGAAGGAAAGGAGAATGTTTTGTGGACCATTTGTGGGGGGTTTTTGTGTGTGTGTGGCAGTTTTAGGTTATTAGTTTTTAAAATCAGTACTTTTTAATGGAAACAACTTGACCAAAAATCTGTCATAGAATTTGAGACCCATTAAAACAAAAGTTGAATGAGGAAAAAAAAGATGACAATAACAATGATCTATGACAGTAATGGGACTGACATATCTAGTTTTCCAAATTTTCTATAAAATTATGTGAAAAAATACATTTAATGAAGTTTAAACTTCATTCCATAATAGTCACTTTTTTACATACCCTTTGTTTCCTAGTACAGTATAATGAAATACTCTAGGTGCTTTAAGTCTCCAATGAAGTTCACTACCAGACAAAACATGTCCACTTCCATAATTATCAGTTTCCAAAAAATCAATTGCTGAGTTTTTTTTTAAGATTTATTTATTTACTTATTTATTTATTTATTTATTTATTTATTTATTTATTTATTTATTTATGATAGAGAGAGAGGCAGAGACACAGGAGGAAGGAGAAGCAGGCTCCATGCCAGGATCGCGCCCTGGACCAAAGGCAGGTGCTAAACCGCTGAGCCACCCAGGGATCCCCAATTGCTGTGTTTTTAAAAATAAAACTTTAGGGATCCCTGGGTGGCTCAGCAGTTTAGCGCCTGCCTTTGGCCTAGGGCATGGTCCTGGGGTCTCAGGATCGAGGCCCACATCAGGCTCCCTGAGTAGAGCCTGCTTCTCCCTCTGCCTGTGTCTCTTCCTCTCTCTCTCTCTCTGTGTCTCTCACGAATAAATAAATAAAATCTTTTTTAAAAACTTATCAAATGTTATAATATTTATTTATATTCACCCATTTATAAAGTTATTCTAGAACACTTGCAAAACAGACAAGTACTTAGGGGAAAAAAACATGGCCTAATCTGACTTTGTGAACATATTGGTGACTAACTTTTTTATGTACATATGTATGTGTTTAATGGAACCAAACTATTTTATAACCTGCTTTTATTAATAAATCATAGACATTTTCCACATATATCTGTTATTCTTACACATCATTTTTATGACTGCCTACTTTACTATTATGTGGATATGTCTTACCTTACTTAACCAAGTCCCCTTTGATAGAGAGGTAGGTGGGAGGTTTTTTCCTTCAGTCATAAATAAGACTATAATGAACTCTAATGATAAATCAAAGTGTATGTCCATTCAGATTTAACTCCTCAAAAAACACATTTCTCCAACATTCCATATGTGTTGGCTTAGTGTCTATTACATCTTAAGCTCTGTACTAAGCACCTTTTCATAATGGATTGTATTTATTTTATGTTTACTGACCCCTATACTTTATCTTTGATTTTTCCATGTTGCCAAGAATTATAGTGAAAATAACTTAACAGCTCATAATTTTCTCATGAGCACCCCTGGAACTTCCTAATAGCTTAATGTTTCTCATCCACCAGTTATGTGATAACTCTTAGTAATCTTAAGGTTTATATTTTAGCCAATGGTTCCAGTTTTACCTCTAGAAACAGCTGGGTGGATGACATATGCTCAAATGGTTTATTTACATCTAAATTGTCATTCTGTTCTAGAACATTTTGTGCATGATTCATCATTTGGCATATACCGTCTGGCGTGGCAACTATCAAAAATAATAGCCAGGTATGAATATGAATGTGCCAGTAAAGGAAGGAAAATCAAATTTAAGGTTAAAAAAAAAAAAGGTAGGGACGTCTGGATAGCTAGCTCAGCAGTTGAGCTCTGCTTTTGGCTCAGGGCATGATCCTGGAGTTCAGGGATCAAGTCCCACATCCGGCTCCCTGAGGGACTGTGTGTGTATGTGTGTGTGTGTGTGTAACTGCCTGTGTCTTTGCCTTTCTCTGTGTGTCTCTCATGAATAAATAAAATTAAAAAAAAAAAAAAAAAAGTAGTAACAGGGCAGCCCTGGTGGCGCAGCGATTTAGCGCCGCCTGCAGCCGGAGGTGTGATCCTGGGGACCCGGATCGAGTCCCAGGTCGGGTTAGGGAAGCATGGAGCCTGCTTCGCCCTCTGCCTGTGTCTCTGCCTCTCTCTCTCTCTCTGTGTCTCTATGAATAAATAAATAAATAAAATCTTAAAAAAAAAAAGTAGTAACAATAATATAAAATCTTCTTAAAATGCAGTGCTGTCTTCACTTACTAGCCAGGAGTCAATGGATTTAATTCAGTAATAGGAGGGTGTTTTCAGTATTTAGAACATATATTACTCAGAGTTCTCTCAGGAAAATAGAGCTCTTGCCAGTTGGTTCAATGAAGATAAGTTAATACAGGGAACCCATTATAAAGGTGTTAGAACAATTGAGAGGCTGAATAAAGAACAATGGGATAACCCAGAGATTCAAAACAGTGGAAAGTTGCTACATCATATTATCAAAACCCAAAAGCCAGAACAACAGGGCAGAAACTAGAAGTTCAAGACTCCCCCTGAAACAGAGAAAGGGGAAATGAAGGACCCTGGATTCTCCCTTTCTTTTCTCTCCAATCTCTCTTCTGAGTTCCCCACAGGTGAAATGTAGACAGAAGCCAGTTGGCAAAGAAACTTGGGAAAAGGCAGTCTACTGGGAGGGAGACGGCCCTGCTGGGATTTAGAAAAAAGTGGAGGAAGTAGATGTGGGATCTCAGATCAGATAAGCAAATGAGCAGTACAGCACACTAGCAACGAGCTAGAATTTTGCCATAAAGAGGGTACTTCTCTCTCATTGAAGAGAGAGCCCAATTTCTCAGTTTCCCAGAAGTCCAAATTTCTTGCCTTTAAACTCCAGTCTCCCATGTATAGGTCCCTCCCTACTTCCCACTTTTAATCTATTTGCACTTTGACCAGTGCTACTCACATTTCATCATCTTTGTCCATGGAGGCTGACCTAGACTTTGACCAGCTTTGCACTCTGTGTCTCTTTAACAGTTCTGGACTTGGGACCATATCCACACTTCTGACCTTTGCCCAACCCCATGGATCTGTCTGCACTTCCCAATTCCAGTTGTTCTTTCTCCAAATCACAATGAAGCCATAAATAGAGGCTTGTTTGTATTAAAATTACAATGGGAATTCATGTCATGACTAAAAAATCATGTATATCTATCAGACTGGCACTATTGACTGTATGAATAAATTGTGTGTGTGTGTGTGTGTGTGTTACTAGGTAGAAAAAAAAATTTTAACGACCAGTAAGTATTTTAGAGAAATCCTCCCCTTTCTTTTTCTTGTCTGATTTTTTGTTGTTTCTCACATTGAGATAGTTCTTGGAGGGTTAACTATACCTGAAGTTTTCCAAGTGGATTACTCCTTTGTACACTTGTCCTTCAAAGATGCCTTTAGATTCAGTTGAACAAAGCTTGAGGCTGGTCCAAGTGCAGGGAACTGGCATCACTGGGAAAAAGGAAGAGAGATTCCTTGGCAGAACACTTCCTTCCGCGTGAGAATACAGGTTCCCCAGGGTGTCACCCAAGAAAAGAACCTTTAAAATGAGGGCAAGCTCTATTGAGAAATGACATAGCCAAAAGAACACGTCTTAATGAGTAGTTTGTTTTGTTTGTTTGTTTTCTTAAAATCAAATTTTCAATTATTTAAATCTTATGAGCTAAAGAAACAGAAGTTAATTTTTTTTTTTTTTTTTTTTTTTTTTTTTTATTTATTTATGATAGTCACAGAGAGAGAGAAAGAGAGGCAGAGACACAGGCAGAGGGAGAAGCAGGCTCCATGCACCGGGAGCCCGACGTGGGATTCGATCCCGGGTCTCCAGGATCGCGCCCTGGGCCAAAGGCAGGCGCCAAACCACTGCGCCACCCAGGGATCCCAAGAAACAGAAGTTAGACAGCATTATTAATGTATAAGTTTTTAGATACCAGGAGCCTAAAAACTGTCCCTATGGAGGACTTTGAATTTATTGTAGTCATTGTACTCTTATCCAATTCCTTCTGAAAGACAAGAAATTTCTCCCAAAGGAATCCACCAATATTAACATCAGAAACACTCAACCTCTTCAGGCCCCTCAAAGGACTCCACTTTGAACTTTGCTGATGAGTCTTCCCACTAATGTGACTGAATCACTGATACAGCCAAGCAGAGAAGACCCAGAATGCAGAGTAAGACATCTCAGTGTGGTTCAAGACCCAAGCCTATCACTTGCAATGGTGTAACTGTGGAAGAACATCCCTGTTCTGAGGATTGGCCCCTTCAGGCCTCCATTTCCTCATCTCTGGCAGGAGTAATGGAACCCACTTCACAGGGCTATAAGTACTAGATGGAATAAGGCACATAAAATGCTTCCCACAATGCCTACAGCATAGTAAGTATTCAATAAGAAATGGGTATTTTTATGATTGTTATCATTATTGGGTAGCTATGATATTTTGTAAAGTTAGGAGATGTCTCTCAAAAACAAATAAATATTAGACTTTAAATGTGATGTTATTCCCATCACCTCACCAATACATTCCTTGCACATTGCCAGTCCTTAGGTCCTATTGAGTAAATGTATTTAAACTTTAATCACATGTCTCTTCTGGAATAGATTATACCTTTACCTTTGACTCAAAACAATTTTACCCAGTGTTAGTAGACATGCTTTGTGGGAAAAGCAAATGTTACAGTCCCATATGTTCTGCTGCTAGTTCCCATAAAATGTTATACTTTAGGATAATTGACAGATCTCCGTCTGTTGACTATTAATTTTTGGGCAGTGGCTAGATTTTTTTTTAAGATTTTATTTATTTATTCATGAGAGAGAGAGAGAGAGAGACAGGCAGAGGGAGAAGCAGGCTCCATGCAGGGAGCCTGACGCAGGACTTGATCCCGGGACTCCAGGACCGTGCCCCAGGCCAAAGGCAGGCACTAAACCGCTGAGCCACCCAGGGATCCCCAGCAGTGGCTAGATTTTAAGATGACCAACATCTATGTTGATTTCATCAGGCAGAGCATACATAATTCAGGAGCTTGATTTGATCAGAATTTTCTTTTTTTTTTAAGATTTTATTTATTTATTTATTCATAGAGACACAGAGAGAGAATGAGAGGCAGAGACACAGGCAGAGGGAGAAGCAGGCCCCATCCAGAGAGCCCGATGTGGGACTCGATCCAGGGTCTCCAGGATCACACCCTGGGCTACAGGCGGCACTAAACCACTGCACCACCGGGGCTGCCCTGATCAGAAATTTCTAAGAGGAAAAGGCTACTACCTTTTTCCTTTCTGGGGGGAAATATGAATAGATTACCAGTCAAGTCCCTGACTCAGCAGAAGCCGGGGTTCTCTAGAATTAGAGTTGCCAGATAAAATAAGAATGCCCAATAAAGTCTGAATTTCAGATAAACAATAAATCATTTTTAATACTATAATTATGTCCCAACTATTACATCATTATCTGAAAGGCAAATATAACAGTCATCCTGTATTTTTCTTTGCTGGATCTGGCAATCCTATCCAGAGTATAGAGATAACCACTAACTTCCCCCATTGCCTATTCTCCATGATATTATCTTTCCTACTAAATTTTTAGTTTCTTGAAGTGGGCCGTTCATCTTTTGGTTCCCATGCTGGAACAGCTTAGTTATTCAGTGAATGTATCTCAAATGAATGAATGAATGAAACATCTTTGAGGACACAGTGAGGGTCAGACTGTCAAATTGCAGCACAAGGGCTGCTTCCCTGAGCCCAACAGGAGCTTGACCTCAGCTCCTAATCATGTAACTTATCCTGACCACAAGTATCCCTTGGACAAGACAAAGAAAGGCAAGTGATCTGAACTGCACATCTAACTCATACACTTCAAGGGCATTAATAAATAGTACTGACACTGATCCACAGTGCTGGAGACTCAATAAGGAATAGAAGGGTCTGGATAGAACTGGAGAAGGAGTCAACACTTTATAGTTCAGTCCATTGTTGCCAACCAGAAGTACCCATTCTTGGCATAGCCAAATAATCCAGCTTTTCAAGTGAAGCCAGAAACCCATGCATTTATGTGAAATCCCCAGTTTCTAATTATATACACTAATTCAAAAATTATTTTATTAACTCTCTGGCCAAATAATAAACATCTGCAGGCTGAATTTGGCCCCAGCCCACGGTTTACATCTCTGGACTTGGTAACTCAAATTTTCTCTCTGCAAAGTTGCTGATCAGTTCATGAACTATTTTGATTGAAATTACTGCTGTACTAAATAAATAACTTGAAGGCATCACACCACTTTTATGACTGTTTAGTTCAACTGGTTTTAAAGTTAGTACTGAGGAGATCAAGGGCAAAGTAGCAACTATCCTATTTTTACAACATCACATTTCATTCTCAATCTTGATCGGTCCTCCCACCTACTTGGTTACATAAAGACAAGAAAAGAAAAGAAGAGAGAATATGGATGGTGCAACATAAATCTAACCCAACCAGAATGCAGACTTTGGACATCAGGAATTCATCTATGTCATTACCTTTAAAGATCGTAAAGTTTTTAAATATTTAAACTCCCACAAACTATTCACAGGTCCAAACAGAAGTAATAAAAACTTCTGTTACCTATTTTATAATTTTAAACATACTTATTTATGGTATCTTTCAGCTGGTTGATCTCAAATATGTGGGTTACCAATTCTCTTATTTATTAGGTCTGTTGACTCTCCCTCCTTATAAATTTGGACTGTGAACACATTTTCAACATGGATACCTATGGAAATTCCATGTGTCCTGTTACAGAAATGTTGCTACAGAGAGGTGTGGTATTTGCTTCTACAAATTTCACAGAGTTGTTACCTTTTTTGTGTTCCCTCTTGGATTGAAGATTCTGGGACTACTGGAGTAAATGTAAATCTGAATTCCACCAACACAAGTCACAAGCCTGAGTCTCTGATTTCTCAAGGACAGGGTAATGTTTCAAATCACTTCCCTAGGTGGGAGACAAACTGTTTCTAATCCCATTTCACTAAGGATACAGCCCTCTAAGTGTTTTAGCTCTATGAATATGTCTCAGATCTAATTTCCTATTGAACAAGAGTCCAAGACCACATCTCTGTGCTCAAATGATTAACATAAATAGTAAATCCCCAGGTCTCTTTGGTCTATTTCCAGACCAATATCTTCCTGAACTATTGTGGCATCAGATCATGAAGTTACACATCTAGTGTCATAGTCCCTCATAGTTTTTGGCTCCCAGGGAATGCTCTCTCTTTATTTTGAGCTCAGCCTTTGTATTCAGACTTTTTGTTGCAAGAGTTTGTCCTGCATTTATAGGTGCTTAGAGTGAAGAAAGAAGATAATATGGGTTATCCAAGCCGAGCCAAGTTACCAGAACCCAGGAAAAAAATAATTTTATAAATTTTCCTATTAAATAGAAAGCATGCATTGTCTTAGCAAAATTATTATCAGAAAATGGTGTTTCTGAGGCACCTGGCTGGCTCAGTCAGAGGAGCATGTGACTCTTGATCTCAAGGTTCTGAGTTCAAGCCCCACGTTGGCTGTAAAGATTACATAAGAAGTAAATAAACTTTAAAGAAAACAGTGTTTCCATTCCCCAAATCACTTTGGCTCATTTCTTCAGCCTAAATTACTTTGCTAAAAGTAAATAGTTGATCCAAAATTGGATACATGTTGTATGTGAGATTTTATGAACTGCCTTTTTTGTATGATTTTTATCTTGAAATATTAGATAATTACCATTTCCTGTATGATTAAAAGTTCATTTTAAAGAACTAATTTTTAGGACCTGGATATTATAAAATGAAATAAAAGTTCATTTTAAAGAACTAATTTTTAGGACCTGGATTTAAAAGTTCATTTTAAAGAACTAATTTTTAGGACCTGGATATTATAATTTTTAGGACCCTGCAGTACTATAATTTATTTAACAATTACTCTATATTGAATATTTAATTATGCTTTATACTGGACATTTCCCCAATGTTTTATATAAATAATACTATGATTATCATTACATTTAAGTATTTGTCCATGTTTTTTTATTATTTTCTTAAGATATATTCATAGAAATGTCTTGACTGGGAAGTTGCATTAATTCATCTAAGCCCATGTATTACGTGGGAAATGATTGTTTAAATTGTATCATCGCCAAAAACCTAGCTGACTAATTTGCTAACAAAAAGAGAATGATTAGCAACTATCCTCTAGTAAACCACAATTTCATAAGATTATTGCTTGTTTTACTAAAAGTTGGCCATTGATTGCAAATCATTAGGAGCCAATGATAATGAAAACCCTGTATGGGTTCACAAGTGTATCTAAATTTCACAAGCTTTGTATATCCCATCAGAAGCTGAATTCAGTTTGGTGCTTTCATACAATCTCTCAACCTTGCCTTTCAGAGAGTGCCCTTCTCTACACATCCAAATGTCATCAGTCGATAAAGGTCCAAATCAAATGCTCTTTCCTTTAGGATTCCACCTTATCAAAAGAAACATCTGCCAAATCTTGCCCTCCTCTGTTCAGTACTCTTATAACATCAAACATTCTCCGTTCCATCTTATAATAGTTGTGCCCATATCCTGTCTCCTATACTCAGCCATATGCTTTGAGGACACAATATTTTATTTCCAGCTTTATTGAGAAATGATTGTCGTACATTGGCATACTGTGTAAGTTTCAGATGTGCCACAGAGTGGTTTGACACACATATGTTGTGAAATGATTACCACAATAGGCTTAGTTAACATCCATTTTCTCATATAAATACAATAAAGAGAAAAGAAAAATATTTCTCCTTGTGACAAGAACTCTTAGGATCTACTCTCTTAACTTCTTTCCTATATATCATCCAGTACAGTTGACTGTAGTCATCATGTTGTTCATGATATCCCTAGTACTATTTATCTTGTGGCTGGAAGTTGGTACCTTTTGATCACCTTCCTCCAATTGTCCCATCACTCACCCCCCTGCCTCTAGTAACCACAAATCTGATCTCTTTTTCTATATGATTTTGGTCTTTTTTGGTTTGGAGGCAGGGAGGTTTAGATTCCACGTATAAGTGAGAATCATACAGTATTTGTCTTTCTTTGTCTAACCTATTTCACTTAACATAATATCCTCCATCCATCTTGCCACAAATAGTAGGATTTCCTTGTTTTTTATGGCTGAATAATATTACATTATATAAATATATACACTACATTTTTAAATTTTTTAAAAGATTTTATTTATTTATTTGAGAGAGAGAGAGCACGCATGGAGAAGAGCAGGGGAGAGGGGCAGAGGCAAAGGAGGAAGAAGCAGACTCCTTATCGAGCAGGGAGCCAGATGTAGGACTCCATCCCAGGACCCTGGGATCATGACCTGAGCTGAAGGCAGATGCTTAACCGACTGAGCCACCCAGGTACCCTACACCACAATTTCTTTCTTCATTTATCCATCAGTGGACATTTAGGTTATTTCTATGTCTTGGCTGTTGTAAATAAGACTACTATGAACATGGGGATGCAGATGTCTTTTTGAGTTATTGAGGACAGAATCTTTGATACATCTTCACATCCCACAAAGTACCTAGAACTCTAAGGTACAGAAAAGACTCAATAAGTAATTCTTATAGACTTTAATGAACAAATGGTAACAACCCTAACCACGCACAATTTCGTTAACAACTAACTACAAATATATATTTCTACTATTAAAGAGTGAAAAATTAGCTTTTACTCAATTGTATTGAAGAAGTTTGTCTCTAAGAATATAAAGACTACCTTGATAAAAGCTGCCTACTACTAGATTTGGACACATCAAAACCTAGGTAAGTCAATATGATTAAGCAGAAATAAAGTATAATTCATAAGTTCACTTAATCTTATTTTTGTATCTAACATTGTAACAAACTTTATCTACCTAAGGGCTTATAATAAGCCTAATTATAATTCTAAATAGTGAAGTTAAGTGATTTTTTTCCTTTTTAAATTACTTTTTTTCCCTTTGGAAATTTTAATACTAATCCTTAACTGATTAATAAATGAATCTGACCACCAGTGACTATTTTGGTTTTCTTTTTCCTCCTGTGAACAGTAAGTTTATAATGGATTGATATATGACAATGCAAATACAGCAGCCTATTACATCGATATCATTTAAATCAAAGGTTCACAAACTTTTTCTGTAAAGGGTCATGTAGTAAATACTCTAGGCTTTGTGATCTCCCTTGCAGCTACTCAGCTCTTATAATATAGTGCAAAAACAGTCAGAAACAGTTCATAGACTAATGGGCATCACTGTGTTCCAATGAAACTTTATTTACAAAAACAGGCAAGCAACTGGATTTGGCCCAAGGTCTATAGTTTGCTGACCCTTGATCAAGATGGTGGGTATATGCATGTTCACTATAGAGTTCTTTTGACTTTTCCGTATGTTTTAAAGCTTTCATAATAAACCATGGGGGAAAAGATATGTCTATGAATTATCCAAAGGTTTTTTTGTTTTTTTTTTTATCCAAAGGTTTAAACTATTTTGCAAAGGCTTTAATATGAAAAGCTTATAACTGTCCACAAGTTTTTGTTTTTATATATGCTCTTTGATAAAGCCTTCAGATGGTAAAAACTCTATACAAAATTTTCTCAAGTGTCTTTAGGTCTGGAGGGTGAAAGCATCCTAAACAGGAATGATTGATCCAAAATGACAAGAGAAAGAAGAAAAATTTCCTCCCTGCTTTTCTCCCTCAGTGCTGCAATCGTGACTTCCCACTCAATGGGGACTTTTCCATTCCTGTTGGGGGGCAGGGAATGTTTTTGTGGCACTATTATTTTATATGCAGTGTATATGCCTTTTTTGGGCTTTATTTTTTTTAACGTTCCATGATTTAAAGTTGACATTATCTGAGGTTGACAACAGTGACTTTTCAAGTTGTGGCATTTCCCTTTGAATACTTCTGTCTACATAGTGCTTAAATAATTTGAAATATTTTCACTTTCTTCACAATGTGGAATTTTTTTCAACAGTTTATCTGGTAGTTGCGACATTGATGACTTTAAAACATTCAAAAGAACCTCAATTTGTGGGTGTTTATAATGTCAGCCTGCTGGATAGAGCAAGATGACAAGCAAGCCATAAGACACCATTTAGGATATATGGAGCCTTCTTCGATTCAAGCAGAAAAAATTCTGTTTCAGGGTCATTGGCTTAATTCATAGTCAGAACCAGGCCTTGGGAAAGAATCATAATGCCTTTGTTCCCAACAGAATTTTTCTTCAGGCCCACAAAGTCCTTCTGGCCTTAGGGCCAAAACTGTTCCCTGTAGAAAACAAAAAATAGGAACACAGAAAAAATCATCAGTGTTATCACTCCCAGCATAATCATAGGTGCTTCTCTTGGTCCTCCCAGTCCTCCAGGATGCTAAATGCTGCCTCTCTGCTGAAAGTAAGAGTCCCATCCAGCTTTCCTAACTCTTGGCTCCTTCGTGGAGACCCTTCTCTAAGGTCTCACAGGGCCTGGCCCTCTTCCTGTGCTGCAGTCATCTGTACTAAAACCGTGGTCCCCCACCTTGTTCTGAAAAGGCACCATTTTATTTTATTATTTCATTTATTTATATTTTTGAAGATTTATTTATTTTATTTTTTATTTTTTTAAGATTTATTTATTTTTATCTATTCATGATAGAGAGAGAGAGACTCGATCCTGGGACTCCAGGATCGCGCCCTAGGCCAAAGGCAGGCGCTAAACCTCTGAGCCACCCAGGGATCCCCCTATTTGTTTATTTTAGAAAGAGAGCAAGCATGCATGAGTGGGAGGAGGGCAGAGAGAGAGAGGGAGAATCTCCAGCAGGCTAAGCATGAAGCCCCATGGAGGGCTTAATCCCACCACCCTGAGATCACGACCTGAGCTGAAATCAAGAGCCAGAGGCTCAACCAACTGAGGCATCCAGGTGCTCTGGCACCATTTTAAATAAAGAAACTGGAGCTGAGAGAGGTTAGATTACTATACTGCCTTCCTGCCTGCTAGGGTGAATCCTCACTTCTGGAATCCTTCTATCTGCCAGCTCACTGAAGTTTCCTGACAAGACCACTATCTTTGTGGGATAGTGCAGAGTACAAATTCTGAAGTCAGAGAGATCAGGGTTCAGCTCACACAACTGCCACTTACTAGTTATAGATTTTGGTCAAGTTATTTAACCCTACTGTGATGGGCTGATAATGGCTCCGAAGGCATTAGGCTTCCTAATCCTGGAACCCATGAATGTTAACTTATTATACAGCAAACTTTTTGCAGGTATGATTAATTAAGGATCTTGAAGTGAGATTATCCTGATTATCCAGGTGGGTCCTGAATGCCATCACAAATGTCCTTATAAAAAAGAGTCAGGGAAAAAAAAAAAAAGAGTCAGGGAATGTAGATACCACACACACTGAGGAGAAAGCTATATGAAGATGGAGGAGGGGATTGGAGTGATAGGACCACAGGACAAAGAATACAATGGCCACCAGAAGCTGAAGAGGCAAGGAATGGATGCTCCCCTGAAGGCTCTGAAGGAACCAGCTCTACTGACATCTAGATTGCAGGCTTCTGGCTTCCAGAACTGTGAGAGAATAAATCTTTGTCGTATTAAGCCACAACTTTATGGTAGTTTGTTACAGCAGCCACAAGAAATTAATATACCTGCTCAGCCTCCATTCCCTTCTCTGTTAAACAGAAATAAAATATGTGCCTTTCTGGGCTGTTTTGATAAGATTAACAAATGTAAAATACTAGCTAAATCTCTTGACATGTAGTAGCATTTGGTCCACAGCAGCTATTGTTCCTATTATAATTATCTTCATTATTTTGAATATGGATATAAGAGTATAGGCAACTTATCCTAAACCCATCACCACCATTTTAAAAATCAGTGAAACTAAATTGCCAGTGGTTTATCTTTGTATAGGAGGAACTGCATATTTACTTACAGTTTTTATCAAAATACCACTTTTCATCAAAAAGCTCTTTTCTCTACTATTGATATATTATTATGAAGTGCCAGATTTATTCATGCCAATAGCTAAATAAGCCATGTTGCATTTCTCCAAGTATTTAATTGTGTGTTTTATCATAAATTACATGTTTAAAACGGAAAATAAACATTTCCAGCTGTTTTGAGGACAGCAAATCTAAATTCAAACTGCTAAATTCCGGGAAAACTACAGATCTTTTAAAGTATACTGCAATTTAAAAAAAAAAAAAAACAATGTCAGCTCTTACTTATTCAAGACTTGAACATTCACTGAGGTGTAATTAGGGGAGTTTTATGTGGTAAAAGATTGCTTCCCCACACACAGAACTGTAGTATGTAGGGGAGTACTCATTCATTTAACCAATGATTATTATTATGGCACAGTGCCAGACAGTGGAGGATGCAAAGATAAGACAGAGCCTCTTTACCATGGAGGGACTCATAGGACAATGAAGGACATAAAAATATAAGCAGATAGATTAAAATTCAGAATAAGTGAAGCTAACATTTACTATGTATCTACTATGTGCCAGATAATGTATGACCCTTTACATGTATTCAATTCATTTAATCCTTATTACATGCATTTAATTAATTTAATCCTTATAACCCTATGAAGTGGGGTTTTGACAAGGTTAACTCCCCCAAAGGTCATATTACTAGTTTAAGAAGAATTTAATTCATGAGCCCTCTCTCTTAACCATTACTGCAGAGGCAAAAGCTACATAATATGAGAACACAGAAAAGGAAGAAACTTACTATGCCAGAGGGAAGTGAGGGGGTTTCATCTCACAGATATATTTAAGCTGGACCAAGGATGGATGGGAGTTAAGACTTCATTTTTTAAGCTGGAGAAAAGGTCATAAGGCACTCCAGCAGAGAGGAGGCTGTGCGAATGGTAGGCATCAGGAAAGGATTATGTATTCAAGATGGCTAGAATGTCATTGAGCTTAGTGACCAAGAGTAGTACACTGTATACAAAGAAGGACATTGAATGATTAAACGCTGTAGGGAGAGACTGGATCATATTTGCATTTTAGAAAGATGCCTAAGGATCCGTGTGGAGGATGAGCTGCACAAAAAGAAGTCAATCCTGGAAGCTGGAACTTCTAGTCCAAGATGGGAATCAGAGCACCACCCACTTACCAATTCCTGTTGGATAATCAAGAAAATGCAAAAGGGAACATTTTATATTATTGTTTGAAATCAAGGAAGAGTGCCATGCACAGACCAGAAGACATTGTGGCAGAATAAATGGCACTGGTTAGTCACACTCATCTAAAAATGTCTGAAACAAATTTGAAGCTCAGCTGAGAAACTGCCTCCATACAGAATACATTAATATTAGGCGAAATAGAATTCAATGGAAAAAAATAACTTTTAAAAAACAGAAAGGAGTAACATTAGATGGATAGAAAAGAAAATTCAACCAAGAATACAGTCATGAGTAATCATGTACCATATAACATAGCATCAAAATAGATAAAACCAAAGCTGCTAGAAATAGAGAAAAGCCAAAAATTGCAACCATAATAGGAGGCTTTGACATACCTCTCTTCTTAGTAGATTTAGTTAACAAAATCAAACATGGTTAATGTATAAAAGCATAATTGAAAACTTGTGTTAATTATATATATATCACACTTTGTATCCCATAAATTTTCAATTGTATCACATCCTAGTCAAGAAACTCTCCACACATTCCAAAAACCAAAAGATTGTGCAGGCTACATTTCCTAACCACAATATAAGTAACAAAGGGAAAAAACCCAAAAAGATAAATCATTTATCTTAAATAGTGTGAGCCACAAAAGAATGTAAAATTGCAGTTATAGACTCTAAGAAATAAATAGAACACTACATATCTAAATGTGGAGAAAAGTACTCAGAGAAAAATATGAAGTTGCGTATTTATATTAAACAAACAAATAAATAAATATACTTTATTTGAGGAGCTATAAAAAGCACCAAGAAATAAATTAAAGGAAAATGTGAGGAAAGACACAATGTAGCAGCTCACAGCATAAATTAATCAATTCAAAGTATTTATTTTAAGAAATGGTTCATTTTTAAAGATCAATAAAACTTAATTCTGGAAAGTTTAATTAAGGGAAGAAGAAAAATACACCATAAAGAATGAGAAATGGGACACAAACAAATCTTTTAAATTTCTGTTAAATAGACCATTTTCTGGAAATATGTATGGATATATTGTATAAAATCTTTGATGAAAAGATGAAAATCAGGAGGGAAAATTAGTGGGAAAAATTAGAGTGACAAAACATGAGAGACTCCTAACTGGGAAACAAACAAGGGGTAGTAGAAGGGGAGGCAGGTGGGGGGATGGAGTGCCAGGGTGACGGGCACTAAGGGGGGCACTTGACAGAATGAGAACTGGGTGTTGTTATACTATATGTTGGCGAATCGAACTTCAATTAAATATATATATAAAATATAAAAACAGAAAAGATGATAAATCTAGCAGGATAGCAATCACAGGGGAAACTTTTTGGTTTTTTTTTTTTAAAGATTTTATGTATTATTTGAGATAGAGAACAGAAAGCAACTGAGCAAATAGGTAGGAAGAGGAGCAGAGGAACAGGGAGAAACAGGCTCCCCACTAAGCAGGGAGCCTGAAGTGGGGCTCAATCCCAGAATCCTGGGATCATGACCTGAGCTGAAGACTGACGCTTAACTGACTGAGCCACCCAGGTGCCCCAGGGGGAAACTTTTTAATGTGTCAAAAAATAACCCCTCAAAGATATCAAGAGTCCCATGTTGTTTTACAGATTGTTTCTTGCAATCTTAAAGAGGAATACATAATTTATATGCTCAAGGACATAGAAAAAGAAGGAATGTTGCCCAATTCATTTTACCAGATGATATAACTTTGATATTTAAACCTGAAAAAAATATGCAAAAAATACAATTATCTAACATATAGATTTAAAATCCTAAATAAAATATTGAAATTGTAATCTAGCAGTATACTTTTAGAATAATTTAATTGAGAATTCAATTAATATAATTCACCATGTTAACAAACTAAAAATGTAAAAGCTGTGTGATCATCTCAATAGACATAGAGAAAGCATTTGACATCCATTCTCAGCAAACTAGGAATACAAGGGAACTTTCTCAACACATTAAAAAGTAGCTGTGAAAAAGTACAGCTAATATCAAACTCGGTGGTGAAGGTCAGAATGTTTGCCACCCAAGATCAGAAACAAGACACTCTTAGCACTTCTAGTTACCATTGTACTGGAGATTCTAGCCAGTGTAGTAGCTAATAAAAAAAAAAAAAAATTAAAAGCATCCAGATTGTTAAGAAAGAAGTAAAAACTAGCGTTAATCAAAGATGGCATTTTTGTCTATGTAAAAACCTGACAGAATCTACAAAAACGTTACTAGAAACTAGTAAGTGAGTCTAGCAGCATTGCAGGATACAAGATCGATACAAAAAAATCAATTGTATTTCTATACATGTTGCAATGAACAATGAAAATTTAAAATTTTAGGGCACTGGGTGGCTTCCTGTTCAGAGGGTTCCTGCTTCTCCCTCTGCCCTTCCCTCTGTTCGTGATCTCTCAAATAAATAAATTAAATACTTTAAATTTTTTAAAAAAATATTTAGGGATAAGTCTGACAAAAGATGTAGAGTGCCTGTACTCTGAAAATTATAAAACATTGAGAAAAAAATTAAAGAAGAACTAAATACATGGAGAGACATACCATGTTCCTAAGTTTGAAAATTTAATATTGTTAAGATGTTGATTTTAATAAAAATACTGTGGTATTGGCTTAAAGACAGATAAATTGATCAATGGAACAGAACAGAGAATTTAAGAAAAAAATGCATACATTAGTTTTTGGCAAGTGCAGAGGGGTGAAAAAAATTCTTCAAAGACTAGTCTTTCCAACAAAGGATGTTGGAAAACTTAAATAACTATGCAAAAAATGGCAACATCTGATCCATACCTTGCCCCATATACAAAGATTAACTCAAAATGGATCATAGACCTAAATGTGAGATGTGAAAGTATAAAACTTTTAGAAGAAAATATATTTGTGACCTTGAGTTGGGCAAAGATACCTTAAATATGACAACAAAAGCACAATCCATAAAAGAAAAAATGATAAATTGGACTTTATCAGAATTAAAAATGGTTATTCTGCAAAAGACACTGTTAAGAAATTAAAAAGATAAGAACAGACAGGGAGAAAATACTTGCAAAGCATGTACCTGAGAAAAGATTTATATGCTGAATATATAAAGAACTCTCAAAATTCAACAGTAAGAAAACAAAGAACCCACTTTTTAAAAATAGGCAAAATATTTAGAGACCTCACCAGCAAAGATGGATGGCACATAAGCACATACATAAATGCTCAACATCACTAGTGATTATGGAAATGCAAATTAACACCACAATGAAATACCACTATATACCTATTAAAATAGCTTAAATTTAAAAGACTGACCATACCAAGTGTTGACAAAGACGTGATGGAACTGGAACTCTCATGCAATGCTGAAGGTTGTGGTAAATGATACAACAATTTTGGCAAATAAGTTGGCTGTTTGTTTTAAAAAATTAAACTCTCTTCTCAGGTTTCCCATCACAGATTCTTTTGCCTGTTCCAGAATTTCAGCTAAACAGAATCACACAGTATTACTTATATCATTTTGTGTAAAGCTTTCTTTCATTCATCACAATGCCTTTTGAGTTTACTTGTATTGTTACATGTATCAGTAGTTCTCTTGACTGCTGAGCAGTATTCAACAGTATGAATAAACTGTAGCGACTTTATTCTCTTATTAATGGACATCTGGGCTGTTTCCAACTTGGGGTTATTCTGATTAGAGCTATGAATGTTCTTGTACAAGTTTTTCTGTGGACCACGTTTTCATTTCTCTTGGGCAAATGCCTAGGAATTAAATACCAGGATCATAAAATTGAGTGCATGTTTCCTCTCATAAGGTACTACCAGAACTTTTTCCAGAGTGGTTGCAGTACTTTATTTTTTATTTTTATTTTTTTTTTACAAAAACAACTAGCTTTAAGGTTTATTTTTGTAACTTTTTTTAAACAGAGAAAAACAACACACTCCTTGGGGGAAGGTGAGGGATTGAGAAGACAGGCCCTGGGTAAAAGTAATCACAACAGCACCTGGAGTTGATAGGCCTGCCTAGGAGAGACACGGGCACTGCCACACCAGCACAGGGGACAGCTACTGTCTGAGGCTCAGCAGACCAGTTCACACACCACGCAAAGCTGCTATAGATCCAAGTCATAAAAATCTTCCAGCTCATCATGAAACAAGTCCCACTCGTCTTCAGAGTCTGTCAGGTCGTCGTCCCCACCTGCAGCCAAAAGCATAAGCAACATCTCGCCCAGCTCAAAGGTGACAACCTCCTCTTCTTCGTTGTCAAAGGGGTTGCTGTTCTCTCTTTCCTCAATGAGCTCCCAGAAGTGGTTCCTTCGTTGGGCCCGGTATCTGCTTGATGTTCCCACTTTCTGTCTCTGTGGCTCCTCTCTAGGGCCATCAGGGTACGCATGCTTGTAAAAACAGTTCCCTCCAAATGGGCAGCTCCCACGTCCTTCATCAAAATACCTGCACGCCTTGTTGCTCATTGCCTCCTTGTATTTCTGAATGAGTTTCTGCTTCTCTTCTTTCTCCACCCAGTACTCACTTGGAATGACAAAGTTAGATGTGATCCGGCATTCGGGGCAGGACTTTATGATTTTGCTCTCAAATTGCTTAGCACTCCTCCACTTGTGAATGCACTAAGTAAGTGTGGTTGCAGTAAGTGTGGACAGTAAGTGTGGTTGCAGTTGGAGAGAATCCCAAAGCGACGCTCACTGGAGTTGGCTTTCTCATAGACCACCTCCATGCAGATCCCACACACCATGTCCTTACTGCGCTGGACAGCAAATGAGAGCTCCATGTCCTTCTCATGGGCCTCAATGCAAGATTTTATATGTTGTGATCTCTGGGCGGCATCCATTGGATGGAGGACCTGCAGCCCACACATGTCACACGAGTCTCCGTGGAGATATACACAGTTCTCCCCATACCGGCACTCTCCCACTGCAGCATAGGGGCAAAGCTGCTTCTTGGTTTCCACTGCTGTCTGTTCTTTCTCGGATTCTTCCTTGGTCACAGAGCCCTGTGGGGGTGCTTCAGTGCAGGAAGGGGCAGTATGGCCACAGTAGGGCTGTCCGGGAACAAACTCAATGGCATTCACCCAGTCTTCTGAACCTGCGCCGACAGTAGCAAAGTTTGAATTTCTGGACTCTATTCGCCAATATTCATTTCAACAACTGGTCCAACTCCCGATGAGAGACTTGAGGAAGCAGCAAGAGATGATTTTGCAGTTAGATCTGCAGCAGTCACTTCTTCCTGTTTCAATGGCTTGCTATGTTCATATCTGCAGGGGTCTCCGTAAATACAGTATCCTCGCTGAAAATACTTGCACACTACACCATAAGGACTGTCAGAGAGGTCATGCGAATAGCGACAGTTATCTCCTTCTTTACAAACCCCGTGTATGAAATACCTTAGCTCCTAGTTTTTCTTCTTGCTTTTGGTATGGGTTGAAGTGGTGGACTCGGAGCTGATGCCAAGAAAGAATTCTTAAGAAGTCTTCAGTTCAAAAAAGGTGGTTTTACCAAAACAAAGGGACTGGGTTCCTGGGCTGAATGAGCTGCAGCCGGTTGCAGTACTTTAAATCTTCATCGACAATGTACAAAAGTCTCAGTTCTTAGTGGATGCTGACTAATCATTGGTCACAATCGTAAGCAACTTTCTGGGATGCTGGAAATGTTCTCTTCTTTATATGGGTTCTTGGTGGCACATATGCATATATTTGTCAAAACTCAGCAAAGATACATTTCTGTGTACATTTCATTTGACGTAAACTTTGTATCACAAGAAAAAACTGCAAACAAATACTGAATACTGGCTAATGATTTGCTAACTGAAATATTTAGGGTGAATTGTACTGGTGTTTGTGATTTACTTTGTAACACATCCAAAAAAAATTAGAAAGGAGATTGGACAGAGGGAGGTGGACAGAGTGATGATTGCATTTGTCTCATCAAGCAAGTACATAAAATGTTGATGACAAAATTTTATAGTTGGTGTAAATGAGGTCACTGTAAAAATCTTTTCAACTTCACTATAGGTTTAAAAAAAATTTTTTAATGCTAAAACTGAAATACACCTACCACAGGAGCCAACTATTTCACTCCACTCCTGGTATGTACCCAAGAGAAATTAAAGCATATGTCCATACAAAGACTTGTATGTTCAAAGCTAACCTCCCCCCAAAAAAGTTCATACTGTATGATTTCACTTACATAAAATTCTAGAAAATGAAAACTAATCTATGGTGACAGAAAACAGAACAGTAACTGCCTGGGGATAGGGTGTAGGGTGGAGTGTGGAGATGGGCAGGGATGGAGAGAGGGAAAGATTACAAATGGGAATGAGGAAGTATTTGAGCTGATGTGGTAATGGTTTCACAGTTATGTACATCTGTCAAAACTTATCAGATTTTACACTTTACTTAGGCACACTTTAGGCACACTTTTACACTTTACTTAGGCATACCAATTGTACCTCAATAAAGCTAGGGGTTTTTTTGCTTATTTGTTTTTTAAATCCTAAAGAAAATACTAAAGATTTTAATCCAGCAGTATGTTCTAGAATATTTTAATAATGTAAGATTAGGCAATGAATGCAAAGAATACATAATATTGGAAAATTATTATTTGAGAAATTATAATTGAAATTTGACATTTTAAAGATTTATTTATTTACTTATTTGAGATAGAGAGAGAGAGAGTGAGTGAGTGAGCATGAGCGGAGGGGCAGAGGGAGAGGGAGAAGCAGGCTCCCCACTGAGCTAGGAGCCCAAGTCAGGGCTTGATCCCAGGATCCTGGGATCATGACCTGAGGGGAAGGCAAAGACTAAACTGAGCCACTCAGGTGCCCTGAAATTTTAATTTTTTAAAAAATTTTTATTTACTTATGATAGTCACAGAGAGAGAGAGAGGCAGAGACACAGGCAGAGGGAGAAGCAGGCTCCATGCACCAGGAGCCCAATGTGGGATTCGATCCCGGGTCTCCAGGATCGTGCCCTGGGCCAAAGGCAGGCGCCAAACCGCTGCACCACCCAGGGATCCCTGAAATTTTAATTTTTAACATTTTAAAATTCTGTATTTTTAATTCTAAAATAATTCATAAATATTTTGTAAAATTATTTTTAAAAGTCTCTCAAGCTGATACCCAAAATAGTATAATGATAAAATCCTATATGGTTTCCCATAAAACCAAGAATGCCCACTGTTGCTTTTATTGTTTTTTTTATTAATCTGGCATTTATAGCTAATAGAATTAAATAAGTAAATTGAATAGGAGATATAAATATTGGAAAAGTGATAGAAATGTCATTATTTGTACATAAACTGGTTTTCTACCAAAATTGTAAAAATAAATCAAACAGAAGACTAGTTGAAGATATTCCATTAGGTAGGTGGTTTGTTACAAAGCATGTAAAAATAATCATTTTCCTGTTTACTAATAACAACAAATACAAACTATGCCAAAATACCTTTAAAATAAATATACAGACCTGGACGCCTAGGTGGCTCATTCCGCCAAGTGTCTGACTCTCAGGTCAGGTCATGATCCCATGGGTCATGAGATTAAGCCTGGTGTCAGGCTCTGTGCTGGGCATGGAGCCTGCTTGGGATTCTCTCTCTCCTTCTCCCTCTGTCCCATCTACCACCATCCACTCAACCTCCCTCTCTCAAATAGATAGATGATAGGTAGGTAGGTAGATAGATAGATAGATAGATAGATAGATAGATAGATATGCAGACTTAATATGGAAAAAATTGCAAGCCATGAATGGAACTTAGCAAACTAAAGAGATATTTTATGATCCTAGAATAGGAAGGTTCAGTGGTAAGACGTAAATTCTGTAGAATTTAATCCAAAATAACACTATGACAGTAAAAATGTCAACAGAATTTCTTTTCAGTTTGACGTGATTCAAAATTTTACCTGCAAGAGTAAACATACAAGAACAAAAAAAACAACAATATTGAGAAGGAATATCAAAGCCTGGAAACCTGTCAAACAAGTTAATAAAATGTACTAAGAAAGCACAATAACTTAAACATTAGGCTAGAATTTGGAGAATTGTAGACAGATCAGTGGAACAGAGTTTAACATCCAGAAAAAGACCAGGATATGATAACAGTAGCACCTCAGATCAACTCAACAGGTATTCTAAGCACAAACCAAAAGAGGTCAAAATATAAAGTATAAAAACTGACAAAAACTGTAAACTCCTCTCTAACAAAAAATACCACAAAAATGAAAAGGGAAATTGTGAGGAGAAAAATACGAAAAGAAAATCAAGTTAGTTATTCACATATGAAAGGATCTCTAACTAAACAATGCACCTCATTAGAAAAACATGCAAAATGCTAAACTGAATTTTTAAGAAATAGTAATGATGAATCAACAAAGAATGAATATAATCATTACTCTAAATCTGAGAAGTGCAGAATAAAATTATGAGATAAAGATTTTCATCCGTCAAATGGGCAAAGATAAAAAAGCATAATAATGAAAGAATATTTGCAAAAGTGACTTTTGCATTTGGCCAGTGGGAGTCACCAGAAAGATAGGAAGCAGGGGAGAAAAATTGGAATCTTTATTTCCCATATTAGGGCTGTGGTTTGCCATGCTAGTCCTCTGCCTATATCCAGTACCCATTTGATGGTCCCCCAAAAAGCTACAGTTCGCATCAGCTTCTAATAACAGCTTCTTCCCCATACCTTTCAGACCCACAGGCCTCAGATAGAAAAGATATATTGCAATACTTGTCCCTGGATGTTCCAGCCTGCTGGTTCCCCTAATCCTGTCCCCACCCCTCTGTAAATGCTCCCTTTATTAAATTCCCTTTAACAACCCCCTTGAGTGTGGTTTCCTGGCAGGACTCTAACTGATACATAACACCACAGTATGAATTTATTGTTTAATTTAGTGTGTGTGTGTGTGCATGTGTGTGTAGATGCAAATGTGAACTTAAACTTAAGTAGAGGGCAGCCCGGGGGGGCTCAGCGGTTTTAGCGCTGCCTTCAGCCCAGGGAGTGATCCTGGAGACACGGGATCGAGTCCTACGTTGGGCTCCCTGCATGGAGCCTGCTTTTCCCTCTGCCGTCTCTGCCTCTCTCTCTCTCTGTGTCTCTCATGAATAAATAAATAAAATCTTAAAAAAGAAAAAAACTTAAGTAGAGACACTCAGAAAAATATCAGGATGTTAAACTCTAAAATATGTGTGTTAGGACAGATGACTTAGAAACATACACACAGGGATCCCTGGGTGGCGCAGCAGTTTGGCGCCTGCCTTTGGCCCAGGGCGTGATCCCGGAGACCCAGGATCGAATCCCACATCGGGCTCCCGGTGCATGGAGCCTGCTTCTCCCTCTGCCTGTGTCTCTGCCTCCCTCTCTCTCTCTCTGTAACTATCATAAATAAATAAAAAAATTTAAAAAAAAAAAAAAAAAAAAGAAACATACACACATACGCATATAAATTCAATAAATGATAAAAGAATGTAGGAAAGAATTAGTCCAAAAAATGCCATTGTACTTTTTGTAGAAAAAAATCCATTTACACCTGAACTCTAAAAAGACTATTGTGGGGGCACCTGGCTGGTTCAGTTGGTAGATCATGCAACTCAGTCTTGGGGTTCTGAATTCGAGCCCCACGTTGGCAGTAATACATCTTAAAGCATTGTCTACAGACTGGATCCACTTCCTTATCTCTCCTTCACTTTCAGTCTCCTCCCCCCGCCCCCATCTATCCCCTTCACTGACAATTCTCATAAAATGTTTCTTAATCAGGTTGCCAAATCCATCGACACTTTTCCATCTTCATCCTATTAGACCTCTCAACTGACCACATCCTCCACATTCCATTCTCTTTTGATTCCATGAAACTTCACTTTGCTTTGTTTCTTCTTTACCTTCCCGCTTGCTCTTTCTCAGTCTCATTTTCCAGCTTCCCTTCTCCTGCTAGTGTCTAAAGAGTACAGCATTCCAGATCTTCTCTTCTCATTTTTATATTGGATGACCTCATCCATTCACTTTCATTCTAACATCAGTTCTGTACTACCAACTTCCAGAGTTTTATTCCAAACCACGTTTCTCTCCTGACCTCAAGACCCATATCACCAGTACATTCTTAACATCTCACTTGGATGTCTTGGAAACTTCTCACAGCTGATGTGTTCAAAGCAGAACTCTTTCCTTTCTATACTCTCTCCCATCTAAGCCTGTTGCTCCACAATGTCAGTAAATGACACCTCCATCAAACCAACTGCTTAACTCAAAAACCTGGAAGTCTTCATTGATATTTCCCTCTTCCTTACTTCTCAGATCTAAATCCATTACCAGGGCAGCCCGGGTGGCTCAGCGGTTTAGTGCCGCCTTTGGCCCAGGGCCTGATCCTGGGGACCTGGGATGGAGACCCGCATCTGGCTCCCTGCATGGAGCCTGCTTCTCCCTCTGCCTGTGTCTCTGCCTCTCTCTCTCTCTCTCTCTCTCTGTCTCTCATAAATAAATAAATAAAATCTTTAAAAATAATAATAATAAATAAATAAATCCATTACCAGTTCTTCTCGTTCTACCTCCAAAATATATCTCAAACCCATTCTCCTGAGTATTTGGCCCCAATCAAATCACCTTCATTGCCCTTCTTTAGACTACTTTCAGAGCCTTTTGACACCTCTCACTTCCACTCTTCTTCTCTGATCCATTCATCACATAATGGCCAGAAAAATACCCTTGAAATGAAAATCTGATCAAAACTCTGCAGTGGTTTTCTATTAAAATTAGGATAAAAATCCAGAATCTCACCATGACTCTACAATACCTGGCTCCTTGTGATTTTTACTTCATTTTGTATCCTTTCTGAATTCTCATTCTACTCCAGCCATACTGCTCTGCTCTCAAGCCCTCAAACATATCAAACTCTTCCCACTTCAGGGAGTTCACATGTGCTTTTCTGTCAAACCATTTCCCAGAACTCTTTGCCTGTCTAACCTTATTTATCCTTCTGGTCTCAGCTTAAATATCATTCCTTCCAAGAGGCTTTTCCCAACCACCATAACCTGCTCAGCCCCCAATCTAAGTAGGGTCTCTCTGTTGTACCATCTTGTACTTTTCCTTCATAGAATTTACTTTAGTTTGTATTATATACTTATTTATGCAATTAATTCTAGTATGTTTTCCCACTAGAGCTAGATCGTATACTGCATGAAAACAGGTGCCAGAAAATATTTGTTTGGCTCATCATTTTTATAACCACCACTCTGCCAGCACCTGGCACATGGTCTTAGGGTTTTTTTTTTTTCCAACAATCGGATTAATGAATACATGAAGATTCAGCTCAAGCCTTACTTCTTCTATAATTTATTTCTCAATCACCCTCCTGTTCCCCCACACTGGTGGATTTCAGCACTTGTTTTCTTGTTCTCCAGTGAGTCTTATACACATAACTCACACTTGACAAATAGTCTCACTGAACTTCTTTTAGGTTCTTAGATGAGCCATTTCTCTATGTTGTTTCCAGTCTTCACATATGCTGTTCCCTCTACCTGCGACACTGCTTTGCTCATATAGCCAGATAATCCTATTCACATGGTCAGGATCAATTAATGTTAAAGAATGAATTGTGAACCTGCTTGAACAGTTCCCTCCCTGGGAAGACAAGAATACCTACCTTCTTACACCAAAATTTCCAATGTGAAAACCACATTAGAAATAAGAAATTCTAGAGGCCACTTGGCTCAGTTGGTTGGCATTTGGTTCTTGATTTCAACTCAGGTCATGATCTCCTGGTAGTGTTTAGCCCCGAGTCAAGCTTTGTGCTGGGTGTGGAGTCTGCTTGAGATTCTCTGTCTCCTTCTCCTTCTATTCCTCCATGCCAACTCTCTCTCTCCCTCAAAAAAGAAAGAAGGAAGGAAGGAAGGAAGGAAGGAAGGAAGGAAGGAAAGAAAGAAAGAAAGAAAGAAAGAAAGAAAGAAAGAAAGAAAGAAAGAAGAAAGAAATTCTAAAATGACCCACTACTGTTCCCCAGACTCACAATTTGCTGCTGAAAATATTAGATGTAACTCCATCTCCCACCAATGGAGAGAAAATAAATAAACCAGTTTCTCTGAATTGGCCTCAAGGACAATGTCACTGCTATCTGAGTTAACAAAATTTCAGGCAAAAAAGCAGTGGTTACATAAGAGGAGAGTGCCTAATTTTCTACACAATTGATCGGCTTTTTCAGAAGAACAGCCTTGAAAGTATCCAGAAATCAATTCATTGGGTAATGCACACTCAGCAGCCCCAAAGTTGACATAGGATTAAAACCAGGGAGATCTTAATAGGCACTGTCCAAGTAAAGATGTGCCCTGAGAACAGAGAGGGAGCAAATGACTGGCATGTACTGACACAAAGTCAATCATCAATGATATGGCATGCACTATTTTTTATAATAACTATGTTGCAGGCACCATAGATTGGCTTACTTGGCATTCATTCATCCCTACCTTTTGTTCCTTGGCTTCTTCTACTATAGAAGCTAGGAAAACTAAATAGTCACTTTCCCAGCCTTTCTCAAAACTAAGGATGACTAGAAAAAAGGTTTTGGCTGAATAAGATACCTCTATTCTCCCATCCACTTAAATCAAAAACTTGGAGTTATCCCTGATTTCTCTATCCCACACCCCACATCTGATACATTAGCAAATTGTTTGCTCCACTTTTGTGATAAGCAAATTGTTTGCTCCTCACATGTCCACCACTACTATCTTGCTCTAAGTCAGCATTATCTGTTGCCTGAGCTACGGCAATAATCTCCTATTTGGTCTCTCCACTTCCATCCTGCTCCCTTCAACCTAGTTTCCAAAGAACAACTGAAAATATCTTTTTTTTTTAATGATTTCATTTATTTATTTATTCATGAGAGACACAGAGAGAGAGAGGCAGAGACACAAGCAGAGGGAGAAGCAGGCTCCATTCAGGGAGCCCGATACAGGACTCGATCCCGGGACTCCAGGACCATGCCCTGGGCCGAAGGCAGGTGCTAAACCGCTGAGCCACCCAGGGATCCCCTGAAAATATCTTTTTAAAAATGCAAACTTCATCATATTACTCCTTTTTTTTTTTCATCATATTACTCCTTTGCTCAGAACTTTCCAATGTCTTTAAAGACAAGAAAATATAAACTCCTTACCAAAATCTACAAGGCCTTGGGGAGCCTGGGTGTCTCAGTGGTTGAGTGTCTGCCTTCAGCTCAGGTCGTGATCCCCGCAGCCTTCTTCTTCCTCTGTCTCTCTCTCTGTGTCTCTCATGAGTAACTAAATAAAATCTTTAAGAAAAACTACAAGGCCTTGCATGATCTGACTTTCAGCTATCTCACCAATGTCTGTAGCTACCACTCTGCTGCTTGCTCACTTTGTCCAGCATTGGCAGCCTCCTTGCTGTTACTCAAACAATGCAAGCACATTCCTCATCAGAGCCTTTTTTTTTTTTTTTGCTGTTCTGTCTGCCTGGAACACTCTTCCTCCAGACACATTCACCCCTCATTTATTCAGACCTTCACTCAACCATCACCCTATCAGAGGCAACTTCCCCAAACAATATTGTCTAAATAGCATGCTCATCATTCTCTACCTTTTACCTTCCCTAATTTCATTGCACACATTGCTACTTGGCTTTATATTTACTATGTATTGATTTATTTCTTTATTGTTTCTCTAACACATACATGCACACATATACACATATGTACATGCACACTATTTTATTTACCACTGTATCCCCAGCATCTAAAAAAAAGTGCTTCAGTAGTAGGAGTTCAATAGTTATATTTGTTAAGTTAGTAAACTTTCCACAGACTTCTGCCTAAACTTGAGTCATACCATATCACCATTCTTTATCATTTCTTTTACTTTTCTAAATTAATAATTATGGCAGACATTGTTCATTGTCCACTCATCACTGAAGCCCCATCCCCTACCTCTATGACAATAAAACTTTGATCCATTTGGGTAACCATAGAGCCATTGATCTATCCCAATCCTAAATGATGAATCATGATGTTCCTAGACTAGTCATGGTAATCCTATTCCACTGTGCCTCAGATTATTATACAATAAATATGTGATCTAATTTTGTCAAAGGGAAAGTTAACTGAAAGGTTTCCTTTCTCAAAAAAAGAGTCTTAGAAGTAACTAATCTTGTGTGCCTATCTCTTTCTTCCTTCTTGAAATAGGGGTGTGAAGATAAAATGTTCAGAACTGTAGCTGTTATCATGCAGCCATGGTGACACACATGAAGACTAAAAGTCACTCAGTGAGGATAGTAAAATGGAAAAGTAGAAAGACAATAGGTCCTTGATGACATCATTGAGTCAGTGACTAAACCTGAAACTGCCTACTTCCAAAGTTCTTATTAAGCGAACAATAAATGTCCTTACTTAAGCTATTGTTAGTTAGGTTTTCCTTTATTAACTACCAAATAAGTCCTAACTGATTCAATTATTTTATTTATAAATGTGTTTGTGAGAACAAATGTATTTTTCCTTTACATAGAACATTCTGGAAAGAAAAGAGAAGGAAGAAGGGAGAGAGGAAAGGGAGAAATAAATTCAACTAACTTGTGGATGACATAATCCTGAAAGTGGAGTAAATTACATAAAGGATAAGTATCTGTGTGTTTGAGCATGCACCATATACATATATATGTATGTATATATTCAATATCTCCCTCATTCATCACCTATCATCCTCATTCTCCCTCATTCATCACCTAGTCTCAACCTCCTCCACTCTGTCTTTATCTAATCTTTCCACTGATATTGAAGGATCATAAACAAAGCCACTGTTCTCATACATCTACCATCACACTATAAAACCTTTAATGGCTTCTCATAATTTATCAGAAAATATTCATCTATTTAGTATTCAAAGATTTTGAACTCCAATCACACCTATTTATTGAATTTACCTCCCACTGTCTCCTAATCTAAACCTTCCTGCTCAAATAAACAAATGAAAACAAACTCTCCTTATTGCATTCTTATTCCTTATTACAGCTAACTAATTGATCTTGACATTCCCAGTTGCTGGATGACCCAATAGACAAAAGGAGTAGATATTTAAAACACTAGTAAAGCAGAGAGAGAGAGATGACTATGATGGAGTTACCTAGAATTTTGCAACCAGAAAATATGAAATAAACCACTTTAATTTCATCATATATGTAGGTTTTGTGCTTTACAGTTTTAGAATTGTTTATTTTGAATTATAGCTGGTATATGAACATCATAAATTTTCTTCTAAAGGTTAAATTAAGCACTGACCATTTAGAACACATCTTCTCTCTTCCTATCTAAAGCCTGTTTCATCCCTTGAATGCAAGTCAAAATCCAATCTTCTCCAAATAATCTAAGACCACAATAGGATCTTCTTAAATTGAATTTTTTGTTTTTACTAAAAATAAAGTTTATTAAAAATATTAAAAACTGGACTCAATTTTTCACTTAAATACATACATTTGTATTTTAAACTGTTTCATGTGAGTTATATCTCCTTTCATTAGACTCAAAATTTCCTACTCACCAAAAAACCCTCTAGAATGTATCATACTCTTGTTTTAATCTCCCACATTGCAACTAGAACAGTAAGAGTACAAAAAATACCTTTTGAACCCCTGACCTGCCAGTTTACATGACCAGTGTGCAAGTGAATGTTTGAATAAAAATATTTTACTTTTCAAGAATTATCAGCAAACGATTAGGATAAAGATAAATCTTAGAGTAAGTTGTAAAATAGAATACTATAATAGGCCTCAATAAATGAAGAACCAAATCCTCCTTTATGAAGTTCTGCAGTTCACCAATTTTAATCAGTTGTTCCGTGCAAAGTCTCTCCTAACAGGCAAGGGAAGAGCCACCCAGGAACTCATTTGGTCAGACATTGACCATCCCAAGCCAGTCCCACTCCTACCCCTCTCACCCAGCACTAATATTACCCTCATCATCAAAAATGTCTGTTTTAAATCAGAACATGGATTGGCAACCAGTAGCATCTATGCCTTATCAAAATTGATTGCCAACACATGCCCACTTCCCTGTTGCCTATAACTGTCGGCTACCTGCCTCATGACAAAAATTGGCAGCCAGCATGCTTCTTCCTCCACTTCATTGTTAGTGGACTATCCTGCTCCTTCCGTTTGGAAATCATGTCCAAAGACACTCTCCATGAGCTGCCTCCAACATGCCAAAGGGAAGGGAGGAAGAACTTTGGCACCCTAATTTTAAAAGGGTGCCAGTCCGTGATGTAAAAAGAAGACAATATTCTTCTACAAATGTGGACACTGCCTATTTCCGTTATTCCAGTCATTAGCTGATGTCTTTGGCAGAGAACATATCGAGTAAGCTTTTCCAAAATGGGCCTGTAGCCTTGGAAATATATCATCCAAAACAAAAAGCCAAACTTCTGATTGTTTCTCAACTTGCACCCACACATTCGCCAAGACACCTCATTTTAAAACAAATGTTTTAACAAAGAGCCAAATTCTTATTCCCTCTATCCTCATGCCAATGACAAGTCATTCTGATTTTTTACTTTTCTTTTTGGCCTATTTTCTTTACCTTCTCAATTAACAGAAACACTTTTATCATCAGTAACTAATGAATTTCCCATTTGCCCTTTTTTGGTCCCTGGCTTCACGTTTCCTATCCTCTACCTGAACAATAGAAATTTTAAAAACTAAACTGAATTTTGGGTAATCTATAATTAAGATTTTTAAGGTCAATATTTTAAAAACTGGGTATGAATAGGACTTGACTCAATGTATCACTTATTTCCTTATAAATCTGAATACAGATGTATCTAAGAATCATTATAAAGTAGTTCTAAAGAGAAATGTAAAATTTTTCTCAGAAATTTTATTTTGGAAAGTTGGATACTCACATTATGCCAATATCACACTATGAAAAGATAATAAAATCAATCTATTATAAACTCTTTTCTACTGGATTCAATGGCATGAGTTTAATAGGCAATCCAGAGCTCCAGCTTCAATTTTAGCCAATTCCAGTGTCAAATATCTGATTATCATATGCTCTACTTAATGAGTAACTAGCTGGCGAGTGAGATCTCTTTGATTGCAGCATGATATGTACATACCAAACCACTGGTTTTTTCTATTTTTAACACAGTTAAAGAATAACAAGTATGTTTTTAAAGGTCATGGAAAAATACCACATAGCTAGGAAAATCGAAAAAATAAAAGCTTCTAATTACAGGTTAAGTTACTCTCATTCTGGGCTTTGTTTTTCTCTAGGGTCTTAGAGGGATATAATTTGATATATCAAGCCAAATAAACAGTAAATAACTTCTACCAACATCCTATTATTTAAGGCTTGGTGTCTAGTGTGAAGACTAGGTCAAACAAATTCAAGCATATCCATAATTTTTATTAACCTTCTCCTAAAAATTTCCTAAACCGTTTTATTAACCTTTCCTTGGATTGAGTCCCAATCCTACCACTCAGTTGCTGTGATATTACCTTTTCTGGGTTTCAGTTTTCTTCATTTGTAAAATAAAGATAATAACCCACTTCACAGAACTATTGTGAGGATTAAATGAGAAAATACATATGAAATACCTAGTTCAGTGCCTAGAATCTAATCAATTTCCTTCAAATCCTTATTCATCTTCAAACTTCTATGCTTACTATTATGAGCCAGTAGGGATGTATGTAAGCATCCCTTCCACTCCTCTATGGTCATAAGTTAAATGAATATCTTTGTTTACAGGTGTTATTGCAAAAGATATTGTTTTGTGTGCACATAATTTTAATTTATATAAACAGTATGATGTAATATATCTCATTCTATTCCTTATCCTGTTTATTTTTGGGGCTTGGAGGAGTTTTTTGTTATTATTATAGTTTGGGAAAAATGTAAAACTTCTGTGAACTAGTCTCTCACAGGTCCTTTTCAAAAGTGAGGCTTTTTAAATCAGGTATGCCCAAACTTGCTTGGAACAATTTTATCTGAAGAGATTAGATATATGTGCAAAGCAAATACATGATGAAAGGGTGCAGTTTTGTTTGTTTGTTTGTTTGTTTGTTTTATCTGTGGAGATGGGAGGGTGCGGTGGATGCTCCATGGTTAAGTTAATCATATTCTTAAAAAAAAGTTAATCATACTCTTCACAGTCCATTATCATCATTGGTCTCTGCAAGGCCTCACTCTTATTTAATTTATTTATTCCCTTTCATTCCCATTCTTCATGCCTTTCTCTTTCATCTCCGGAGAGGCCTCCATGCCAATGAGTTGAATGGGTATCTTTTTGTTCGTTAAGTGTACTTGCAAAATATATTGTTTTGTAGAAAGATAATTTTATTTAAATAGTGTCACTCTGTATCTTTTCATTTCTTATTTTTGTCACTCTGCACTATGCTTTTAAGTTCATCTCTACTACCATGTGTAAATCTAGAATCTCCTTAGGGGGTACATGGATGGCTCAGTGGTCAAGCATCTGCCTTTGGCTCAGGTGGTTATCCTGGGGTCCTGGGATCAAGTCCTGCATTCGGCTCCTCACAGAGAGCCTGCTTCTCCCTCTGCCTATGTCTCTGCTTTTCTCTGTGTGTCTCTCATGAATAAATGAGTAAAATCCTAAAAAAATAAAATATATAAAATCCCCTTAGCCATTTCTAATTATTGCCTGTTTCCATGGTGTGCAACTGCCATATTTTACCTAACCACTTTCCCAGCAGTGGACACTCAAGACAGCATCCAACTGCCTACCACCACAATAATGCTGAGGTGAACATTTTTATATGAGTTCCCACATTTACCTGTGTGAGATTTCTTTGAGGTATATACCCAAAAGCAGAACTGCTATATACTAGCAATATAACTATATGCTATGTACTAGTATACAAATATATTATACTTGCTATTAACCTCTAATCTTATCAAGTACTGCTGGGTAACACCTGTCTAACAGTACCAGCAGTACCTGGGAATTTCTGTAACATTCAACTGGCATGACATAGCTTTTTAAGAGATGAAAACTGATTATCTCATTGTTTTAATTTGCATTTCTCGGTTACTGATCCATTTCTTCATGTACTTGTTGGAGTTTTCTATACTGTAAATTAGGCAATTTGTGTCCATATCCTTTGCACATTTTCCTATTAGAATTATTATCTTTTGCTTGTTGATTTGTAGGAGTTCTTTGGATTTAAATATTAATTCATGGGGCAGCCCGGATGTCTCAGCGGTTTAGCACTGCCTTTGGCCCAGGGCGTGATCCTGGAGACCCAGGATCAAGTCCCACATCAGGCTCCCTTCATGGAGCCTGCTTCTCCCTATGCCTGTGTCTGTGCCTCTCTCTCTCTCTGTGTATGTCTCCCATGAATAAATAAAATCTTTTTTAAAAAATAAATAAATATTAATTCCTTGTCAGTTTTAAAATTTGAAAATATATTCTCATTATGTCATAGATTAATTTTGTCCACAATATCCTTTGTGGTGATTGTTAATTTTGATGTAATATCTTTGTCTTATGATCTCTGCTTTTGGATTTTTGTTAAGTCTTCCCTTGACCCTGGGATATAAATAACACTCTCTTAAGTGTTCTTCTATTAGCTTTGTAACTTACCTTCCTCATTTCAGTCTTTCAGCCATCCAGAATCTAACTTTGTATGTGACCTTAGGTAGGAATCCAGTTTTATTTTTCTTCATGTACTGAGCCAATTTTCCCAACGCCACTGCTAATAAAATCTTTTTTTCACATTGATTTATGGCATCACCTTCATTACATATTTAATTCTCAGTATACATGTGTCTATGATCTCTCAGTTATGTTCTTTTGGTCTGTTTATTCTTGTGCCAATACTACACTGTTGTTATTATTAAAGTTTGTAATGTGTCCTTGTATCTCAAAGGAAGAGTCTGTTTTTTACTCTCCTTTTTTATTCTTGTCTTAGCTACTTTTACAGATCTTTATTCTCCCCTATAATTTAAAACATTTATTAAATTCCTCTGAAAAAATATCCAACTGAAATTTTCATTGAGATTACATTGAATTTATGTATCAAGTTGTAGATTATTGACATCATTATCATATTAAATCATCCAGTCGAGGTAACATACCCAGGGCAAGTTTACCTAAAGAAGATTATAGATGCTCATGGAAGGGAATAGTCAGAAGTAGAAGTAGAGTTGGTTTTTTTTTTAATCCTAGTTTTCGCTAAAGGTTGAAAAACCATTTCCTGATTTTTAAAAGAAAAAAAAAATACTGTAGAAATGTTTTATAGACCCATGAGCTCTTTTTTAGTTTCTGCCTCAAGAGGGAAGCTAAGATCTTGGTCTTTGAGAATGAGACTAATAGAAAAATCCCTTTATAGTTGCAAAAAAGAAGAGCTATTCTGATGTATATTACAAGCAAAGCATTGTGAGGAAAGATAGGTATGCACAGGGCTATGATATGAGACTGCTGACACAGCCATGAGCAAACCTAAAGACCCTAGAGTAGCTAGGTAATTGAACCAGTTAGGGAAACGAACCTAGGAACATAATAAATTCGTTTCTTTATTTATTTTAAGAATAGAAATGTAAAGATTTTAAATGTTACTCTAAAAAGTCATTTGGCTGCATCATAATAAAATGGTGTATAGAAAGATTTCCACCCACCTGTTTTAATAAGGCTATCTCTTGTTTTTTTAAGCAAAAACTACTACTACATTAAAAGTCAGCTTTAGTGAAAAATTAACAAACCAAAATTTAGTGATTTGGAATAAAAGTTTTTAAAAATTAATTCTTGGAAAGTAGAAGTTACCCTGAAAAAGTACTAATGCTTTATATTTTTGCCATTTACAGTTTGCCCAGTGAAAAGAGAATTCATTTTCAAAATAAATATGGAGTAAATGATCTCTTAGACTCATTCCTAATATTGGAGGTTCTATCAAAATCCATAATCTTATAAAAGCAACTGAAAGTAATAGAAATCATGTGCTATTAAAAATAACTATTTCTGGGATCCCTGGGTGGCTTAGCAGTTGAGCATCTGCCTTTGTCCAGGGCGTGATCCTGGAGTCCTAAGATCGAGTCCCAAATCAGGCTTCCTGTATGGAGCCTGCTTCTCCCTCTGCCTGTGTCTCTGCCTCTCTCGCTCTGCCATGAATAAATAAATAAAATCTTAAAAAAAAAAAAAGCTATTTCTTGGGATGCCTGGGTGGCTCAGCGATTGAGTATCTGCCTTTGGCTCAGGGCGTGATCCCGTTATCTCGGATAGGGATTGAGTCCCTCCCTCTGCCTATGTCTCTGCCTCTCTGTCTCTCATGAATAAACAAATAAATAAAATCTTAAAAAAAAAAAAAAAAACTATTTCTTGCAAACTGGTATGGCCATTGTGGAAAACAGTATGGAGTTTCCTCAAAAAGGTAAAAATAGAACTACCCTATGATCCAGTAACTGAACTACCCTATGATCCCTATTCAGCAATTGTACTACTAGGTATTTTCCCAAAGAATACAAAATTAGTAATTCAATTCAAAGGGTTACATGCATCCTGATGTTTGTAGCAGTATTATCTACAATAGCCAAACTGTGGAAATAGCCCAAGTGCCTATCAACTGAATAATGAATAAAGAAGGTGTTTTACATATATATAAAATTCTACCTCTGAAGCTAAATAAGATATGGTGTATATATATATATATCATATATATATGTATATACATATATATCAATTGAATAATGGATAAAGATGCTAATAATACAGTTTATCTTAATTAAATTGAATTTAAATTAAAAATTTTTTTCAAAGATTTCAAATGGCTTCCTTAACCTGCAGATCTTAGAAACATACCTATATCTTGACTATCGGAACCTCTTATTTTAAGGTTAAAAATTCCATGATTTTTTTTTTATTTAAATGCAATTAGCCAACATATAGTACATCATTACTTCCAGATGTAGAGGTCAGTGATTCATCAGTCTTATATAACACCCAGTGCTCATCACATCACTTTCCCCCATAATGCCTATCACCCAGTTACCTCAACCCCCCACCCCCTTCTCTCCTCCATCCACCCTCAGTTTGTTTCCCATATTTAAGAGTCTCTCATGGTTTGTCTTCTTCTCTGATTTCTTCCCATTCAGTTTTCCCTCCTGTCCCCTATGAGCCTATGCAGTGTTTCTTATATTCCACATACCATGATGTTTATAATGCTGAGGTTAAAATACTGATATTTCATAAGAAAAGTGAGTTGTAGTGAAATGATTCAATAATCAAGAATTTCACTCTGCCAAGACTTGATTCTCTTCACTCTTCAAAGAAAGAAATCTATGGTATATAAAGGGTATATTTTAAAACTGCAACCAGATGCTGCAACAAGATATCAAGAAATATTTCTTAGAGCCACATACAACCAAGGAGCGGATTATTAGATATTCAAATGTTTGAAACACTTGAAACATTAGCATCTGACTGAGAACCAAATGTGCTGTTCAGAGAAAAATCTCCCCACACTTTTGATTCTGTATTCAATCCAAAAATCCAAAGCTATCTGACGAAGTGTGCAAACATTTGTTTCCATTTCTAATGACTTATTATTGTGAATTAGCATTTTCTAATTTAGAAGAAAATAAAGAGTAAGAAAACATCTACATAAAACCTGAACTACAGTTCAAGTCATCCATGATCAAACCTGTCAGAGTATTATTATTAATTTTAATATGCTTTACCTTTTTTTTTTTTTTATGATAGTCATACAGAGAGAGAGAGAGAGAGAGGCAGAGACACAACAGGCAGAGGGAGAAGCAGGCTCCATGCACCGGGAGCCCGATGTGGGATTCGATCCCGGGTCTCCAGGATCGCGCCCTGGGCCAAAGGCAGGCGCCAAACCGCTGCGCCACCCAGGGATCCCCATGCTTTACCTTTTTTAAGTGCTAATAGATTTTAAACCTAAAACTGATGATTTATATATGCTCTAAAAATCCATCAAGTGGTCCATGGACATCAAAATTAGAGAAATACAGATTGATAAGTTATGATGAGAGAGTGTTTTACTCTGTGCTTCTGCATACCACTGATTCACAGCTAGCATCCAAGGTTTCCAGCAAGAACCAGAAGGAGAGAGTCATTCTCTTCATAGATATGTGTTGTTACAATACCATGCTATTTTTAAAAACAAGAAAACTGTAATTTGAATAAGTAAAATGAACAGGGTCATATAGATTGTACGCACCAGAAGCAGATCTAACTCAGGTCTTCTCACCCCTAAATCAGATCCTGCTTTGCACCATTCCTTCTCAGAGTTGGAGCCTTTGGGTGCATTTGGTTTTGCTTTTTTGGTTTGCTTGGGGTTTTTTTCTTATTTCTTCTTGTCTCCTTATCTTCCTTCTTCTTCTTTAGTATAGGTGACATATTGCTTTAGCTATTTAAACCATCAGTTTAAAGGAATACTTATCCTTGGGGTTCCTGGGTGGCTCAGTTGGTTAAACATCTGCCTTCAGCTCAGGTCATGATCTCAGGGTCCTGGGATTGAACCCCATGTTGGGCTCCCTGCTCAGCAAGGAATCTACTTCTCCCTCTCCCTTTGTGTTCCCTCTCTCTCTCTCAAATAATTTTTTTTTAAAAAGGAATACTTATCCTAGAACTCTAATTAGGTCGATGGTTACCAGCTAACTGAAGTTCCTACATTACAGCTGGCTGTAAAGCACTTATTCTCTCTTTTCCATCTATTAATGCAAAGCACCAGTTTCTTTCCCTATCCACAACCTGCCTCTCACTTCACTTTGAGACCTGCACATAAAATCTGAAAGCAAACAAATACTGTATTTTTAAAAATTTCTTTTTAATGCCTTGAACCAACATTGTGGTTTGCAGTTGGACTAAAGGCTCATCATATTCATCCTCTCTGCCAGTCTTTAAAACTCAGTAGAACTATTTCCACTAGATGGCTGTCTTTACCAAGAACTGGAAGAGCTATGCCAGCTGGTGGCAATTTCAAGTTTTAAAGCCTACATTTCACAGAGGTAGGTATACATGCAGCCATTTAGTAGACTTACTCAAAGCTTCTATCTATGATTCCACTTTTTTTTTAAAGATCTTATTTATTTATTCATGAGAGACACACAGAGAGAGGCAGAGACATAGCAGAGGGAGAAGCAGGCTCCCTGCGGGGAGCCCCATGAGGGACTGGATCCCAGGACCGCAGGATCATGACCTGAGCTAAAGGCAGATGCTCAACCACTGAGCCACCCAGGCACCCTGATTCCACTTTTTAGTCCCCACTTTGGGAAAAGTCAATAAATGTTTAAAAATGTAATGTGCTATTGGGCAGCTGGTTGGTTCAGTCAGTTAAGCACCTGACTTGATTTTGGCTCAGGTTGTGGTCTCAGGGTCGTGAGATGGAGCCCTGCATTGAGCTCTGTGCTCAGCCCAAAGTCTGCTTGAGATTCTCTTTTGCCCCCTCTCCTTCTGCCCCTCCCCTGGCTAGCACACTCTCTAAATGAATAAATAAATAAAATCTTTTAAAAATGTAATGTGCTTTTTGAAAATAGAAGATAAACTGTTTTAAGTTGAAATTTTTTCTTGTTTTTTCCTTTTTTGGTTGAAATATATTTGACCTATAACTGTGTCAATTTAAGGCATCAACAAGTTAATCTGTTACATTCATATATTGTAATATGATTGTAGCAATAATTAGCACCTCTATCATGTTACATATTCATTTCTTTTTAGTAATTGGAATAATTAAGTTCTAGTCTCTAAGCAAATTTGATAATGATTAAACAATATAGTTGTTTATATTCATTGTGTTGTGCATTAGATCTCTAGGACTTATTTACTATTCATTGCAAGTTTGTTGCCTTAAACAATATCTGAAAAATTTTGTAAAGAAATAAGGAGTTTCACTCCAAAGAAAGACTGAAAGACATATATAAAAATTATATCTTGGGTGCCTGGGTGGCTCAATCAATTAAGTGTCTGCCTTTGGCCCAGGTCATTATCCCAGGGTCCTGGGATCGAGACCTCATATTGGGCTCCCTGCTCAGCGGGGAACCTGCTCCTTCCTCTCTCTCTGCCTCTGCTGCTCCCCCTGCTTGTGTGCTTTTTCTCTCTCTCTCATTCTCTGTCAAATAAATAAAATCTTTTTTTTAATTATCTCTTGTAATTGTTCATATTCTCAAATCAAAAGGTACTGTTAATTATAAAAGTTGCATACAGTATTTGGGGAAAGCGACTGACTATTGCTATTAATAGTTGGCATTTGTTTTGCATCTTTTCACCAGGTGATAAAAGTATTTTTAAGTTAAAATATAATCTGTTGAGGGGCTCCTGGGTGGTTCAGTTGGTTAAGCATCTAACTTTTTTTTTTTTTTTTTTTTTTTAGCATCTAACTTTTGATTTTGGCTCAGGTCATGATCTCAAGGGTGATGGGATCAAGCCTCCTCCCTGCCCGCCCCCCCCCCCCCACACACACACTCAATAGGGAGTCTCCTTGAAGATTCTCTCCCTCTGCCCCTTCCCACACACATGCTTTTGAATTGAAAAAAAAATTGAGCACCTTGTTTAAGGGAGGATTGGTTGGTTGATAGTTTCTCAGTAAACTTTTTATTGAAGTATAACATAACCAAAGAAAAGTACACAAATCACAAGCATATAGTTAAATTTTCACAAAGTAAAATGAATGTAAATTTTTTTGTACAGTTGGATATTTTAGCTTTTTAAATTTCATTTGCTATTTGTTTGGTTACACCCAAGTAATCAGCACCTAGATCAAGAATTAGAACACGACCAGCCACTCAGAAGCCTATTTGTGCTCCTTCCTGGTCACTTCCCCACAATGGTGACCATTATCCTGACTTCTAATAGCATACATGATTTTTGCCTCTTTTTTTTTTTAAGATTTTATTTATTTATTCATGAGAGACACAGAGAGAGAAAGGCAGAGACACAGGCAGAGACAACACAGGCAGAGGGAGAAGCAGGCTCCATGCAGGGAGCCAGACATGGGACTCCATCCAGATCCGAGTCTCCACGATCACACCCTGGGCTCAAGGTGGCGCTAAGCCACTGAGCCACCCAGGCTGCCCAACTTTTGCCTCTTTTTGAAGCTCATATGAATCTTCTTGCTTCTGTTGCTTCCCATGGTGTTTGTGAGACTCATTCATGCTGTTTTCACTGATGCATATCACAACTTTTTATTCATTCTATTATTAATGGATGCTTGTGTTATTTCCAGGTTGGAACTATTATGAATACTGCTTCTATGAAATTCATAAATATACCTTGGATCAAAGTGTGTATGCATTTCTTGGGGTGGGTATATACCTAGAATGGGTGAGATTGCTGCTTCATGGGATTCTCATATGTTCAGCTTTGATAAACAAAGCCAGTTTTCTGAAATGGTTGTACTTATCTACACTCCTACCAGCAAGACATGAGTTCTATTGTTCTATTTCCTCCCCAGCATTTGGTATTGTCAGTCTTTTATATTTTAGCCTTTCTGATGGATAAGTAGTGATATATCACAGTGGTTTTAAATTGCATTTCCTTGAAAACTAATGAAATTGTCTATATGCTTATTAAGAATGTTCCAGTCTTTTGGTCATTTCTTATCACCTGTTGTATCTTTTTAAAATTAATTTATAGGACTTCTTTATGTATCTGAGGCTTTTCAAGTCAGTGGTCAGACATTACTATCATTTCCCACTCTGTGGCTTGACTTTTTACTCTCTTAATGGTATTTTTGATGAGCAAAGTCTAATTTACCAATTTTTTCCTTTATGTTAGCACATTCTTTTTTTTTTTATTTTTTTTTCGTTCTTTGGGTTCTGTTTTTAAATTTTTGCTTATTCCAGGGGTGCCTGGGTGGCTCAGTTAGTTGAGCATCTGACTCTTGATTTTGGTTCAGGTCATGATCTCAGGGTCATGGGATCGAGCCCCACATTGGGCTCTGCATTCAGTGTGGAATCCACTTGAGATTCTTTCTCTCCCTCTCCCTTTGCCCCTCCTCCACTCACATGTGCTTTCTAAATAAATAAAATATTTTTTTAAAAACGTTTGTTTATTCTAAGTTCATGAATATATTACTCTATGCTTTCTTCTTAGAGTTTTATTATTTAACCATTTGTATTTAAATCCAGTGCACCTGCAGTTGCATTTTGTGTGAGGTGTGAGACAAGGGCAACACCTCCCCCCCCCTTTTCTTTAAGTGACAACAGCATCATTTATTAAAAAGAACATCATGGTGCCCCTGGATGGCTCAGCTGGTAGAGCATGTGACTCTTGATCTCAGGGCTGTAAGTTCTAGTGCTATGTTGGGTGTAGAGATTACTTAAAAATAATTTAAGGGATCCCTGGGTGGCGCAGCGGTTTGGCGCCTGCCTTTGGCCCAGGGCGCGATCCTGGAGACCCGGGATCGAATCCCACCCACATCGGGCTCCCGGTGCATGGAGCCTGCTTCTCCCTCTGCCTGTGTCTCTGCTTCTCTCTCTCTGTGTGACTATCACAAAAAAAAAAAAAAAATTTAAAATCTTTTGGACCACTTGCCTGGCTCAGTTGGAGGAGCATGCAACTCTCGATCTTGAGGTCATGAGTTCAAGTCCCACGTGGGGTGTAGAGATTACTTAAATAAATTTTAAAAACCTTAAAAAAATAATAAGTTTTCTAAAAAGTAAATTAAAAAGCCATCATTAAAAATAAATAAATAAATAAAATAAAAAGCCATCATTTCAGTACTGTATTGTAGTTTTATCTTTGTCATAAAAGAGGTAACTATATATATATAGATATATATACCTCTTTTATATATATAAAATATTATATAAATATATAAAATACATAATATATACAAAATATATATAAAATATATAAAAAATATATAATATATAAAAATATATATAATATATATATATTTCCTCCTGGAATTTCTGTTCTCTTTCATTGGTCTATTTGTCTTTCCTTGGGTCTTCATTATTATAACAACATAACAAGTCTCAACAACTGGTATGCTAAATCTCTAGCCTTGCTCATTTCTTCAAGATTGTATTGACTATCCTTGGTACTTTGCATCTTCAAATAAATTTTAGAATCAACTTATCAATTTCTATAGGGGAATAAAAACAACTGCTAGGATTGTTACTGGAATTCAGTTAAGTCAGTAGGTTAACTTGGGAAAAATCAATACCTGTGGTAGCTTTATGATGTGTCAATTTAGGTAGGCAAAACTATGTCTTCCAGAATTCCTTTCCCTGATGGTTTTGGGTTAGAGTGGGCAACAGGAGACTTCCTCCCACCCTATGAGATTTGAATGGCAGGGTGATACAGTCATAATTTTTATGTTTATGTTCCAGAGCAGGCACTGTTATAGCTCGTGCACATTGTCACTTATCTCGTGGCTCATCTTGTTGGTGTGGTAATAGCAATGAGGCCTGCAATTCCTCCAACTTTCTGTGATGCTCTTTCAGCTTCTCTGACTTCTATTAATTTGATCATCTTTAATTTATCTCAATAACTATTTGTAGTTTTTTGGTGTGATAGTCTTGGCCACCTTTTATTATATTTATTGCTAGATATTTGATGGGTTTTTTAAAAAAGATTTTATTTATTTATTCATGAGAGACACAGAGAGAGAGAGGCAGAGACACAGGCAGAGAGAGAAGCAGGATCCGTGCGGGAAGCCTGATGTGGGACTCGATCCCAGGACTCCAGGATCAGGTCCTGGGCCGAAAGCAGGCACCAAACTGCTGAGCCACCCAAGCGTCCCAGTATTTGATGTTTTAATGCAATTGTAGATTTTCTCTTTTTAAATTTTATTTGCTATTGTTTGTGGCTGGTAGTTAAAAATATAAGTTGATTTTTACATTTTGATTATGTATCCTACAGCCTTGCTTAAATTTAGTTTTAACAGTTCATAAACTCTTATGGATTTTATACATACACAGTCATGTTACCTGAGATTAATGTGTTTCTTCCTTTTCTTGCATTTTTTGGACTGTCCAGGACCTCCATTATAGTCTCAAATAGAAGAGATGAGGGATCCCTGGGTGGCCCAGCGGTTTGGCGCCTGCCTTTGGCCCAGGGCATGATCCTGGAGACCCGGGATCGAATCCCACGTCGGGCTCCCGGTGCATGGAGCCTGCTTCTTCCTCTGCCTGTGTCTCTGCCTCTCTCTCTCTCTGTGACTATCATAAATAAATAAAAATTAAAAAAAAATAGAAGAGATGATAAAAGGTAACCTTTTCTTATTGCCCATTTCAAGAGGGTGGGGTTTGTTTTGTTTTGTTTTGTTTTGCTCAAAGTGAGATAATTTTGAAAGGTTGTCCCAGATCCAGAGTTTGTCATCAGGTTAGTTAATTGGGACTGCATTTCAGTTCAACTTTCTCCCTCTAACCAATCCTGTTTCCTTCACCTCTTTTCTCATGACCACTCATGAGAGTGGTCCTGCACAGTAATCTCAGACTCAGCTTCCCAAGGAACTCAAGTTGTGACACAAACATTAACACAAATACGTGTTTACCTCTGTTAACACATTTTTCCCTTTTGCTGACCTCTATTTTTCAAATGTTCAACAACAAACATTTTGGGAAAAGAAAAAATATGAAAGATTCTTTTTTCTTTTTCTTTTTTTTTTTTTTTTTTTTTACAAAATAAGATAGGGATGTATTTCTATCAGCTTTAGTAATAACAAAACAATTTTTTTGTCTTGAACATAAAATAGCTGAAACTACCATAGAAATTGAAAAGCCAAAATACCATCCCTATTTATCTAGAGAAATTCAGATGAAAAGTAAATAGGCATATAATCAGTTCCCATTAGGTAGCAAGTTAAATACCAAGCCAAATTTTCCTCACTAAATCATTTTGCAGTAGGTGTCTCATTCCCAAGCTCCTGCAACATAACACTTCAAGCTTCCATATATTCCATATTCTATTGCTGGACTGTATGTCATTCCATTGATTGATTTAGATAGTCCTCCTCCAATACATTTTAACACATCCTCTAATACTATAATACAACTTGGTAATAAGTCTTAATTTCACGTAGGGCAAATCTCTTCCTTGCTTTTTTTTAAGATTTGGTCTCCCATATAAATTTTGGCATCAGGATGCCTGGGTGGCTAAGTGGTTGAGCGTCTGTCTTTGGCTCAGGGCGTGATTCCAAGTCCGGGGATCCAGTTCCACATCAGGCTCTCAGCAAGGAGCCTCCTTCTCCCTCTGTCTGTATCTCTGCCTTTCTCTCTGTGTCTCTCATGAATAAATTTTTAAAATCTTTAAAAAAATTTTTTTGGCATAGGGAGTTCCTTCAAAACCCTATTGGGAATTTGCTGAGACTTGCATTGAATTTATAGGTCAATTTGGGAAGAATTGCTATTTAAGAGTATTTAGTCCCTCCCCCCCTCCATCCTTGGACGTGGCATATCTTTCTGTTTATTTAGGTCTTCTTTAATGAATTTCAATAAAGTTTTATTGTTTCCTTCATATAGGACTTGTACATCCTACTTTTACTGCAATCATAAGTGGGGTTTTTTTAAGTATGGCTTAACAAACTACTGTAAAAAGACATTTTTGAAATACTTGTAGACATTTTAATATGGACCGGATATTAGATGATGTTAAGGTGTTGATATTAATTTGGTTAGGTTAATATGTTTATCTTTTTTTTTTTTTTTAATTTATGATAGTTACAGAGAGAGAGGGAGGCAGAGACACAGGCAGAGGGAGAAGCAGGCTCCATGCACCGGGAGCCCGATGTGGGATTCGATCCCGGATCTCCAGGATTATGCCCTGGGCCAAAGGCAGGCGCCAAACCGCTCCGCCACCCAGGGATCCCGGTTAATATGTTTAAATGGTATTAATTATAGTTAAAAAAAACAAGATCTTTTTTTTTAAGATTTTATCTATTTATTCATAAGAGGCACAGAGAGAGAGGCAGAGACACAGGCAGAGGGAGAAGCAGGCTCCATGCAGGGAGCCTGATGTGGGACTTGATCCTGGGTCTCCAGGATCACACCCGGGCTGAAGGCGGCGCTAAACCGCTGAGCCACCGGGGCTGCCCAAAAACAAGATCTTTAATTAGTGGAAACTTATACCTAAATATTTACTGGTAAAGTCACATGATATTTTGTTTTTTTAAAGTTAATAAAAATCATTTTAAATAGTTTATTTTACAATTAAAGGAAGAGATAAAAGAAGACTGACAAAATAGTGACAATCGTTGAAGCTGGGTAATGGTTCCAGGGGAGTTCATTATACTATTCTCCTTATTTTTGTGTATGTTTGAAATTGTCCAGAGTAGACCAAAATATAAATAGAAAATTATATTTTCTACTTATTTTTTGTTAAGGTATAGAAGTATATATACCCATTCTGTGGTATTTTATTAGGGCAGTCTTAACAAACTAATACACTTTATTTAAGTGGAATTATACAGTATTTGTCCTTTTTGCAATTGGCTTATTTCACTTAGCATCTTGTCCTCAAGCTTCATCTATGTTGCAGCATATGACAGGAATTCCTTCCTTTTTAAAAAGTGGAATGATATTCCTTTTTTTTAAGATTTTATTTATTTATTTGAGAGATAGAAAGCACAAGCTGGGAAGTGAGTGGCAGAGGGAGAGGGAGAAGCAGGCTCCCCACTGAGCAGGGAGCCCAGTGTGGGGCTTGCTCCCAGAATCCCAGGATCAAGACCTAAGCTGAAGCCAGACACCCAACTGAACCACCCAGGTGCCCCTAAAAGTGGAATAATATTCTATTGTATATGTCTACCAGATTTCATTTATCCATTCATCTGCTTGTGGACATTTAATTTGTATCCGCCTGACTATTGTGAATAAAGCTGCTATGAACATGGCTGTGCAAATATTTCTTAGAGATCCTGCTTTCAATCCTTTTGTATATGTGCAAGAGGGATTACTGGATCATGTGGTAGTCTGATTTTAAATATTTTTAGGAAATGCCATACTGTTTTCCATGGCAGCTGCACCGTTTTATAGACCCACCAACTGTACACAAGTATTCCAGAATTTCTCCACATCCTTACCAGCACTTTTTATTTTCTGTTCTTTTGATAGTAGTCATCCTAATAGATGTGTAGTAGTATCACATTTTGGTTTAGGATTTGCATTGTCCTAATGATCATTCAATACTTTTAAAAGTGCAAACTAAGACCTTTTTGAAATACCATTTACATCCACTATATTTGTTGGAAAAATTCATCTGGCAATACCAAGAATTAACAAGGACAGAGATTTTTTAAAAAATACATGCTGCTGATTATTAAAATACATGCTGCACGTAAAAAATACATGCGTGTGCATCATTAACAATGTTTTTGAAAAACAATTTGGCATTATCTTGTAAAATGAACATTCATTTTCCCTGAGACTCAGTAATTCTATTCCTAGGTAGTCCATTCCTCTGGTGCATTTCGAACCCTGAGTCAGCACTCATTTGTGAGTTCTGTAATCCATTTAGTGAGAGTCACAAGTAGCATTTTTTAAGCATTGGAGAAGTGAATATTGTTTTATTATAGTGTGAAACTTTTGTTTTATATATATGAGTGTGTTTACTGAAGACAATTGCATTTCTTACACTATGGATAATGGTTAAAAGGTTTGAGGGATCCCTGGGTGGCGCAGCGGTTTGGCGCCTGCCTTTGGCCCAGGGCGCGATCCTGGAGACCCGGGATCGAATCCCATGTCGGGCTCCCGGTGCATGGAGCCTGCTTCTCCCTCTGCCTGTGTCTCTGCCTCTCTCTTTCTCTCTCTGTGACTATCATAAATAAATAAAAATTAAAAAAAAAAAAAAAGGTTTGAAAGTGTGTCGTTAAATTCTTGCACATGTGTACCAGGAGAATGTATAGAATGATCATAATAGAGGCACCTGGGTGGTTCCATGGGTTAAGCATCTGACTTTTGCTCAGGTCATGATCTTAAAAGTCCTGGGATAAGCCCCATGTTGGGCTCTGTGCTCAGTGGGAGTCTGCTTGTTCCTGTCCTCTCCTCTGCTCTACCTCCCACTCATGCTGTCTCTCTCTCAAATAAATAAATAAAATCTTTAAAAACAAACAGAATGATCATAATGACAAAAATTGGAAGCAAACCAAGTGGCCAGTAAAAAAATTTGTGATGTATTCATACAAGGCGACTCTATAAAGCAATGAAAACGAATTCATGAGACTTACAAATATCTACTTAAGTGAAAAAAGACCACAAAGACTGACAGTTTTATAAAGCTCCAAAACAAGTAAAACCAAACAGTAGAAAGGATTTAACAAGGGCAAATTGGTATACAGGGAATAATAAAATTGGAAATACATTTGGCAAATGGATGAAATGGAAAAGAAAAAGATAGATGTAATAGTATTGGTGCTTTAGTTCTTAGTTAGATGCACCCATGGATATTCAGTTTATGCAATATAATTTAAATTTACACGACATATATAATTATGTATGTATAATTATATAACTTATATATGTACAAAAATGTTCCTAAAAGCATACATCCTCTACCTTCTTGCACAGTAGTGAGTCAACATTCCCAAACAGAAACTGAATTTCCTGAAAAACAGGTTAAGAAGTTAAAGACAACAAGGGAAAAATGCTTGTCAGCATGCCAAAGGTCAACATGTGTCATTTCATGTAACCATACCTCACTTTCACGCAGTTTCCTGAGGCCAGGGCCTGGAGTAGGGAATAGCTGGATCACTACATTAAGCGTGACAATTAACTGTGCGCTTTTCTTTGATGGTCTATATACGTATGCAGACCTATATATGTGTATATGTGTACATATATTAATATGTAATTATATATAATTCGTATATTATATGTAAGTATTATATAAATTAATATATATCAATGCAAACTATTAACCTTTGTCTGCGATGCGTATGCCCACTGTGTCCACACCTCAGCCAAGTCAGTACAATGTTGATACACTCGTGGGCCCGTTCGTAAGTTCTGAGCTAATGACTGTGGAAGAGTAACGTATCAGAACCATCGCTCTCAATTAATTTAGAATCGGAACACACTTTCATCACTTTCCTAACTTACTTTAAATGAACTTGGGGCAGCTCATCCAAACTTCCCACGAAGTGGGAAACAACCCATTCGTTTTCCACATGTGACTCACAAGAAACAACAGAATAGCAGTTGCAAGGCAAGGGAAAAGACAGGAAAGAAAACGGGAAAGAAATCCACCCCCCCCCCCCCCCCCCCCCCCCCCCCAGGAAAGGGATTGTGAAAGTTGAAAAATGGATTTCCACACTAAGAATTCCAAAGCAATACGCCAGATCGCGGGGACACTTCCAAAGGCTCTTTTCAGGGTAATAACAGTAAGGAATTTCAGCTCGGGAAATCCATGCCTTAACAAAGCGAAACAAAACCACCCGGCTTCAGCCTGACCCACTGCAAAGATGGCGGTGGGACGAAGCCCCTTCTCCTCCAGCCGCCGAAGAGCCTCGCCTCACATTACCCACAAACCCCTCCGCGCGGCCTCGGCGCGGAAATCGGTCGGGCCGGTCTCCGATCGCTGCGCACGCGCGGCACCACGTCACCGGCCCTCCCAGGGCTCCGCGGACCTGGCAGGAGGGGCCTTGCCAGCTTCCGCTGCCGCGTCGCTTCAGGGCTGGAACGGCGGGGTCGCGCTGCCTCCGCCACCGAGGGGCAGCCGGGGGTCGCGGGGCCGAGCGAGGGCCGGGCGGTGGCGCGGCCATGGGACTGCGCCGAGCCCGGTGACAGCAGGGAGCCGAGCGGCCCGGGCCCTGTGCGCGTCTCCTTCAGGGGGCCTCGCCCTCTTGCTCGCAGGGCCGGGGCTCCTGCTGCGGTTGCTCGCGCTGCTGCTGGCGGCGGCGGCGGCCAGGATCATGTCGGGCCGCCGCTGCGCCGGCGGGGGCGCGGCCTGCGCTGGCGCGGCGGCCGAGGCCGTGGAGCCAGGCGCCCGCGAGCTGTTCGAGGCGTGCCGCAACGGGGACGTGGAGCGAGTCAAGAGACTAGTGACCCCGGAGAAGGTGAACAGCCGCGACACGGCTGGCAGGAAATCCACCCCGCTCCACTTCGCCGCAGGTAACCGGGACCCACGCCGGCCTCGCCTCGCCTCGCCCTGCACCCCACCTGCCCGTCCCGGCTCTCGGGCCTGAAACCAAACACTCTGCCCCCGTCTTTCCGCCTCGGACTCCGCTGCTGGTCACCCCGCTCTCGTTGATTGGGGACTGAGCGAGGACATGGGGCTAGGGGGCGAGCGTGCCCCACTCAACTGGAATTTTTTTTTTTTTTTTTTTTTTGCTTTGTTTAGTATCAACAATACCTGTACCAACTTCCGGTCTTGCTACTCTAGAAAGGCTTCCATACACAAGAAAGAGTAGGGAACTTAGACCTTGTGATTTGAAAGGCCAATTATCTCCAAAATCTGTCTTTCTTGCAAGTTCCACTATGACTGTTGTCAGTCCTTTGGGTTAAGGGCTTAAAGGCCTTTGTAAAATGCAAGGATGTAATTTACGGGGTCGCTTAATTAGCCATTGACACATTATTGTTAACGGGTTTAGCGGGGTAGTCAGTCATTAGCAAGATTTTGGAGAGTCTAGAACTGCAAGTAGTCGTTTGGGCGAACTGAGATCTAACTTAAGGTGGGTGTGGGTGGGTCGTGGCTGCTACATATACTAGTGGAGGATGAGAGGAAAAGGTAGTGCAGGTACTTTAGCTTAGACCTAGAATTAAAGTTGGGGCCAACCTCGCCTTATTCTGAGATTTAGATCGTTTGAATTACTTTTCCTTTAATATTTACTAGATTGACTTTGTGATATAAAGGTATTAAGTTTAATTGAAGAATCTAGAAGAACTGGGGTGAGACCGTATATTTCCATAAAGCATTTATACTTCTCACTTGGAGAAGAGATTCTAACTATATCCTGATTGAAAATGGGAGTAGGTTCTCATGCTTGTAATAATCTTGTTTTTTTCATTTTGTATTACATGATTATTTAAAATAGTTTTTCGAAAATGTAAAATTTCGAAATGTAAAATGATACCCGTCTTTTGGAGTAGGCACAATGAGAGAAAGTGTAAGAAGAATTTCCTTGTTCACAGACATTGCTTTTACTTGATTTGTTTGCTTTAATTTGTCCTTATTTTAAAATCTGAATACTAGAAGGTATGCTTTATCAGTTACAATTTTGTCAGGTTCCTGTTGGGGAGCCTTTTTAAGAGGGAAGTTGGGTGAGATAGCTAGAAACAGCCTGTGGGTAGCAGAAAGGGAAAGGAGAAAAACACTGAAGTCAAATCTCACCTGTTTGCCATTTTGCTTAAAATTTTGGTGATCAGTGCTGTCTTTTCTCAGCTATTTTGGATTGTCCTGTTTAGCCGTGTAATCAACATTTAAACAACTGATTTGGCAAACTATCATAACTGATAAGTAATCCAAAGGGTAGTGTTACTTAGATTCTGTTCACTTGATCTGTGGGATAAAAATAGCGAAGCAAGATCTTAGTTGCTACCTTTCAAGAATTTGGTGTATTAATGAGTTCACATCTGAAAATAGTAATATTTAGAGGTTATGGGATTAGCTTTTTATTGACCTTGTTCCTCCTCCACCATCCTACCCTTAGTTCTGTCCCAACATTTCAAAGCACTTTTTTACATAGATTTGATGTGGCTCAGACAAATGGAAAATTTGTTTTGGGAACTAACCTATCTCACTATTTACCCAAATTATCTGGTACAGGTTATACAACCAATAATTCAAGGTGTAAAAGCAGAGTAATAAAAATGTCTAATGGCGTACAGTAAACAAGAGCATTAAAAGCCCTGCATTTAAACCCAAGCATATAAGAAACTTAAAAAAATTAGCTTTGTAAATTCAGTCTGAGTTATTCATTAATGAGAGAACCTATTTTAATTTTTAAATAAATTCATCCAGCTGCATTTTCTCCTATATGTGGAAAATGTATTTTATAATCTTCTGTAGATAGTGTCAGTCATATTAACGTGCATGTAAACATGCCATTGGAAACTCAGTGTAGGTGTGGGGACTGTGAAACTGCCTGACCAAGCAGTTTCTTGTGTTTGTACATTGTAGGATAAGCTTGGGGGGGTGGGTGTTTGTTTTAAACCAATTAACATTTGGAGGTTTTTTGGGAGGAGGGGACACATTTTTGTCTTTCTGTTTTGATTTCCAAGGAATAAGAATGAGAGATCTGTGCAGCAAGGAAATGAATCATGATAAGAGAACAGTTTAGAAAAAATTTAGTCTGTCTTTTCATCTAAAATGTTTAAATTAAAAGAATAGTCATTTGCTCCCAGTAGTCTACTCCCAAGGAGTTAAGTTCTGTTAATGAAAAATAACATAAATAGGAACATTTCTTCAACTTGGTGTTTTTTATTATTAAAATAGATTGCATTTCTTTGGGATCCCTGGGTGGTGCAGCGGTTTATCGCCTGCCTTTGGCCCAGGGCGCGATCCTGGAGACCCGGGATCGAGTCCCACGTCGGGCTCCCAGTGCATGGAGCCTGCTTCTCCCTCTGCCTGTGTCTCTGCCTCTCTCTCTCTCTCTGTGTGTGACTATCATAAATAAATAAAAATTAAAAAAAAAATAAAATAAAATAAAATAGATTGCATTTCTTCTAGCTAAATGATTTGAGAAGCCATTTTTAACATTTATTTATTTATTTATTTATTTATTTATTTATTTATTTATTTTTTTTTTTTTTTTTTAGAGAGCAGGGAGAGAGCACAGAGTGTGGGGGAGGCAGAGGAAGAGAGAGAATCTCAAGCAGACTCTGCCCTGAGCTTGACCCCAATGTGGGGCTTGAACTCATGACTCTGAGATCATGACCTGAGCCAAAATCAAGAGTTGGACACCTAACGGACTGAGCCACCCAGGTGCCCCTTCAGAAGCCATTTCTTATGAGAAAAATTGTTTTCTGTTCAATCCCCCACCACACACAGAGGATATAATTTTTTTTGTAATATATCACAAAACTTTTAGAGGCAGGTTGATGGATAGGGAGGCTGCAGCTCTAATTTTGCTAAAAGCAATAGCATCTGAAATTCTTAACAGTAAAATCCCTTAGAAAACACCAGGTTTCATAAAGGAGATTGGTTATCTGAATTTATTTCTGAAAAATAAAGAGAAACTTTGGGAGAAAGTCATGTTGTCTGTCATAGCCAAAAAAAGAAATACATAGCATTCTCTAGAATCTTCCATTGGGGTTTGGGGTAGTGATAGAATTCCATGGCCTCAGTCTTTGGGGTGTGCAGAGAAGTATCATTCAGTAGAGAAATAGGTAAAACGTTTATTGGGTTTAAGGAATTCACATATAGAGATGGTGGAAAGAGATGGGGTACATATTTATATGTTATTGGAGAATGACAAGGTGAAAAGAGCTTGCATTGTACAGTTCTAGCTAAAGAAGGTAACATTTTTGTATTTATATGCTATTCAGACATCTGCATGGTATTAGACTGAATTTCAGTTATATTCAGTTGTATAAATTACATATAAGAGGGTTTTGGGATGGTTGGTGTTTGTTTTGTTTTTAAGATTGTTTATTTATTCATGAGAGACATGGAGGGAAGACAGAGACACAGGCAGAGGGAGAAGCAGGCTCCCTCTGGGGAGCCTGATGCAGGACCCGACACCAAGATTATGACCTGATCCAAAGGCAGACGCTCAGCCACCCAGGCGTCTCCTGTTTTTGTTTTTAAATGTATTTATTTGAGAGAGAGGGAAAAACATGTGAGCCAGGAGAGGGGCAAGAGGCAGAGGGAAAGGGAGAATCTCAAGCACACTCCCCACCAAGTGTGGGGCTCAATCTAATGACCCTGTGCTGAAATGAAGAGTCTGGCAGCTCAACCAACTGAGCTACCCAGGTGCTCCTGGTTTTGTTTTTTATTTAGAGGAGGGAAGTGGAATTAAAACATCTGGAATTTATTATAAAAGCAACAGATAAGAAAAGTAGTTACTTAAGAAATGAAAGAAGACTAAGGTTAGATAATGCCACTGTCTTTACATGTGTAGAAGATGAGTAGAAAAGTGAAGTGGAAAATGGATATGATTTGTGTGGCTTGGCTTGGGCAATCAAAACCAAGGCCAGTAGGTGAAAGGTTACAAGAAGTCACACTGCCTTTAACGTCTGTTCGACTGTGGAATTGGCTGGAAGTGTCCAAACAGTGGTTGGATTGACATCTTTTGGAGATGTTGTAGAAAGGGTGGGCAATTGGACCAAAAGGGCAGAATCTTGGGCTGGTCTAAGAAAGTAGAATGTTTACCTCAATTTGAATGTTTTAAGACTCAGCTACCAAAGATATCATAGCCTTTGTGATTGCCATTGACATCCTTTCCCAAAATGGTGCTGTCGAAGATCTCCAAAAACATTTCAATAGCATTTCCTACCTTTTGACTATAGGCCAATGCTGTAATTACAGGAGATGCACAAAATGGACACATATTCCTTACCTAGGACTAGAATTATAGATTGTTTCCAGGATTTGTTTTTGTTATGGGAAATGATTAAATCCTGCATCAGTCAAAAACCCCAATACCAAGTAAAGACCAGTCTAAGAATTCAGAATCTTTCTTGATTTATCAGCTTTCCCCCTATATTATCAAGACTTGAGCTACAACTCTTTCTTCAGATCTTGTTGGATTTAGAAATTGACCTCAATAATAACTAGTTTGGAGTACTTGTTTCAGTACTTTCCCATTCAGATTGTCAGGATTTGATCAACCCAGAGGCCATTGGCATTCTTTTCCAAGTTTCTCCTCATCTGTCCCAGTTTGAGCTGGGCAAAATCTTATTCCTTGTATTCCTCATTCTAAAGAAGTATATATGGAAGATACCTTTTCTGGATTTTTAAAAAATATTTTATTTATTTATTCATGAGATACATAGAGGCAGAGAGACATAAGCAGAGGGAGAAGCAGGCTCCATGCAGGGAGCCTGATGCAGGACTCTATCCCGGTACCCCAGGATCACACCCTGAGCTGAAGGCAGACACTCAACCGCTGAGCTACCCAGGGGTCCCCCTTTTCTGGATCTTAGTAAACTAAGGTTAATAGTAAATGAGAGGTTTAAAATGACATCCCTTAGAAAAATCTGATGAGTCCTAGCTGTGTAAGTTAAAGCTGAAGACTGCTTGATTATATATTCCCAATTCCCAGACTGCAAGACCCTTCTCTGTCTCATGGCATTTGTTTACATTTTCTGTTTCTGAACTTTTCCTTTTGGCAAAGCCCTGTGTGACACCAGCCTAGACATCACTGTTATTTCTGTTGGATGAGTTATATCAATGGCCCATCCCATTTTTGGACTGTAAAAAAGGGGGGAAGTGGTCACAGCTCTCTGGTGAAAAGAGTCCAAATTGGTTTTTCTGTTGTGACGTCTACTGCTTTTTGGAAGCCATTCAGATGAAAACATGTTTTAGTAATAGTAGCAAAATAAGATATTGTTAACAATAGTCATGGTTGGCAATAGTCCTGAAACTGACGGCACCTAGATTGTAGTGAAATTTGATGAGAAAAAAATTATATAGACTCTATAATGGTAGCAAATCATCAACTGCATATTCTCTTGTGAGGGTCATTTGCTTACTGTTTCAACAAAGTATTAGACTGTACTAAACAAATATTGATCAAGTCCTGATATATGCCAGATACTGGCTTTGGCCAGTGAACAGAAATGAGCAGGACATAATATCTACTGTTAAGTGACACAGTTTATTGATCAGCAAATTTACTTTCCAAGTAAGCCTGTTTTGTTTCCCTGTTGGTGCTTTTTAGTGAATTCAAACTCAATGTATAATTTCATCAGTATTTTCAAATGTGGAGCAGTATTTGAAGATGAGTGCTGTTCCATAATTATAAAATAGGCTGCAGTGTATCCTGAGCATCTATGACTAACTTTAGGCTTCTGATACCTTTGTAAAGAGATCCTTAGGATTTGGAGATTGGCATTAACTCTTATAAGGATATGCCTTCTCATGTTTTTACCTGGCTAGTGAGAACATAATCAAAATATACCTGCAGGGATCCCTGGGTGGCACAGCGGTTTAGCCCCTGCCTTTGGCCCAGGGCGCGCGATCCTGGAGACCCGGGATCGAATCCCACGCCAGGCTCCCGGTGCATGGAGCCTGCTTCTCCCTCTGCCTGTGTCTCTGCCTCTCTCTTTCTCACTGTGTGCCTATCATAAATAAATAAAAATTAAAAAATATATATATATATATACCTGCAAAGAATTTTTTTTTTTTTAAAGACTACTTACTAGAAGACTTTGAACTGTTCTTGAGACCGTAAGAATGAGGATTTCATCAAAGATTAGAGTTTGGGAAGCATTTTAAATCTAAAAGTTTTACCAAACTCCCAACAATAAATTTTGGGAGTTTGGCAAAAACTACCTACTGATCCCCTCTAAATAATTTTGTTTTTCAAGCCAAAGTGTACCTTTAGACTCTTCATCTCTCTGAGGATAGCAACATTGACCTCCACTCACATAGTTATTACGATGTAACTTTAAAAATGTGCTCATTTGTGCTGTCAGTTTCCAGACAGGTTTCAATGATCTAATGGCCAGGGAATCATGTTGGTGCAGAGTTATTGAACTTGTCACCTATGTCTTGGACTGTTGGTAACTATGTAGATACAATAACTTGACCATTTCCACCCATATCTTCTCCCCAGCTAAAACTTCAGTTTTAGTATTCAGTGTAGTATTCATTCACGTGTCAATATTGAATCCTTTAACTCTGGTTTTAAGCAACCCTCTTCTCTTCCCAAATGATATTTTAACAAAAGGCTACTATTTGACCTTTCTTCAGCTAGATCACCCAATTCTTTAGGACAGATATCTTCCTAATTGACACTATCTATTGCAACAACTACGTGTTCAACTAAAGTTATGTCTGTGTCCATCTCGTCTTTTTTGAGAAGTTAGCCTGTGAGTCACCATTTTGATTACTTCAGATGTGTTGATTAACCACCAAAGAAATAGTGATCCTTCTAAAAGTGCTTGGGCACATCGAGTAACTTTCCAAAAGAAGAGGTACTTTTTCTAATTTTTCTTTGTTCTGATTACTTTTCTCTTACTCTCCAGTTTAAGAGTTCTTTTCCAAAAGTATTTCCTCCAGTGAGTGCTGAATGACTGGGATAGCAGAACCATTAATTGGGGCAACTGTGGATGGCTTAACTTGGAGAGGACAGTAAAATCAATGATGCCCAAGCAGAGATAAGGAAGACTCAAGTCAGAGCATAGTGGCAAGAGATTTTGGCCTTTTTCTCCTTAAAATTTTCCCTCTTGGCTTCTGCAGTCTCATTCTTTCTTAATTTTACTTCTCAGTCTCCTTTTCTCCTACTATGATATATTAATTCAATAAATATCAATAAATTGCTATGTGCCACACAGTGTGAAGGACACTGAGAAAGTAATGATAAACTAAGACATGGTTCCTGCCTTTTATGGAACTTAACAATCCAGGCTTGATAAGTAAATAGTAAATTCGAATTTTAGTGCCAGGGAACATTGCCATGAACAACAAAGACAAAAATCCCCATTTTTCTGCATTTTGCATGCTAGCAGAGAAGAGAAGGAGATAGGAAGTAATACCAGTGGGTAGAATGGACTGCTTTAGGTAGGATGGTCAGGAATGGCCTCCTTAAGGTGGTGACATTTAAACAGATTAGACAATAAGTGGAAGGAATGAATAGTGAGAGACGACTACAGTGAGTAGTAAGAAATGCAGAGAACAGGGGAGGAGCAGTCCAAGCAGAAAGGCAGCATGTACCAAGTTCCTGAAGTAACGTTGGCATACTTGAAAATCTGAAAGAAAGCTAGATCATAGTTCGGAAAGTGAAGAGTGATATGAAATAAAGTTAGAGAAGTAGATAAGAGCCAGTTCATGCAGCAGGCCTTGTAGGACACAGTAGAGTGATTGAATTTAATTCTGTGAGCATTACTGGGAAGCCAATGAAGTATTTAAAGAAATATCATTGATAATATGTTGATTACATATATCATTGTATCATGGTTTAATTTAAATAACTTGATTTGGTTTTTGTTTTTTGTTTGTTTTTTTAATTTTTATTTATTTATGATAGAGAGAGAGAGAGGCAGAGACACAGGCAGAGGGAGAAGCAGGCTCCATGCACCGGGAGCCCAACATGGGATTCGATCCCGGGTCTCCAGGATCGCGCCCTGGGCCAAAGGCAGGCGCCAAACCACTGCGCCACCCAGGGATCCCTGTAGTTGTTGTTTTGTAATGTAGGCTCCACACAGTGTAGAGCCCAATGTGGGGCCTGAACTCACAATCCTGAGATTGAGACCAGAGCTGACATCAAAAATTGGATGCTTAACTGACTGAACTACCCAGGCGCCCCCAGATTATTGTTTTTAAAAGGTCACTGGGGACAAAAATGGAGAGGCCCAATTAGGAGACTGTTGCAATAGTTCAGAGACAATAGTGTTTGGGTCAGAGCAAGGGTCATTGGAAATAAAGAGTAATTTGGGAACATACTGAGTTTGCGGTGCCTTTGAATTATCCAGGTGGAGATATGTCCAGTAAACCGTCTGGAATTCAGGTGAGAAATCTAACTAGATGGGAGGTTTAAATTTGGAGGTTGTGTATCTAAATGGTACTTAATGCCAGGGGAGTAGATGAGATCATTTAAAAAGGGAAGAAGGGATAGAGAACTGAGTCTTGAGGAATGCTGATGTTTAGAAATTGGGTAGGGAAGGCAAGAAGGCCTCATCAGATAGATAAGAACTGTCCAAGGTTTGAACAGCTCCTCTTCTGCCACTAACCTCTTTTGTCTGTAGCCTTCCCCTCTAAGTTGATGCCAGCTCCACTCCTGTTTCTCAGTCCAAAAATCATCCATGACTTCTCTCTCACACTCTCACCTTTTCACCCATACCCTCATCCCAAATCTAATCCATGAGAAACTATACTGGCTCTACCTTCGAGTATCTGGAATCTGCCACTAATTATTCTGACAATTGCCACCAGATTCTTAGAGTGGTCCTCGAGCCTCTAGATCTGGCCCCCATTACTTCTAACCTCCTCTCCTACTTTGCTGCTGCTTTCTCACTCCACTTTGGTCACTCTGGCCTTCCTGTTGGCTAATAATTGGTAAGGCTAACTTTCTGTCTTTCAAGTCTTTGATCAAATGTTACCATTTCAGCAACACCTGTGATGACCTCCCTATTCAGCTTTATAACTCACCTGCATACACACACCCTGATCACTCCTTATTCTGCTTTTTCCTGTTACCTTCTGACATTTATTTTTTGTATTTATTGCTCATCTCCCCCACCCCCACCCCCCATCTCCCTAGAATAGAAGTTCCTTAAAGGCAGGGATTTGGTCTCTTGTTCACTAGCATGTCCCAGCACCAAAAAATGTCTGTCACATAGTACATATTCCCTGATCATTTGGTAAATGAATGGATGAAACAGAAGGAAAACCAGGAGCATATGATGAAATGGAAATTTTAGAGAGGCTGTTTCAGCAAAGGAGGGAGTACTTAGTTGCCAGATGTTGTTAAGAGGTCTAGTCAAATGAAGAAAGACGTGTCCTTTGGATTTGGCAACATGGAGATTTTAAATGACCTTGATGAAAGCAGTTGTAAGGGAAAAAGCAGAAGCCAGATTAGATTTAGAAGAACAGTGAATAGGAGATAGAATTGGTGACAGCTTTTAGAGATTTGATTATGCAGGGGAGCAGTGAAATGAAAATTTGAATTTACGGAGAATATTTTTTATAAAATGGAAGATGTAGAACATGTTTACTGACTGTCAGGAATGATCTAGTAGAAAGGGAGAGATTGTTGGGAGTAGGGAGAGAAAAAAGACCTTGAGAAAGTGTGAAGGGACTAAAGTGCAAGATGAGAAAGGATAGATTTTTGATAGAAAGTCCACTTCTTTCAACACAACAGGAAGAAAACTAGTGCTTTATAGTCAGCCTCATTTATTTTCATGCATGGCTTCAAATGCCATCTTGATGGTCACAGCTCTGGTTAATACTGGTTTCATGAGTCTGGATCTGCAGAACTTTCTCCATGGTATTTGATCCACAAGCACCTTACTAAGCATTTCCAAAACCAAATCATCTTTACCCACAAAACCTATTTTGTTTTGTTTCTCAGAGATTTGATAGTTACCCCCATTCCTTCTCTGTCCCCAAATTAAAGAAGTTACCAGATACTGTCAGTTTTCTGTTCTCTCTTTAGTTACTTCTGGCAACATTGTGTACAGTAGCAAAAAATTGGTAACAACTATCCATGAGAGAGGAAGATAGATCTACAGCTGATGATGGTTTGACTTATGATTGTATGATTTTACAATGGTGCAAAAGTGGTATGCATTCAGTAGAATCCATACTTCAGATTTTGAATATTGATCTTTTCCCGGGCTGGCACTATGCAGTACAGTACTCATGATGCTAGACGAGGGCATTGAGCTGCAACCCCAGTCAGCCTTGCAATCAGGAGGGTGAACAACCATTTCATTTAAAGCCATGCTGTACTTACACATACAACATTATGTTACTCTTTCAGTATAGTATCCAATAAATTACATGAGATACCCAACACTGTAATATAAAATAGGCTTTGTGTTAGATGGTTTAGAACTGAGGACTAAGTGTTCTTGAGCTCATTTAAGGTGGGCTAGTTTAAGCTATGATTGATGTTCAGTGGGTTAGGTGTATTAAGTGCATTTTTTTACTTGAAAGAAATATTGTATGATTTCACTATTTGTGGTATCTTACAAAATAAAACAAACACAAACTCATAGAACAGATTGGTGGTTGCCAGAAGTGGGAAATGAGGGGTGGGTACATGGGTGAAGGTGGTCCAAAGATACAAGTTTCCAGTTACAAAATAAGTAAGTCCTGAGGATGTATTGTACAGTATGGTGACTATAGTTAATCACTATATATTTGAAAGTTGCTAAGAGAGATCTTAAAAGTTCTCATCACAAGAAAACGTGCAATTTTGTGTGGTGATGGATGTTAACTAGACTTAATGTGATAATCACTTGACAGTATATATAAGTATTTAATTATGTTGTGTGCCTGAAACTAATAATGTTTTGTGTCAATTATATCTCAATTTTTTTCTAAGATTGTATATTCATGAGAGACAGAGAGAGAGAGAGAGAGAGGCAGAGACACAGGCAGAGGGAGAGGGAGAAGCAGGCTCCATGCAGGGAGCCCGATGTGGGACTTGATCCCTGGCCCCAGGATCACGCCGTGAGCTGAAGGTAGATGCTCAACCACTGAGTCACTCAGGTGTCCTTATCTCAAATTTTTTAAAGACAAAATATGATTCCATTAAAATCTGCCTGAAAACAGTTTTAAAAACACAATTCACGGGCAGCCTGGGTGGCTCAGCGATTTAGCGCCGCCTTCAGCCCAGAGCGTGATCCTGGAGACCCAGGATCGAGTCCCGTGTCGGGGTCCCTGCATGGAGCCTGCTTCTCCCTCTGCTTCTCTCTCTCTCTGTCTCTCTTTCTCATGAATAAATAAATAAAATCTGTAAAAAAAAAAAAAAAAAAACAATACACAATTCACTATTCGATAAGACAAAATTCAGATGCTACCTTAGCGTAACATATAAAAGGTTCTTCTAAATCTAGCATCTGCCGGGCTGGCAGATGGAGGCAAAGGAGGGAGTGGGAATCTATTATAGAGTGGGAAAGCATTCTGTGTCCTTTTATGAATGTTTACTCTTTCATTCTTCCACACTTGTGTACATTGTTTCTTCTGCTTAGACTCCAGTTCTCTTCCCTTGCTCTGATCTTCCCCTCACCTTTCCTTTCCTCATTCTAATGACCCCTTAATTTTTCTATAAGCCTTCAGCTCAGATGTCATTCCTGGAATCTCCTTAGATAGTCCTTCTTATTCTCTGCTTTCTCCCAATTAAGGCATTCCCTTCTTTGGACTCTAGTAGCATTTTATAGATACCTCTATTATTGTAGTCATATTGTATTGAAATTATTGGCTCTTTTGTTTCTCCACATCTTAATTGTGAGCTAAGAATAGGAAGAATAGAATCAGAGATACAAAGATGTATGTACATGGACATACATGTACTTTGTGACATAGAGCCTGGCAATATTAAAACAAAACAAAGAATCCAGTTAATGTTTCCACCCATCTGATTCTTCCCTCAGTTGCAAGTAGGCCTGTCCTGGACATACACCTTAAAAAATTCTGCTTTCTCATTCAGCTTCTACTCCAGTCAGAAAAACAGTATTCAGCCTTGGTGGTTTTAAGAATATTGGGGTAAAACTTTAGATGAGTGAGAAAGGCCTCTCTCTCCTAACACACACAAATACTTTCCCATCTGCTTTAAGATATTCCTGAAATTCTTTTTTTTTTTTTTTTTTTTTTAGTGGTAAAAAGGTTTTAAGTGCTGTTGGAATGATAAAAGGTTGAAATTCATTGGTACTAAATCTGTAAACCAGTATAAGTGAGTTGTAGGACTTTTTCATTTTGTTTGATATGGGGGCAGTTACAGCAGAACTGCGGGACATGGCTTTCTAAAGGAGGCTTCCTACCTAGAAAAAAGTTGCTTGTGTTGTGCATGTGATAAAGTTGGGGTTTCTCTGAAGACACCAGACATCACACTTTTTCCTAGGATCACTTTTATCTTCACTGCATAGACAAATATAAACTGTAAGCAGGTTTCTTTTGTTGCTCTCTCATAGTCCCCCAATTTACTGGAACTATTTTATGGGATAGATGTATAATTCTAGCAAGAGTTATACTTAGAACATCTGAAAATGTATGCACACTAAATATGCAGAACTCTATATATCCAATTAGAAATGCTATTATAGTGGGATGCCTGGATGACTCAGTGGTTGAGTGTCTGCCTTTGGCTTGAGGTGTGATTCCCCCAAGGTCCCGGGATCAGGTCCCACAGCAGGCTCCCCATAGGGAGCCTGCTTCTTCCTCTGCCTGTGTCTCTGCCTCTCTCTCTGTCTCTCTGTCTCTCCTGAATAAATAAAATCTTTAAAAAAAATGCTATTATAGAGTGGGAAACATTTGAACTTTGGGCTTTTAGTCATCTACTTCATAACCTTTCCCTGAAGTTAGTAGTACAGTTGACCCTTGAACAATGTGAGGATTGGAGTGTTGACCCCTGTGCAGTCAGAAATCCGCATATAACTTTTGACTCCCCAAAAACTTAGCTACTAATAGTCCAGCAGTCTGAGTGGCTCAGCGGTTTAGTGCTGCCTTCAGCCCAGGGCGTGATCCTGGAGACCCAGGATTGAGTCCCATGTCTGGCTCCCTGCATGGAGCCTGCTTCTCCCTCTGCCTGTCTCTGCCTCTCTCTCTCTCTCCCTGGGTCTCTCATTAATAAATAAATAAAATCTTAAAAAAAAAAAAAAAACTGCTAAAAGTCTCCTGGTGACCACAGAAGCCTTACTGATAATAGTCAAGTAATACATATTTTGTGTATGTACTATATACTATATTCTTACAATAATAATGAAAAATACATTTATAGTACCATAAAACATCTGCTTATTAGTGGACCCATGCAGTTCAAACTCATGTTGTTCAAGGATCAGCTGTATTACCTAATCATGGGAGGGACCTTTGGCTTTCTCACTAAGATTAGTTAGTGATACATTTCAGAGCCTCTTTTCATCAGTTATTTTTTGAATTGTTGAGTCTTTTCTTCAGCCAAAGACATTTTAATTTTAGCATGGCTAATACTTATAAATACTGATTGATATATTTTCTTTGGCAACCTAAAATGTGGATAATTTGTTTTCTTCTAGGTTTTGGGAGGAAAGATGTAGTTGAATATTTACTTCAGAATGGTGCAAATGTCCAAGCACGTGATGATGGAGGGCTTATTCCTCTTCATAATGCATGTTCTTTTGGTCATGCTGAAGTAGTCAGTCTCCTTTTGCGACATGGTGCAGACCCAAATGCTCGTGATAATTGGAATTATACCCCCCTCCATGAAGCTGCAATTAAAGGAAAAATTGATGTTTGCATTGGTAAGACTATTTACTTTCCAGAATTTTCCTGCAACAGTTTGTAACTATTCTTAATCTAAATTGGACTCGTTTGTTAATATGATCAAATTCTGCCAGGCTGAATTTAAATACTAAAGAACACTGTGATTTAATCTAACCTTTACTTACTGGATGTCTGTTTTTATATGATATTAAGCTCAAGTTCTTTAAAGAAGAGAATACAAAATTCCTGTTCTCTAGAAATTTAATTCTCTTGGGAGATAAGACACACTACCAGATAAAGTCATGGTGGAAGTGAACAGAAGTGTTAGAGGGAACTGAATACTGTGACTTGGTTGGAGTCAAATTGCTCCTTCCTGAAATCTTTCTAGGAAGTAGTGGGAGAAAGATTGAAAAGGTAGGTAGACTTCTTTATAAAGAGCTTTGAATTGTGGGCTAGAGAGCTTGATAGTGTTATGTAGGTGTGGAATTACTGAAGACTTCTAAGGAAACAATCTGATGAGAGTAGTATATTTTCAAAAGAATGATCTGATAGGGGGCTAGGTTGAAGGGCATCAGGGGGACCAGCTAGGAAACTAGAATAACCCAGATGAGAAATGATGAGGGTATGAAGTAAGGTTGTTGTAGAATAGAAATGGTAGAGTAAGTATAGAAGCATTTGAAGGACAAATTATCAGTCATTTAGAATGCTTTAACAAATGATAAAGAATTTGCCTGACAGGTTGATCACTGACAGAAAATTATCACTGAAAAGATTGCTTGTTTGAGAGTTTTTGTTAATCTGGTATTAACTTTTCTGAGCCTACCAGTCAGGGATTTTAGACTCTCTGTACCTTAGCTCTGTTTCCTGATGCAAAACGGAGACAGTTGAAATCCTTGAAACAGATAAAAAAATCAGCTCATTGCACTACAAAAAGTCTAGGTGCTCTAAGCTGAACTTAAAAATTGTTCTCTCACCCCAGAGCCCCAGATCACTATTTATACTGGCCCCTAGCTTAGTTCAAGTTAGATCATTTATAAAGATACAAAACACATTACCTAGTAACTTCTGCCCAATTCTCCTTTCATATGTATCACCTAAGTTGCTACTCCCTCATATTCCTTTTCTAGTTCCCGAGTCTCAGACATATAAATGATCAGTTTTAGTAATGTAAGATTTTCCAAATATAGGTCAGTGCTGTCCAGTATGGTAGCTGAGGACTTGTAATATGGTTAATTGCTTGAGATAAACTTTTTACATACCAGATTTATATACCATACTTTGAAAAAAAGGTGTGTAAAAATCTCAATTTTATATTGATCACAATATAAATAGATTATTGAAATGATAATACTTTGGGTGTATTGGGTTGAATAATAGGTGTTTAAAATAATTTAATATGTTTTTATTTTTTTTAATGTAGCTACTAGAAAAATTTAAATTACATATGCGGCTCACATTTTTATTTCTATTAGCACTATTACAGGTAGTAGTAGAGTGGAAGGAATATAACCCTGTCAAAGAACAGGAGGTAGGCTTCCCTTTCTGCATGTATTTGCCAGTCTTTCCCCAGCACCTTACTTAGTGTGGTAGAATATCTTTATATAACAATTAACAGTACAGAACATAGCACAAGTCTTCTTTTTTTTATGTGCTCTAGGATGTAATATAATGGTTTTGATTTGGGGTTTCTTAACCCTAACCCTAAGAGTATTTTTCTTTTCTTTTTTAAAGAATTTACCTGTGTGATTTTTTTTCTTCCTTTTTTAATTTCACAGATCCCTATTCCTGGGCTATAGCTTTAGAAATTCCATTTTTGTTATGATCGGACTTTTTTTTTTTTAACATAGGAAGTGTACATTTGGAATGAGAGAACAAGCTTTCAAGCAAAGTAGCCTTTTATTTCCTTACATACTCTTATCTGTCCTTAGTCACAAAGCAAAGGAAACCTGACATTGAGCTTAGAGGACATTTATTTAATGTGTCTTATACATTAAATAATGCAATATTTTATATATTCTTATCTTTAAAATATAACATTTACCATACTATCAGGATATGAAAGGCTTTTATATAACTCGATGACTCCTGGACCAGAATTTTTGAGATGATTTACTAAAATCAGATTGTCATGATTACCATTTTGAAAGGTAGTATTGCTATGTTGCAGTGCTCTTACAGCATGGAGCTGAGCCAACCATCCGAAATACAGATGGAAGGACAGCATTGGATTTAGCAGACCCGTCTGCCAAAGCAGTGCTGACCGGTAAGTCTGTGTACTCACTTTGGGTATTCTAGGAAGACTGTAAAGAATTGAGCTTGCTAGGTAGACAGGTTGCTTCCTGTAAGTTAATGACTTCAATTAGATTTTCAAAATACTGTCAGTTCAGTTGTTAGATTTTTTACATTTGGACAATTGGTATTTGATTCTTATCTGAGAAAAGTAAAGCTTTTCTTTTCTCTTTTTAAATTGGTGTTTGAATTTGTGATTCCTGCCTTATATCGGTCAGAGGTAATAGATAATTATGTGTTACTATCTAGTATTCAGGATGTTTTTTTTAAATGTTCCTGACTTTTCCAAGCAAAAGTAAATAGTTGAGACTATATCAAAAAGCTTTTCCACAGAGAAGGAAACAGTCCACAAAACTAAAAGGCACCCTACAGAATGGGAAGATGTTTGTAAATGAAATATCTAATAAAGGGTTAGCATCCAAACTGTATGAAGAATTTAGAAAACTCACCACCCAAAAAACCAAATAATCCAATTGAAAAATGAGCAGAAGACATGCACAGTTGTTTCTCTAAAGAAGACATTCTGGGCAGCCCGGGTGGCTCAGCAGTTCAGCACCGCCTTTGGCCCAGGGCCGGGTCCTGGAGACCAGGATTCAGGCCCATGTTGGGCTCCCTGCATGGAGCCTGCTTCTCCCTCTGCCTGTGTCTCTGCCTCTCTCTCTCTCTGTGAGTCTCTCATAAATAAATAAATAAAATCTTAAAAAAAAAAAAAAAAAGACATTCAGGCAGCCAACAGACCATGAAAAGATGCTCATCATTGGGGAGCCTGGGTGACTCAGTCAGCTAGCATCCAACTCTTGATTTTGGCCCTGGTCATGATCTCAGTGTCGTGAATCGAGCCCTGGATCAGGCGCCATGCCCAGCATGGATTTTCTTTCTCTCCTTTTCCTCTGCCCCCCACCCTCCTGCACATTCTTTCTCTGGCTCACTCAAAAAAGAAAGAAAAAGATGCTCAACATCACTTATCATGAGGGAAATGCAAATCAAAACTACAAGGAGATATCCTCTCACAGCTGTCAGAATGGCTAAAATCAATAACAAAAGAAACAACAGGTATTGAGATACCTAGGTGGCTCAATTGGTTAAGCATCTGCCTTCGGCTCAGGTCATGTTTCCAGGGTCCTGGGAGGGTGTCCCAAGTTAGGTTCCTTGCTGCATCTGCCTGCTGATCCCCCTGCTTATGCTCTCTTTCCCTGACAAATAAATACATAAAACTTAAAAAAAAAAAAAAAAAAAGAAACAAACAAACAAACAACAGGTGTTGGTGGGGATGTAAAGAAACATGATCCCTTGTGCACTATTGGTGGGAATACAAGTTGGTGCAGCCATTCTGGAAAGCATTGTGGAGTTTCCTCAAAAAGTGAAAAAGTAGGGCAGCCTGGGTGGCTCATTTTAGACGTTTAGCGGTTTAGCGCAGCTTTCAGCCCAGGGCCTGATCCTGGAGACCCGGATCAAGTCCCACATCAGACTCCCTGCATGGGGCCTGCTTCTCCCTCTGCCCGTGTCTCTCTCTCTCTCTCTCTCTCTCTCTCTCTCTCTCTCTCTCTCTGTGTGTGTGTGTGTGTCTCTCATGAATAAATAAAATCTTTAAAAAAAAAATTGAAAAGTAGAAATTCAATAAATAAATAAAATCTTTTAAAAAAATAAAAATAAAAAGTGAAAGGTAGAACTATCCTACAATCCAGCAATTGCACTACTGGGTATTCACCCAAAGAATACAGAAATACTAATCCAAAAGGATACATGTATTCTGATGTTTATAGCAACATTATTTACAATAGCCAATATACAGAAGCAGCCCAAGAGTCCATTCATAGATAATTGGATAAAGAAGATGTGGTATATATATATATATACACACACACACACACACACACATTATATATATTACATTATATATATGTATATATATATAATGTAATAATACTCAGCCATAAAACAGAATTCTTACCATTTGCAGCAACATGGATGGAGCTAGAGAGTATAATGCTAAGTGAGGTTTAAGTCAGTCAAAGACCAATACCGGAAAAAAAAAAAAAAAAAAAAAGACCAATACCGTATGATTTCACTCTTGTGAGGAATTTAAGAAACAAACAAACAAACAAAAAAAAAAAAAACAAGCAAAGGGCGGGGAAGAGAGAAACCAAGAAATAAACTGTTAATTATAGAGAACAAACTGATGGTTTACCAGAGGGGAAGGTGGGTTGGGGAATGGGTGAAATAGGTGATGGGAATTAAGGCACTTGTTGTGATAAGCACCCAGTGATTAAAATAAAAACTTTAAAAAAAAAAGAAAGTAGCTAAAATATTTGAAATCTCAGAAAGTAACTTTTATTGACCAGTGAATAGGTTTATGAAACATCTTTTGAAATCAGAGTTTAGGGCAGCCCTGGTGGCTCAGCTGTTTAGCGCCGCCTGCAGCTCAGGGCGTGATTCTGGGGACCCGGGATCGAGTCCCACGTCGGGCTCCCTGCATGGAGCCTGCTTCTCCCTCTGCCTGTGTCTCTGCCTCTCTCTCTCTCCTCTCTGTGTATTCTCATGAATAAATAAATAAAATCTTTAAAAAAAAAAATGAAATCAGAGTTTATATTTCCAAGCTGGTACTGCCTAAAAATACTACTTTTCTAGGCATTGCAGTTCTGATAAAAAAATTAAAAAAAAAATTTTTGTAATATGATGGTTTATGATGAGGTTCTATATAGGCTGTCGGTTTTAAGAAATATTATTTTAAAATCTAAAAAAATAAAAATAGATTTCCATGACTTTCCAGATAACATATGTTTTACCCCTTTATATACTATATTTTAAATGTACTTTAATCTTTTTTTTTTTTTTTTTTTTTAATGAAACCCTTTCAAAAAGCTCTAACCATTCTCTTTTCTAAACAGAAGATTCTGGGCATACCAATTTCAGTACCATGAAGAGTGTCAGTTATTGTTCTCATAACATATTCATGTCCTTGGAACCTATTAATATGTATAAGGCTTAGTCTCTAGGTTCATTTTAGACTGTCAGGCCTTTTTAGAGTGATAGTATCAACTTCACATGTTTTCCCTCATTGGAGTGTTTCCTCTTAAAAAGTTCTCTGCCATATTATTTTCTGGATTCTTAACCACTGTGTGACCACCATTAGAATCATGTCTAATTTAATAGTCAAGAGCGTGAGGGGTTCTGCTGTGAACTGTTGTGCTTGGACTTTGTAATATTTCTTCTGATATTACTAGAAAAATTTAGACCAGTCCCCCAAAAGGGTTCTAGAAAAGTAAGCTGTTATTGTAACTATCACTTCAGTGTTCATTTCCCCCTTCACTATTCTGTGCTATTCCCTGCTTTTTTTAAAAAAATCTTGGGGCTCAAAGAATCCTTGCATTCGCAGTCCGTGTATAATTTGTATTGTGGGCAGCAGTTTGAATTTTATTTTGGCAAATCAATAAACATTGTCCATTGTATTAAATTATGTTAATTTAAGTTATATTTGTTTTGTTTGTGTTCATTTGTAAATATGAAACCCATAGGCATAAAGAGCTTATATTCACAAACACAAAAACCCAAAAAAAGAGTTTATATTCAATCTTGTTTTTATTTGAATATAAAGTAGCACTATAATATAACTTAGTGTTGGAAAATCTTTTGCTTTCATAAAATATTAATGATTATCTCCAATTGGTAGTGCCATAGATTATCTTTTGTTATTTCTATAATGTTGGCGTATTGGATTTTGTTTTGTGTTGAGAATAAAGTTGTGGGTGTATTTTGTCTGTTGCACAAATAACATTGGTTTTAAGAAATTTGAGGAGTAAAAAGAAAAGCTAATCAATAACCTACCACCTAAGATAAACTTTGTTGAAATTTTGGTATATTCTTGGCTTTCCTTTTTTGGTGCATATTGTTTTCGAATAGCTTTATTATATAATATCAGATTTTTTTTACTTCCATAACAAATGTATTTCATGTTCTTTCTATAAATAATTTTAAACTGCACAATATTCTGTTAATCATTTCTATTTATTAGATTTTTTTTTAAATTTTTGTGTTTTAGATTTTTATTTACTTATTTATTTGAGAGACAGAGCATGAGCAAGGGGAGGGATAGAGGGAGAAGCAGATTCCTCGCTGAGCAGGGAGCCCAGTGCAGGACTTGATCCCAGGACTCCCAAGATCATGATCCAAGCCAAAGGCAGATGCTTAACCTGAGCCACCCAGACACGCTATTTATTGGAAATTATATTTCCAAATTTATCTACTTTAAATATAGTTCATAGGGATCTTTATGCATAAAACTGTTACTACTTTTATGATTAATTTTTATCCCCCCAATTCACAGGTGAATATAAGAAAGATGAACTTTTGGAAAGTGCCCGGTATGTACTGGTGTTATAAATATGTATTTTGAATAACTTCACCATTAATTTTTTTTTAATAATCGGACTTTAAAAGAGAATGAATTTTTGTTTGATGATCACATATATGTCTCCAGATAGGATCCGATGAAGAATACAAATTGCTAATACATTTCTTTGTGTGCTAGGAATGGCAATGAAGAAAAAATGATGGCTCTACTGACACCATTAAATGTCAACTGCCATGCAAGTGATGGTAGAAAGGTAATTCCTTTTGCAACTAAGTTTGTGTACATCTTCCTGGTAATAGGAAAATGCATTTGTCTTACTAAAAATTGAAACATTTGATGAGAATGCTGATACTTTCTTTTAAGCAGTAATTTGAATTCTTAAACTTAGTAAAACTTTATTGGTAATAAACATTTGTTTGCTTACTGTTAATGAACTTATAAACTTTTATGCTATGCCTTCGGTATATATGTTAGATTTTGTAAAACTAAATTGATAACTATTGAAGTTACAAAGTTATGAAGCTTTATGAAACTTCATAAAGTCCAAATATAATACTTTTGGATTATATTTGGATTTTTACCTTTTTGCACATTTTTTTAGCTATTGTAATTTCATTAATTTGTCTGATTAATATTTCAGTCAACTCCATTGCATTTGGCAGCAGGATACAACAGAGTAAAAATTGTACAGCTGTTACTGCAACATGGAGCTGATGTCCATGCTAAAGATAAAGGGTAAGTAAGCATTTGAAAAAATGAGGATTTCTTAAATGTTACCATCTTTATAATAATCTCTGTAATCTTTTGAAAATCTTTTTGCTAAACAGCATAAACATTACAATAAGCAGATTGCTCTGAGGACACAGGGAATTATAAAACCTTAAAGCTACCACTCATAAGGCTTACACTACACTTTAGGGAGCATGAAAAGATACCTAACAATATAAGTTCTCTACCAAGTTGTGAGGTGATGGTAGGGATAGTACCATAGGAATTCACAGGAGGGAAGTCTCAGTGGTGGCTGTACTGGATGGAAAATCCTTCAGGAGTAGGTGATTCTTGACCTGGACTCAGTTCAAGAAAGCAGAGTGTTTAGGAAACATCATTGAGCAAGAGAATTTGTGTGGAATCGTGTTCTAAGGCAGGTATTAGGGACGCCCGGTGGCTCAGCAGTTGAGCATCTGCCTTTGGCCCAGGGTGTGGTCCTGGAGACCTGGGATCAAGTCCCACATCGGGCTCCCTGCATGGAGCCTGCTTCTCCCTATGTCTGTTTCTCTGCCTCTGTGTGTGTGTGTGTGTGTGTGTGTCTCTCTCATGAATAAATAAATGAAATCTTAAAAAAAAAAATAAACCAGATATTATAGCATATTTAAGAAACAATGACTAGGGGCATGTGGGTGCCTCAATGGTTGAATGTCTGCCTTTGGCTCAGGTCATGATCCTGGGGTCCTGGGATCAAGTCCCGCATTGGGGCCCCTGGGGGCCTGCTTCTCCCTCTGCCTATGTCTCTGCCTCTTTGTGTCTCTCATGAATAAATAAATAAAAATCTTTTAAAGGGATCCCTGGGTGGCGCAGTGGTTTGGTGCCTGCCTTTGGCCCAGGGCACGATCCTGGAGACCCGGGATCGAGTCCCACATTGGGCTCCCGGTGCATAGAGCCTGCTTCTCCCTCTGCCTGTGTGTCTCTGCCTCTCTCTCTCTCTCTCTCTGTGACTATCATAAATAAATAAATAAATTAGTTTAAAAAAAAAAGCTTTAAAAAAATCTTTTAAAAAAGAAAAAGAGAAAGAAAGAAACAATGACTAGACCAGTGTGGCTGAAGCAGATGATTTACACAGGGGAGAAATGAAGGCTAGGGCTGGAGAAGTAGTAAGAACCAGGTTTTAAAGGACTTGGTATTCTAGTTTAAGGATTTCAGAATGTGAGCCATGATAGCCATTGAAGGATCTTTTTTTTTTTAAGATTTTATTTATTTATTCATAAATAGACATAGAGAGAGAGGGGGCAGAGACACGGGCAGAGGAAGAAGCAGGCTCCGTGCAGGAAGCCGGATGCAGGACTCGACCCCAGGACTCCAGGATCACGCCCTGGGCCAAGGGCAGGTGCTAAACCACTGAGCCACCTAGGGATCCCGCCGTGAAGGATCTTAAGCAAGGGGAAAGATTTTTTCTAAAAGAGGAGTTTTAGGGGACACATTCTGGCAGCAATGTGTAAGGTAGTTTGAAGAGAGAGCCCAGAGGTCCACGAGCAGTAAGAATAAATATTGTAGCATATTGTAGCATATTGTAGAATATTGTAGAATATTGTAGCAGTTCAGGCATAATAAGGATCTATAATAATGTTGCAGAGGAATGGAAATGAAGACACAGTGGCAAGAGATATTATAGTGTAAAAATGGGTAAGATTTGTTGACTGGCTGTGAGGAGAGAGAAAGGAATAAAAAAAGATAAGTACATTTCAAATTCTGAAGCTGAATGAGAGACTCAGTGATACACCTACTAAAATCCAGGAGGAAAATTATTTTAAAAATAAACATTGAGTTCACTTTCAGAACTCTTGGTTTTATGAGATGATGAGGGTAACTCAAGTAGAAGTAGCTAGTAGGTAGTTGGGAATGAAATTGGCACTCAGGAAGGAAATCATACAATGGAAAATGGTGAGGGGCACCTGGGTGGCTGAGTTCTTTGGGCATCTAACTCTTAATTTTGGCTCAGGTCGTGATCTTGGGGCTGTGAGATTGAGCCCCAAGTTGAGCTCCACACTCACTGAGGAGTCTGTTTGTGCTTGCTCTCTCTCTCTAAAACAAATAAATCTTTAAAAAAAAAAAAAAAAGGTAAAGAAAGCCATGAGCCTTGAAGGAGAGGGTGGGTAGAATTAAAGACTAAACCATGAGTGTCCATTACTCACCAGAGGCCATCATGGCAGTGTCTGTGGTAATTAGTAACTGATCCCCCAAGGAAGAGGAGCATAAAGATACATGTCAGGATTTTAAGGTTCCATTGTACCTTCCTATAAAGATTCTTTTTTCATTGCCATCATGAAGGAATTGGGTTTAGTTTATTAAGTAATTTTCCCTACAGAGTCTGGAAAAAAGTTTCAAACAAGAGCCAGTGTTTGAGCTCTGAGTTTGGAAAAGATTGTAGAAGTAAGCCAGAAGGGAGGGAAATCTGTTCTTACACCAAGGGAATAGTATGACCAGAGGCATGGAGGGAACTGCATGTAGTTGAGCATACACCATTAATGAAAGGGTAGGCTCCAGAGAGTCAGACCATTGCATGCCAGGCTAAACAGTTGGTACCAGCTTTCAAAAGCAAGGAAGAGCCAATGAAGGACATTAAACAAAGGAGTCACTACATCAGGGGCACGTGGGTGGCTCAGTCAGTTAAGCATCTGACTCTTGATTTCAGCTCAGGTCACAGTCTCAGAGTCATGGGATCAGGCCCTGCACCGAGCTCCACACTGGGCGTGGAACCTGGTTAAGATTCTTTCTCTGCCCCCTGCCATGTCTCTACGTCTCTCTCTCCCCCTCTAAGAAAAAAAAAAAAAAAAGAGTAGCTACATGAGATTTCCTTAGAAAAATCTGGTTACAGTTTGGAGGAAAAATTGAAATAGGGGCTGTTTGGGTAGTACGGGAAGAAATAATAAAGGTAGTGGTGGTAACCATGGAGAAGAAAAAGGTGAATTTGGAAGAGACTTGGGAATTAGAATTGTTAGAGCTTAGTGTTCAGATGTTACATTCTGTGTATTTAAATGTTAAATTCTGTGCATTTCTATTAGAAGATCACAAAAGCAGTTAACTATTTAAATCTAAGTGTAAACTTAAGTTAATTAAAATTAAGTCAACTAAGTCTAGGGAATCTGTAATAACACAGGCTTCTTTTCACCCCCCTCTCATATTGTAGTGATCTGGTGCCCTTACACAATGCCTGTTCTTACGGTCATTATGAAGTAACTGAACTTCTGGTCAAGGTTAGTTATCTTATGTTTTTCTTAGACTTGTATAAAATCACTTCAAGTACATCATATACCTGTTTACTATGTGTTTTTAGTGCTTGGTGGATATAGAAGGAATATGTATAATCATTATAAGAAGTAGATGATTGATAGGTCAACATTTGACTGCTTGGAGATTTTTGAGATACCTTAAGATTTTAAATATAAAATAGCACTGTCATCTTGGAATAGCATCTTAAGTAATTCTGTAATTTGTGGCTAATGGTGAAGTTTCAGAATCCTTGAAAATATCAGAAAGCAATTTTTAGTGATTCATATATTACTAAAACCACCGGTTACATTTGCAGGATTTTCCCAGTTATACTTTGGATTGCAGCAGGCTCATTTGGAAAGCTGCACATCTTCCAACATGCCAGGAGGCTCTTGTTTAACGAGCAGCTTCCCAGAACTGAAATGTATTCTGCTCCCTGTTGGATGAAAATAGAAGATACTCTCTTTCGGAGTGGGTGAATACAAGGATGTTACCCACACCTATTTCCTTTTGCCCCCCAGTCTCTACACGTATATTTGACCACATTCTTTAGGATTCTCTTAACTGCACCATTCTCCCCCTTTTAATAGTTTTCTCATTCTAGCAGCAGCCATCATGGGAAGGATATGTATTTTCAATGCCTTCATGCTTTCTTTTCTGTATGTGCTACAAGATATTTTCCCACAAAAACAACTTTAATGATCATAGATACTCTGAGTAGCTCTTAAGCCTTTTTAAATGTATAAGGTGGCTGCAACATTATACGTTTGTAGCAGTAATGCTTTTCTTATTGTAAGACTGAATCTTGACTTCAACAGGACATCTGGAATATTATTGTGGATAAAAGTGAAACAGATAGATAGCATTGAGACCTACAGACAACTGAATGGTGTTTTCCTAAGACCTCATGCTCAGTAAATAAGAATGATGGGCTGACTAGAGGTCACATGTATAAAGGAGGTGAGCTGATGTGATGGTGCAGTTACCAGAGCAGACAGACTCAGGAGAGTCTGGATTAGGCAAGTAGATAGAGACAGGGAATACAGGCAGAAGGTGTAAGCAATACTGAGTCAATTGGCACTAGCAGAAGCTGGCATTTAACAGCAAACATTCATTTACTGCATTTCATGACCTGGGCACTGTAGAAATTGTGATGTGATTGCTTAAGAAGCCAAACAATTTTCTGCCAATAGTTGCGAAGTATAGTGTCAAAAGCAAATGGAACAATAGATGCAATGCATTTTTCTTAGACCACACTGAGTCTCTGTTGTTGTTCTAGGTTCTTAAGAATTTCTTTAATGAACTTTTTAAACTGAAGTATGTTGAGCCAAGAGCCACTAGGGTAAAAAGAAGTCTAGAAACCATCTGATAAGAAAGATGAGTGAAGGAGCTGAAGGTGTTTAAACCCAAAAAGAAAAACATAACCATTGTTTTCAAATATTGCAAAGAATATTGATCTCTTTTGCTCCAAAGAAGACCAGTAGATCAAAGTTTAAAATACACATTTAATTTAATATAGAAGAAAACTTAATAAGACGAGTTGTCTAGTAATTATGAAAAGTCATGTTAGTTGAGAATTAGTTTCCCATCATTGGAACTACTGAGTGAGTAGTTCATTTGCCTTCTGCAGGAATGCTGTGGGAAGGAATTGTGAGAGATGAGAGATTGAGCTAGAATGATTTCTGTGAGCAACCCAACTCTAATACTTGGAAATGACTGAAATTAAAAAGATTAACAGTATCAAGTATTAACAACAATGGGAGAACACTGATGGCAGTACAAAAATAATACAGCCACTTTAGAAGACTATTTGGCAGTTTCTAATAAAAGTAAACCTGTATCTACCATATCATCCAGCAATTCCATTCCTAGAGACATAGCATGTGTCCATAAAGAGACTTTTAGATGAATGTTCATAATAGCTTATTTAAAATAGCCAAAACTAGAAATAGTCTAAATGCCCATCAGCAGGGTGATGGATAAGTAAATTATGGTATATCCATACAATGGAATGCTACTCAGCAATAGAAATTATTGATACAACATGAATGACTCTCAGAAACATTGTGTGTGAAGGAAGGTAGACACAAAAGGTACATACTGTATTCTATTTTTATGAAGTTTAAGCACATATAAATCTAACATATAGTGCTAACAGTCAGAATGAGAGCATGAGTGGGATCCCTGGGTGGCTCAGCGGTTTAGCGCCTGCCTTTGGCCTGGGCGTGATCCTGGAGTCCCGGGATCGAGTCCCATATCAGGTTCCCGGCATGGAGCCTGCTTCTCCCTCCTCCTGTGTCTCTGCCTCTCTCTCTCTCTCTCTATGTCTATCATAAATAAATAAATAAATAAATAAATAAATAAATAAATAAATAAATCTTAATTCATGCCCCCATTCTTTTTTTTTTTATCTATAAAAGGAGCATGGGGGAGCATTCTTAGGTAATGAAAGTGTCCTGTATTTTGAATTGGGTGGTGGTATCATGGAGATACATGTATTCGTCAAAACTCCTCAAACTATTCACTTAAAAACTCTGTTTTACCATATATAAATTATACCTCAAAAAAAGGAAAAAAGTAGAAATTGGAAAAGATGCAAGTAATCTAAAGCTTCATTCTTAACTGTTTTCAACAATAAGAGAGTTAAGTAAGGCCCTTGAGCATCAGCCTAGCAACCAGCTACTGGTTTTCCAGGAGTAAAAAAAAAATGTATTTCTGAAATAATAGGTTTAAAAAGTGAACTTTAAGAATATAACCCGTTTAAGCTTGCATGATGTTAAATTACACAGTACTACTGCTTCCTAAATTCTCTTAAAACTTGAACACTAAATGTATGCTTTACCTTCCCCCTCAATCCCTCAGCATGGTGCCTGTGTAAATGCAATGGACTTGTGGCAATTCACTCCCCTTCATGAAGCAGCTTCAAAGAACAGAGTTGAAGTGTGTTCTCTTCTCCTGAGTTACGGTGCAGATCCAACACTGCTAAATTGTCATAATAAAAGTGCTATAGACTTGGCTCCCACACCGCAGTTAAAAGAAAGATTAGCATGTGAGTATAAAATGATGAATGTTCAACTAGGATATTAAGATACCAACAAACTAAAAATTTGTTCTTATTTGTTTTTAAAAGTTTTTAAATTAATAGAAAGTTTTCCTTATCTGTGGGTATCTTTTGTTCATACTGGCATATCTAGTCATCTGGAGGTTTCTACTCATTCTGCTTTTAAGAGCTATGAAAAATATATATGTATTTCATTTTTCAAGTCAATGAAATGAGATAGTATGCTTTTGAAAAGAATGAATTTGGATTTTGTTCCTATCTTTTGTGTTTCTTATTAGTCCGCCAAGAAGTTAAACTGTTATTTGTAGGATTGCTGTCTAATAAACATGGTCCCCAATCTTTTCTTTTTTTTTATGACTTTATTTACTTATTTATGAGAGACACAGAGAGGAAGGCAGAGACATAGGTGGAGGAGGAAGCAGACTCCCTGCGAGGAGCCTGATACAGAACTTGATCCCAGGACCCCAGGTCAGGACCTGAGCATAAGGCAGATGCTCAGCCACTGAGCCACCCAGGCATCCGTGGTCCCCAGATCTTAACTATCTAATATTCTTCAGAATCTGGTAGTTCTATGGTTTTCTGTCTGTAACTGAAGTAAATGTAGTGAGAAACAGCTGCCTAATTCAGATAGGGTATTGTTTTACATAAATAGGAAACTTGTATTAAATTTGTATTATTCTGGAACAATAAAGGATAATGGGTGGTTTCACAGATCTGATGAATAAAAGAGGAACGCTAAGAAAATACTCTTGCATTTGTTCATCAGTAAATGGCTCTTGGAAATACTCAAGTTTTTTAATCACCAGTTCTCTGATGTGTGAGCAAAATCATCTGCTACCACGATGATGTTAGTGTATGGACATAATCACTCTTTGTTTTATTTCTTTACTGAGATAAGTTCTCTGCTTTGGAAAATTCTTAGAACTCTCTGGTCTGGTAATATATTGCAGTACTCCAGATTCCTGTAGACCCTGAGCTGGCCATGTGCTAAATCTGTGTATACATTTAGGGATGAATTAATATCATATCTGTGGGAAACTGGTATAGCACTGTCTCCCTTTTGGGGGGTTGTATTTGGAGAGTATCTTTAGAACTTCTATCTGACTATTTTGGTAGATAATTTTGAAAATAATTTCAAGAAAAATACTAAGTGTCTACTAGGTAGGTCTCATCAGTTTGATAATTCTCATGCAGATTTACATGCTTTTTTTCTTCCTCTAGATGAGTTTAAAGGCCACTCATTGCTGCAGGCTGCACGGGAAGCTGATGTAACACGAATCAAAAAACATCTCTCTTTGGAAATGGTGAATTTTAAGCATCCTCAGACACATGAAACAGCATTGGTAATGTTTCAGATTAAAGTTTTTAAGATGCAATAACCAAAAACATGTTGAACTAATCATAATGTGCTACTTCTTTTGATGATACAGAATAACATAATGTCCTACTTCTAGTATTAGAATTGGTTTTAAAAATCTGTTTTGTTTTTTAATTCTTGGACATATATAAAGAAAAAATTTCAAACAGTACGGAAAAATAGACAACCTCACACCCCCCAAAAGGCAATGCTATTACTCATTTGAGTATCCTTCCAGGAAAAAACTTTATAAATATACTGACATATGTTATATGTAGCTTTTTCATTATTGTAATAGTATATATCACTTATTTATCTTGTTATAAAAATTAAACAATGCTTGTAATAAAAATTATAAATGCTTGTGGTTGAAAAATTTGAACCTGCTGAAAGTAATGAAAAAGAAAATAATTCTGCCATCTATAAGAAAACCACTTGGTTTTCCTTCTAGTATTATAATTTTTTTCAAAATTAGGTCTGAGGTCTGTATATATTCCCTGTATACTATGTGAATAAAGTGTCTGTGAATAGAGGCTACTTATCTCATAGAGGTAATAAAACGTCTGTGGAACTGTAACAAGGTAGATGAAAATAGGGCAGTGTGTGGAAAGGCAGAAAAGAGTATGAGTAGGGATAAAGGGATAGAAAATGGGAAAGCAGAGACTACCTTAGAAATAGCAATTTTTTCTTAAAGATTTTTATTTATGTGAGAGAGAGGAAAGCACGTGAGCATGGGGAGGGGCAGAGGGAAAAGGAGAAGCAGGCTCCCCACTGAGCAGGGAGCCCAAGGCAGAGCTGACCTGTTGATCCCCAGGACCCCGGGATCATGACCTGAGCCAAAGGTAGGTGCTTAACCAAGTGAGCCACCCAGGTGCCCCAAAGACCAATTTAAAAGGAACAAAATCAGTCCTGCTGTATGAATTCCACAGTGTGCTTTGAGTGAGGGAATAGGACCCTGTGTAAACAAATGTGTTTCAGGGCAAATTTAACACATAGTCTTACTTACCTAATATTTTGTAGATAATTAATTTTCTTGGTTATTGGTTAATTTTCTTCCTTATGCCATAATGTAAACTATGTGAAGTTTATATAGAATCCTATCTATAAAAATATATTAGGCTTTTTTGCTACTTAAGTTGTAAAAAATATCCAAGTAAAAAAAGAGCAAAGCTGCAGACTAATAAATACTATTGCAAATTCAAAATCTTAACATTAGCAGGATGATGCAGGGAAATTTAGAAAGACAGGAAATTTTTTTGGTCTGAAAAGCTACATATTATTTCCCCCTAAATATTCTGCTGTTAAAACAATTTATTTTTGTTATTAACCTTAAAACATACTAAGAGTTAAGTATCAGTGGATAGTTGTGGTGCAGGGGCAGTGACTTCCAGGTTTTCAGAGATTATAGGCTCTGCCCCAAATGGGGCAGAGGAGTAGGAGTGCAGTTTTGAAATGGATGTGCTCAAGAATTCTTGAAAATAAACTATTTCTATTCTGTGTGCTATCTTGGTAGATGTCCTGGATGATTACTCACAACATACCACAGTAGCTATGTTTACCGGTTAGAAATGGTTTTATTGAGGGCAAAGGAATGATTTTGATGGCAGCAGCCACAACAAAGAACGAATCTGAAGCAAAGTCATGAAGATCAGATAAGCTTTATAATTAACAAGTTAAAATAAGAACAAATTTCATACGTACTGTGTATTTAGATGTATAGAACACAAGTTAGCAATTATCCAGAACTTTGATTCCATGGATTCTCAAGCTTCAATTTAACTTAATATTTTTACATTGATCTAGTCATGTCATGCATCCAGACATTTATTAAGCACCTATAGTAAATGAATATCATCCTTGAAATTAGGGATACAAAGATTTGGGACAGGACCGTGAGATGCATACTAGGTTTATAACCAGCAAATCCCTACCTTCTGTTTCTTTTCTCTTTGATAAATCATGGATATAGATGCTACAGCCTTTAACTTAGAGTGTATCATCTTCCATTGATTTTTGACAAGTAATCCAACCTCCTTATTCTGTTTGACCAACTGGTTGAGAAAGAAGTAAATACTAATCTTGTCAGCTTATTTGATCTGTGCTGTTAGCAGGCAGCATCCAGACCTGTTGAATGTCTCTTATTACTTCATGTAAGGGAACTCCAATCTTTGGGGTGTTTTATTAATTAGACTTTTAAAAATAACATAGATACCATGCTGTGTGGGAATAGCTTTGAAAGGAGTATTGGTGACATTAAATTTTCATTCCATCAGTAGTGGCTTTTTCAAAGATGTAGGGCAACTATAAAACTTGATCAGACTATTTAGTAACATATCATCTGATAAATAGGATTTGTGGGCTCTGCCAGAATTTGGTAATTATTGTTCATTCTATCCAACTCTGAGTAGCAAAGTTAGGTCAAAAATAAAACAAAGAAGTTAAATAACTTCTTAGTTGTTCTTGATTGGAAACACAAATGTTAAGTAAAAATCAGTTATGTATAGTCCTTGATTAATGCTGCAATTTAAATTATCTAGCATTGTGCTGCTGCATCTCCATACCCCAAAAGAAAGCAAATATGTGAGCTGCTGCTAAGAAAAGGAGCAAACATCAATGAAAAGACTAAAGAGTAAGTTTACTTTTAGTAATTAAAAATTAATGATTTTTTTTTTAAAATACATTCATTGTCTGGCTGACTTTTTCTTTTTAAGATTCTTGACTCCTCTACACGTGGCATCTGAGAAAGCTCATAATGACGTTGTCGAAGTAGTGGTGAAACATGAAGCAAAGGTATACTTCCTTTGTGGTAAATCTTTAGTAATCAAATGAGTTATTTTCTGTTTAGCAGATGAAACTCCTGGCTCCCTAAACTCTTTACTCTCTCATAAGTATTAATTTTTCCTCTTAATCTGTATTTTAAAATAGTCTAGCAAATACTTTTCTGTATCTGATTTTTTGCTAAAAAGCCTAAGGATTTATTCAAAAATACATACTCCCTATATATCCTTCCTTCTCCATTCCTTTTACCCACACTCCACTGGTCAAATTATCCTTAAGGTTTTTTCTAGCAGAATACTCTTCAGAATATCCTCAGCTAGAGACATAACTGATTATGACCAGTCATCTTCAGTCTTCTCTCAATCGTATCTTCTGTTCCTTGGCTACCATAAGAACCCTTGTTTACCCCAGCACAGTCTTTCTTTTACACTCTGTTATTTCTTTGACTAAGTCAAAGGACTTGGAACAGAAGGAAATAAATTACTTAAATAATTTGACTGAAAACAGTTACCCATGTTGGGAAGTCCGTGTTCTTTAGTTGGCATTTGTGTACAAAGCATTTTATTCTTGGAATAATTATATTTTCATCAGGCTAGAAATCATCATTTCCTACACAGGAACTTTTAAGAATACTATTCAGTAAAAGATACACATGACAGCCCAGATTGGAAGAGATGACAGTCACCTAATTCAACGGTTTTCACAGTTTTTAGTTATGGATCCTTGCCTCTTCCAAACAACATCTTTCATAGAAATTCATTATGTAACAATGGAGCTGCTCTAAATGAAGAGTAAAGAAAGGAATAGAGACCCTTAGCCCTTGGGTGACCCCCAGGCTCTTCCCTAAATGTGCTTTGCAGAAGAGTTTTCTGATTTGTTCTTCCTTGGGTTCCCACTCAAGGAACCACTTTGAATCCTTTCTGCAGCTTCTTGTTTGTGTTTCCTCTCAGTGTCCTAACTTCTCTTTGATTTGGGGGAATTCTTGATAATGTATAATCTCATCTTTCCTATTGTAAATTACTGAATAAAATAAAGTTTATTCTGCTTACTGCTTGGCATATCTTGTCTCTCTGTTCTATAACTTTTCATTGACTGCTTTTTTTATACATGTGCTACATTACTAAAATATCTGCATGCATATTAAATTTGAGTTGTAAAACTCAGTGAAATAGTCCTGACTCGTCAAACCAACCATCCAGGTTTGTCCAGGATCTGAGGGATTTCCAGAAACACAGAATTGTCAATACTAAAACTAGGGAAGTCCCAGGCAAATCACGACAAGTTTGTCACCCTGATCTTAACATAAGTGGTATCCAAATGAAGTTTTCATGTGAATGTATTTCACATTTCAGTGAGTTTTGGTATGCGAATAAATAGGTTAATTGTCCTGAGCATTTTAAATCAGTTTTCAAGTTCTATTAGCATAGAGACTAGCTGTTTATAATCCAGTATTGGATTCATTGAGAAAGTCTTACTGTATTCCTGTTCAGATATTCTCCAATCCCATGAATATGAATTGTGCTGTGTCTCAGGTCACACTAGTGGCAACAGCATTGATTACTGAGAAACTTAATTTCTCACTTATGTTTTAAAAAATTATTTCTGTGGTGGGAAGGGTGCAGGCGGAAAGGAGATGGGGGAATTAACATTTTTCTATATTGTCTGATTACATACCAGTCAATTTCTCCCTTTACCCATAAACGTATATATACGTATTACACATTTCAAAGTAATTTTCAAATTGCTATACACTTCTCCTTAAATATTTCCATGTAGGCATCATCTAGAGGTCAGTTTTTATTTACAGGTTTTTTGGGGGTATAAAACTTACATGCAATGAATTATGCAAATCTTGAATGTACATTTGCTGAATTTTGACTAATGTATACACCTGTGTAACCAAAACCCTTCCAAGTATAGAACATTATTTCATGGCAGAGGCAGGACCCCCATCCAGGGCGATCTCCACCCCTAGATGCAACAACAATTTTATTTCTTTCCTATGGAGATTAGATTTGCCTGTTCTAGGCTTTCATGCCTGTGGAATCATACAATGCATACTCTTGTGTAAGGCTTTCTCCTTCATATATTTTGGAGATTCATCCATGTACCAATTATTTGTTACTTTTTATTACTTAGAAGTACTTTCTGTTGTGTGAACATACCATAATGTATTTATCTATACAGATTATATTTTACATGATAAAAAAGGTAGAAGATTGAGCCAGTAGGAATAAATGATGTAATGTTATTTAGTCTCTGGCTTTGTTACTGTTGTCTATCTTGGGGTTAGTCTCCACATTTCTGGACCTCAAAGATTCATAAAAATATGTGGATTAAACTTTTTTAGGCAATGTCTACCTCTAAATGCAGTAAAGACACTAATACTTTAATGCCAAATACAGCTGTTATTCAACATTTCCTACTTTTAACCCAAAAAAGGGTCTTTTCTGATAACAGCCTTCATAAACTGGTGAAATCCCAATTATTCTCTCATAAAGCATATTATCCAGCATTTTGTTTTGACACTAGATAATAGGCTTCAAGAGAGAATAATTGGGATTTTTAAATTAGTAGCAAATGTTAAATACAGGATGCCTTTAAATTTTATGTTACAGGCTAATTTTAGCTTTTTCTGCATTGTTAAGGTTAATGCTCTGGATAATCTCGGTCAGACTTCTCTGCACAGAGCTGCACATTGTGGTCATCTGCAGACCTGCCGCCTACTCCTGAGCTATGGGTGTGATCCTAACATCATATCCCTTCAGGGCTTTACTGCCTTACAGATGGGAAATGAAAACGTGCAGCAACTTCTTCAAGGTATTAAATGCTCTCATGAAATCAACTTTTTAAAATGAGGCTTTAAATTTTCTCACAGAGGGGTGCGTAGCTGGCTCAGCCAGTAAAGCATGCAACTCTTGATCTCAGGGTCATGAATCTGAGACCCACTTTGGTTTTAGAGATTACCTAAATAAAACGTTAAAAATAAATTTTTTTGTATATTACATAGAAGTTGGTAGTAAAAAGAAAATGTAGAATATTTGGCCGTTATTTCTTAACTCGTTATACTGGTATTCCAAATATCATTAAATCTTAATTGTGATTTTGTTCCAATAGCATTTTCTGCCTGATGTCTCCAAGTAAATAACTGGCTCTTAAGTTTTTACCTAGAGAGTGTTTAGGAGTAAGATAGAATAGTTGCTTGGGACGTCTGGGTGGCTCAGCGGTTGAGCATCTGCCTTTGGCTCAGGGCATGGTCCCTGAATGAGTCCCACTTCGGACTCCCTGCGGGAGGGCCTGCTTCTCCCTCTGCCTATGTCTCTGCCTTCTCTGTGTCATGAATAAATAAATAAAATCTTAAAAAAAATAAAAAGATATAATAGTTCCTATTTTTTTTAAAGACAGGAAAACATAAAAAGATCGATGTCTCTCAGTTGAGCATCCATGATGATAAATGATACTCTAAAGACTGGCCCTGCCTCTTTACTCTTTTTTTAGGTCCTTTATATGTAACACATATAGAATTTGTAAACGGTAACCAACTATTTCACTTATTAAAACATTTAACTATTGAATATGTGCGTATTCATTATGTTTTTAAATATTTAAATCAAATATCTATACATTTTGTGTAGGTTTTACATTTTACCCTAGAAACTTGGCCCAGTAAATTTTAAAATGACTCTGATGTCTCAAAGTTCAAATGAGAAGAAATACAACAAATCAAGTCTCTTGTATCTTTTTTTTTTTTTTTTAAGATTTTATTTATTCATGAGAGACAGAGAGAGAGAGAGAGAGGCAGAGACACAGGCAGAGGAAAAAGCAAGCTCCATGCAGGGAGCCCAATGTGGGACTCAGTCCCGGGACTCCAGGATCACACCCTGAGCTGAAGGCAGAAGCTCAACCACTGAGCCACCCAGGCATCCCCTCTTGTATCTTTAATACCTTTGATGTTCCTTATGTCTGTGATCTGGAAACCACCTTTTGAGAAAAACACTGAATAGATGAAGGCAGGCTGATAAAACCTTCTGGAAATGGCTAAAACTGAAGTAACTACAAGACTCTTTCAGGATTCCCTTTAGTTCCTCATATACTGCATATTTGTTTCAGTGTCAGTTTGGGGGTTTAACACCAGTCCTAATCAGTTGCCTGGTGATGGACATTTACAGTCTTAATAGTTTTGTGCTCAGTGCTGTGTCTTACCTTTATAAAGTAGATTGTCAAAGTAGAATTTCCAGGTCAAAAGATAACATGTAATTGTTAAGTCATCTTCTAGAAAGGTGGTTAAGTACTATTTTATACTCCTGCTAACAGCATATGATGAGACCTGTTTGTCAGCACTAGGTATTATGATTCCTAACCTTTTGGTTGGGTGAGTGTGTGTATGAACTTCAGAAGTAATAGATGATTTTTTTTAATGCAATATACAGAAATATTGTCAGTGTAGCTACCCCATTTCCTCCTTGCCCACTAATGGATGAAAAAGAAAAACCCAGGATCTCACTTTAATTTGCATTTTTTAATATATATGTTGTAATATTTTTTCCACTTTTTATTTGCCTTATAACTTTGTTTAATGTTAATGTTACTGCCTGACATATTTTTCCAAATTAATATTGGTTCTGCCCTCAATGTCCTACTGTAAGATGTTTTACTCCAAGTATAAAAATACTCACTTATATTTTCTTTTTAGTATTTTTAAGGTATGATTTTTTTAGCCCTAAATCTTTAACCCATTAGAGATTATTTTGTTCTAAGATACAAAAGTATGTGTTTTCTTCCTTTCCTGTGATAATTTAAATGATCTATAAAATAGAATTTCAGACTGGAAAATTACTTTAGTTATCTTCTAGTCCATCTTTTTTCTCTTTAGAACTGAAAAAAAAAAATCTGAGGTCCCTTGCCCTCCACTTTAGATAACTAGTTAAGGGCAGAACCATGGTTAGGTCTCTGACCTTTATTTTCCTAATCTAAAGCCTTTCCACTATCCTGTGGCCTTGGTTGTAGAACATGCCATCTTTCATCTATTTTGTATACCATTATATTGTTTAAATCATATTTATTCACATTTATATACATTTTGCCTATTTATATGAATATGTGTGTGTGTATAAAATGTTCCCTCCACCTCAAATTTTTTTTTGTCTCACAAAAATTTTTAACAAAGTCCTTCTGGTTTTCTTTACTACCATGGAGATTTACTCTATAATCTACCAAACTATAAAAGAACTTTACTTTGAGGTAAGATGCCTCTCTTAAAGCTTGGTCCTGCCTTCTCAATAGGAGTTAATCACTCTTTCCTTCTCTCTTTTTAGAGGGTATCCCATTAGGTAATTCAGAGGCAGACAGACAGTTGCTGGAAGCTGCAAAGGCTGGCGATGTAGAAACTGTAAAAGTAAGATACGATCTTATGCTTCCCTTAACTTTGGGTTTTTATTTTCCGTGTTTAATGAATCTGTACTGTTGTAATGAAGAACCTACTTATATTTTGTGCCTTGTTTTAAAAGGTAAATAATGATCATCTAGTTCTTTGCAAGTAAGAATCGTTCGGTGAAAGAAACTTTTTAGTTTCACATGCATCTCAGTAAATACCTCACAATCACAAATTTAAGTAAAGTGCATGTTTATGGAAATTTTGTTTAAAGAACCTGTTCATTTGTCCCTTTGAAAGAATAAGATATCAAACTATTGCCTATTGTTTGCATATGACACATAACAACAGGAAGGGGAAACAGAACTAAACAGTGTGCCACTTTGTCAATGTCATTCTTCTGGTTTCATTTCTTTACCCTCTACCACTGTGATGCCACTTTTCAGAGCCACTGTTACCTAATAATCTTCAGTTCATTTAGCCAACTTCATTTCTTATATGGCCCATCTCCTGTGGTTGGCCTCCATAGAATAACCCTTCCTCAGATTTTGCTTTACTTTTTGCCATAGAGTCATATGTAATGTCTTAATGCCTATACCAGATAGTTCTTTTACAAAACTCCAGTTGTATATCCCAGTAAATAACTCAGAAGCCTAACACTTTGAAAGAACAAGACTACTTTTCATCTAATATAGATTAAAATTAATTCAGCATGTTTTATGAATGAAATAATTCTTCAGTAATGCAATGGGTTTGGGAGTTTTTCCCCACTTTAGAAAGAAAAAAAAATTGACGATAATATTATTTTTATTCCCAAAGCTAGCAGGGAGAAAAAAGCTTTGTTATATTCCCCCACCCCTCCCATTCTTGCCCCTAGACTTTTCAAAAACAATGCTGGTCCTCTTTGAGGGAACGATGACATGTAGTAAGTTTTATAAAAATATAAATTTATTGATATTGTGTTGGAAGTAGCTACATGAAGCAGTTTCATTGTGTTTCTATTTGGTGTCTCAATCCTGAACATACCCACCACACAAAGTCAATTTTAGATTTTCTGCGAACAAAATATGTTGGTCTCATCTGAACTTGAGCTCTGTGGAAACTTACTCATTGTCATTTTAAATAAGGAGATTTCTGGAAATTGATTTAAAAATCCATCTGGGGGATCCCTGGGTGGCTCAGCAGTTTGGCACCTGCCTTTGGCCCAGGGCGCGATCCTGGAGTCCCGGGATTGAGTCCCGCGTCGGGCTCCAAGCGTGGAGCCTGCTTCTCCCTCTGCCTGTGTCTCTGTGCCTCTCTCTCTCTCTATCATGAATTAAAAAAAAAAAAAATCCATCTGTACACAGGGGGCTTGGTGTGAATTATTGGGACAATAACATCTGTGTGTTACCCAATAAATATTTAATTATGTGATCATCAGACTAGATACTTCTTACTAAGCATTAGAAAACTTGTCTCTGGGCAGCCCAGGTGGCTCAGCAGTTTGGCGCCGCCTTCAGCCCAGGGCCTGATCCTGGAAACCCGGGATCGAGTCCCAAGTCAAGCTCCCTGGGTGGGGCCTGCTTCTCCCTCTGCCTGTGTCTCTGTCTCTGTGTGTGTGTGTCTCTCTCTCTCTCTCTCTCTGTCTCTCATGAATAAATAAATAAATATTTTTTAAAAAACTTGTCTCAGAGTACACAAAACTAAACAGAAAGAGAATAAAGTAGCTGGTGAAAACTACCCAATGTAGCAGCACCTGGCATGTGTATTAAAAATAACTCATTGGGATCCCTGGGTGGCGCAGCGGTTTAGCGCCTGCCTTTGGCCCAGGGCGCGATCCTGGAGACCCGGGATCGAATCCCACATCAGGCTCCCGGTGCATGGAGCCTGCCTCTCCCTCTGCCTATGTCTCTGCCTCTCTCCCTTTCTCTCTCTGTGACTATCATAAAAAAAAAAAACTCATTCCTAGAGTCCAGCTTTAAAGCCATGAAATATGTCTCAAATGGGACCCTGAAATACTGTCTCAAGTGAAACAGCCATTTGTTTGGGGAGCATTAAAAAGCTTTATCAGTCCTGTAATTAAACCCCTAGAGGCTAAACCCAGAGATACCTCCTTCCTTTGATTTGTTAGGCTTAGATTATCCCTAAGAGATAGGATAGAATACTAAAAAGTAAGAGTTTTTACTAGAATTCATAGTCTTTTAACTTTTTTTGAGCACCATAATTTATTTGTGTTGCTTTTCTTCCCCCAAACATTTGTACTTTTCATACAAGCATGAATAAAAGTGTTATTCTTAAAGCTTTTCTCAGCTAGACTTCCTCATCTAAACCAAACAATACAAAAAAGTATTTGACTATTTTCCTAATTTTCCCAAGGATCGTAAATGTAGTCCCTTAACTAGAAGCATCACCTAGAAATTCTTAGAAATGCAAGTTCTCCCAAAAAAAAAAAAAAAAAAAAAGGAAATGCAAGTTCTCAGGCCCCACCACTGCATTAGAAAATCTGGAGGTAGGACCCAGGGCACATGAAAATTTGAGAACCACTGGTCTAGGGCAGAACTTCTTAAACTTTGATATGCTTATAGATCATCTGTGTCTTGTTAAAATACAGATTCTGACTCAGGTGTGGTGGTCTGAGATTTCTGCGTTTTTAACAAACCCCAGGTGATGCCGGTGCTCCTGTGATTCTAGTGTACCTCCACAAAATGGAAGTTAGGATTGCTGATAATTGGTACTTTAGATTACCTTTATGTAAATAGTAATGATAATGATAAAATTTATCCACAAGCTTTAGCAAAAGATGATACAGGCATAGATGAGAGGACCAGAGGGATTCCCAATAAATGACAAGGTGAAATAAAAATAGTTTCTGAGAATACTGATTTAATGAGATAAGAAATTAAATCAAACATTTGAAATTTCTCCTAAATGAATTTCTACTAAAGAAATCAGAATATGGGCAGCCCTGGTGGCTTAGCGGTTTAGCGCCACCTTCAGCCCAGGGTGTGATCCTGGAGACCCAGGATTGAGTCCCACATCAGGCTCCCAGCATGGAGCCTGCTTCTCTCTGTATCTCTAATAAATAAAAAATATTTTTTAAAAAAATCAGAATATGTAGCATCATGTGTATACTGTGTTCCATCCTGCAGAAACTGTGTACTGTTCAGAGTGTCAACTGCAGAGACATTGAAGGGCGTCAGTCTACGCCACTCCATTTTGCAGCTGGCTATAATAGGGTATCTGTGGTGGAGTATCTGCTGCAACATGGAGCTGACGTGCATGCTAAAGATAAAGGGCAAGTATCAACAATTGTCACGGCCTCTTTTATCTGACTTTTTTAGGAAAATCTGAAAGAAAATTTTAAAATATTTTTATGATGGTTTTAGCTCTTTGAATTTCAGAGATGTCTGTTACCCTACACTGGCTTAAATGTAGCTTCTTAATTTCAGTTAATATTTCATGATGGTTAGCATTTATATAAAGACTTATCTGCATAATGTTTTATAATCTTACAGTGACTAAGGAGATTGATTTTTTAATATAAATTTTTCAATTTGTATTGAGGATATTTGAATTCTTCCAGTTTATCTTAAAATTCTTTTTCTTTAAAAATATACAATTTTGGGGGTGCCTAGGTGGCTTAGTTGCTTAAGCATCTGACTCTTGGTTTCAGCTCGGGTCATGATCTTGGGGTCATGGGATCAAGCCCTGCATGGAGTCTACTTGAGATTGTCTCCCTCCCCTTTGCCCCACTCTTGTGTGCAATAAATAAATAAATAAACAAACAAATAAATAAATAACTTTAAAATACACACACACAGACACAATTCTCAATTCTGGATAAAGTCTATAGGTGTTTGTTATATTCTCTACAATTTAAAATACTTTTAAAATTTCCTCCCTATACCCTCTAAAAATAATTCCATTTCTGCTTTTGATAAATTTAGGTTCTACAAAATATAAGCAGTGTAGTCCCCTGTGCAGTTCAAGAAATTTATCAGCTGTATGCAATTATGTAAATTAAACATCTTTGCATTGCATTGCTTATGTAGTTTTTCATTTCAGAGGCCTTGTACCTTTGCACAATGCTTGTTCTTATGGACATTATGAAGTTGCAGAACTTCTTGTTAAGCATGGAGCAGTAGTTAATGTGGCTGATTTATGGAAATTTACACCTTTACATGAAGCTGCAGCAAAAGGAAAATATGAAATTTGCAAACTCCTGCTCCAGGTATATTTAAGTACTTATTGTGGACCTGTACATAGATGTTTACATTTCTAATAACTTTCAATAGAAACTTAAGCTAGTAAAGGAGTATGAAGTGAAGCTAATTCTCTTAGATTTCAGAATAAATGTCATGAATATTATATCTTAATCTGTGAGAATGTTTACCACACATAGATTTATTATTGTGTTGTCAGTTATCATCAAGTAACAGTCTCTAATTATTATCCTAATTTTTCCTATATAGTTCTTTAACCTCATGGATTATGGATTATCTAATTTATAAGCCAGATTTATTTGGCACTAGCAAAATTGTGATAGTTCTGGTATAATACAGGTACTAGTGTAGATATTTTACAGTAAAAACAAAAATTAGGGCACTTGACTGGCTTTGTCAATAGAAGATGTGACTCTTGATCTCAGGATTGTAAATTCAAGCCCCATATTAGGTATAGTGCTTACTTAATAAGAAATACGTTAAATATATATTTTATTTCAGTGTTGGTGAAAACTACAAATAACATACATGAGAGTAAATCATTTGTGAAATACTGCCTTATTTTGGATATAGTTTAAAATTTTTACTAAATTACATTATAGGGACTCCTGGCTGGCTCAGTTGGTAGAGATGCAACTCTTTTTTTTTTTTTTTTTTTTTAGATGCAACTCTTGATCACAGGGTCCTAAGTTCAAGTTCCATGCTGGGTTGTGGAGCCTACTTAAAAAAAATAGCAATAATAATAATAATTAATTACAATTATAAAAGGCCAATAATATTTAACTGCCTCTGTATTCTTTTTATTATAATTTTCTGTGTACTAAATTAAACATAACAACCATGTTAACCTTTAAGGTAGAGTGTTTCTGTATAAAATAGGATTTTTGCTATAGTTTCATGGACTATTTTCTCATTTAGACTAAGGGTGAACTTAAGCCAGTTCCTCTTTGTTTTTCACATGCCCAGCATGGTGCAGACCCTACAAAGAAAAACAGGGATGGAAATACTCCTTTGGATCTTGTTAAAGATGGAGATACAGATATCCAAGATCTACTTAGGGGAGATGCAGCTTTGTTAGACGCTGCCAAGAAGGGTTGTTTAGCCAGAGTAAAGAAGCTGTCTTCTCCTGATAATGTAAATTGTCGTGATACCCAAGGCCGACATTCAACCCCTTTACATTTAGCAGGTAAGTGAATGAAGTTTAAGTTCTATTCCAATCACCATAGTTTTAAATCCTCTTTGGTGAGTGAGTTTTGGCTACAGAAACTTGAAAAACCAGTCTGTTTGAGCCAGCCTTCTTCATGGGAAGCTAAAGCTTTCCATTCTGATGATAGCCGTTAAGCACATGCAGAAAAAAAATCTTAAGATTTTCAAGAGTTACTAAACCTCTTGCCAAAGTTTTTACATTAATTCATTAGGCCTGCCATAACAAAGTACCAGAGACTGTGAGTGACTGAAACTACAGAAATTTTCTTTTCTCACAGTTCTGGAGATAAGGCATTGGCAGCATTGGTTCCTCCTGATGCCTCTCTCCTCAGCCTATAGATGGCCACCTTTTCACTGTTCCTCACATGGCCTTTTCTCTGCACTTGCCTGGTGTCTCTCACTGTATGTCCTAATCTCCTTTTATAAAAAGGACATCAGATTGGATTAAGGCCTTCCCTAGCTGCCTCATTTTAACTTAACTATCTCTTTAAAGACCTTATCTCCAAATATAGTCACATTCTAAGGTACTGACAAAGCTTCAATACATTTTTTTAAGTTTCAGTTGTGAAATTGACACAGTGCACCTTTGTTTCTAGTACAGGTGTACAACATTTCATTTCAGCTTCTTTAGCTGCATTGAAAATGCATTAAAATCACTGAGCTTTCAGCTGATACTTCAGTGGTGTTACATTGTAGGCATAATTTGACATATATAAGATTTATCTAAGTACATATAATTTAAAAAAGAAAAAATAGAGAAAAAAAGTAATGGAAATGTTTCTGCCACTTTGTGTAATATGGGAGATAGAAGTGTCTACCCTTGTTTTCTCTCTCATTTTATTTGTCTCATAGTGTGAATAATTGTGTTCCTAGTATTTAAAAGATAATTTTGGTTATATGTGATTTTTCCCTTTAAATTTGCACCCCCTGTAAGTTGAGACCCCACTGTCCATGGAAAAGAATTACTCTATATGTCTTTTAGAGCCTCTTGGAAGTGATAACCACAAATGCCAACATGGTGAGAAAAGGCTTTTATACTTCCACTGGCAGTCAGGAGTTTCTTGTTCATGCAAGACAGAATGTGATCTGTGTATATTTGAATTATGCTGTGTATAGTTATTTATATAAGCTTTTCTATATCTTTAAGGTAGCTTACCTAGAACATTTGATAATTACTATTTAAACCCATGCTGTTGGGCACCTGGGTGGCTCACTTGGTTTTAGTGTCTGCCTTCAACCTAGGTCATGGTCTCAGGGTCCTGGGATCGAGCTCACATTGGACTCACTGGTCAGTGTGGAGCCTGCTTCTCCCTCTCCCTCTGTTCCTCCCCTCCTTCCTTTCCCCCTCCCCCCTCCATGCACACTCTCGCTCTTGCTCTCTCCCTCTCTCAAATAAATAAAAATCTTTTAAAAAATAAAAATAAACCCATGTTATCTTTGTAAGTGATAAATAGCTTTTATATACAAAACATTTCTACCTGCTTGTGCAGTATTAAACCTTGAGACCTGGAAGGAGTTTTGGATTCATTGTAACACTTAGCTTATGGTAGTTCTTTGGTTTTGTTTTTCCCTCTTTGATCTTATTTAAATTTTTTGGCTTTAAATCCTTCAGTGAAAGAATAAAAAACTACAAGAAAAATAAATGTGAAAATATTTTTTAACTGTTTTAAAGTTTCAAATGATAGCTGATTTATGTTGGCAAAGTTAAGTTCCAGATTTGCTCTCAATCTATGATTATGTGTCAAATAAAACATATTTTACCATATGACTGTTACTAAGATAGCTGACCTTTCCCAAGATGACAACTAAGAGATTATGGCATACTAATAAAATACTAAGTTTTACTTCATGACTTTAGCTGATTTTAGCTGATTTCTAGATTTTGCTGCTAGACTTTCAGAGATGTATATGCCTAAGATCTCTGTCTACAAAAAGCGTGTCTTTGCAGCCTTCTTGGAAAATGGGGTCCTGAGACACATGCTGATGTGCTGTCTCCTACTCTGCCAGCCACTTTTGTTCCTAACTTGACTTTTATATGTTTGAATGCCTTCTACTTGTGGCCCTTGAGACCATGTACCTGAGTTCAGGAAGTTGCATTTAACAATCATAAGGGCAAAGACTTCGGTAGAAGATTTTAAAAGGAAAGATACAGCAAATCAGTCTACAACTTTTGAGAGTTTCTGGAATAAATGAGTATCATCACTGAAACCTTCCACCTTGAGACCAGTAGGCAATTTTTTCCATAAAATAAAATCTTAATAGTCCAGTGGGGGATATCAGATTTCTATAAAATCTCTTTATTTTTTTAAAGAATGTCTGTGTTTCTTATACAGGTATATACAGATACATAGATGTAACTATTTTTATATTAAGTAGAAGTAATTTTACTTCTTTTCTAAATTAGCTGGTTATAATAATTTAGAAGTTGCAGAATATTTGTTACAACATGGAGCTGATGTGAATGCCCAAGACAAAGGAGGACTTATTCCTTTACATAATGCAGCATCTTATGGGGTAAGTTCTTTCCTATTACCTTTAAAATCTCTGAAATTTTCAAAGTGGAAATCAGTATTGCAATTCAAAGGGCATTTAGGGGGCAGCCCAGGTGGCTCAGCGGTTTAGCACTGCCTTCAGCCCAGGGCGTGATCCTGGAGACCTGGAATCGAGTCCCACGTCGGGCTCCCTGTATGGAGCCTGCTTGTCCCTCTGCCTGTGTCTCTGCCTCTCTTTCTCTGTGTCTCTCATGAATGAATAAATAAAATCTTAAAAGGGGGGGGGGCATTTAGCTTGACTTTTTCATTTTTTAGAGGAGTAAATATGAGGACTAAAGAGATTAAGTAATGTCCAGGTCTCAATTCTGATTTTGTTGTAAGCTAGCTGTGTGACATGCAGCACATTTGTCATTCGTTGTATTACCTTCTTTACCATCTCTTATCTTCAGTAAGATAGTTTTGTTTATTTGTTGATGCCAGGAAGGATACCCACTAGGACTCCTAGGAGTCTGTAGAGTTTCAGATGCGTTGTTCCTGAGTTTATAATGACCCTAAAATGTTATAATCAATATTGGCCAGCTTCAGTCGTATAATTGGAATAACTGAGAAAGGTTGCTGATTTATAAATCGATGTTTAGCAGTTATAAAACTTGAATAAATGAGAAGTTATTTAAGTTGTATTCATTTATTTGGTTCCCATCCGGTATAGAATTCTTAAATTCTCAAGTTACTAAAACATCTGTAATTTTTAATCAGCTACCCATAAATTATGTTTGGGAGCAACACAGTTTTTCATTTCCAGAACAGGTTTGAAAATATGGAAAAATAGGTATATAGTAAGTTTCTTCTTGGGAACTAAAATGTGGTAATATTTCAGACTGTAACAGGAATATTTTCTTTTACAGCATGTAGATGTAGCAGCTTTACTAATAAAGTATAATGCATGTGTCAATGCCACGGACAAGTGGGCTTTTACACCTTTGCATGAAGCAGCCCAAAAGGGACGAACACAGCTTTGTGCTTTATTGCTGGCCCATGGAGCTGACCCTACTCTTAAAAATCAGGAAGGACAAACGCCTTTAGATTTAGTTTCAGTAAGTGATGGACTCTTTGAAAAATCTCATTGCTTTCTGACTTTTTAAAGTTCACTTGGTAGATATAAAATGTCTTCATGGTAAATGTGGCAAAATCTATTTTAGCCCAGTCTAAATGTAGGACATCTTTGGCGTTAAAATATAATATGTAAATAATAAGATTATCAATCAGTTATTGTATCCGGGGTGCTTTTAGAAATAGGAAAAAGAAGTGTATGGTATTGCTGCTTATGTTATTAGTTGGGAAACAAAACAGGCGCAGGCCCTCAGTGAAAGCTATTATGGTGTGTACTATGCAGAGTCATAGAGGACATATGATGAACCTTCCCAGTCAGGGACATTGCTCTCAAAGTGCAGCCATAAAACCAGCTTATAGTAGGGATTCCCTTCCCTCCCAGACTGCCTCTTCCCAAAGTTCCTGTTCCTCACTTATCTCACCGAAAGTATTTGTGAAACAAGCTTGTTCCTCCAGTTTTCTATGAAGTTTGTTTGGTTTTGGTTTTTTCCTTCTCCCAAGGGAACTCATGTAGGCATCTCCATTGTAGCCTCTGCCTTGGCCACTGTGACATAGGTGTCTCTCTTGCCTTTACGACTGTGAAATTGACCAGGGCATTGGAGGAAAAGGGAGAAGAAATTCTTGTTCAGATGGGAAGGGAAGTGTCTTTTACATACTGCTTTCTCCTGAGAGAGATTCCACTGTTACAGATTACACTGAGAAGCTGATTTAGTTCAGCTGCATTGGGGGTTAAATAGATTTTTCTCAGCAGGCTGACAACCCAACAGTATTTGCAGTATTTCTTCAGGGAAAAGTCTTTCTAGTTCCAAAATACTTTGGAAGTATACTTTTCTAATTCATTCCACCCATTTGTTCATCCACCAGACATAATTGACATGAAACAAAGGGCTCTAGAGAACAGGTGTGGACTTTAGGGTCAAACAGACCTGCCTTAGAATTCCAGCTCTGCCACTTAGAGTTGCACACTCTTTCACCTTGCCTAGTCATCTACAAATGGGGGCAAAATATGTCTGGTTAAGGGCCACCTGGCTGACTGTCAGAAAAGCATGCTACTCTTGATCTTGGGCTTGTGAGTTAGGGCTCCACACTGGGTGTAGAGATTACTTAAAAATGAAATCTTTAAGATACATACATGTGTGTATGTATATGTCTAGTTAATATGAAATTTAAATGAGGTAATGTACTTGAAGTCCCAGGTATGATAGCAAATACATAAAAAGCACCCAACAGATCGTGCTATTATTTTAAAATGTTACCTACAAGCTGTGAGTGCTGTGGAAGTCCTCAGACTCTGGTAGGAAAAAGGTAAGGATTAGAAGAGACTGTATCCATGACTAGTCATGAAAACAAGTACTGATTTACTTCTTGCTATTAATTAGTTAGGGTCTTAATTGAGCATTGTGAAAAAAATAGTATATATCAGTAATTAAACAAATTAATATACTAGTAAATTTGGGGATTTTTTTTTCCATGCTAGCTGATTTTATTAAAATGATGATCTCACTCCCCCCATTCAATTTTAAGGAGCAAATATATCACTGAATATTTTCCAAGAAATATAAACAAGTCATTGTTTACTGAAGTTCCATGTAGATTGAATTACTTCTTCCAGAATAATTGCATTAGTGTTAAAATTTTCTTACCTTTTAAAATTGATATTACTATAGCTCATTTCAGTGTTTTTCAGAATATCATAGTATCAAAGTTAGGTTTTTTTATGCTTTGCTACATTTAACAGGGTTTTTTTTTTTTAATTTTCTGTGTCTTTGAACAGATTTTCTGAATTATTTTAGATTTGGTAACAGTTTGACTGGATATCACTTGTTTTACTTTTGAAATAATCATTTTTATATAATATGCAACTCTAGTGCAAATCTGCTGAGTTTTTGTCATATTTTTAAATGCGTTCTGTTGGGTATAGGAGAATTTTAAAACTTGGCTTATCACAGATTTAATTTCTCTCTGACCCACACCAGGCAGATGATGTTAGCGCTCTCTTGACAGCAGCCATGCCCCCTTCTGCTCTGCCTTCATGTTATAAACCTCAAGTGCTCAATGGCGTGAGAAGCCCAGGAGCTACCGGCGATGCTCTGTCTTCAGGTCCATCCAGCCCATCAAGTCTTTCTGCAGCCAGCAGTCTTGACAACTTATCTGGGAGTTTTTCTGAACTGTCTTCAGTAGTTAGTTCAAGTGGAACAGAGGGTGCCTCTAGTTTGGAGAAAAAGGAGGGTGAGACATTCTGCAAAAATAACTTTGTCTTGTAATATAGCCACAGATTTGTCATTTAGAATTATAACAAGTCATTTTTTAACCTTAAATACAACTGTTAGTACCAGTTTAATTAGCATAGCCTTTAAGTTTTAATTTTTTTTTTTTTTTTTTTTTTTTTAGCCTTTAAGTTTTAGTCTTTTGTTGTTTTCTTTATGTTATTAGTCCCTAATGAAACTTTCTCCTTCCAAGTTGAGGCTTGATGAGTCTTACGCTGCTAACCTACTCTTTAGACGTAAATATGCTTTTTGAAGGGTTTAAAAGTCTTGTGGTTGAGTAGTTATGCTTTATTTATCTCTTCTGGTGTATTTTTACAGTTATGAAATACCTTTACTCCATGTCAGAATATCCAATTATGAAGATAGGGGTTTTTTTTAAGGAAAGAAAAAGATACACATACTTACAGTCTCTATAAAACTGTTCTCTCTACCTCATACCTGTCCAAATTCATCTCACCTTAAGTGGCATTGTGGAACTTGTTTACATAAACTTTTTCGTGAAGTCACTTACATTCTCAAAGATAAGGAACTTTTTTTTTTTTTTTTTTTTTGGTGAAAATAAAGTTGACATCTTAGTTTCAGTATGGAAACTTATTATAAACACACAGTTAAAAATAATATTTTTTTAATGCTAAGATTTTTTTTAACCTGAGAGTGCCCCCATTGGCTGTTTATTCTAATGATGTTAATTTTGTAGCTTTCTCTTTTTGCAATTTTTGTTGGTATGTTCAGTATTATATCCCAAGTGACAGTATTTTGATTCATCTTTACATTCTTCATGAGTATAGTAATTCCACAAAACTTTGTTGTTATAATGTTGATATACGTTATTCTGTTCTGGATTTTTTTTTTCCAGTTCCAGCAGTAGATTTTAGCATAACTCAGTTTGTAAGGAATCTTGGGCTTGAGCACCTGATGGATATATTTGAGAGAGAACAGGTGAGTAGATGAATTGATTTTACTTGGTTTGATTTTCTATAAGACCTCAAGGAAAAATTAATGCCTTGAACTATTCAACCTGCTTGCAGAGAGAGGAGAATTTTTTTTTTTTTTTTTTTTTTTTTTTTAAAGACTAAAAAATCAGTCACTCTCTTAGTTTGGCTTGATCTTGGAATTTCTGTTCTGTTAGCACATAAAAATCGATTCTCATGCAATAAAAAAATACATGGAAACGTGAAAATACACATTCTTTTCAAGTGCACACGAGACATTCTCTAAAATAGATGATACCGTAAATCACTGATCAGGCTTCTGCAAATACAAAAAGATTGAGATTATACCATGCATATTTTCTGACCACAATGCTATGAAACTTGAAGTCAACCACAGGAAAAAGTTTGGAAAAACCATAAATACATGGAGGTTAAATAGCTTGCTATCAAATAATGAATGGGTCAACAGGAAATCAAAGAAGAAATTTAAAAATACGTAGAACAATAGACTCTCGTGTAGTAATAGTAAAATAACTTTCTGAAATGGAAAGCTTAGCTTATTTTTATTTAGCTCGTAAAGTTCTGTTTGTTCGGGTCAGTCATGTCAATCACTACCTGCTCTAAGTCTGACACTTCACTAGCTGCTATGGGAAGATATGCCAAGCATATATCTAGGCTTTTCTAGAACAGTCCCAGTTTAAAGTATGCTGTCAGAATACATTTACTGATTTTGGGGGGACTAAGAAAATATAGTTACTGTAGACTTACATCCCTAAAGAACTTTTTGGTCTACTTGTGGAGCTCTAACAATATATAAAGAACTAGGTATTGGGTATAGATTTTAGAAATTCAAAGAAAAAAAGGTAACCTTGAGCTGGACTATTCAGGGAAAGCTTCATGGAAGATGTATAAATAAAACAGGATTTTTGAGTGTCTTCATTTTTCACAAAATGGGAATAACGTATTTGAGGGTAAAGGAATAGTTTGAATCCTGAGGCAGAAGTACCAGTTAGCATAGTCTGGAGTCTGGAGAAACCAGTGAAGCATTATATAAATGGATTGATTACGGTAGAGTGATGGTGGATAACACAAAATAGAGTATCTGAATGTGGTTAATTTGTAAATGGATTTTTGTTTTACAGTTTAACTCAGCTCAGGTTCTTATGCTAAATGAAAGTAATTATTTTTTGTAATTCATACCTAAAATTTAATTAGCTGCAACTTTTTGGGTTCAGTTTAACAACTGGTTTGCTTTCATTTCTAAGCTGTTCAAAAAAATCTGAAGTAAATGTGTGATTCTAATACATTATAAAAACACCAGTATATGAATGTCTACCAAATGTAAGCCTTCTAAACAGTTTCATCCTTTTTTGTAAGATCACTTTGGATGTATTAGTGGAGATGGGGCACAAGGAGCTGAAGGAGATTGGAATCAACGCTTATGGACATAGACACAAACTAATTAAAGGAGTTGAGAGACTTATATCTGGACAACAAGGTACTTCATTTTAAATAAGTTGTATCATCAGTTTAACAGTTGGCATAAAGGCAACTTGCTAAATGATAATTTAAAAATCTATAAGAGCAAGTCCATTTAATGGGAAAAATGCTAATTAGGACTCAAGAAACTTGGTATCAAGTTGAAACACTGCTACTGTTAAGTTTCCTGAGCTTCTGCTGGTAATTGTGTACCTGAATAAAATTTCTGGGCCATTCAGAAGTTTGGTGATTGCTTTTGCTCTGATGTTATTTCTCTTACTTCTATTCAGTTATTTTTGAAGTTATTCTAGCTCTAAAATTTTATGATTCTAAAAGATCAGATACTTGAATATCTCCTATCTTATGGTAATATAATAGGCAATGCCTAGGCATTCAGGCCTGCCCATAAAATAATGTTGTTAACTTCTCTTTTGTTGTAAATGGCTCAACTCTAAATACTTACAATGAAAGTATTGGGAAACAGTGTTGTAACTGAGGAAATTTTGCAAAATAGCATTGAATAATATATATTTCTTCTGAATGTTAGTACTTTTTAAAAATGCAAATTGCATTTGTTCAACAGATGTTAACATTTCCTAGGTACCAAGTCCTGGGTATGAAAAGGTGAATTATTCTAAGTATCAAAACCACATTGTTAAACTGAGGACATGATTTTCCCTGCCTGGAATCAAATATGTCCTGTCATTGAAGTCCTGGCTATATATCTGGAGTTTAAGGAAAACCTAAACTAGCAAAAATGAAGACATTTTCAGAGACAGATGTATGAAGGCAGGATGGGGTCCATCTCAAAAAAGAAAAAATATCTCTAGAAATTAGGTGATTGGAGCTAAGGAATACTTTAAATGGGAATTCTGGAATGGACCAGGATCAATTAAAGGTAGATACACTTTACTTGCCTGGTAGAGTCTAGGACAAAATGTTTAAAATGTGAGGTAGTCTGGAATATGTCTTATAGATAACAAAATGTATAAGGTAAAAACGAAAGAAACCCCATTGGCTCCATGGAATGTTAGTATACAATATAAAAAGCATCAAAAATGAAGAAAAACTAGAACCTTCAGTTGTGGATCATGACTCTACTAGAATAATAGATCTGGTAGGATAGAAATGTCTTCTTTTTTTTTTTCCCCTTAAGATTTTATTTATTTATGAGAGACACAGAGAGATAGAGAGAGGCAGACACAGGCAGAGGGAGAAGCAGGGTCCATGCAGGGAGCCCGATGCGGGACTTGATCCTGGGACTCCAGGATCACGCCCTAAGCCAAAGGCAGACGCTCAACCCCTGAGCCACCCAGGCATCCCTAGGATAGAAATTTCAATGGACTACTGGAATAACAAGGACCATTTAGAAAGAGGCAGGTTAAAAAGGAAATCAGGTTGGGCAGCCTGGGTGGCTCAGCGGTTTAGTGCTGCCTTCAGCCCAGGGCGTGATCCTGGAAACCCAGGAACGAGTCCTGTGTTGGGCTCCCTGCGTGGAACCTGCTTCTCCCTCTGCCTGTGACTCTGCCTCTCTCTCCCTCTCTGTGTCTCTCATGAATAAATAAAATATTTTTTTAAAAAAAGGAAATCAGGCAATGTTTGTTCATTAAACATACAGTGTCTGGGATACAGTTATTAAAACTGTATTGAAAGGCTCAGGAAACATTGGCAGAAACAGATACCTTACCACCAAATGGCAGAGATACGTAACTCCATGCCACCTCTGGTCAGGAGTCATTTTGCTTATCCAGCTGCAATTGTAAAGGACCATTCATTCCTTCATGGAGGAGAATTGTTACGAGACAGAATGACTGCTATAGCACATCAGGGTCACTTGCCTACATAAAATTAACCTTTCTTGTCTTCATTTGAAGCCAGGATTCTATACCTGTGTTATACCTAATTTGTAAAGTGGATCTAGTGGAAGTCTTCTAACAGTCTCATTTTGCTGGCTTAGCCCTAGCTATCATTCAGTGCATCAAATCAGTAGATTACTTGTCCTCCATCTTTGAGCACAGATAAAACATCTTGGGATGGTACACAGATGCTTTAGTCAAGCATGTGTTATAGTCTTTACTCTATTAAGTCTTTAGTCTCTGAAATATTCCCCTTTTTAAGTCTCCATACTTCTGTAAGTACTGTAATCGAGTCATACCTATAAGTTTGTATCAGTTAAGCATGTTGATAGCAGTCGTGTTATTCAGACCAAAACTCAGAACTAGGTTAGTGCTTTTACATTCCAGAGGCAAGCTGCCATGCACTGACCCAACAATAATGGATTTCATCCCTACCTGGAAAAATAGCAGAGACTCAGAAATCTTGTAAAGACTGAAGGAGAGGTTACAGGTATACCAAAGAAATTAGAAAATTCTGTCAAAGATTCCATTTCAAAAGCTTTTGTGAGAGTAAAGGTACAAAATATAGTTATCTTGACCATTGATATTCAGAAAACACAATATTCATTGCTGAATTAAAGACTATAATGGGTTAGAATAAGCATTCATTAGTTAGTAACTTTTATGGAATACTCATTCTGGGATGATTCAAAATACCTGAGGCGGGCAGCCCTGGTGGCTCAGTGGTTTAGCGCCGCCTTCAGCCCGGGCATGATCCTGGAGACCCCGGATCGAGTCCCGCGTCGGGCTCCCTGCATGGAGCCTGCTCCTCCCTCTGCCTGTGTCTCTGCCTCTCTCTTTGTGTCTCTCATGAGTGAATAAACAAAATCTTAAAAAAAAAAAATTACCTGAGGCTACACAAGTTTCTGTCATAATCCTTCCTCATATGTACAAAAATTAAAGAGACTAGATGCTGAGAGGGCTGTATCATTAGTGAAGGAAATGTGAAGAAGAAATGTGTGACAAACTCCTTAAGGATAAGAGATAAAGAATAAAAACATCTTCTGAAATATTAGAACTTGTCAGGTTAAAATTAGTAGTCTAAATGCAGTGTGGTGTTCTGGTTTGGATCCTAGAACAGAAAAAGGACATTAGTGGGAAAAACTAGTGAAATCCAAAATAGTCTGTAATTTAATAAGTGTGATATATGTACTGTGGCTCTATATAAAATGGTAACATTGGAGGAGCATTAATGTTCTTAATGGTGATGTTAGGAGGTTGACTGAAAGGTACACAGGAACTCTCTGTATGATCTCAGCCTTCCTGAAAATCCAAATTAGTCCAAAATCAAAAGTTTTTAAAAATCAGTAGTAAGCATCAGATAAATCAAGTGGCTGTTTTTGGTTGGTGTTAATTGGAGAGGTTTTTTGGCATGTTTTTTTACCTTCAAATTTCATTTGCTAGGTCTTAACCCATACTTAACTCTGAACACCTCTGGAAGTGGAACAATTCTCATAGATCTATCTCCTGATGATAAAGAGTTTCAGTCTGTGGAGGAAGAGGTATGTTCATATACCTTAAATGAATGTTGGGTTTAGTAGCTAAACTTCCTAGACCTTTCCAGATCTTAAAAATGTAATAGGGTTTTTTAATTGTCCCTAACTCTGTACCACCTAGAAAACCTTCAAAATCAGCATTGAAGGTACACTTCCTCAATAAACTTTAATTCCAGTAACTTGGTTCAGTACTACAGTTAATACTAACCCAGAATTCTGTTGGAGAAGAAAGAGTTTACTGTCATGGGGCAGGTGGGGGGGGAGGGGAGTGCCAATATTTCCCTCCCTTCATGAAAGCAATTACAAAGCCCAGTACCTCACACAAGACCCAGAATATGTGGATTCTACTTATCCAGGAAAGTTTTCTTCCAGCTTGCTTTCCACAAAACTCTTGAATCCACTGAAATCTTTGAATAGTGCCTTACACTTTGAAGAACACATAACCTATATGTGTGAGGAACACAGAGATAAAAAGTTGAGTAGGACTGAGTTCTAAAATTTAAGAAACTCCAGCTCTTAATGAAATATAAATTGTGCTTTATTAGGGCAGCATGAATGGGAACAAATAAATGATTGGGTATTTTTTAGCTTTTAGGTGATTAACTTTGTATGTTTAACTCAGCTGTGCATCTGTTTCTTTCTTCCTTTAGTTTGCATTAAATAATTTTCACCTAAAAAAAAAATAATAATTTTCACCTATAAATATTATTTTCAGATTGCTAGCTAATTAGCTAATAGCTATCTCTAGAAAATAGTACTTGTGAACTTACAGAACTCCTATTCCTTAAACAACAAAAATATTAAAATCTCATTTTGTATTCTCAAAAATACAATCATAAGAGTCAAAAAGCATGTTCCCCATATCAGAAAAAAACAAAAGTTAATACACATATATTTGACATATTTTTCCATCAGATGCAAAGTACAGTCCGAGAGCACAGAGATGGAGGTCATGCAGGTGGAATCTTCAACAGATACAATATTCTCAAGGTAATAAGATAGTGAAAATAAAGTTTTCTGAGACCATAGTTTTTTCAAGCCTGAAACAATATTTAACTTTCATAAGAATACAATGATCTGTCTAACCTATTAAGTCTTTGACAGAGCATCAGGGGATATTTGGGGGACAATTGTATCCTTGGAAGGTTAAGATTCTCAAAATCAGGATGCCTGAGTGGCTCAGATGGTTAAGCATCTGCCTTCAGCTCAGGTCATAATCTCCAAGCCCGGGAATCGAGCCCCACATCAGGCTCCCAGCTCACTGGGGAGTCTGCTTCTCCTTCTCTCTCTCCTCTGCCTCTCCCCCTGCTTGTGCTCTCTCTGTCTCTCTCAAATGAATAAATAAAAATCTTTTTAAAAATTAAAAAAAAAGATTCTCAAAAATCCTTGTACTATTTTTTTGTTTTTTGTTTTTTGTTTGTTTTTTGTTTTTGTTTTTGCTTTTGAGGGGAGGTGCTGTTTTCATAATGAATAATTCAGCCCTTGCTGAACATATTCAAGTTTAGAGGTTATGCTTTATCTTTGAATAATGATAAATGATAAATCCTGTAGGTTTAGGCCTTTAAATATATAAACTACTATTAAGGTACTCTGTTAAAGTGCTCGCTTCGACAGCACATATACTAAGGTACGCTGTTATAACAAAGTTGAATTTTTTTGTGGCTCAAGAAAGGCCTCCATCTTTATATTTACACCATGCTTTCTTTTTTCTTTTTTCTTTTTTTTTTTTTGTCTTGTCTTGCTCCTAACTCCAGGTTTCTGTGAGTCCCCATCCATATCATGTTTTTTTTTTTTAATTTTAGCAGTACTCCCTCTATATCTTCATCTTTGCCAAAAACAGTCTTTAAAAAAATATTTTTTAAGTCATTCAAATGAGAGTCCTAGGGATCCCTGGGTGGCTCAGCCGTTTAGCACCTGCCTTCGGCCCAGGGCGTGATCCTGGAGTCCCGGGATCAGGTCCTGCATCGGGCTCCCTGCGTGGAGCCTGCTTCTCACTCTGCCTGTGTCTGCTTCTCTCTCTGTGTGTCATTCATGAATAAATAAAACCTTTTAAAAAAAAGAGAGAGAGTCCTGTTCTTTTTCTTGAACCCAGGTATTCTTTTCTGGGTCTTTTCCAACTTTGCTGTATTTTTCTTGAGAACTACAGCAAGCAGAATGCACACTCTACTTGAGATGCATAAATATTTTTGTTAACTACATTCTTAATAATTCTAAGATAAGATGGTTAGAATTAAACTGTGGCAAGTGGGGCAGCCCAGATGGCTCAGCGGTTTAGCGCCGCCTTCGGCCCAGGGCGTGATCCTGGAGACCCAGGATCGAGTCCCACATCGGGCTCCCTGCATGGAGCCTGCTTCTCCCTCTGCTTGTGTCTCTGCCTCTCTCTCTCTCTCTCTCTCTCTCTCTCTCTCTCTCTCTCTGTGTCTCATGAGTAAATAAATAAAATCGTTAAAAAAAAAAGTATGGCAAGTATCTTTATAATACTTGAATTTTAAACTCAAAAGTGAACAGTATCAGGGTGCCTCTGTGGCTCAGTTGGTTAAGCTTCTGCCTTGGTCTCAGATCATATCCTGGGGTCCCGGGATGGAGCCCCTCTTACTATTGCAGGGAGCCTGCTTCTTCCTCTCCCTTGCTTGTGCTATCTCTCTCTCATTCTTTCTCAAATAAATAAAATCTTTAAAAAGAAAAACAAGGAAATCCACTTAAAAAATCAACAGTATCAAATCTTTCATGTGTTTTATATTACTATTTCAGAAGAACTTATGTTTAATATTAGATCATATTTTAGAGTTACTGAATACTAAAACTATTCGTCGAGATGGTTATGTTCATACTATTAGATGATTTAAAATTAAAGCACACATGGGATCCCTGGGTGGCGCAGTGGTTTGGCGCCTGCCTTTGGCCCAGGGCGCGATCCTGGAGATCCGGGATCGAATCCCACGTCAGGCTCCCGGTGCATGGAGCCTGCTTCTCCCTCTGCCTGTGTCTCTGCCTCTCTCTCTCTCACTGTGTGCCTATCATGAATAAATAAAAAATTAAAAAAAAATAAATAAATAAAATAAAATAAAAGCACACATTATTCAGATAAAGGAATCTACTTTTGGAAGCTCCTTTTTATTTGTATCATAGTATGACAAGAATTACATCTTGAGATTTCCATTCATGAACACTTAAAATTAGAGGCAAATTTCAATCAAGTCTACATTATCTGCAAGCAGTAACAAAGTGTATAGAGGTTTGTTAAGGGTGAGGGCAGGAGAGAATGTTTTTGATTTTCAAAATAGTTTAAAATTAAGAAAAGCACTTTTTGAGCAGCCCTGGTGGCTCAGCGGTTTAGCGCTGCCGTCAACCCAGGGCATGATCCTGGAGACCCAGGATCGAGTCCCACGTCGGGTTCTCTGCATGGAGCCTGCTTCTCCCTCTGCCTGTGTCTCTGCCTCTCTGTCTCTCATGAATAAATAAATAAAATCTTAAAAAAAAAACAAAAAAACAAAAAGCACTTTTCTCTGTAAAGATTTTAATGCAATATTTAATTTTTCAATGATAAAACTTTTTTTTTTTTTTTAACATAAATGAGATCTCTGTCAGTTGAGTTCCTTGATTACATCTGTGGCAGTATTTTCAGTTTTTTTCAGGCAAGACTAAAACCACTCCCTCCGATGTGCTCTGGGACCAGCAGGGGGCTGTAACACCTTCAAACACAGCCAAGAAACAGCTCTAGGATTGTGAATTTTGATCCTAGGAATACTCCAAATGATACCAACATCCATCTCTTCTCAACTCTTCTAACTCTTCTCAAGACAAAAACTTTAGGAATTGGAGGCTTAGGGAAGGGTAGAGGGAGTAGTAGTGTGTCTCTTTATGTATGTGTTAGAATGGTGTTTTTTGGTGTGCCAGATAAAGCAGTGTGAGGTGAATGATACTGTTCTCTTCTAAATACTTACATACAGAACTTAACATACTGATTTGGAGATGTTTTAGTAATAATTCTAAATTAGAATGGGAGTATTTTAGTCAATTAATGGTACTCTTGACCTTCACTTAAGGCAATAAGTAGCTTTTTTTCTCATGGACATTTTTGACTTCCACATGTAGCTATATTTCTAACTTTATATTTGAGACCAAGTATTTTTAGTTGACTAAAATAAAACATAGTTTACATTTCAGAAAAAAGTTTTGCCTCTCTACAGGCTATGTGGCCCATTTTGGCTAAGATGAACAAATAGGTAAGTAATTATGACATAAAGATTTTGATTATTCTGATCTCTTTATAGATTCAGAAAGTTTGTAACAAGAAATTATGGGAAAGATATACACACAGGAGAAAAGAAGTTTCTGAAGAAAACCACAACCATGCAAATGAAAGAATGCTATTTCATGGTAAGATTCCTTTTCCCCAGGACACATGCTAGCTCAGTAGGTAGAGCATGCCACTCTTCGTCTCAGGGTTCTGAGTTCAAATCATACATTAGGTATGGAGCCTACTTTAAAAAAAAAAAAAAAAAGATTCTTACCCTACCCTATCACCATCCTCTTCTACATAATTTTTTTGTCACATATGAAATAATGAGTCTGTATATTTCTCATGCCATTTTTTAAAAAAATAAATATTTCTATAAATGTTACATTTATATTTGTATTTCCAACCTCTTTTGAATTTGTATATTTTACAAATGTAATGGATTGTTTATAAATGGGATTACAATAAGGGCAAAGTACAGAAATGGGAATGTTGACTTAATATTTTCCTTTTTTTTTTATATAGATTTTGCATATGATCACTCTGAAAAATGGTGTGCTTTACGTTTAACTAATTGATTGAATTGAAATTAAGGTCTGAGGGGTGCCTGGGTGGCTCAGTCAGTTAAGCATCTGACTCTTGATTTTTGGCTCAGGTCAGGATCTTAGGAGATCAAGCTCTGCGTTGGGCTCTGCCTGCACTGAGTGTGGAGTCTGCTTAAGATTCTCTCTTTCTAAAAAAAAAAAAAAAAAAAAAGATTCTCTCTCCAAAAAAAAAATTAATAAATAAAGTAAGATGAAATGAGGTCTGAAAATCACCTCAGAAGACCATACACATCCTTTTTTTTTTTTTTTTTTTTTTTTAATTTTTATTTATGATAGTCACAGAGAGAGAGAGAGAGAGGCAGAGACACAGGCAGAGGGAGAAGCAGGCTCCATGCACCGGGAGCCCGACGTGGGATTCGATCCCGGGTCTCCAGGATCGCGCCCTGGGCCAAAGGCAGGCGCTAAACCACTGCGCCACCCAGGGATCCCCGACCATACACATCCTATTCTGCCTTTAATTCTGAGTGTCAAAACTACATTTAACGTCATTCTGTTAAAAGAGCCATTGTCAGAAGTGCCTGGCTGACTCAGGTGATTGAGCGTGCCATTGTACATCTTGGTTTTATGAGTTCAAGCCCCATTTTAGGGGTGGAGATTACTTTTAAAAAATTTAAAAATAAATTCTTTTTTTAAAAAAAGAGCCATTGTCATTGACCTAGGGAACTTTCTGAGAACTTCTGTAGAATTGAGAGCACCATTATTTATTCTTGAAATTTTCTGATTTTTTTATATATATATATATTGCAAACTAATATATGTTGATTGGTCTGTCTGCCTTTTTTTTTTCTAAGTAGTCTCCATGCCCATCGGAAGCTCACTGTGGACCCTCAACCCACAACCCCAAGACCCAAGATCTGAGTTAAGATCAAGAGTTGGATGTGTAACTGATTGAGCCACCCAGGCACCCCTCATCTTTGAAATTTATAGCAAAGATGAATATAGATATTAATAGAGTGTTCATCAAGTCTTCAAGCACATAGTCGCTTCCATCTGTTTTTCCAGTTGGCCTTGATTGCAGAAAACTTTAGAGACCTGTACACTTCTATAAAACACAGCATTTAGGGGTACCTGGGTGGCTCAGTGGTTGAGCGTCTGCCTTTGGCTCAGGTCATGATCCCAAAGTCCTAGGATTGAGTCCCACATCAGGCTCCCTGCAGGGAACCTGCTTCTCCCTCTGCGTCTCTGTGTCTCTCGTGAATAAATAAATAAAATATTTAAAAAAAAAAAAGGCTAAAAACACAGCATTTAAATTTCACAATCCCCTGAAAGAATGGCTTATAGCAGACTGAATTGGTGCGTAATATCTAAATGGTATTTCTCATTCTGAAACTTAAAAAATCATTTTGATAATCCCTTGGCCCAGAGTATATTATTTATGTACTGACTTGATGGCTATAGTGAATTTTTCTATTTTATAGTATAAGTTATTTTGTTTTTTCCAAATTAATTCAAAGAAATGATTCTATTCAGTATTTCTGTAAAGTGGAATTCAGTGCATTTTCCTGTCCCTTTATGAATAGGGACACTGGGCTTGATGGCTCAGTTAACTATGATACTGGCTTTTCCCAGAGCCATCACCCTACTCTCTGGCCTGGTTCCCTTGGCTACCTCCTACCCATTGGCTAAGCTCTCCTTGTCACAGATGCAAGGAAGAGGGGAGAAAGTAGTCAGTGTGCAGAGAATGGAAGAATGCACTTTTTCAGATAGAATCTGGTGTGATGCGATGAAAAGCAGAGAAGTGGAAGGAAGGGAGAAGAGAGGTATAAAAAAGAGAATGAACAAGGGTACCTTGGTGGCACAGTGAGTTAAGTATTCCACTCTTGGTTTTGGCTCAGTTTGTGACCTCAGGGTGGTGAAATCAAGCCCCGTGTAGGGCTCTGTGCAGAGTCTGCTTAAGACTCACTCTCCCCCCCCCCCAAAAAAAAAAGACTCCCTCTCCCCCTGCCCATCTCATGCCCCCACCACCACCACACACACCTGCTCCCACACTGACATTCCTGCTTTCCCCACCCCCCTCAAATAAATAAATCTTAAAAAGAGAGAGAGAAAGTATGAACATGAAAAGACCACTTTGGCCACTTTTAATATCTAGAAAATGTACACAGACATGAGTGTCATTTTAAGACTTAATTGCATTCAGCCTTGCTATATGAGGTGTATTATGAGACTCTTGGTTCTGGATTTGTATGGATTTGGGGTCTGGAATTTGGTAACTTTGGCATTGATATTTCAAATGATCTTTTTTCTAGTTGGATTTGTATGTGTCTTCCTTTTTGGCATCTGATCCACCACCTTATTAGAAATAGTGCTTCTAAAGTAGTTATTCTAAAAGCTTAAGCTAGCTGACAGTTAACTTGTTATCCTTGTTTTTTTTTATATTCTTTATTGTGGTGGTCGTGTGTGTATGTTTAAGAATTGCACTTCAAAAAGGATTTCATTTATTTTTCTTCTAAAATAATTTTAGGGGCTCCTTGGGTGGCTCAGTGGTTTGGCACCTGCCTTTGGCCCAGGGCATGATCCTGTAGTCCCGGGATTGAGTCCCACATCGGGCTCCCAGCTTGGAGCTTGCTTCTCCCTCTGCCTGTGTCTCTGCCTCTCTCTCTCTCTCTCTCTCTCTCTCTCTGATATACATAAGTAAAATCTTTAAAAAAAATTTTTTTTTAAATTGTTACCCATCTACATGTATTTTAGGATCTCCCTTTGTGAATGCAATTATCCACAAAGGCTTCGATGAAAGACATGCCTACATAGGTGGCATGTTTGGAGCTGGGATTTATTTTGCTGAAAACTCTTCCAAAAGCAATCAGTATGTCTATGGAATTGGAGGAGGTACTGGGTGTCCAGTTCACAAAGACAGATCTTGTTATGTTTGCCACAGGTAAGAGATTACTTGTTCTTACTTATTTTGATAAGAATTTTATTTTATAGGAACTGGTTTTATATTTGAGGAGAAAGGCATCATCCTGGACAATTTTAGGGATCCAAGCTAGGCATGTTTCAGCTTGCTTTTGGCCTTTCACCAGTTGTAATAATAGCTAGTATTTATTAAATAATCTATATGGGCCAAGCACAGTTCTGAGCACTTGACCTATATAACATTTAAGCATTAGAACACCTGCTGCTTTAAAGAATATGTATGTAGTAAAAAATATCATTAGGCATGAGAGATTTTATCATGGGCCTTAAATATTATAGGACTGTGGACTCTTTAAAAATGTCGTATTCAAGGGGCACCTACGTGGCTCAGTTGGTTAAGCATCTGACTCTTGATTTTGGCTTAAGTCATGATTTCAGGGTTGTGAGATCAAGCCCCGGGTCAGGCTCCATGCTGTGGAGCCTGCTTAAGATTCTCTGTCTCCCTCGCCCTCTACCTACCCCCATTATTCAAAAAAAAAAAAAAAAGTGTTTATATATATATTATATATAAAGTGTTTATATATAATATATATATGAATGTACAACAGCATTACTTGACAAGCCTAATTATTTCGTAGCAATGCATGCAGGAGTCTCTCTCTCTCTTTTTTTTTTTTTTTTAAGATTTTATTTATTTATTCATGAGAGACATAGGCAGAGGGAGACGCAGGCTCCATGCAGGGAGCCTGATGTGGGACTCGATCCCTGGTCTCCAGGATCACGCCCTGAGCTGAAGGCAGACGTTCAACCCCTGAGCCACCCAGGCGTCCCAGGAGTCTCTCTTCCATTGTGATATGATCCTAATCCTCAATTTGTGATATTACCACTTGAAAAGTTTAATGAAACACATCAATCCCTTTTAAAAAGCATGTCTTTCCCCACTTTTAGTTACCCTGATCTAATAACCCCGTTGTTAAAATCATTCAGGTAATTTGCCCCTAATTAATAAACTCCTCATAGGTAAATATAAATTATCTTTTGCCATTTAAAAAATTGAGTAAAATTAATATTGAGATTTATTCTATAGTTAGGGCACTGCTAATAAAAATCTAGAGCAGTCTTCATCAAACATTAGCAAAGATGAGAATCACTAAGAGGGCTTGCTAAAACAGATTCCTAAGCCCTACCTACTCGATTGCTGATTTAGTAGGTCTGAGATGAAGCCCCAGAACTTGAATTTCTACCAAGTTCTCAGGTGATACTGATATTTCTGATCACTGATCTGGAAGAAAGCCCTAGAGCCGTAGTCTCAGCCTTAGTGACACATTGGAATTACCTGGGGAGCTTTGAAAACTGCTGCCCTATGTCCCACCCTCAGAGATTCTCTTATAATTGATCTGGATATTAGGATTTTTTAAGTCTTCCCAGCTGATTTTGAAAGGTTACCAAGGTAAAGAACTGTAGCCTTGGAGAAAAACAAGGTCTGTTTGTATATTACTCTTGTTGTTTTCCCCTTTAACTTAGACTTGTGCAGGTGCCTAAAGTCAGCCTTTTTGAACATGAACTCCCATCTACTTCTGTTTTAGATCATAAATTAATTGGACAGGTTAAAAGCTTATAATTTCTTGAGATTCTATAAATTGAACTCTGCTGCTTTATTATCTGTAGGTAAAAGTTCCGAGCACTTGACCTCTTTAACTCTTAGTTAAAATAGTTGTGATTATAATAAGCAGTATTTTAGTACCTCTTGTAAACTGTCTTTAGAACAGAATGGTTGATTTTCTGGAAATAAGCTTATTAACTTAAGACCTTTGTATTTGGATTATCACAGCACTGATTGTGACTATAATAGAAATCTATTAGAAATGCTAAGGTTTCCAGCAGGCATATTAAGAATAAAAAAGTTAAAAAAAATAAGAATAAAAAAGTTTAGATGACCTTTCTTCTTTGGAGAACAGAATCAACTGGTTCACCAAAATCTCCTTTTCTCCTCTAAAAAGCAAAAAAGAGAAACCATGAAGTAATTAAAAAAAAAAAAGTTTCATTGGAAATAAGGAAGGACAGCCATAGGCCAAAGGAGATTGGGAGAGTATTCTACTTAAACTTCTGGGAAGGGAAGTTCTTCAAATAGAACCAACATGTCAGCTGAAACCTAAAGAAATGAGTGTTAACCAGTTGAAGAATGACAATGAATACCATTCTCTATGGTAAAGGAAACAGTGTTTATGAGGGCTATGGGGTTAAGAAAGTTGGCCTGTGTGAAGAAAGAAAATTAATGTTCCTGATGCACGATGAACACAAGGTAAGATTAGAGAATTTGGAACCATTGTAAGGAATTTGGGTTTTATGTGGGTTTTCTTCCACATACAAGCCTTTACAAGGTTTTAAGCAGAAAAGTGACGTGATTTGATTAATGTTTTATGTGTTGGGTTGTTTTTTTCTAAATAACTGTTGCTTGGATGGAAAACAATTTAGCTAGGAATTAGAGGAGAAATAGGAAGAGAAGTTTGGAGGCCATTGTTCCCATCCAAGTGAAAATTTTGGTGATTTGAACCAAAGGTAGCAATAGAATTAAGAGAATGAATTTCAAATATATTTTGAAGGTGGAATCAACTAGACTTGATTTATCCATTTAGTTGGATAAATGTCCAGCTTTGCAAGCTACTTTATGGGAGCCCCTTAAAATTCCTTCTTCCCACTTGGGCTGTGGTTTGTGCTTTTGCTGGGTACAAACAAGATAGCAGAGCATCCATCTCTATAAGGTAGTTAATTTTCAGTTTATATAGTTAAAATAAGAATTAAAGTGGCAAATTCATTAGAGTAGTACAAGACATTCTTACAAAGTTCTTTTAAGGATGAAATGACAAAAATAATTGTGTTTATGTATAAATAGATTTTTAAAAACTTACACAGTGTACAGAAATAAAACTGCCATGTACTGCCTTGTCATTAGGGAGATCTTTTCCTTTTCACGTTATAGGCAGCTGCTCTTTTGCCGGGTAACCTTAGGAAAGTCTTTCCTGCAGTTCAGTGCAATGAAAATGGCACATTCTCCGCCAGGACATCACTCAGTCACTGGTCGACCCAGCGTAAATGGTCTAGCATTAGCTGAATATGTTATTTACAGAGGAGAACAGGTAATTTAGTTTTTATTTGTTCATCTTCAGAAATTATGTAGAGCCCTATTTTAACCCCTTCTTACTCATCTCTTAAATTGACAACACATACTGCCTTTTTTTTTTTTTTTTTTTTTTTTACATACTGCCTTAATAACTGAGTTGTGGGGTTTTTTTTTACTTATATTTGGAAATAATTTTAGATTTACAGAAAAGTACAAAAATAATAGCGAATGGGATCCCTGGGTGGCGCAGCGGTTTGGCGCCTGCCTTTGGCCCAGGGCGCGATCCTGGAGACCCGGGATCGAATCCCATGTCGGGCTCCCTGCATGGAGCCTGCTTCTCCCTCTGCCTATGTCTCTGCCTCTCTCTCTCTCTCTCTGTGTGACTGTCATGAACAAATAAATAAAAAAAAAATCTTTAAAAAAAAAAAAAAAAAAAAAAATAATAGCGAATTCCCTTATACTCTTTATGCAAATTTTCCTCATGTTCACATCTTCTCACTCTCTCTTGTGTGTGTGAATACGGATTTTTTTTTTTCCTTAACTGCTTGGGAGGAAGTTGTAGGCTTGTGTAGCCTTAAATGCTTCAGTGTGTATTTCCCAAAAACAAGGACATTCTCTTAAAATTATCAAAACTGGGAAAATATCACTGATAGAATATTATATCTTACAGCCTTTAATCAGATTTTGCCAATTATAGTTGACCTTTTTTCTGCTTTTTACCTTCTGTAAAATATAATTAATCAGAATCCTTTATTTAATAGCCTGTAACAGAGAAGCATACAGAAATTCCCTCTTGCTCTTAGTGACACAGAGCCAGTCAAAAGCATCTCTAGAGCAGTGTTCTGAACTGATGATATGTAGCAGGATCACCTCAGTTATTCAAAACAAACACATGTTTAGTAACCATCCTAGACCTGCTGATTTAGAGCCAAAGGAATTGGAGTACAAGGTAAGGCTATTTTGAGAAAATGCCCTTAGTTGATTCTGATCCACACGCCAATTTAGAACCTCTTCTGTAAAGATTAGGAATCTTTGTGGTAAAATCACCTTCCAAAAATTTGTTTACCAATATTTAAATTAATCTTTCTCTTCCAGGCTTATCCTGAATATTTAATTACTTACCAGATTATGAGGCCTGAAGGTATGGTTGATGGATAAATAGTTGTTTTAGGAAGCTAAGTCCACTGAACCTAAAATCATCTAAGCAGTTGGTGGCCTCTTAAGTTTTACTCCTTTGCTGAGAAATATCATCTTGTCCACAAGCCTGTGACAAAAGGATAAAAAATGTGAAAGAAGTTTAACATTCTGACTTGATAAAGCTTTAATAGTGTACAGTGTTTGTTTTCTAAATATTTCCTGTTTTTCAGCACTTTAACAGATGCCATTCCAGGTTAAACTGGGTTTGTCTGTACTAAATTATAAACAAAGTTAACTTGAATCTTTTATGTGTTATGCATTGATTCTAACAGAAACTGTAATCCCCTCAACCGAACTCATTTTACTAATACAGTACTGTGTTCTTTAAAACACAGCATTTACACTGAATACAATTTCATTTGTAAAACTGTAAATAAGAGCTTTTGTACTAGCCCAATATTTATTTACATTGCTTTGTAATATAAATCTACTGTTTTAGAACTGTAGCAGTTTACACATTTTTTCATATGTACTGCACATCTGTACTTCATCTTGCATCATCATGGTTGAGTGATCTTTACATTTGATTCCAGAGGCTCATTGAGCTATTAGCAAAGACTTTGTCAGTTGGGAAAAACTGATTTATCAGATTTAATTTACTGATGGAAAAGCATTTATCTCATTAGAAATCTTTCCCACTGAAGAACTTATTTCATGAATACTCTGGGGATTCAATTTGTGATAACTTTGTATGTATAAGACACATTCCAAAGACCTCTATGAACATCCTGATTATTAAAGACACTTCTTTACTGTCCTCAAACTCTAGGTTTCACATCGGAAAATTTTCTCATTTCGTTTTGTGAAAATTAGAGCAAGTGCTTCGGTGTTTTAGAGGCTAAATCCTGCCACTGAGCAATTATGGTGTTCTTTTCATGGAGTGTAAATAGGAAGTTACATTTCAGAGGTAAAAGGGTAATACTGAATAATTTTCCAATCTGTTCTAATTACCCTAAATCTAGAGGGAGTGGGGGGAGTGAATGGGAGTGGGCCATTTTTTTGTCCTAAGTATTTTTTTCTTGTTCTTTTTCCTTGGTGTCACTGTTACAGCCAATCTATATACCATAGGTAAGCTGAACCCAGAACCATGAAATAAATGTAGGTGTCCCAGTTCTCTCCAGGTCATTTGAATGGGCAGGTGCTGTGACATGGTGCTTCCTGGTCCTGGGTAGCCTCATCGTGACATTCACAAGTCACTTGGAAATATGCTTAATGTGTGCACTACATAGTGACAGGCTTGTTGGGCAGCTGTCGAGGGGAATGCTGTCCCATAAAATACCATTCCTGTTTTTTAATGGAAAACTATCTTTTCCATGAAATAGGCTAAAGCTTCTGGGCACAGAGACATGAATTATAGCTTGGCAGCCTGTTTGTTGACTTTAACTGCCTCAGGAGGCAAGGCAAGATTTTTATTGACTTAAGTCTCTGTGAGAATGTTCCCCTTCCCTCTCTGTACCAGTTCACTTTTGTTTTACATTTTTATTCCATCTCTAAATTATCTGGCTCTTTTCAGTAACTTGTACATAAAGTGCTAGAAAATCATGTTTCACAGGTTAATTTCTGATATTGAAGTGCTTTTATACAGCTTTCTAATAATTGCAGTTTTGATCCTAAAGTAATTTCTTGGAATGCAAATGAAGTATGCCAAATTTTATATAATTTTTCAGATTCTGGAAGCTTCCAGATTTTATAATTAGAAGATAATGAGATGAGTTAATGGAGTTTACATTTACATACCTTATCTCTCAACATTGAGCCCATACCACTCCCCCTATAAGTGAATCTGGAATTGCTTATCACGTAAAGTCATTGAGATCCCTGAGTTTACTATGATACTGCAGCTTGTGTTGTTTCATCTAATCCATTGCTTAATTACTGTGTTGTTTTCCTATGAATGATTACATTGTGGTTAATATGTTAGCATGGCAACATTTTCAGATAGCTTTTTGTTTGTTGGCAATTTGGGGGGTTTGGGGGGGGTCGTTGGTAATTTTTTGGAGTTTTTGCATGAAATATCTTACTTTATAATGATGGAATTGCTTTTTTTTTTGTCTTGTGATTTTTTTTTTTTTTTGAAGTGAGATTTAACTTTGTGTGTGAATAGTACTATTATATCCATCTTGGGTGTCTTACTTGTATCACATTCCATACCCTCATTTAATTCTTAATAAAGTGTTTATTTGTTTTTCTGGGTAGCATGGTAATTACTGGAATAGTATAAATGTGTTGAATGTTCTTTGAGAAAATGGATTAAGATTACAATAAACCACAATTGCAGGAAAACAATGTAGTTCTGAGTCTAACAGTGATAGAGTGCAGTTTAAAGTTTGAAATTTTGAATGTTATCACCATAACCTACTCAGATGCTTTAAGATGGAAGTAGGTTTTTTTTTTTTTTGGAAGTAGTTTTAAAATGGGAATCAGTCAGGGATCCCGTGGCCTCTTAAATTATATAACCTTTATTCAGACGTTTAATCAGTCCAGTACAACTTTTGGCAAACCTTAAAGCTCATTCCTGGGAATGGGAAATCTGTCTTCTTGAATTTTGTTTTGTTTTGTTTTGTTTCTTTTATTTGTTTGTTTTTTAAGTAAGCTCTTGATCCAACCTGGAGCTTGAACTCATGACCTCGAGATCAAGAATTGCATTCTCTACCGACTGAGCCAGCCAGGTGCCCCTGAAATAAATCTTTATAAATTTTAAAATCTTAAAGCAGTTGGTATTTGTTTCTCTTAAAAGGAAATATAGTAATGTCTGTATTTTAGATTTAAGTTTCAGTGTTTGTGTGGGTGTGTGACCAATTCTCTGCTTTCCATGATAAGAAAATAATGGTGCAAATAACCCAGGAGTCATTTGGCTTTTTTTTTTTTTTTTTTTAAGATTTTATTTATTTATTCATGACAGAGAAAGAGAGGCAGAGACACTGGCAGAGGGGAAAGCAGGCTCCATGCAGGGAGCCCGATGTGGGACTCGATCCCGGGTCTCCAGGATCACACCCCAGGCCAAAGGCGGTGCTAAACCGCTAGGCCACTGGAGCTGCCGCGTCATTTGGTTTTGAAAGACTTTTCAGCAACTTTTATCTTACTGCTTCAGTTAGGATACTATTAAAGTGTTTGCTTGCTAGTTCCTAAGCATTTCATTGTCTGATATCCAATTGTTTGCATGGTAGTGAGGAAAGAAAACATGTAAATAAATTTCCATAAACTTTTATGATTAGTATTCCTGACTGGTCCTTTACTTACTGTCCTGTCCTGTTAGAGAACTAGAGGAAGCAAGTAGTAGTAGTAGTAGTAGTACCCAATCTTCACCAGGAGAATGGTCAGATTTTTTTCAACATTTTTTTTTAAGATTTTATTTATCTGAGAGAGAGAGAGAACACAAGTGGGGGGGAAGAGGCTAGAGGGAGATACAGGCTCCCTGATGAGCAGGGAACCCAACACAGAGCTTGATCCCAGGACCCTGAGATCATGACATGAACCAAAGGCAGACTCTAACTGACTAAGCCAACCAGATGTCCTGAATGGTCAGATTTTTACAAAGTTAGACTGCAATATGGCCTTTTCTATCTGCTCCATCTACACCACCACCCCTCCACCACCTCCTTTTCATAAATACTAGCTTAGGCACACTGTGACCTAAAATACTTAATTATACTTTTTTTTCCTCAAATTTTTATTTAAATTTTAGTTAACATACAGTGTAATATTGGTTTCAATGACACCCTTTTAGAAGATTCTTGCTCCCCACAAAGAAGCCATCATTGTCAGAAGTATCTTTCTACTTTGTCATCCACGCACACTTGTCATCCCCGTTACACAAATCTGTACAAAGTCCCCCGCCCCACTGTCAGCCAGTGGAGCAGTGCCACAAAGAAGCATCCTGCAGGGGGAGCTGGTCTGCATACTATTTGGTACCAGCCCATGGAGAGATGAAAACAAAATTGAGAGGAAACTTTTATAGCAATTTGACATTGCTACAGTGTTCTTAATTGCTTTAACAAAAATATTGGTCTGCAACAAATTGGAAGTTAAGAGGAAGAAAAATCTGGCCCCTCACAGATAATTTGAAATAGGAAAAACATCTGTTTTTTGTTAACCCCATACCCTTCACTTAGCACATAATACTTCCTCAGCAAATTTTTGTTGAGTGAATATATAGTAATTGATCGGGCTCTTGAGTCAGATCTAGATTTGAATTTTGCTCTGTCCTTCACCGTGTGGCCTCTTTTTTTTTTTTTTTTAATTTTTTATTTATTTATGATAGGCACACAGTGAGAGAGAGAGAGAGGCAGAGACACAGGCAGAGGGAGAAGCAGGCTCCATGCACCGGAAGCCCGACGTGGGACTCGATCCCGGGTCTCCAGGATCGCGCCCTGGGCCAAAGGCAGGCGCCAAACCGCTGCGCCACCCAGGGATCCCGTGGCCTCTTAAATTATATAACCTTTATAGTACTCATCTCCTAGGGTCGTTGAGAGAACTGAATGATTTTCTGAATGTGTCACTAAATTCTGTACCTGGCAATAACTGGTTATTGTAACTGATTTTTTTTTTAAGATTTTATTTATTCATGAGAGACACACAGAGAGGGGGGCAGAGACACAAGTAGAGGGAGAAGCAGGCTCCATGCTGGGAGCCCAACATGGAACCTGATCCCTGGTCTCCAGGATCACGCCCTTGGCCAAAAGCGGCGCTAAACCGCTGAGCCACCCAGGCTCTGCCCTGTTGTAACTAATATTACTGTTTCCTGGAATGCTTTAGGACTAGTGGTTGAGTGTTCTCACTTGTCACAAAGACATAGAATTTTAAAACAGTAAGAATCATTAGCCACTGATCCCTTCAGTGTTCAAATAAAATCTTTAAAAATCAAAATCTAAAGTATGTAAATCTTTAGACGCCCTAGAATCTTAGTTTGAAAATTACTGATAAAAGCACATAGATTGGGATCCCTGGGTGGCGCAGCGGAGCCTGCTTCTCCTTCTGCCTATGTCTCTGTGTCTCTCATGAATGAATAAATAAAATCTTTTTTTAAAAAAATCTTTAAAAAGGAGGATGAAAAAAACGTTTTCAGATTTTGCTGAAAGAACATAAGATTTTTCTTTAGGAAAGAAGTTGAGTTTAGAAGGAAGGACTTAGGGCAGCCCCAGTGGCGCAGCGATTTAGCGCCACCTGCAGCCCAGGGTGTGATCCTGGGGACCCGGGATCAAGTCCCACGTCAGGCTTCCTGCATGGAGCCTGCTTCTCCCTCTGCCTGTGTCTCTGCCTCTCTCTCTCTCTGTCTGAATTTAAAAAAATAGAAGGAAGGACTTAGATGCAAGAAGCAGGGTGAATGAAGAAACTGATAAACTGAAATACTCATGTAAAAACAATACATTTTTTATTAACTGGTAGAGAATAATCTTCAAGACATAACATGAAAAAGGCAAGAAAAAAACGAGGTTTACCAATACATACGATATTCTACTGTTATATAAAAGGAAAAAATACAATATGCATTTGCTGCTTTATATATAAAATACCTCCAGGAAACACATGAACTGTTGGGGGAAGACACCTGAGGTGCCAGGGGGGACAGAGGTGTTAAAGATTTTTCACAGTATATCTCTCTCTCTTTTTTTTTAAGACTTTATTTATTTATTTGAGCAAGAGCAAGCATGAGCGGTATGGGAGCAGGGAACAGAGGGAGAGGGAAAAGCGGATTCCCAGCTAGCAGGGAGCCTGACACAGGGCTCAATCCCAAGACTCTAAGATCATGACCTGAGCTGAAGGCAGATGCTTAACTGACAGCCACCCAGGTGTCCCTTCACTGTATATCCTTTTATTCCTTTTGAATTTTGTATCACGGCTATTTTATCTATTTAAATGAAACACTATAATAGGCGTCTATAAAAATATTGTGGAAGTGGGGATCCCTGGGTGGCTCAGCAGTTTAGCACCTGCCTTCGGCCCAGGGCATGATCCTGGGGTCCTGAAATCGAGTCCCACATTGGGCTCCCGTCATGGAGCCTGCTTCTCCCTCTGCCTGTGTCTCTGCCTGTCTCTCTGTGTGTCTCATGAATAAATAAATAAAATCTTTAAAAAAAATACTGTGAAAGTAAAAAATTGATTTGAGGTTTTAAAAACAAGGTGGAGGGATCCCTGGGTGGCGCAGCGGTTTAGCGCCTGCCTTTGGCCCAGGGCGCGATCCTGGAGACCCGGGATTGAATCCCACGTCGGGCTCCCGGTGCATGGAGCCTGCTTCTCCCTCTGCCTATGTCTCTGCCTCTGCCTCTCTCTCTCTCTCTCTCTCTCTCTCTCTCTCTCTGTGACTATCATAAATAAATAAAAATTTAAAAAAAAACAAGGTGGAGAGAAAAATGAGTGAAAATATCAGTGAGGGTGACAAAACATGAGAGACACTTAACTCTGGGAAATGAACAAGGGGTAGTGGAAGGGGAGGTGGGTTGGGGTGACTAGGTGATGGGCACTGAGGGGGGCACTTGGCGGGATGAGCACTGGGTGTTATACTATATGTTGGCAAATTGAATTCCAATAAAAAAAATTTTAATAAAAAAACAAGGTGGAATGTACTACTTGATGATATGGAAGATAGGAGAAACTTTAAAATGTTGATGAACTTCAGAGTTTGTTAAGTGTGCGTATTAAGTTCTTAAGGATAATCATTAAAGGTGGAGATCAAATTGTAAAGGTGAAAAAAGGATTTAAAAAGAAAGTGAGGGATCCCTGGGTGGCGCAGCGGTTTGGCGCCTGCCTTTGACCCAGGGCGCGATCCTGGAGACCCGGGATCAAATCCCACGTCGGGCTCCCGGTGCATGGAGCCTGCTTCTCCCTCTGCCTGTCTCTGCCTCTCTCTCTCTCTCTCTCTCTGTCTCTCTCTCTGTGACTATCATAAATAAAAATAAAAATTTTAAAAAGAAAGTGAACACTCCCATAGAAATTCAAAAAACAGACAAACTGCACTTTTTTCCCCAAAAGCAATAACAGAACCTAGGGTAAGTGGGAAATACCTGTAAAGGGCTAATAGGCTAGATGCTCGGGGTGTGTGTGTGGGGGGGGGGGGGGGGAGATCAAGAAATCAAGAATAGAATTAATGCTGTAGCAACTAAATGTAATATTGGTGCAGGAATAAGTTCATATACGCAACTGAACAGAGTATAGATGAGATTTTTATATACACAAGAGATAGCATTACTGAGAATGTGAAAAGGAGGACCTTTTCAACAGTTAATGAACAGCTGGTTCCCTATATGACATCTATTTGGATGCATATACAAAAATTGTAAATGTATTTTTATGTAGTACTCACATATGAAAAGCAAAGTATGTTAAATGTTTAGAAGAAACTATGAAAGACTTTCTGACTTGGAATGACAAAAGAACTTTTAACTGAGCTTTAAAGAATGCTAGCCCTAAAAGAATGATGAATTTAGCTATATTAAAATTAAGAACATCTGTTTATCTAATAACCTCTGTAAAGAAAATAAAGAGGCAAGTCATAAAGTGAAAATATTTGCAACACATACAAAGGGCAAAGGACTTAGACTATATTAAAAACTGCATATAGGGATCCCTGGGTGGCGCAGCGGTTTGGCGCCTGCCTTTGGCCCAGGGTGTGATCCTGGAGACCCGGGATCGAACCCCACGTCGGGCTCCCTGGTGCATGGAGCCTGCTTCTCCCTCTGCCTGTGTCTCTGCCTCTCTCTCTCTCTCTCTCTCTGTGACTATCATAAATAAATAAAAAAAAATTAAAAAAAAACTGCATATAATATGTATTTCAGTCAATTTTATATTTAAGCAAAAACTAGCCTCCAGCTTATGGGAGAAACATCAATCAAGAACCAGTCCATTATCACTAGTTAGCACTCTTCTAAAGGAGCTAACTGATACTATTAGCCAAGAGAAGGGAATATGTTAAAAATGTTACAGGAGACAAGAAAACTTAAAGTCGGTATCTGAAAAAAGAAAACTGAAAAAACTGTTACAGTAAGAAAATTCAGTAAGATGAGTTAGGTACAAAATAAGCAGAAAGTAGTAGATTTCCTATTTGTATAAAGGCAGTTGTGAGATGAAATGGAAGGAATTACTCCATTTGTAATAAAATATATATAATACCTAAAAAATATTTAATGCTACTTAGAGGCAAAATAAGCACAAAAAGAATACCATATGGGCTATTCTTAGAAAGATTCAATATTATAAAGATTTTGTTTCTCCCTAGATTAATGTATAAATTTACCATGACATAATAACATATCAAGCCTTTTTTTTTTTATTGAAACATAGTTGACACACGATGTAAACATTAGTTTCAGGTGTACAGCAGTGATTACACAAGTCAGCTTGTGCCATGCACACCACATGTGTAGATACCATCTATCACACTTAACGTACAATCGACTACATTCCGTATGCTCTACCTTTGTACTGGTGACTTATTCATTCTGTAACTGGAGTCGTCCCCCATTCCCTTTCACCTGCTTTGCCCATCCCCCCACCTCCTCCTGCAACCATCAGTTTGTCCTCTATGGGTCTGTTTTTGCTTTTTGTTTATTCACTTGTTTTTTAGATTCCATGTATAAGTGAAATTACACAGTATTTGTTTACAAGTCAACTTTTTGATGGAGTGGAAAACCAAACTGATTCTAAAGCTACCACGGAAAAATGAATATACAAGGATTCTTATTAAAAAAAAAATCTAAGAGGCACCTGCGTGGCTCAGTGGGTTGAGCACCTGACTCCTGATTTCATCTCAGTTCATGATTTCAGGGTCCTGAGATCAAGCCGAGTTGGGCTCCGCGTGGAGTCTGTTTCTCTTCCTCGGGCCCCCCTCCCACTCTCAAATAAATAAAATATTTTTCTAAAAATCTAAGAAAAAAATACTGAAGGACTACTAGCCATATCATGTATTACAAGTATTTTCAAACTATTAATAAAACAGTAATCCTGACACATGAGCTAATCAGTGGAGTGGAAGAGAGAACCTAGAAGTGATCTCACAATCCAGAGTATGTGATAAAGGTGGTATGTTATGAAATTGTTGGAAACATGGGAAACATAATGGTCTTGCAATAACTGAGCATTCATCTGGGAAAAATAAAGTTAGACCCAAGCCTTATTCCTTACACCAGAATATTTCAGGTGAGTAAAATATGATAGGGACACCTGGCTGGCTCAGCGGTTGAGCATCTGCCTTTGGCTCAAGACATGATCCCAGAGTGTCCGGATCAAGTCCCACATTGGTCTTCCTGCATGGAGCCTGCTTCTCCCTTTGCCTATGTCTCTGCCTCTCTCTGTGTGTCTCTTATGAATAAATAAAAATTTTTTAAAAAATACATTATGATAGAAAATGAAAAGACCAAATTATAAGAAAAAAAGCAGAACAATGTTACTAATCTGGGCACAGAAAACATCTTTCTGATGATGTAACACAAAACCCAGAAGCTATGAATGAAAGGATGGATAAATCCAGCTTCCAACTGTCTGCAACAAAAAGACAAATGGCAGACTGACGAATATTTGCAATACGTACAGCAAAGAATTGATTCTCTTTAACATAAACTCCCGAAAACCAAAACAACAACCCAACATAAAATGAATATACAGAAAAGGACATAAAAATGGCATTTAAAGAAGAGAAATACAACTTCTCCATATACTGTGATACCATTTTCCACCTCAGTTACCAAAGATCAAAGAGTGATACTAAAAATATTTAACACCCTGGCACTGGTCAATCAGAACAGACTCTAAAGACTCCCTCATCTGCCTGATGTCAGTCCTTTAATTGGAGTGGGAGCAGTGGGGAAACTGGAGCTGAGATATCCAAGTGGAGCACTCGGGTTTGGGGCAGCAGCTTGTTACCAGTGGGTATGGAAGTATGTTGATATTTAACGGCCAATACCATCCAACGGGTGCAGTACAGCTACCTATCACACCTGGTGGAGGAGAGTACCTCTCTTGTATTGTTGAAAAACAGCCTCGAAAAGGAAAACAGTAATATTTGCCCAAATTTTTCACTCAAAGGACCCATGATAAGAAAATACATCACAGTCTTATTTGAAAAGACAGAAGTAGCACTTCTATCAACAGGGAACTGGTTAAATAAATTGTAATGCATCCATACACCAGAAAGTCTGGAGTCATGAAAAGAATGAGCCAGTCCTATGTGTACTGATCAAGACAGATTATTAGAGAGGGGAGTAGGGGGTGAAGCAAGATTCAAAAGTGTGTATAATCAGTTACCATTGTTAAAAAAAAAAAAAAAAAAAGAGGAGAAACAACATACAGGCTTGTTTGCCCAGACTATCTCCAGGGGTAGAGACGGAATACATAGCAAACAGATGGTTAACAGTCATCTGAGGAAGAGATCTACAGATGGAAATGAAGGCTAACTTTCCATTTTGTATTCATTGCACTTAAAAACCTGTACAATGTGGACTCAAGTTGTTGTTTTTTTTTTAAGATTTTATTTGAGAAGGAGAGAGCAGGCTCCCCACTGAGCAGGGAACCCTCCCCACAACACAGGGCTCCATCCCAGGACCCTGCGTTCGTGACCTGAGCTGAAGGCAGATGCTTAACAGACTGAGTCACCCAGGTGCCCCTATGTGGACTCATTTAAAAATAATTCCCTTAGGGACGCCTGGCCGGTTTAGATGGTAGGGCATAAGACTCCTGATCTCAGGGTTCTAAGTTTGAGCCCTGTATTGGGTGGAGAGATTACAAAATATTTTTTTTTTTCTGTTCTTGTTTTGTTTTTAAATGAGATTAAGTTAGGTAATATCTAGGGTTCTTTCAAGCACTCAGTCTGCAAAACGGTAACCAAAACAACTGAGAAGTTCCCCCAAGCCTGCTCTGTCTTCAGGCCTTCTCTTGGAGTCCATGGCCTCTCCATTCTTCAGTTCAAAACAGAAACCTTGGAGTCATCTTTTCCTCACAGCCCACATTCACCCTTGCCCACCACCATCCCCCCCACTTCCAGATCTCATAGTCTTATTTTTTTTTTTAATTAAATTCTATAGTCTATTTTCAGCTCAGGAACCAGAAAAATCCTGTTGAAGCATAAATCAAACTGTCATGCCTCTTGCTCAGAATTCTGCTGTGACTCCCCTCTTCACTTAAAAAGGTGAAGTCTTGGACCTCCTGAGTGGCTCAGCAGTTGAGCGTCTGCCTTCAGCTCAGGGCGTGACCCCTCGATCCCGGGGTCCTGGAATCGAGTCCCATATCGGGCTCCTCACGGGGAGCCTGCTTCTCCCTCTGTCTCTGCCTCTCTCTGTCTCTCATGAATAAATAAATAAAATCTTATAAAAAATAAAAAGATGGGCAGCTCAGGTGGCTCAGCGGTTTAGCGCCGCCTTCAGCCCAGGAGCCTGTGTGGAGCCTGCTTCTCCCTCTGCCTGTGTCTCTGCCTCTCTTTCTCTCTCTCTCTCTCTCTCTCTCTCTCTCATGAATAAATAAAATCTTTTAAAAAATAAAATAAAATAATAAAAAGATGAAGTCCTTTAAATGCATCAACATACATGACTTGCCTGTGCCACCCCTGTGTCACCATTTCCCACTCTAGCCCTGGCCATTTCAGCCTTCTGAACAGGCAGGCATGCTGCCCCCAGCGTTCCCCATAATTTATCCCCCTACTTCCTTATTGTTCAAACGTCACCTTCTCAGGAAAGCTTTCCACAGCTACCTTATTTTGAATTTCATTGCATCCTTCCTCTTCCCCATCTCACTCCAATCCTCCTTAACCTGCTCTATTTTTCCTATTATGTTTAATAGGTTCTAAATTCAGTATAGTGTACTTATTATATATATTGCCCATCTCCCCTCACTGAAAGATAAACTTCACAAGGATGATTACAGTGATGTAGCCCAATGCCTAGAACAGTGCCTGGCACGTAGATGACAATAAATACTTGGTGAGTGAGTGGGTTTATACATTCTTCACTCAATTCTTCTAAAGTCTACTTACATTATATGGAGAGAGTAATAGCTAATAATGGCATTACCAGTGGTAACAATCATAATGACAGTTACTTATCGAATTCACTGCCAGCGCGAATGTACTGTTAATTATAATTTTTAAACAATAATAGCAGTAATCCCAGTTACCTTGTATTAAATCCTTACACTCTGAGCCAGATAATCCTACATAGATTATCTTTCAGATAAGGGAATAGAGCCAAGAGTTAAACTTGCCCATGGCTAAGGCTGATAAATCTTTTCAGATTCCCTTTCGTCTGTGTTCTCAACCTTGGAAGTGCTCTTGGCAAGCTGGCAAGCTGTAGTCTTTTCTCCAGACTCTGTGGGAATGCCATTTGTTGCCTGAAGCATACAGAGATGCAGAATGGGCAAGTCTCTGAGTTTTCTGGTACTTCAGTCTCCAATCATGGGTAGTTATTGCTGCGTGTCTCTCCTGGAGCCAGCACTGCTCCCCACCTCAGCATACAGATTCAGGCAGAGGAGCTTTGTGTCGCTCAAGGCAGAAAACTAGTCCAAACGTGCCATCAGTGCCTCTCTTCTTGAAACAGATGCTGGAAAGGGCGTTTTTACTTAGGATCTCTAATCAACTGAATTTTCAACTGACCAGCTGGAAGAACAGATGGATTCTGGTGAAGCTGTGATGAAGCTGTAATCCAGAAGTTGAAACTGATTTCTGTTGGCAGTTTCAACCCTATTTGTCAGGAGGGAAGAGTGGGAACTCTTCTGGGGGAGTATTCTGTCCCAGGAAGAAAAGAATGTTTTCTGTTCTGACCACTGAATAAAGGGAGAATGAATCTAGGCAGAAATGACCTGGCTGAAGTTTAATAGATTTTAATATAAAAAGGCTAGCAGATTCCAGTGGAAGCGAATATAGTCAATTTGTATTTATAGACAAGGATTAAATAAACTAATCCGACAGGAGTCTTTGCAGGCAATTGTTCAGGAGCAAGATAGATCCATCTGCGTGCAAAGCATCGTGAATGAATGAGGATCCATGGCTCAGTGGGCAGGCGGAGCAGAGAGGAGACCACCAGTCCGGATAATCAGACATTCACATTTCCCACTGGTTTGTTCCATTGTATCCAAATGTGAGAAGCTGCTTTCCAGTGCCCCACATACAAAGCTCTTTATTGGACTTTATTGAGGCATGATCCTGACCGCTTTACTGAAACTGCCAGCCTCAGAAGGAGTTTTGCTTGATGGCGTCTGGCAGCTTGGCTTTGCCCTCAAGTCGATTTATGAGCTGTGAAAGATCGTCAAATTAACACCCTAAGCATTTCTGATAGGATTAGAGGGTTGGAGACATGCCTGCATTTGCATAGCGCCCTGATACAGGGCTATTGTGCCTTCCCAGCCCTCCTGAGTGGGGTGTGGAGAGGGCGAGTAGGAGGTGACACCATACTCCCCTCTCCCAGCTGGCAACAACACAAAGGGTGACCATGAGATTCCAGATGATGTTATTTGGCATTTAACATCGGCTAATGGCAGCATCTCCCAATCAAAAGGACTGAACTGAAGAGGTAAATGCACCCCCTTTCAGGGCTAGCTATCCGTCCAGGACTCCCCATGGAGAGAAAGCTCATCTCTTCCCTGGGGTGGGATTGACTTCCAACTGCCCTGACAAGCTCTGAGGGTGGGCCTTAAAAACATCCACGCACATCATTCCAGTCACTGATTGTTCTGATTGTAACAACAAACCACATTCATTGTAGAAAATTTGGAAAAGGCTGAAAAATATAGCAAGTGAAAATCACCCAGTATCCCATTTCTTAGAAATAGCTAACCATTAACATTTTGGTTATATTTATTTACAACCTGTCTTCTATACACGTAGATAAGTAACTGTTTTTGTTTTAAAAAGCCAGACGTTATTGTTTGACAATCTTTTCTTTTAATATTGTTATCAAAGCACTTTCCCGTGTTATTAAATATCTTTTTTCAGAAAAGCTTATTTTTAATGACTGCATAATGTTCCATCATAAATAATAAAGTAACTTAGGTTGCATTTGCCAGAGTAATGTGTTTTACTTTGGGGCACAGCGTGCATGAACCAGTATGTGCCCCACAAACAAGACGAAGTATTAAAGACTCCTCCCCCCCTTAATTTAGCCTGACACTGAAAGACTACAGGAAATTATATTAGGCTAATGGATTTTCTAAGTCTATAATTATTAATTAAATATGTGCTATTATTGCAAGAAGAGAATGAACATTATTGAAACAAAAAATGATACTTCAAATCAGTGAGGGAAATAATTACAGTTCTAATAGAAGTGATTGGGGAAATTTTAAATTAAGTTAAATGCTTACTTTCCATGATATTCTAAAATAAATTACAAGTGGGGTGCCTGGCTGGCTCAGTGGGAAGAGCATGTGACTCAACTTTGGGGTTATGATTTCTAGCCCCATGTTGGGTGCAGAAATTACTTTAAAAAATAAAATCTTTCGGGTTTCCTGGGTGGTTCAGTTGATTAAGCATCCAGCTCTTGATTTCAGCTCATGTCATGATCTCAGGGTCGGGAGATCAAGCTCCATGTTGGGCTCTCTCTCTAAAATAAACAGGGATCCCTGGGTGGCTCAGTGGTTGAGCATCTACCTTCAGCCCCAGGGCCTGATCCTGGAGTCCCAGGATCGAGTCCCACATCCGGTTCCCTGCATGGAGCCTGCTTCTCCCTCTGCCTGTGTCTCTGCCTGTGTGTGTGTGTGTGTCTCTCATGAATAAATAAATAAAATTTAAAAAATAAAAGTAAAATAAATAAGCAAGGGGCCACTGGGTGGTGCAGTTGGTTAACTGCCTGTCTCTTCATTTGGGCTCAGGTCATGATCTTGTGGTCATGGGATCAAGCCCCACGGCAGGCTCTGTTGTTAGTGTGGAATCTGCTTGAGATTCTCCCTCCCACTTGTTCTTTCTCTATCTCAAATATTTTTTTAATTAAATAAAATATTTTTTTAAAAAAAGATTCTCTTCCTTCCCTCTATCTTCTCTCCCCCAAAGAAAATAAATAAAATGAAACAAAATCTTGGGTGCCTGGCTGGTTCAGTAGATGGAGCATGCAACTTGATCTCAGGATTGTGAGTTTGAACCCTATATTGGATGTAGAGATTACTTAAAAAATAAAATCTAAATAAATAAAAATAAAGGACACCTGGGTGGCTCAGTGGTTGAGTGTCTGCCTTCGGCTCAGGGTGTGTTCCTGGGGTTCCAGGATCGAATCCTGCATCAGGCTCCCCACAGGGAGTCTGCTTCTCCCTCTGCTTATGTCTCTGCCTCTCTTTGTGTCTCTCATGAATAAATAAATAAAATCTTAAAAGAGAAACTAATCTAAATAAATAAAAAAAATCTTTTTTAAAAAATAAAAATCCCAAGGGGATTAAAAAAATTTTTATTTTTTTTTTAATTTATTTATTCATGAGAGACACAGAGAGAGAGAGAGAGAGGCAGAGGGAGAAGCAGGCTCCATGCAGGGAGCCATTCGTGGGACTCGATCCCGGGTCTCCAGGATCACACCCTGGGCTGCAGGCAGCACTAAACCACTGCACCACCAGGGCTGCCCTAAAAATTTTTTTAAATAGAACTACGGGCGACTGGGTGGCTCAGTCAGTTGAGCCTCCCACTCTTGATTTCAGTTTGGGTCTTGATCTCGGGGTCATGGAATTTGGCCCTGCATCAGGCTCCATGCTTAATGCAGAGTCTACTTGAGATTCTCTCTCTCCCTTTCCCTCTGCCCAACCCCGTCATTTGCTCACTCTTTCTCCCTCCTTTCTAAAATAAATAAAATGTTAAAAAGAAAAGAAGAAAAAATAGAACTAGGGCACCTGGCTGGTTCAGTTGGAAGGTCATGCAACCATTGATTTCAGGGTTATGAATTCGAGCCCCACATTGAGTATAAGATTACTTAAAAAAATAAACTTTTTTAAAAATAAATTCTTTTTAAAAAATACTAAAAAAAATACAGAACTAGAAGATGATAAGGTGAATATTTATATGATCTCAAGATAAGGAAGCATTCTTTAAGAAATTATAAATCAAAATATTGAGCTGTGTGGGGCACCTGGGTGGCTCAGTCAGTTAAGCATCTGACTTCAGCTTAGGTCATATCTCACAGTCCTGGGAGTGAGGCCTGAGTTGGGCTGCCTGCTGAGAGGGGAGTCTACTTGTCCCTCTCCCTCTTCTCATCCCCCTGCTCATGCTCTTTCTCTCTCTTTTATCTCTCGCTCAAAGAAATAAAATCTTTAAAAAAATATTGAGCAGTATAATTATATTTTTTAAATTGATTTTGATATGTAAAAATATATAAATACAAAAATGTCCAAAATAGACCAGAAATATAACAAGGAAAAAAGTTCAACAGTAGACTTAATAATATGAATGAAAGCCAAAAAGACTTAATACCAATTTTATCTATCAAATGGCAATTTTTTGAGCAGCCCGGGTGGCTCAGGGTTTAGCGACACGTTCAGCCCAGGGCCTGATGCTGGAGACCGGGGATTGAGTCCCGTGTCGGGCTCCCTGCATGGAGCCTGCTTCTCCCTCTGCCTGTGTCTCTGCCTCTCTCTCTCTCTCTGTCTGTGTCTCTCATTAATAAATAAATAAAAAAATCTTTTTTAAAATGGCAATTTTTTTAAAGAATAATACTATGTAGTGAAGATGCTAAAAGTAGATACTCTCATACTGCAGGTGGGAGTATAAATTGGTGAAAGATCAATCTGGAGATCAATGATATATATAACACCACACAGTAGATATCTGTTAACTATTTCTTTTAATATCTAAAAAGGAGGGCCTGGGGCACCTGGATGGCTCAGTGGGTTAAGTGTCTGCCTTTGGCTCAGGTCATGATCCCAGGGTCCTGGATTGAGCCCTGTATTCCCTCTCCCCCTGCTTGTGCTCTTTGGTACTGTCTGTGCTCTCTCTCTCCCACTCAGATAAATAAATAAAATCTTTTTTAAAATAAAAAATGAAAAGGAGGGCTGGGAAATGCTATTTTATGATTTACAGATTGTATGGCAGTTAAAACATCTAATGCCGTTCTATTTCATAATATTGCTTTATGAAGTTGTGGGTTAGTGGATGCATGAAGAGTATGTAAAGGCCTGATCGTGGCCTGGGAGATTCCAGGCGGTATTGACCATAGGCCAGAGAATAACATTTCACTTTGCTGATCATGGGATATTTGAGTCATAGATTGTATCTAATACATAGTTATATAAGGAATGCCAATCTGTGCCCTGACGTGAGCGATACAGGCAGAATTCTACATATCCCGCAAGCAGTTTGATTTTGAAGTTCAGCATAATGCTGTGCCCACTGTAAGAAGGAATCATCAGTATAAATTGGGGAAAAGAGAATAACAAAGAGGATTACAACCTTCATTGTCATCTGAAGAGAAGTTCGAGGTCTTCCACAGGTTCACGGGAATAAGAAGGCATGTTAGCTGGCACAGTGGGCCCTGTGAGGAAGACACAGGTTTAATTCTTGATACATGAATCCATGAGGAATGTCCTAACTTTATGCTGTGGGAGTACATAAAATGACCCAGTAGGGGCTCTTCCATTTTGGAGTTAAATCCCGTGCTGTATTACACTTCTAGTCCTTTAAATAAACCATATCTCCTGGGTTTACCTGAGGTAGGTTGCTAGTAACTGTTAAATCAGGTGTGGGGAGGATATGATCTATGTATTCCTGGAGAGATTTATGAATTAACCCAGCCTCAAATGAATAATTTAACAGAGCATTATAGTCTTCATCTCTTGGTAGGTCTACAGCGAGAAAAGGCTTCCCGTATAATAATTCAAAGAGGCTTAGCCCTGTTGGTTCTTTTGGGCAATTCTCATTCTGAGAAGCCCTACTGGTAAAAGAGTAATCCAATTTTCTTGAGTCTCACCTTTCCAGAGACTTGTGAATGCCAGGCCGAATGCAAATAGGAGCTAATGTTTAGGGCCCCAGTTATTTGTGCAATAAAAGACAGTCCACCATCACTTTGTAAAGACCAAGGGGATCCAAATCTAGGGACAATCTCCCTTAATAGAGTTTTTATCACCTTAGTGGCCTTTTCTGTTTTGAAAAAAAAAAAAAAAAAAAAAAACTAATGCAGGGATCCCTTCATCAGGCCTTTAATTGAATTGTACAATGGCTTGGCTAAGAGTCCAAGTCCAGGAATCCACAGGTGGCAAAAGCTAACCATGCCTAGGAAAGTGTGGAGTTGTTTCTTTGAAGTTAGGGGCTCGCGGGGATCCCTGGGTGGCTCAGCGGTATAGCACCTGCCTTCGGCCCAGGGCGTGATCCTGGAATCCCGGGATCGAGTCCCACATCTGGCACCCTGCATGGAGCCTGCTTCTCCCTCTTACTAGAGCAAATCTGCTCCCTAGTTTATACATCAAGTCTCATCCAAGTAATGGAATGAGACATGATGGATGGACCAGAAAGACAGAGTAACAAACTGACATTTGTATTTGTAAGTTAAAGGCCATTGTCTGATGGCACATTTTAGTTTCCCATTCTATGTCAACAGTTTTATGGTAAGAAAAACAAGTCGGACCAGGGATGCTGAATAAGGACAGAGTAAGTGGCTCCTGCATCAATAAGAAAATAATGACCTTACCTCCTACATCCAAGGTAACCTGGGGCTCAGTCATTTTGATGTCAAAGGAGACAGACCAGCCTCAGGACCCCAATATGCCAGATCCTCCAGTTCCAACTCTCAGGTGGGGAAGTGGGTGCCAGGTGGGGAAGTGGGTGCCAGACCTTCTGTCTCTCTGGAGACAAGGACAGTCTCTCTTCCAATGTCCTTTTTTTACAAGCAGGACATGGCCCAGGAGGAGAGCCTTTTGGGGGGATATTTTCTGCTCCATCTAAAACATGAGGTCTTATTTGACTTCTCATCATCCCTTGCCCCTGGATAATCTGGTGTGGTAGGGAGTCCACAACAGGGGCAGCCAATACTTCAGCCTCTATCTTACCCTGTAACCAAGCCCTTCAATCCTTTTCCTGTCTGAATATCATGTCTCTATTATTAAAAACTCCTGTAGGCACCTCCAGGATGCTTTGGGTGGGAGTTCAAGGGCCTAAGGCCATTTCAGTTATCTTTCAGTGGATGTCGGGTGCCAACTGATTCATAAAATGCATGTTTAAAATAGTTCTTCCCAACAGAATGGGAGAAGATATTTGCAAATGACATATCAGATAAAGGGCTAGTTTCCAAGATCTATAAAGAACTTCTTAAACTCAACACCAAAGAAACAAACAATCCAATCATGAAATAGGCAAAAGACGTGAACAGAAATCTCACAGAGGAAGACATAGACATGGCCAACAAGCACATGAGAAAATGCTCCGCATCACTTGCCATCAGGGAAATACACATCAAAACCACAATGAGATACCACCTCACACCAGTGAGAATGGGGAAAATTAACAAGGCAGGAAACCACAAATGTTGGAGAGGATGCGGAGAAAAGGGAACCCTCTTACACTGTTGGTGGGAATGTGACCTGGTGCAGCCACTCTGGAAAACTGTGTGGAGGCTCCTCAAAGAGTTAAAAATAGACCTGCCCTACGACCCAGCAATTGCACTGCTGAGGATTTACCCCAAAGATGCAGATGCAGTGAAACGCCGGGACACCTGCACCCCGATGTTTCTAGCAGCAATGTCCACACTAGCCAAACTGTGGAAGGAGCCTCGGTGTCCATCGAAAGATGAATGGATAAAGAAGATGTGGTTTATGTATACAATGGAATATTCCTCAGCCATTAGAAACGACAAATACCCACCATTTGCTTCGACGTGGATGGAACTAAAGGGTATTATGCTGAGTGAAGTAAGTCAATTGGAGAAGGACAAACATTATATGGTCTCATTCATGTGGGGAATATAAAAAATAGTGAAAGGGAATAAAGGGAAAGGAGGAAAAATGAGTGGGAAATATCAGAGAGGGAGACAGAACATGAGAGACTCCTAACTCTGGGAAATGAACTAGGGGTGGTGGAAAGGGAGGTGGGCAGGGGGTGGGGGTGACTGGGTAACGGGCACTGAGGGGGGCACTTGATGGGATGAGCACTGGGTGTTATGCTATATGTTGGCAAATTGAACTCCAATAATAAAAATAAATAAATAAAATAAAATAGTTCTTCCACAGAGCTGGCTCAGAGGAGCATGGGACTCTTGATCATGAGTTCGAGTCCTATGTTGTCTGTAGAGGTTACATAAAATAAATAAATAATTTTAAAAAATAAATGAAATACTTATTCCCTCAGGTGTAGTCAGGTCCAGGCTTATATTTTTAGGGATAGCCTCTATTAAGCAACCCTGAACTAGAGCAGGATTTCCATCAGCTCTTTGACTGACTTCCCAAATTTTGTCAGTTTACAGGTTTCATAAATCCTCTTTTCATTCCTTCTACCAGGCAGTGATCATATGATGTCTTTCCTGACTATCCTGATTGTTCCAATGGGATCCCGTAATTGGGACAGCAGTGCCCCCTACCGGACAACATTGCCTACCGATCGTGGTCCGTTTTTGTGTCGAGCACATCCAGCTCTTTTCCTCAGGGGTGCTACAACGAGTTAGTATGATTATATACATATATCTTGCCAGGTCAAATCAAATATAATGGATACTTGTTGAAAGCCTCAATAAATTGAGAAGAGTTTTCGGAATATCGTCCTAATCGTTTTATTTGAGCCAGGTCTGCCATGGAGAACAGGACATGGACTCTGACAGTATCCATTTCTCCATTAGCAACCTCCCTACAAGGATCAAATCCTGATTTAGGGGGTATTCCAGGAAGATAAGGAGTCCCGCTCCTACTGTGCCCTGTTGGGCTAGGTGCAGAAGACTCTCGGGACTTGTGAAGAGGAGGAAAAGTGATGGAATTAATGTGCCCTTTATTTGGAGAGGCCTGTGTTTCCTCCAGTAACCTGAGCTCATTAGGAGGAGGAACTGTGAGAGGGTCAGCATCCCCTTCATTAGGGATGGCCTGTGATTCCTCTGGCAATCTGGGTTTTAAATTAGGGGGAGGAAGAGGTCTGTTTAGATAATCATCACCCAATATATCAGGAGGGGGCTTGTTAGTCTGGTTAGCAGCCAAACGCATTCTACAAGAGGTCTTTAGGTTGGGGTCCTGATTTAGGGCCATGAAGACCTGAACATAGGGTACCTTAGTCCATTTGCCCTATTTTGTGTAGAAAACATCTAACTGATAGATTGTAATGGAGTTTAGTGTCCCATTAATGGGCCATTTTTTCTTGTCTCCTAAGGAGTACTGAGGCCATGCAGCATTACAGAAGATCAGTTTTTTCTTCTAAATCTTGCAATCCAAATTGTTTCCATTGAGTTAAAAGGCATCCCAAGGGAGAGTCCTTGGGAACTGAAGAACATCCCATGCTCCCAGAAAAGAAGAGAATGTCCATTACTAAGAAAATCCCACCCTACCCTCGACTCCCAGGTGGTGTCTCACTCAGGATACATCAGAAGTTCCTGGTATCAAAGCAAACTGTGGCATCCCTTGAACAAAATCGAAAATCGCTGTGACCACTGCCCTACTCTGTAGGAGGGACACCAGCATCTCCCCACTTACCCTTTGCATCCTAGGCTACAAATGGGTGCCAGTGAATGGACCAAAGAAGAAACTACTGTTCTAACCCATGGAAAACACTAGAAAAATTTTACAATATTGTAAGGTAAGTAGTCAGTAGGGGTCACTGATGAAAACCAGTTAAGGGGCAGCCCGTGGCGGGGGGGGGGGGGGGCGCTCAGTGGTTTAGCGCCACCTTCAGCCCAGAGCCTGATCCTGGAGACCCCGATCGAGTCTCACGTCAGGCTCTCTGCATGGAGCCTGTGTCTCTGCCTCTCCCTCTCTCTCTCATAAATAAATTAAATCTTTTTAAAGAAAAACAGTTAAGGTAGAAATCCATCATGGTCTAAGCAGCATTCCAACACATGTAGGCTTTTCAGCCAACTTTCCTGGAAAATGGTCCCCAGTTGGGTTTTAATTCAGTCAAGTACTGGTTTCAGCCAGCTCTAAGTGGAAGTCTCTTGGCCAGAAGTGGCTAGCCTAAAGATGTGGAGGGGAATCACATTAGACCAATGAGGAGGAAAACTTACACGGAGTCTTAAGATTAGCAGCTGTCCTAGTGACTTAGATGGCTGTCCAGTGCCCCAGAAAGACAATTTGTATAAGAATAGGGACAAAGAGAGGGCATCAAGTTTCGGGTCTCATTACCATGTGGTCCACAGTACTAGCTTCTAGCCAAAAGGCAGCATTTTATTTCCTCCCAGCAGAGTAACCAGAGGCTGGAGGATTGCAGCCTGAGCAACGGACAGGAAAGTGTTCCAATAAGACTGTACTCCTTGAAGAGCCCCTGGAATGAAAGTAAAAAAAGAGAAGGAGTACTCACCAAGTTTGCACCGAGGCTCCGAGTTCAGTTGAGAAGACTCAGGGCCCACGTTTTGGTGCCAAAATGAGGTGACGTGGGCCAGGAGCGAATAGTTAAGAATTCTTGAGACATTTTCTGTGCAAAAAATTTCCTTTATTATATTATATGAGGACAGGACCTGTGGGCAGAAAAAGCTGCACTGTGTCTATGAGAAGTGACTGATTAAATACCTTGTAGTTAGTTGGGGACAAAGGGTAGCATTAAGTCTCTAAGGAATTTGGAAGTAAAGCTTTCAGGACTGTGAGTGGCTAAGTGCTGCTAAGGTAAAGTTACTTACTATTGCCTCTTTGTTTTTTTTTTTTTTAAGTTTGTTATTTATGTATTCATGATAGTCACACACACACACACACAGAGAGAGAGAGAGAGAGAGAGAGAGGCAGAGACACAGGCAGAGGGAGAAGCAGGCTCCATGCAGGGAGCCCGATGTGGGACTTGATCCCAGGTCTCCAGGATCACGCCCTGGGCCAAAGGCAGGCGCCAAACCGCTGCGCCATCCAGGGATCCCTTACTATTGCCTCTTAAAGCATCAGACTTGAGACTCTTCCGATGTATTATCAGTGGTCCCAATGATGGCTAACATGTATCTTGGGGAGTGTTACGGCTCTCAGGGAAAGCGACAGTAACAAGAGCGAAGCTATAGTGGTAAAGCAATACAGTCCTTGGGAGAGCTGTAGGAGTGTAACAATCCATAAGCCTCAAGAATTTTCCCCAGAGACTGTGAGCTGCAGCCAACTCTGGCCTTCACTTCTTTTTCTCCCATCATGACCACCAAGATGGCCCAGGCTGTCTCATAATAAGCCATGACCCCTCTGTGGCACGTTAGAATATTGTATGCCTATCACTGGATATTTTTTAAAGCACACATTTGGGCTTCTTGTCTTTTATTTTCAGGAATAAATTGTTGTTTGTAGTATGAAATAGGTTTTCAGAGCAGTACCCTAGTTCCTAGCCTTGTGTCTATAGAAAATAAATTCAAATTTTATTATTCGGGATCCCTGGGTGGCGCAGCGGTTTGGCGCCTGCCTTTGGCCCAGGGCGCGATCCTGGAGACCCGGGATCGAATCCCACGTCGGGCTCCCGGTGCATGGAGCCTGCTTCTCCCTCTGCCTGTGTCTCTGCCTCTCTCTCTCTCTCTCTGTGACTATCATGAATAAATAAATAAAATCTTTAAAAAAAATTTTATTATTCAAATAAGGACTGTCATCTAGGAGTCATTTAGATTGTATTACTAAGTAGGTGGTTCCATTGTGCTAGAGAGGGGTTCCCTATGTTGGCTGTCATTTGAATCACCTGGAAAGTTTTAAAAATACTGCTGTTTGGGCTTCACCTCCAGGGATTCTGATTCAATTAGTCAAGAATGTACTTAGAGTATTAATGTTTTGTTTTGTTTTGTTTTAATCCTGAAATGTCAGAGGTGCCTGGCTGGCTCAGTCAGAAGAGCATGGGACTCCTGATCTCAGGGTCGTGAGTTTGAGCCCCATGTTGGGAGTAGAGATTACATACATATGTAAATACATACATCCCCAAAAACTCTAAAGTGCAGCTAAGAGTTGAGTAATGTGGGATTTGATTCCTTGTTCAATTGCCTTTCTTTTTTTTTTTTTTTTCAAATTTTTTTTTTTTTTTCAATTGCCTTTCTAACTGGGCTGCTGGCTCCATGTAGACCGGAACCACTTCAGTCTTGATCATGACTATCTTCCCAGCACCCAGCCCAGTGCCAGGGACACTTGTATTAAATGAATGTAATGATGCCCTTGTGAGTTCGTTGCTTCAAAGACTGAATGGCAGCTTGTTTAGAACCAAATGGCAGCTTTGGGCAGGCAGGGGGGTAGGTGGAGTGGGGAGTTCAATGTGGTGGGGGTGCTGTAGGCTCTAAGAACTAGTTTGAGCAAAATTTGGAAGTACTGGAGGAAACAGATGAAGATAAGTATATGATGGGTGACCAGGGTATGTGGGTTTTAGCAAGGGCTGGGGACAGGTTCAGCCAGCCTTGAGTGTGAGTAGACCCGATTCAGTGTGAAAGGCTGAATTCACTTACTCCTTGAAGAACAATGGGATATCAATTGTATGAGAAAAGGTGAGATGTGGGGCCAGTTAAGAGCTTGCAGTAGAGACAGAGTTGGCCAAGCCCAGAGAGTTGTTGAGACACCCATGTTCAGAGACGTGTTCCTGCTTTCCTATAATTCCAAGTACAAAGTTGTACTATAAATCAGAGCTATGGCAGTGACCAGACGAGAGCCCCCAGAAGACTGATGAGAATTGAGTAAGGGGGATAGGTAGGGGAAAGAAGGATAAAAAGCTGGTGTAGAACTGTTCTGAAACTAGGAAGCCAGAAGGAAGAGATGCTGCTTTGGATTTTCTGCAAGTGACTATTTAAAAGGATGAAGGGAGGAGCCACAAGGACTGGCTTCTTTAAAAGAGTATTTTGTTTTGTTTTGTGTCTGGCCCTGAAGCAAAATCATGACAGCAGTGCTGGGTGTAAAGTAGGAGGAAGCCAAAGTGTAATTTTTTATATATTAGCTTGTTTTGAAATACTATTTAGTTTTGAATATATTTATCATAATTCAAAATTATTAAAGTATAAAAAGATATTCAATAAAGCCTCTCTCCTATCTTCATTTCCACTCACCCAATTCTCCCACATATGATAAATGCTATTATGGTTCTCGCCATACTCTGGTATGGTGCAGTTGCACTCATTCCTTTTCACTGTGTTTCTCATCCAGCTAGAGAGCAAGTTAGCTCCAGCCTGAGATTCTCATGGAGTTGGAAAAACTCTTAGAGGTTACATCTGTTTTTAAGATGTGTGTGATTTCAGGGGGTTATTATTTAAATATCCTATTTCCATTTCCAACTCTGAACCATAATGGGAGGAAGAAGGAGGATTCAGGAGGGAAAACCTAAAATGAAGCCTCACAAATGCTCTGTAGTCTCTGACTTGCCCAGTCCTGAGGACTCCTGGAATCTACCATTTCGAAACTCCTGCAAATCTCCTATCCTGTTCAGCCTTCACCTGATTTATGCATTGGTGTTCAGCATAAGATTTTGTTAGAAGTAAGGATTTGTGTCTTATATACCCCCTTGGATTTCGGAAGAGGGGAGTGAAGCCAAGAGAGATTGAGCAATTTACTCAAGGTCACCCCACTCGTGTAAGCAGGACCAGAACCTGGGTCTCCCATTGCAATGCCTATATCCTTCTCTCCTCATGCCAGGACCCTTATCCATCTTCTCAGGACAGACCGCGTCCTAAATTGGCAGCAGGGCCTTTAGCCAGCTCTTCCAGATGGCATGTATGCATGTTATCACGCACCACCCAAGCCAAAAGAACTTGTACGGCAGACATTCTGGGCATTCCAGCATCACTGGGAGAAACTAGGGGAAGAAGGCAATAGGTAGATGTCCAATCTCTCCTGCAGCACATGAGTCTAATCAGTGCAAGGCCAAAGAAACACCAGATCTAAGAGTTCACAAAAGAACCATGAACCAAAATGAAACACTCCCGGGTCTTGTCCAGATGAGTTGCATGGTAGTTGCCAATGGCAGTATTTTTTTTTTTTTTAAGATTTTATTTATTGGATAGTCCAAGTGGCTCAGTAGTTTAGCGCAACCTTCAGCCCAGGGTGTGATCCTGGAGACTGGGGATCGAGTCCCACGTCGGGCTCCCTGCATGGAGCCTGCTTCTCCCTTTGCCTGTGTCTCTGCCTCTCTCTCTCTCTGTGTCTCTCATGAATAAATAAATAAAATCTAAAAAAAAAAAAAAGCTTAGGTTGTTTATCTCTCTACCAAAGCATTAACATTTTTTAAAAAAGATTTTATTTATTTATTCATGAGAGACACAGAGAGAGGCAGAGACACAGGCAGAGAGAGAAGCAGGCTCCCTGTAGGGAGCCTGACGTGGGACTCGATTCCAGGACCCCAGGATCACAACCTGAGCCAAAGGCAGATGCTCAACCCCTGAGCCACCCAGGTGCCCCCCCCCCCCCATGCTGGTATTCTTATCAGAAGCATCAGGGCAATCTACAGGTTAAAAATAGTACCCCAGGTGTTGCCACACAGGGTCATTTTTGGAAGATCAGAGTGGGGTCCAGAAATCTGTATGTTTCACAGACTGCCTGAGTGGTTCAAACAGAGCTACTGCTCAGCCCAGATTTGAAGAAATACCAGTGAATAGGAAGAGCACTTTAGAGTCAGATGTGGGTTCAGGGGCAGCTCTTTCCCGCAGGACACCTGCTCTGAGCCTCAGTTTCTCACAGTATTAATTAAATGTAGAGAAAGATCATGCGTGCCTCACAGAGTGGCTCTGAGGTTCAGAAGAGGTAATGTCTGTGAAAATGTTTGGCAAATTATAAGCTGCATATAAATGTGAGGAGGCGTTACCTTACTGTGCCCAAGAGGAAGATATTTGGAAGAGCCTGATTTATTTTCAGAGCTCACCAACAGCTCCCAGTTACCCTTGGGAAGTCTGCTTCAAAATCCACGATTATTCTCCTACTGAACATCCTTTCCTTCCTTTCTCGGTGGGCTTTGCTTGTGGCTTCATTTTACATCAGCTGCCACTTTTTAGGGTTTTGTACAGACTGGTTGGTTTCAGAGGCTCAGACTCCTTCTGCCATCAGGTATGGGACAATGAACGGCCCTCTCCCCACAGACCCATTCTCGGCCCTGCCCGAGTGTACCACGGATTTTAGGAGTGCCTTTGTGGTTGACTCTAGGTCACAAAATTGCCCTTAGTAATCCCACGGGATCATGGTTGCACCCAGTGCGTCAGAGGGGGACCGCTGCAATGGAATAAACGCCTTCCATTTGCCTCCCAGCTTTCCTAGGAAGGATGCAGAGGGGCCTAAAGGTTAATCAGATAAAGCCCTAGTGAGGGGATCCCTGGGTGGCGCAGCGGTTTGGCGCCTGCCTTTGGCCCAGGGCACGATCCTGGAGACCCGGATCGAATCCCACGTCGGGCTCCCGGTGCATGGAGCCTGCTTCTCCCTCTGCCTGTGTCTCTGCCTCTCTCTCTCTCTGTGACTATCGTGAATAAATAAAAAAAAAAAAAAAAAAAAAAGCCCTAGTGAGGCTGGCTTCTGGGGCTCTCCCCGAGGAATGTGATGTTGATTCACAGGTTGTTCAGTGAGACCCTCAGTAGGTCTCTTAGCATATCAGATGACAGCACCTCCTCCTCCCCCAAAAAGCAACTCCTGCTCTGTGGTCTCTATCTAATGAAAATGCAGCCTGCATCGGCCTGGATTAAAAGCGATTTTCTTTTCTCTCTTCCTTCTCCAGTGTCTTGGAACAACAATCTAAAACAAGAGGTAAATTGCAACAGGCCCGAGGTTGTAGAGTAGAATCTCAAACAATGTCAGTACAAGACAGTGATGGGCAAATCCTTCCCCTGCAGAGAGCAGCAGCATAGCGGCGCCCCGCCGGGGAGAGCCCCAGATCCCGCCGCCCGGCGGCCTCAGCTGACACCAAGGGCTCTTCCTTCCCGCGGCCTCCGCCTTAGGCTGGCTGTTCTTGACCATTCGTGACTGGTGCACTCATCATTTTGGCGGGCCTTGTGATTTTTTAATAGAGAAGGGGAAGGAGGGGCAGCTGGGTGGCTCAGTGGTTGACTCTGCCTTCAGCCTAGGGCGTGATTCCGAGGTCCCGGCGTCGGCGTCGGCCTCCCTGCGGAGAGCCCGCTTCTCCCTCTGCCCGTGTCTCTGCCTCTGTCGCTCACGAAGAAATAAATAATACAATCTTGAGAGAGAGAGAGGGAGAGAGAGAGAGAGAGAGAGAGAGAGGAGGGAGAGGAAGGGGAGAGGGAGGATGGAGAGAGGGAGAGAGGGAGAGAGGGAGAGAGGGAGAGAGGGAGAGGGAACGAACCCATTTGAAGATCGGAACAATAGTTATCAGCTGTTGCCTATGAAGGGCCAGTGACCGCACACAGCCTAAGATGAAGCAGGAAAATCGAGAGAAGAGTACATTTTTTTTCAGTCATCAAAATGTTGCATTTTACCTTCTCTTTAGATGAGGACCTGCCGTTGTAAGTTTTACCTCTAAATTAGTCCACGATGAATGCGAAAAGGGCATTCTTTAGGAAGACCTGGGTTTTTGTCGTTTTGTTTGTTTTAAAAGATTTATTTATTCACTTGGGAGAGAGAGAGTGAGGGGAGGAGAAGGGGCAGAGGGAGAGGGAAAGAGAGAATCTCAGGCAGGAGCCCAATGCCCGGCTTCATCCCATGGCCCTGAGGGCAGGACCTGAGCTGAAACCAGGAGTTGCACGCTCGACTGCCAGAGCTGCCCAGGCGCCCCAGGACCTGGTTTTCTTATACATCTAGATTTTGATTAGCTTTTGCTCCAACTTGAGTAAACATTTCCTGAATGCTTTTTAGAGACAAGGCAGTGCAAAGGAGGAGGAGGGAGCAAAGAACAATTACCAGCACTTCTTAACCTGCCTTCCAGCAAATGTTTTCCTCCAAAAAACTAAAAACTATCAGCTTCCCTCCCTTTGCCTTAGTAATTGCCCAAACTTTGCTATATATTGGAGTTACCTGGGAACTGAAGGAAAGAAAGAAGAAAGAAAGAAGAAAGAAAGAAGAAGAAAAAAGACAAAAAGCAACACCTCCTCCCTCCCTACCTCCCGCCTCCCTCCCTCCCGCACTACCACCCCTCACTCATCCATACCTCCAGAACTAGAAAGAAAAGAAAGAAAGAAAGAAAGAAAAATACTGACGTCACAGTCTCATCCCTATTTTGATTTAATAGGGGTGTGACATAAACTACCAGGATTTTTAAAAAGCTCCCCAGGTGATCTAATGTCCACAAAGTTAGGAAACCACTGGCCTAACTCCTTTCTCTTCCCTCTGGAGAACTTCCCTGATTTCCCTCCTCTCCTATCATCACACACACTCATGACTCTGACCCTGTGGGGCAGCCCTCCCATGGGCTCCTACAGCACCTGCTACTTAGCCTTTCATAATACTGGTCACTTTGCTCAACACTCTTCCTTGGGAATACTGGGAGATTCATCTTTTTAAAAGATTTATTTGTTTGTTTGTTTATTTATTTATTTATTCATGAGAGACAGAGAAAGAGAGATGCAGGCAGAGGGTGAAGCAGGCTCCATGCAGGAGCCTGATGCGGGACTCAATCCTGGACCCCAGAATCAGGCCCTGAGTCAAAGGCAGAGAGGTTCAAGCACTAAGCCACCCAGGCATCCCATACCGGGAGATTCTTGAGGGCACGACCGGTGTGAATCCCCATAGCTGGGCACATCCTGAGCTGTCTAAATTGTGAAGGAGTGAATTAATTTTGTGTGTATCTCTGTGTGTGTGTGTGTCGTGTGTGTGAATTAATTTTCTATTTGGACATGTCATTTTACCCATTGTGACCATGCCAATTTACCTTCTCTGATCATAGATAATAAATGTAATTGTGTATTTCCCACTTAAACACATGTTCAGTTTTCAAGGTCATTAGATCATGTAATAAAAATGAAGCATTTACAGTATTTTATCTTTAAGATTTTTTATTTGAGAGAGAGAGCAGAGCAAGAGAGCACAAGTAGGGGGAGGGCCAGGGGGAGAGGAAGAAGCAGGCTCCTCACTGAGCAGGGAGCAGGGATGCCACTGGATCCCAGGAGCCTGGGATCATGACCTGAGCCAAAGGCAGATGCTTCACGAACTGAGCCAGCCTTATCTTTAAGGTATGTTATAAAATATTTGAGGCGATACTACCAGTTCAAGCTATCAAATCAAAGATCCAAAGATGTGGTTTTCCACAAGACAAGGTTAAATGATTAGACTTGGTTCAGGAGCATTATATGTGAAAATACATATTTTCATTTCGATTTCTGTAGAGTTGAAACCTGGTTTTCCCGTTTTATTAAAGAAAAAAAGTTGATAAGATACGCTGTACAAAATTAAGAAAGGCAGATGTCCACTTTGCTCAGTCCCTATGGATTTAATGTGCGCGCGCACGCGCACACACACACACACACTTAAGCTGAACCACGCTTTATTCCCAAAATCAGACAAAGAAACAGATCTGCACACACAGGCCCCCAGCAACATCACGAAGGGGTCGGATTACACGGCGGGGCGCCGGGGGCCTCCAGAACCCCCTGATTGTCTCCACGTTCCCGGCCGCGCATTTCCAGCTCCTGCGACGCCCGCGGACTCGTTAATGTCCCGCTTTGTCGCCCCGGCGGGCCGCGTGAATGACTCGCCGCGCGGGGTGGCCGCGGGAGGGGCGCGGGCCCGCCAGTGGGAGGGTCGGCCGCGGAGCGGCCACATCACCCCACCGGCATCAGGCCACCGCCTCCATTCAGCGGCGGAATGTGGGCGGGCGGGGGCGCGGGGGGAGGGCGGGGGCGCGGGCGGGGCCGGGGGGCGGGCGGGGGCGCGGGCGGGGCCGAGCGCGGGGCGGGGCGGTGAACCCCCTGCGCGCCCCCGGCAGCGGGAGCCCCGCCCAGCGCCTGTCTGCACGCGCGCGGGGCGCTTTCGCTGTGGTCTTTGCTTTTGCTCCCATCTCGCTCTTTAACCACTACGATCAGATCCCCCGGAACCACGTATTCTCACTACAATTCAACAGGTTTTCAGGTCGCTGGGGGCCTCCCTCCCGGCCCGAGCAGCCCCGAGGCGAGCGCGCCCGCGGTCTTAGGCGGCCCCGTCCCCACGCTGTGCACCTGGGAGCCCCCAGGCCGAAGCCGGTCTCTTTTCTCCCCTTCCTCGGAACTTAGTTATATTCCTAAACAAAGACGGGATCAGTTTCCAGTTAGTGGGGGGTTTTTCCCCCGTTAGTTTTTCTTCAAACTCTTTATTTAGGAAATACCCAAATTCACAGAAAAGTTGTAGTGCCGTGATATAAATGAGTGTTCCCTCGGTCCATCTGCATTTCACCACTTGGTAGCACTTGGCTTTAGGAGCTTTGTCATCCATCTCTATAGAGAGATTTCTTTCTCCTGCATCATTTGAAAGTAAATTGCTGATCTCATGACATTTTGCCTTGAAATAATTTGCCTGGAGCAAATAGAAATAAAGATGTTTTCTTTTGTAACCACAATTATCACACTGAAGAAAATTAACCCTAATGAAATAATATCACTTAAAATCTAGGCCACATTTAAATGTTCTCCGTTCAAAAAAAAAATTACTTTTAACTATTTTTTTCTGAAAGATTTTATTTATTTATTTGAGAGAGAGAGAGAGAGCGGGGTGTGTTGTGCCCAAGATTGCGAATCCGAGAAACCACCAAGGAGCCGACACCGATGCAAACACACGAGGGTTTATTACAAGCTCGAGCTTGGGTCCAAGTGCACCCGACACAGCGGAGCAGGGACTTGGACCCGAGGTGGGTTACAGCAGGTTTTTTGTTTGTTTGTTTGTTTGTTTTTCCAGCTGGGTTTTTTATAGGCTGGTCTAGGGGATTTTTCAGAAGGGGTGGAGGAATATCTCAAGTTCTGTTTACATTCTGATATGGGGCTTAAGGGCATTGAGCTCTGCTCTCATTCTAATATGAGCCTTTCTACCACAGGTGTGGGCTCTGTTGTCTTTCTGATATGGGATTCCCTGCCGAGGACATTGAGAACATTCTGCAGTTTTTCCCCCGTAAAGTTCAGCTCTTATTCACAGGGGCCTAAGATGGCTGTACTTGTGCTAATGCTAAACTTTAGGTGGGGTGGCCTTGATTTTTCTCGGCATCCAGGGGGGAAGGAGAGGGAGAAGCAGACGCTCTGTTGAACAGGGGCCCCAGCTGGAGGGCTTCATCCCAGGACCCTGATCATGACCTGAGCTGAAGGCAGACATGCTTTACTGCAGGAGCCAGCCAGGCACCCTTTTACACTAATTTTTAAAAATTCAGAATCTAATAGAGATTCATACATTGCATCTAGTTATGTTTGTTAGGTTTTTTACTTTTTACAGTCATTATGTAATTTTTATTATTTTCAGCTGCATGTCACAGTTCTGGAGTTTAAATTTGGGGACTGTGGTTGTTCCACATCCATCTTATCCCTAAGGCTATTTAGCATGTTTTTAAACCAAGATTCTAAAAAACAACAACGGGGCACCTGGGTGGTTCAGTCAGGTAAGCATCAGATTCTGGGTTTCTGAGCGGATCATGATCTCAGAGTTGTGGGATCAAGACCCATGCCTGGCTCCACCTCAGGGTGGAGTCTGCTTGTCTCTCTCCCTCTGCTCATCTCCCTGCTCTCACTCTCTCAAATAAAATAAAATCTATTTAAAATAACAGCAACAACAAAGATTTTTGACAGAAATTTCTTTGTTGCAAAACTTCTGGTACAAACCATGGGTTTCATATGCAGACCAGTGGGCCTCTGTGCCCTGGGGTTTCACCCAATGTTTATGCAATAAAACTCCCTTTCACAGATCCTCCTCTCCAGAGCCAAGTGTGCCCTGGTGGCTCTTAGTCTTTTCCTTTTCTCTTGTTTCTCCTTTTGATCCCAACGATTTCCTTGCTGCTTTATGACAAATCTGATTAAACCTAAATTAAACCATTCTGTTTTCTCTTTTGATGTTGACCTTTAAAAAACATTTTTGAACTTCCCCAAAGTCTTGTCACTCTTGTCCCATTGTGTGGACCTCAGAATTATTTTTCCTATAATCCTTCTTGCCTTTCTCTCCTGGCTTAGATCCAATGAATGTGTATTGATGCTTGCTATATGGCAGACACTATATTGTTTTTTATATATCTCAGTAGTTCTCAGAGCAGTCTTAGAAAGTTGGTGCCACTAATATTACCTCCATTGTCTTAACATTTTTGACGTAAGCTCTGTGCCCAACATGGAGCTTGAACTCACCACCCCAAGATCAAGAGTCTCATGCTCTACTGACTGAGCCAGCCAGGTGCCCAATGTTACCTCGATTTCATCTATCTATTTATTAAAGATTTTATTTATTTATTCATGAGAGACACATAGAGAGAGGCAGAGACATAGGCAGTAGGAGAAGTAGGCTCCTCATGGGGAGCCTGATGCGGGACTGGATCTCAGGACCCTGGGATCATGACCTGAGCCGAAGGCAGACATTCAACCACTGAGCCACCCAGGTGCCCCTATTTATTTATTTTTATGTTTATTTTTTGTCACCTCCATTTTATTTTTATTTATTTATTTTTCTTTTTTTTAAGATTTATTTATTTATTTTTATTTATGATAGACAGAGAGAGAGAGAGAGAGAGAGAGAGAGGCAGAGACACAGGAGGAGGGAGAAGCAGGCTCCATGCTGGGAGCCCGACGTGGGACTCAATCCCGGGACTCCAGGATCGTGCCCTGGGCAAAAGGCAGGCGCCAAACCGCTGAGCCACCCAGGGATCCCCTATTTATTTATTTTTCAAGTAGGCATGTGCCAGTCTCCTGCCTCTGGAGCCCTACATGGGGGGAAGGAGTGGTGCCTGGGTGGCTCAGTGAGTTAAGTGTTTGCCTTTGATCTCAAGCCCTGCATCAGGCTCCCTGCTCAGTGGGGGTCTGCTTCTCCCTCTCCCTCTCTCTTCCCCTGCTTGTGGTTCTCTCGCTCACTCCCTCTCTCTCTTAAATAAATAAATAAATAAATAAATAAATAAATAAAAATATTTTAAAAAAAATGTATCGACAAATACAGTTGCTACTGCCTCAGCAGAATGAAGTATCTCAAAATTGGATTGAACAAAAACCGTCTAAGAACTACAATGATTGAAAAATTATTCTCTAATTTGGCATTTCTTGCAACAGACCACAAATTATGCTGTTGGGGATCCCTGGGTGGCTCAGCGGTTTAGCCTCTGCCTTCAGCTCAGGGCGTGATCCTGGAGTCCCACATCGGGCTCCCTGCATGGAGCCTGCTTCTCCCTCTGCCTATGTCTCTGCCTCTGTGTGTGTGTGTGTGTGTGTGTCTCTCATGAATAAATAAATGAAATGTTTCTTTTAAAAACAAAAACAAAAAAAAAACAAATTATGCTGTTATAATCCCAACAGCATAATTAGCACTTTTGCTGAAATGAAGACAAAAAATAAATATATAATAACTTGTGAATTAGATTTTGCTATTACTCATCGTCCTCTGCTCTATCAATAGAACACCAGACATGCACCATAATCATTAACTTCATTGTCTTGGGCATTTTGCCAACTTTTATTCACATAAAATTATAGTCTTCATATGTACATATTTAAAATTTTGTGGGGTCTGCTTCTCCCTCTCCTTCTGCCTTGCCCCCCAAGCCCTGCTCGTGCTTGCTCACTTGTGCTCTCTCTCTCTCTCTCGTGTTCTCTCTCTCAAATAAATAAATAAAATCTTTAAAAACAACCCTCAGTATTGCCCACTCCTATTTCCACAGCTCTGAGACCCTTACCTCCATGACCTCTCCTGGTACCTTACCCTCTCCCTCTTGGTTTCCAAAAAGACATGAGTGGGACCAAGCTTCTTTGACATGTGCTGCTCAGTTCAGCACAGCTCACCCCTCCCTGAGGACTGGGCACAATTTACTAGGGGTTGGATCCCAGTCTATCTGAGCAACAGCATATGGTACAAGGTGCTTTTAGTTCCCACCAGCTCCCAGCTGGGGGCTTCATAGGGCAGCAATTTTTCCCCAAAGACACACAAGGTTCAGACTTGGAAACAGGCCCCTGGCACAAGGCCACAAGCTCATGGAGCTCACCAGGTACAGGCTCCCACATTTAGGTCCGAGCGCTCCCTCTCAATATTTAGCAAGTACTGGGAAGTCTATCAATTTCAATTCAGATCTAATGATGAACTTTGAGATAAACAAAGGAACTTGTGAAAAAAACAAACAAACAAGGAACTTCTGTGTTATCTATATTGAATTTTGTAAAACTTCACTACCAAAATAACACACCAGTCGTGCCTAGATGATTTTCCAAATTATTTTCAAAATTCAAAGAAGATACTTTAGACATTAAACAATAGTTGCTGTTAATTTTTTTAAATGGTAAATGGAACTGCATAGTTATTAAAAGAGACCACCTCTTCTACTATTTTAATCTGTTTTTAAACAGATTTACCACTAAGAAGTTGTCAAATTTTCAGGCTGCAGCCAAATGCCCCTGCCCTTACATACTACTAGCTGCTCCCACCAGGCTAATTATCCCGTTGGCAAATAACCTCAGCTCTCCAGCCTTCAATCTGCCCCCAGCCTTCCTAAGGCAGCCTACTTGCTTTTCGACACACATGGAAGCACACATGCTTGCAGTGAGGTCCCCCTTCATTCTGCGTGACTCACTTGAAGTTTTTATAACACTGTAGGCACCAGCCATTCACAGTTACTCAAAGTGGTTTCACTCTCCAGATTTTCCCAAAGGTTTATGTTGCAGAATTTACAGGGCTTTGTGGGAACATCCAAATCCATGTAAGGAACTGGTTGCATACCCACAGGTTGAGACTGCTGGTGTGAGCTAAGGAATTAAAGATGAGACTGTCCTAAACATCTTTCCTCTAAGCACACTGTTGCTGGTAAGTTTTCAAAATACTCCCATCGTGTTTGTGTGTGTGTGTGTGTGTGTGTGTGTGTGCTGTTATGTTGCGTATTGTTTTGCTTTGCCATTTTTTTTTTTTAATTGAGAGTATTCCTGAGCCTTGGGCAGGAAATGGAAGGGATAAGAAGAGAAGGGCAAAGAACTCCTCTAAATGTTGGTAAATATTTCATCCTGGGGCACTGTGAAGGAATACTTATTCATGGTTGAACATAAACTGTGACATCTCACCCTCCTGGGGATCCCACACTAGCCATCCCATCTTCCTTTCACCCCTCTCTCCATGTCTTCAAATCAATGCACAAGGGCCCTATCCCTGTCTCGATTTGGAGAAGAATCGTTCCCATTGTGATCATTGTGCCTGGGAACAAAAGAACATATGGATCAAAGGTTTAGGGGTCTTCAGCCCCACCACGATCACATGACCACCCAGCTCAAAGGAGGCAACTGTCAACTGAAGTGCTGGTCGGAAGCTTCTGGCCTTTCATGGAGAGTCCCTATGGTTACCTAGAAACAGTCCCCTCACGCGTCATTTACATTGTTTTGCACTGTGCTGCCAACAGTCCTTTGGGAGATTCTGTATTTAGCCATTTCAAGTTGCATGCTTAATGAAAGCATCCTTTTTTTTTTTTTTTTTTTTTTTGTCTCTCTAAAATATACAATCCCTTCAGCCCCTAAATTAATTTTGGGTTTCCTTTAGAATCAGTTGCCTAACACTCCAAAATCCTGTTGGTGGTTTTATTGTCCTCATTTTTACATGATTAAATATTTTACATGACATAAATGTAAATATTGTTTTAAATGAATAGATTATTTACAGATTGACATTTTTTAAACATTAGGACTTCTTATCTAATAACAGCATTAAATGCATCTGTATTTTCATTTATTTGAGTCTTTCTGTTCTGGCCTCAGAAGTGTTTCTGTGTTTCTCATATAGCTCTTGCAAAATTCCCGGTTTATTCTTTTTATCTTACCTTGTGTTGCTATTATTAGTAGCACTGTCCATGATCTTTTTGAACAGCTGTTGTCTACATATGATGACCACCCAATAATATTGCTGAAATGGCCTTCTTGCTTTAAAGGAGAGTGGTGGGCTCTGGTCTGCTTTTATGCCTGCTTTTAAAAATTGAAACAGGGAAGAGTTTGAATGTGGTGAGCTAGAGGTCACAGGAGGGACAAACTTGGTGTAAGTTCATCAAAGTCCTGCAGCTGTAAGCATTGGTCAAGAAGTAAGGAGGGCTGCTCTTTGAAGTCGTAGGAAAGCCGTGGAGCTGGGAGGTCAGCTGTGATTCCCGACCTTCCAAGACCACGAACATCCTTGCTTCTTTTCAAGTCTTCCTCACCAAAGGAGCTCTCACGTATCCCATTGCTTCCACATCAGGGATGCGAGCCCTGGCTATCGTACTCATCAGTTGGTTCTCTCTTCTACAACTACACATTTCTTGCATATTTCTTTTTATGGGCTTCTTAGCTAAGGTGGAAGACATGGATCACCATTTTGTGTAAGTATCCTTGCAGGCTGCAGGTTCCCCTTAGATGCTTGCACTGGTATACCAAAGGAAAGGGGGCACCAAGGATGTACTGACTACATGATTGCGATGTGTGGGGCTGTGCTTTCCATGAGCATCTCATTTAATGCCCCCAACAACCCTATGAGAAATTACTATTATCGGCCTCCCTGTTTTACATAGAAGAAAACTGAGGCTCAGAGAGATGAATAAATTGTTCAAGGTCACACAGCCAGTTAATGGGAACCCCAAGACTTGAACCCATGCATATTGGTCTCTGTCGTCTAAACTCTTGGTAGCTTTTAGCAATAATATCCTTTTGTGGTAGAAGAAAGAAGACATAAATTATGTCTCAACCAAACTGAAACAGTTTCTTTTATTAAACTTATGTTGCAGCCGTGGGAGTGTACTGCTCAGATCTCCCCTTAAGTAAGAGCCTGTCATGAACACTATAGTTAGCTGACGGTGTCCACCAGTAGGGCCTTTAGGATCTACCATATTTATACCTGGAGCATGTCCTTCCCAGACCACTCCCAGACCATGGCTGTGCCTGCAGGAGAGCTGGAACCGGCCCATTCCTGTCCACTGTGGGACTCCTCCAGTCTCTGTGTTGGGGCTACTGGGGCTTCCCACCAGCCTGAGTGAGGTCTCCTCAGAGCTGCAAGAGCCAAAGCTCTTCCTATCCAATCCTCTTTCCTATCACTCTCCCTGCATAGGACTCAGAGGTTCTCCCCAACACGAGGCTCAAACTCATAACCCCCAAGATCAAGAGTAGGACATTCTACTGACAGAGACAGTCAAGCATCCCTGTAATGTCTCTCTTTCTCCTTTTTCTTTGTGTTGGAGTTTACTTTGTTGGATATTAACCTAGCCCCCTGGTGGTAGACAGCATAATGGCCCCCCAAAGATGTCCATGTCTTAATCCCCCAAATTTGTGAATAAATTGTGTTAGATAGCTATAGGGAATTAAGGTTGCTAATCAACTGGCCTGGAGATGAGGAGACTATCCTGGCCTATTTTGGAGGGCCCAACATAGTCACGAGGATCCTTTTATGTAAAAGAGGGAGGCTGGAAAGTGAGAGAGCAGGAGATTGTGGTTATAAAAGCAGAGGTCAGAGTGAGGTGATTGCTGACTTTGAAGATGGAAGGCAGCCATGAGCCAAAGCATATGGGTAGCCTCCAGAAACTGGAAAAAGCAAGGAAATGGATGCTCCATTGTTGTTTTTTTTTTTCTTCCTCAGGTTGGCCTGACTGCCTGCTGTTTCTTGCTTGACCTTTTCAAGGACTCATTTTGGCCTTGAACCTTATCCTGTTGAAGTCTACGCCTAGAATTTTCTTTCAGTCATCAGAATGCAGAAAATTAAGAAAGATTTTTCAGGTGACAGTCTGCCCAGGCAATGAGATATGGTCGAAAGTTGGCATTTTATGGGCCTAATAATATTCCTGTACATATTTGCTTTCTGGATTGAAAGTGCAGAGCAGACTGACAGCATGCCAAGTATATTGTGACTAGCCATTTCCCATGAGTGCCAAGCAAATTTACAGTCCAATTGGGCCAGCCTTTTTTTTTTTTTTTTTTAAGATTTTATTTTTTCATGAGAGACACAGAGAGAGAGGCACAGACATGGGCAGAAGGAAAAGCAGGCTCCCTGCAGTGAGCCCAATGTGGGACTCCATCCCAAGACCCCAGGATCATGCCCTGAGACAAAGGCAGATGCTCAACCACGGGGCCACCCAGGTGTCCCTGGTTTTTTTTAGATTCTACATATAAATGAAATCGTATGGTATTTGTCTTTCTCTGTTTGTCTTATTTCACTTAGCATAATGCCCTCTAGGTCCATCTTTGTCAGAAATGTCAAGATCTCATTCTTTGTTTATGGCTGAGAGCCATAAAATGTGGAGAGCACAGGATAAGAGAGTTATTGAATCACTATGTTGTAGACTTGAAACTAATGTAATATTGTGTGTCAGCTATACTCCAATAAAAAAAAGGAGGGTAAGTATTAAGCAAATCTATACCTATTTTATGTTTATACTTTCTTTGTATTGTGTACAAATAAATATGCTGTGTGTATATTTATATTCACATGTGCTGATTTAAAAAGATCTTGAAAACATTATGTGAAAAGTAAATTGTAGCATAATACAATACATATAACATGATTCCTACTTATGTAAGAAAAAACCCACTATATTTGTAAATACATATATGCACCGGGAGTAAGTTCTGAAAATTTACATATACCCTTGGTTAAGAACCTCAGACCACTTCTCAGTGGTGTCAGTATTTTTTTTTTTTTTTTTAAGATTTGATTTATTTATTTGAGAGAGAAAGTGAGAGCACAAACAGGGGGAGCAGCAGAGGAAGAAGCAGGTTACCCACTAAGCAGGAAGCCTGATGCTGGCCCCATCCCCGGACCTCAGGATCATGACCTTACCCAAAGGCAAACACTTAACCAACTGAGCCACCCAGGTGCCCCTCAGTGGTTTAAATATCTATTACATCCAGAGTGGGGAAAACAAACCCCTAGTGGTTTTCAGCAAGTTATACAGTCAGTGATTACTTCTGTGAAAAGGAAAGGGAGGAGTGAGAAGCTGAATAGAGATTTCACATTTTAGTCTTTTTACATCTATATTTTAAAATTATTATTATTTTATAAGTAGGCTCCGTGCCCAATGTGGGGCCTAAACTCAACCCTGAGATCAAGAGTTGCATGCTCCACTGACTGAGCCAGCCAGCCAGGCACCGGTATACATTTATATTTTAGAAAATTTTAATGAAAATATCTTTTTTTTTTTTTTTTGGTACAACGTTTTATGGAAGGCAATCTATCAAAACCTTTTATTTTTTTTAAGATTTTATTTATTTATTCATGAGAGACACAGAGAGAGAGACAGAGAGAGAGAGGCAGAGACACAAGGCAGAGGGAGAAGCAGGCTCCATGCAGGGAGCCCAACATGGGACTTGATCCCGGGTCTCCAGGATCAGGCCCTGAGCTGAAGGCAGCGCTAAACCACTGAGCCACCTGGGCTGCCCAATAAATAAAATCTTTAAAAACAAACAAACAAACAAATAAATAACTTTAAAAAATCTAAAAAATAAAAAAATAAAGTCCTAATGGTACCTGTCCTTTAAGCCACAGATTACATATATAAGAATTTCTCTTGCAGATACACTTGCACATGTGCACAATAAAGTAATTTCAAAGTTATTTTTATGTATTTATATTAGTTACCTATTGCTACATAGCAAATTGCCCACAGATTTAGCAGCTTAAATAACATATTCATTATCTCACACTCTGTGGGTCAGACACAGCTCAGCTGGATTTCTTCAGAATCTTTCACGTGGCTGCAAAGTATCAATCTGGGCTGAGTCTCATCTGAGGCTCAGGTGGGGAAGGATCTGCTTCCAAATTCAGAATTGTTAGCAGGATTTAGTTTCCTGTAGATGTCATGCTGAGGGCTTCAGCTCCTTGCTGGCTGCTAGCTAGACTCTGTTTTCAGTTCCTAGCCATGTGGGCTTTTCTATATGGTTGCTTACTTCACTGTGTTCAGCAAAAGAATCAATAGAGAGGCTGCTAGCAAGAAAAAAGTTACAGGGGATCCCTGGGTGGCTCAGCGGTTTAGCACCTGCCTTTGGCCCAGGGCCTGATCCTGGAGACCCAGTATCAAGTCCCGCGTCGGGTTCCCGGCATGGAGCCTGCTTCTTCCTCTGCCTGTGTCTCTGCCTCTCTCTCTCTCTCTCTATGTCTATCATGAATAAATAAATACATCTTTAAAAAAAAAAAAAAGGAAGAAGTTACAATATTGTGTAGTGTAGTTATGGAAGTGACATTTCATGTCCTTTGTTGCATTCTATTGAGGTTAGAAGCAAGCCACAGGTCCTGTCTGTATTCAAGGAGGATTACACAAAGGGTGAATACTAGGAGGTAGGATAATATAAATAATTATATATACTTATATACTCGTATATACAGTCAGCTATAGTATATAACTCGTAGAGTTGATAAAATAATATAAATATTCTTATTTGAAGGATTTAGATTTAACTTTGATTACTTTTAGGTAGATTTTGTTTGTTGTTTCAGGTCATAGGTGTTTAGGTTGCAAGGACCAAGAACTTACTGCTTTAATGTAATATGCAACTGTTTGTTCCAAATGGAGGGCCAAAATGTTCAGAATAACATTATCCCACCTTGTTAAGAAAATGAGGACTGAACTTCAAGCTTGGGAGTAAGTAGTTGTTGCATGGGATCCTGACATTCTTCCAAAAATTTTCATTAACAGTCATTAACTGGTATTCTTACTCTCTTCACCCCCACCCCGATTTTATATATATGTAATTTGTTTTTGTTTTGTTTTATTTAACAATGTACATGTGATAGTGTTGGATATCAGTTTATGTAGAGATCTTTCATTTTTTAAGTGGCCACTTAGTATTGTATTAAGTTGAACCATATAAAATTGTCATTTTAAAAAAAGATTTTATTTATTTATTCACGAGAGACAGAGAGAGAGAGAGGGAGAGAGAGAGAGAGAGAGAGAGAGAGAGAGAGGCAGAGACACAGGCAGAGGGAGAAGCAGGCTCCATGCAGGGAGCCCTACGTGGGACTCCATCCTGGGTCCCCAGGATGACGCCCTGAGCGAAAGTGCTAAACCGCTGAGCCACCCAGGCTGCCCAAAATTGTCATTTTCTGTAAGTCAAAATGGTCAAATAATAGTTTCATATATATTCTGTGAAAGGGAAATGTATGTAAAATGACCTCCAAAGACTTGTAAGAAGCAAGGACCAAAGGACCATAAGAGGGAAGAAAACGGCTAAGAAGTCCAGCTTGACAAGAAATGGCTTATTAAGGAGACTTACAGACAGAAGCATATCTTGGGCTCTGCAAAACCAGCAGCTCTCCTCCACCCCGCCTCCCTTTACACCTACTCTCCGTAGCCCTGGAGGCTGGGAGTACATGTTTGGGGGACCACCTACAGGGAAAATGTTTAAGAATATGGGTCTAGGGATCCCTGGGTGGCGCAGCCGTTTGGCGCCTGCCTTTGGCCCAGGGCGCGATCCTGGAGACCTGGGATCAAATCCCACATCTGGCTCCCGGTGCATGGAGCCTGCCTCTCCCTCTGCCTGTGTCTCTGCCTCTCTCTCTATCTCTCTCTCACTGCGTGCCTATCATAAAAAAAAAAAAAAAAAAAAAAAAAAAAAAAAAGAAAAAAGAATATGGGTCTGTTCTAGTCATATCTCTAGGGCAGATCAAGGATGTTATGCCCCTAGGCTGTGCTTAGTGGTATGGTTAAACAAAAGGAAAGAAAATGGGAGGGGATCCCTGGGTGGCTCAGTGGTTTAGTGCCTGCCTTCAGCCCAGGGCGTGATCCTGGAGACCCAGGATCGACTCCCGCATCGGGCTCCCTGCATGGAACCTGCTTCTCCCTCTGCCTGTGTCTCTGACTCTCTCTCTCTCTCTCTGTGTCTCTCATGAATAAATAAATAAAATCTTAAAAAAAAAAAAAAAAAGAAAATGGGAGGGAAGGAGCCTTCTGTGACCTGAAACCACAGTCATCATGGTGGCTATGTCCAAGATGACCTTAGTTTGGTTCACACAATATGGTTCAATCTAATATAAATGAATTGCAATTTCAATTTCAGTTGCAACATAATCAATTTCCCATTGATTGAAGTTGTTTCTATTTTTTTTGCCAATATAAAGAATGTTGCTATTAATAATTTTGTATTTCTATATGTCTTTGTACTAATAAGTCTTTAGGGTAAAAATATAGAACTCTAGGTTAAAGGGTATGGATATTTTAAATTTTGATAAAATAAACTGCCAACTTGTCTTCCATTAAGATTATGCCAATTTACACTCCCACCAATGTTCTCTGAGTTTTCTGGAAACTTCTGCAACATAGTATATACATTTTCCTCTTATGCCATATTGAGGCATAAGCATTTTAATGACTTGCCCAGATTTAGATCTAGAGGCAGAGCTGGGACTTGGCCCAAGAATTTTAGATTTACATCATTTCTTTTCACCATTTCATTTAGGTTTTCACTCATTTCCCACACCTGTTTTTTTGAGTTACACCAAAGTATATCTCAAGCTAATATCTTCTAGGTAGACTTCCCAAGTAACCAGACCTCTATGCTCACCTTTCATCTTCCTAATCTCTTACATGTAGAAACCTAATTTCTTTGGTTGTTGTTCTCATTGTTTTTCTAAGGGTTTCCTAAATTCCAGCTTGTTGAAGGCTGGTACTCTGTCAGTGTATCCCCACCTGCTTCCTCAACACCAAAGGCCAGGGCCTCTGGCACAGTATCAACAATAATTTGTTTATTGATTAATTAAATCTATTTTAAATTAATTGTGTATAGGAAGAAGATGTAATATTTATTGGGTATCTATTACATGGCAAGTATTGTGTGGTGCTGGGCAGTATCCAGTATGTCATGTAATTTATTCTTCATGGTAACCCTGGAAGTAGGTAACCCTTCAACAAGAGAAGAGAAAGAAATATGAAGAGATTAAGCAACCTTCTCAAAGTAATTTGGAGTAAGATGTGGACAGAACTAGTATTCTTTTTTTTTTTTTTTTTTTTTTTTTTAGATTTTTAAAATTTATTTGAGAGAGAGGCAGAGCATAGAGGGAAAAGCATAGAAGGATTAAAATGGTGGTGGTGTGTCAGGGCAAACTGAGAGAGACTAAAGGACTTTGATGGTTGAAAAGATTTTGCCTAGGGGCACCAATAGAGCATGTGACTCTTAATCTCAGGGTCCTGAGTTCAAGCCCCACATTGGGTATGGAGCCAATTTAAGATTAAATAATAATATAATAATAATAATGATGATGATGATGATGATGATGATGATGATGAAATAAAAAAACAAAAGATTTTGCCTAGTGGAGATGAGTTCAGAAAAGCAAACTAGGAGAGGCACCTGGGGGATCCCCAGGTGGCTCAGCGGTTTAGCGCCTGCCTTCAGCCCAGGGCGTGATCCTGGAGACCCGGGATCGAGTCCCACATCGGGCTCCCTGCATGGGGCCTGCTCTCCCTCTGCCTGTGTCTCTGCCTGCCTCTCTCTCTGTGTGTCTCTCATGAATAAATAAATTAAATCTTTAAAAAAAAAAAAAAAAAGAGAGGCACCTGGGTGGCCCAGTCAGTTAAGTGTAAGACGCTTGATTTCAGCTCAGGTCATGACCTTGGGGTCATGGGATCAAGCCCCACATTGGGCTCAGTAGAGTCTGTCTCCCTCTGCTTCTCCTTCCACTTGCTCATTCTCTATGTCTAAAATAAATAAATAAAATCTTAAGAAAAAATAGAAAAAAAGGGCCACTGGGTGTCTCAGTTGGTTAAGCACCTGATTTTTTTTTTTAAGATTTTATTTATTTATTCATGAGAGACATACAGAGAAAGAAAGAGGCAGAGGGAGAAACAGGCTCCATGCAGGGAGCCCGATGCGGCACTTGACCCCGGGTCTCCGGGATCACTCCCTGGGCTGAAGATGGTGCTAAACCGCTGAGCCATCCAGGCTGCCCAAGAACCTGATTTTGACTCGGGTCATGATCCTAAGGGTCCTGGGATGGAGCCCCCACTCCCACATCCCCCACCCCCTTGTCAGGCTCGCCCCTCAGCAGGGAGTCTACTGTTTCCCTCTCCCTCTTCCCCTCCCTCTGCTCATGCTCTCTCTGCCTCTCAAATAAATAAAAGCAATTTTAAAAAGGAGAAAAGGTTCGTGCCTGTGACTCAGCAGTTGAGCGCCCGCTTTCGGCTCAGGTTGTGATCCTGGAGTCCTGGGATCGAGTCCTGCATTGGGCTCCCTGCATGAAGCCTGCCTCTCCCTCTGCCTATGTCTCTGCCTCTCTATCTGGGTCTCTCATGAATAAATAGATAAAATCTTTTTTTTTTAATTAATTTATTTATTTATGATAGTCACAGAGAGAGAGAGAGGCAGAGACACAGGCAGAGGGAGAAGCAGGCTCCATGCACCGGGAGCCCGACGTGGGATTCGATCCCAGGTCTCCAGGATTGCGCCCTGGGCAGGCGCCAAACCGCTGCGCCACCCAGGGATCCCGATAAAATCTTTTTTTAAAAAAATTTTAAAAATAAAGAAAAAGAAAAGGCTAACTGGGTATGAGTGTAATTCCACCTTTCCTGATAGCTTTGTGCCTAATAATTCAGAAGTCCAAGAGAATAACATGGTTCAATGCTTTTAATAAATTCTCTGTGTCCAACAGACTGAGAGATGTCTTGCTACTTCTGATGCCCATGCTGATCCCAGCTCTGACAGTAAACTTGGATGTGCCCTGGCAACTTTCCTTTCACTTTTTTTAAAAGATTTTATTTTTAAGTAATCTCTCCACCCCATATGGGACCCTAACTCAAGATCCTGAGATCAAGATCCATGTACTCTACCAGCTGAGTCAGCCAGGTGCTCCTCCCTTCACTCTTGATGGTACCTGCAGGGAGAGAATACCCAAGTTCTCCCTGTCCATCCTCCTCCTCAGTATTTTAGAAATTTTGATCCTGTCTTCTCCCACCTGCAGATTTGTCCATCTGGCCCAAACTTCCAAATCTTTCTAGATGCTCCTATACAGAAGCCTTCTCTATTTCCCTCGCTATTTTGCTTGTCTTTCTCTGGAGCTTTTCCAACTCCATAATCTTTCTTGTGGTACTCTATACAGACTACTTGTTGATTTTCACATGCTATTATCACTATGCTATTCATTACACAAAACTATGTATAGGATCCTGGAGTTAGTAGTATGCCATAGGGACTTCAGATTTAACCTAGCTTAGTTCCCCTCAATATACATATTGGAGACATTAGGACTTAGTCATAATCACTCCAGAAGCTGATGGCAGGTTCTCTCCATTTCCTACTCACTGCAAGCAATTGGTCTCTATCATATCACAGTTCACACTCTGTTCTTGAGAAGAAGTCCTAATATAGTTCTTCTTAAAGAGTAAAGGAGCAGAAGCAGTAGTAATCTGCACTATGGACTTGGGCCTAGAGTTTGGCCTTTCCTTCCTTCATAGAGGTAAGCTCAGTAGATGGTCAAAAGGCACACAAGAAGGATTGGCATTTGTCTTGTATGTAGAGGTAAAACTATGATTCTAGATGGTGGTGTTTCACTTCTAATACCCTTCTCTGATGACACCCAAAATTTTCCAAGCTTTTTAGAGAAAGTGTACTTTAGTCCCTATCTTAAGGGCTTGGTCTCTAGCTACCCTGAACTTCCTTTACTTGACCAAGATGAATTTTATCTAATGGTCAATGTTACTCAGAATGTGAGCTTGTAAACCTGGCCTGGAACTATGTGAAATCTGGATGTATTGCCAATTGTATGAAGATAAGAATGTACAGAATAGGGGTGCCTGGGGGGCTCAGTCGAGTAAGGGTCTGCCTTTGGCTCAGGTCATGATCCTGGGGTCCTGGCATGGAGCCCCATCACTGGGGAGTCTGCTCACTGGGAGTCTGCTTCTCCTTCTCCTTCTGCCACTCCCCCTGCTTGTGCTAATGCTTTTTCTCTCCCTGTGTCAAATAAATAAAATCTTTTTTTTTTTTTTAAGAATGTACAGAATAGTAAAGAAATAGTTAACATTTCCTAGAGGCTGGTCAAAGAAGAGAGTTCAGGAGATCCTTACATCAAGAGATGTAAGATTGTTGCATTTACCATAATTGTGACAAGCTGAGAAGCACAGATGGTCAGCAAAAAGGTAAGTCTTATATCTATCAGTGGCTTAAAAGTCTTATGGGCTCAGACCTGTAATGTAAATGAATAAAGTTTATTGGTGAGATTTGTAGGAGCAGTGGAGAACTCTAGAAAACACACCTAATCTAAAGGGGGCAGCCAATATTCCATGTCAGCTGATGGTTGTTGCCATATAGGAAGGTAGGTCCAAATGTTTAGAGATCTAATTTTTCAAGGAAATTCAGATATCTGAATTTTTATGTGAAATTGTTTAATTTTTAAATGCTGGCAACAAATCCAAATTGGGAGGGAAGAAGAAGAGAGGAAAAAATGAAAGAGAATCACATGCAGGCCAAGCAGAGCAATGATACAACCCAGGGTTTAGCAGTCTGTCACTCTGGCTTTATGCAGACTTCTTATCTTTTCCTAACAATTCAAGAGGTGTTTGGGAATTTATTTCAAGGTATACTCAGAACTGTATCAAATGCAGTCAGAATTTCTATTGCCCTGCCAATTCTTTAAATCTATTCATGCAGTTTTTATTGAGCACTTAACATGTGCAAAATCATCACTACATTTTACTTAAAATGAAATGTTAATTAATTACATGAAACAGATATAACTTCCATAATGGTCCACATGACTCTGAGATACATACTTAATTTCAGCTGTTTTTAAAAAATATGATCACATATAAAGAAAATTCTTTTTTAAAACCTACCGGAGCATTACAATTCACCTCTGAATTTAAAAGGTTAATGGGAAAGTTTCAGAACACGAGGCATCCCTCTGTTTAAATGTAACACTTCTAAAAGAATTCAAGGGCAACCATCCTGAAAATCTACTCATTGGAGGCAATTTTGACCTCTGAATGGCTTCTATCCCAATAGAGGTCATCTATGACACCAAGCAGTACTCAAGTTCCTACTGATTCCAAAAAGAAAAAAAAAAACAAAAAAAAAAAAACGTTGGGAATCTTGCCAGCTGATTGGGTGAGGAGTCACTAAACTACTCAACCCGGCTGAGGTTATCAACTGCTTGTGATTACATTTCAATATACATGTGTGAAACAATGTACGCCGTATCCTGCTTCGCACAGGAGATTTACTTGGCTTTCGTCACCCCCCGTCCCTTTTCCCCAGCCTTCTTCTGTACTCATCTCTCTCCCAATCTACAGTTGTTGCACATTTAAGGAATGGCTACTTCCTTCTCTTTTCACTATTTCTCCTGCTCTTAATCGGGGTCGGACTTTTCAAACATGTTAACGTCTCTGCCATCTCAGATTCTCCATACCCCTTACGCTCCCATCCCAAGGCCCACGCCCTCCCACCCCCCAGCCACATTCTAGAACCCGGACTCCTCTCCACTCCCCAAGCCTTAGCTTGGCCTAAAATGCGCTCAACTTCTCCCCGGCTGCGCACCCCTCCCCGCCGCCGCGTTCCTCCCCGGGCTGGCAGCCTCAGCCATTCCAGAAATTGACAAAGAAGTTGCAAAGGGAGTGCCACTTCTCGGCGCAGTAGGTCTCCGTGAGCTTCGCGTTCTCGTCCAGCCCGTCGGGCTCGGGCCGGGTCCCCAGAGGTCGCTCCACTCCCGGGTCGGAGGCCGCCTTCCTCTTGCCGGCTTTGGACTTCTCGGAGGGCTTCCCCCTGGGAGACGCGCTCGCGGGAAGGCGGGCCGCTGTGGCAGAGCCGGGGGCGGGCTCCCGGGGCGGCCCGCGGCTCCCGGCCCGGGGCTTGGGATCCCGGGCGAAGCCGGCCGCGGTGGGGCGCGCCGGCGAGGACGCGCGGGGCACCAGGCGCAGCTCGGCGCCGTGGCCCTCCTTGCCCGCGCACAGGCGAGCCTTGAGCGGAGCGGGGTCGCGGCACGGACGCCGCTTCCTGCGCAGCCCGCCCAGCACCTGCTTCCAGTAGTGCGAGCCGCGGGCGGCGTAGGCGGCGCAGCGCTCGGGCTCGCCGCGGTAGGCGCACTGCTGGCGCGCGCCGGCGGGGTCCCGGCAGCGCAGCGCCAGCTCGCTCCCCGCCGCGGGCCCCGGGGCGCGCAGCAGGAGCTGCCAGCTGCACGCGTGGCGCTCGGGGCTGACGAAGCGGCCGGACGAGCGGCCCGCCGGCCCCGGGGCAGGCTCGGCCACGCGGCCCGCCAACCCCTTGTCTCTCCGGGCGGCCACGACGAGGCAGCCAGCCAGCAGCAGCAGCTGCAGCAGCAACAGCGAGAGCGACGCTCCCAGCCTCAGAGGCCTCATGGTCCGCGGGTCTGCGCTCAGCTCCGGTTTTGCGGGACGCCCGGGCGCTTCAGAGGCGGCAGGGCCGGGAGGGCAGCATCCCTGGGACCTGGGGACAGACGCAGAGACTGCTGCTGCAAACGCACCGACGACTTCCCCTTCCCGTGCGGTCTAGACGCTGGTTTGCAGCGGGCAGCAGCAGCCTGAGAGAGACCCTCTGAGAAAACCGCCGTCTAAAGATCGTTTTATATCTTTTCGAAAAGCAATGCGAAGACAAAACAAAGCGATGCCTGAAAATTGCCACCTCCACCCCTCCTTTCTTCACCCTCCAATAAACTATCTACAAAATCGTTTCAAATTATGCTTGGGAAACATACATTTTTACTGCACTTTGAACTTACCGAGTCCCAGGAGAGGTGGTGGAGCCCTATTAGGGCAGAGGGAGCGACCACACCGGAGATTAGTCCGCTTTAGCCGGTTCCCCGTGAATGAACGGGTTATGAATGGGACAGGAGGGGAGGGGCCTCCCCCCCACCGCCCGCCCTCCGGGACTTCCCTCACACCGAGAGATTTCCCACCCCCAGCACCACGCACACGCAACCCCAAGTGTAAAATGCAAGTGACACTGTGACATGAAATAGAAGTCTTGGATTTAGCTTTCAATGTTTCAAATAATCACGCAAATTTTAGCAAGTCATTCTTTTCTTTCCCTTTACATATTTAATCATCCGAATATGAAGTTAAAGAGAAAGATCCGAAATTTAAGAGTTAAACAAAAATTTCATGTTAGAAACAAAACAACTGTCAATATTCTAAACCAAACACTACACTCTCTTCTTCATATCATTCTGAGTTCTGTATTTTCACCCAGGTCTTTCTTATCCTAATAATAGAATCCTAATTTTAATAACTACTTTCTACTAATAATAATATATCCTGGTTTGCTAATATAGCATAGTGTCCTGCAGTTCACCCAGAGGTGGGCCTTTGGGCTTTTGGTTATTTTTAGGTATTATAAGTCAATTATAAACTGTTTGCAAAGATTAGAAGTTTAAAAATATAATTTATTGGATTATAGTTACAAGGTAAAATTACCAATTAAATGTTGTGATCTTTAAGACATTGTGTTCTTGAATCTCGAAAATTTTATATTTAAGCAAAGCTTAAAATATTCCATCATCTTTTAAAAAAATGTTCTCAGTAACAAATGTGAGGGGTTTTTTTTTTTTGGTTTCAAGAGTTGTTATACTGTTACAATTGTTTTATATATGTATTTTCCTAAAATAATTACCCAAGATGTCAAGAAGTCTCATTATATTTTCTAATGTTTTGTTGCAGACTATATTTTCTATTACTGACCTCACTTTAGATATCGTATTTAACAGTATAATTTGATTACTACTATAAAATCAAAATATTGGGGATCCCTGAGTGGCTCAGCGGTTTAGCGTCTGCCTTTGGCCCAGGGCGCGATCCTGGAGTCCCGGGATCGAGTTCCATGTCAGGCTCCCGGCATGGGCCTGCTTCTCCCTCCTCCTGTGTCTCTGCCTCTCTCTCTCTCTCTCTGTGTCTATCATAAATAAATAAACCTTTATAAAAATAAAAATATTTCAGAATTAGAAGAATGTATTTAAATATATATTAGCATAAATTAAATCTATAGTAGGGTATATTGACCTAAGGAAGGATATTTTTTACTCCTCTGGTGAAATCAGAAAGATTAAATGATTTCCAAGGTCACACATCATCTAGTGATAAAGCCACATGCCACCTTTCAGTGATCAATAATCTTTACATTTCAGCTTTATATTACACTACTGTCACTTTTAAAGTTAATTATGTTTTTGTTACATCAATCTGATCTATAACGAAAAGCAATTAGTATCTGAAGTTAACAACTAGTAATATAAGTTTCATAAACAAGAGTAGCTTATTATGTACTTCAAAGATGAAAACATTCTCTTTCCCAGAAAACTGTATTTGTACTAGTAAAGCACTGATGAGGAGAGTTAAGGTTTTTGTCTTGTTGCTCTGGTTTTACTTACTGTTATCAGCTACCAAACTGAATTGGAATAGTTTTGCAGCTAAAGAGTGACATCTTGTGACATTCTGCACTAATTACAATGAAAAAGTTCATTGTCTGAAAAGTCATAATCATTGAGAGATATTCCAGAGACCAAGTTTTCTGTCAGAAACATTATTCCCCAAGGAAAATGGACACACAGATGTGCTATGCCACATCAGAAAGAGGTAATGTCTTACCACAAGTTACATTTTATTTTATTTTAAGATTTATTTCTTTATTTTGAGAGAGAGAGAGAGTGAGCACAAGCCATGGAGGGGTGAGGTGGGCAGAGGCAGAGGGAGAGAGAGAGTATGAAGCACATTCCACCTGAGGCCGACATGGGCTCCACCTCACATCCCTGAGATCATAACCTAAGCTGAGGTCAGAGTGGGTTGCTCAACCGAGAGAGCCACCCAGGTGCCTCCCACAAATTACTTTTTATAAACTGTGGTAAAATATACATATCACAAATTTTACTATTTTAACCATTTTTCAATGTGCAGTTAAGTGGCATTAAGCGCATTCACACTGTTGTGCAACCATCAGCACCATTCAGCTCCAGAACATTTTTATCTTCCAAATGTACCCGTTAAACCTTAACTCCTTATGCCTTCCTTCCTCCTTCCTTCAACATTCTGTTTCTGTGGATTTGACTACTCTAGGCACCTCATAGAAGTGGACTTATACCATATTTGTCCTTTCTGACCAGCTTCTTTCACTTATGTCTTCAAGGTTATTCCATGTTGTAGCATTTGTCAGAATTTTCTTCCTATTTAAGACTAATAATATTCCATTGTATGTATGTACCACATTTTGTTTATTCATCAATCAATAGGTTCTTGAGTTACTTCCACCTTTTGGCTCTTGTGAATAATGCTGCTCTGAATCTGGCTGTACAAATATCTATTTGAGTTCCTGCTTTCAATTCTTTTGGGTATACACTTAGAGTGGAATTAGTGGCTCATATGGTATTTTATTTTTAACTTTTCAAGGAAGCTCCATACTGTTTCCTATAATGACTACACCATTTTACATTTCCGCCAACCGTGCACAAGTGTTCCAATTTCTTCAATCCTTAGCAATACTTGTTATTTATTGTTTGTTTGCTTACTTGATTTTGTTTTTATAATAGCCATCCTAATGGATGTAAGTGATATCTCATTGTGGTTTTTTAAAAAAGATTTTATTTACTTATTCATGAGAGACACCGAGAGAGAGAGGCAGAGACACAGGCAGAGAGAGAAGCAGGCTCCATGCAGGGAGCCTGAGGTGGGACTCCATCCCGGGACTCCAGGATCACGCCCTGGACCAAAGGGTCATTGCTGAGCCACCCAGGCATCCCTCATTGTGGTTTTAATTGGCATTTCTCCAGTGACTAATGATGCTGAGCATTTTTTTTCACCTGCTTATTGCCCATTTGTATCTCTTCGTTGTAGGATGTCTGTTGAAGTCCTTTGCCCATTTTTTAATCAGGTTGTTTTGTTGTTGAATTGTAGGAGTTCTTTATATATTCTAGATATTAACCTCTTTTAAAAAAATTTTAAAAGAAAAAGATTATTAAAAGATTTTATATTTATACATGTATTTTTAAAGATTTATTTGTTTGAGAGAGCACAAGCAGGGGGGGAGCATCGGGAGAGGGAGAAGCAGGCTGCTGGCTGAGCAGGAAAGTGGATGCAGGGCTCCATCCCAGGACACTGAGATCATGACCTGAGCTGAAGGCAGATGTTTCAGCTGAGCCACCCAGGCACCCCTAAAGATTTTTAAAAATAATTTCTATACCCAACATGGGGCTCAAACTCACAGCCTGAGCTCAAGAGTTGTATGCTCCACCGACTGAGCCAGGCAGGAGCCCCTAAATATTAACCTCTTATGAATATATGACTTGCAGTATTTTCTCCTATTCAGTAGGTTGCCTTTGATGTACAAGAGTTTTATTTTTTTTCAGTTGTTTTTTTGCAGTCTGTATGCAGTTTTTTCTTTCTTTTTTTTTTATTGGTGTTCAATTTACCAACATACAGAATAACCCCCAGTGCCCGTCACCCAATCACTCCCACCCCCCGCCCTCCTCCCCTTCCACCACTTCCACCATCCCAGAGTTAGCAGTCTTTACGTTCTGTCTCCCTTTCTGATATTTCCCACACATTTCTTCTCCCTTCCCTTATATTCCCTTTCACTATTATTTATATTCCCCACATGAATGAGAACATATGTTTGTCCTTCTCCGACTGACTTACTTCACTCAGCTGTACAAGAGTTTTAAATTTTGAAGTAGTCCAAAGGAAGACATTTTACACTTGATCTTAGCCAAAAGGCTGAGAAGCGATTTTTTTTAAAGACTTTATTTATTTATTCATGAGAGAGAGAGAGAGAGAGAGAGAGGCAGAGACACAGGCAGAGGGAGAAGTAGGCTCCATGCAGGGAGTCTGATGCGGGACTCAATCCTGTGACTCCAGGATCACATCCTGAGCCAAAGGCAGACGCTCAACCGCTGAGCCACCCAGGTGTCCCAGGAAGACATTTTAAAAAATATTATGATGTGAGATGTGTAAGGAAGCATGAAATAGATGTTTTAATATTGATTTAAAAATAATCTTGTTTGCATCAGTGTTCCAACATATCTGTTTGGATTCATACCATATGCTGCCTAATAGTTTAGAATGGGGTGAATTTCTTGATAATTTCAGTGATTAACTTCTTAGTCCTTCCTTGAGAATAATATGAAAGAAATATATTATCATGAGGAACTATGTAGCATCTCCTTGCCTTCTTCTCCCAGAGAAAATTAACTGCAGCACCTGACCCAACAAACTTCTGTGTTGCCTAAGTCTCCTGCCTCTTGGTTTCTCCCTTTTCTTTCCTTCTTTCTTTCTTTTTTCCTTCTTCCCTCCCCCTTTCCACCCTCCCCCTTTCTTTTTTTTAAAGTAATCTCTGCACACAATGTGGAACTTGAACTCACAACCTTGAGATCAAGAGTCACATACTCTACTGACTGAGCCACCCAGGTGCCCCAGAATAAATTAAATGTAATATAGCCATATAATGGGATACCGACAGCAGTAATTAAGTAAATTAACTAGATCTACATATGCCAATATGGATGAAATTCAAAACTGTAAGTAAAAAAAAGCAAGATGCAGAACAATATTTACAATACCACATTTCTATAAATTCTAAAAACTATACTTACAAAGCAATACTATTTGTATTCTTAAATCATGAATTATTTTAAATTTACAGAAAAATACAGAGAAAAAAATCTATGCATGGACTTCTCCCTCAGGTTTAACATATGTTAATATTTTACCATATTTGCTTCAGATAAGTTTTCGAGAAATTAAAGATGTAATTGAGGTCTTTTATTCCTCTCCAATCCCATTCTCCTCCCTGTCTTCCCAGAAATAACTTATGAAATTTGTGTATGTACTTCCTGTCCATGTTTTTTTCATTTTTCTACATATATGTGCATCCATAAACAATAAAAAGCAGTCTTTATAAGCTCATTTTTAATTAATTAACTTTGTTTCCAAGATCTAGTTCATTCTATGAAAATCCATTATTCACTTCTTTCATGCCACCCAGGTGTCTCAATAAAATAAAAATCTTAAAAAAAAAAGAATTAGTGGAAGATTTTTTTCTTTCTTTCTTGAGGCAAACACTACCTCTTACTGCTTTGTTATCATGGATGTATGACACCTGGAGGTGAAGCAACCATCTTTCCAGTTCTCCCAGTAAAGCTTGTCTCAGAAGAAGCTGACTTTATTTTCATCTCCTGGGTGGTCTAAGGGCAATTCCAACCCAATGGTTTGCCAATGGTTAGTTTAGTTACGGGTGTGTGACCTAATTCTGCACACTTTGTGAAGTTTGCTGTCACCTTCTAAGAAAGTTCTTTCCTGCTTTTAAAAGAGACTCATGGAAAGCTAATCTTTCCCCTATCCACATTGTCCTCTTCTATGTTTTCCTTTTACAATGTACAAATTTTATGGTTTAGTGAATTCAAGTTTACTTATTTTTTTTCCAATGGTAAATATAAGATGGTGCATTAAGAAATACTTTCCTACCCAGGTCAAATATTCTTTAATATAGTTATTGATAGTTTCAGAGTTCATTTTCAGAGTTCTATTTTTTCTTTTTCTTTTTTTTTAAGATTTACTTATTCTTCAACAAAGCAGGAAAGAATATACAATGGAAAAAAAGTCTCTTCAACAAATGGTGTTGGGAAAATTGGACAGCCACATGCAAAAGAATTAAACTGGACCACTTTCTTACACCATACACAAAAAGAAACTCAAAATGGATGAAAGACCTAAATGTGAGACAGGAATCCATCAAAATCTTAGAGGAGAACACAGGCAGCAACCTCTTTGACTTCAGCCACAGCAACTTCTTGCTAGACACGTCTCCAAAGATGAGGGAAACATAGGCAAAAATGAACTATTGGGACTTCATCAGGATAAAAGGCTTTTGCACAGCAAAGGAAACAGTCGACAAAACCCAAAGACAACCTACAGAATAGGAGAAGATATTTGCAAATGTCTGATCAGATAAAGGTCTAGTCTATAAAAAACTTATCAGACTCAACACCCAAAAACCAAATAATCCAGTCCAGAAACGGGCAGAAGACATGAACAGATATTTCTCCAAAGAAGACATACAAATGATTAACAGACACATGAAAAAAATGCTTAACTATTAAGCATCAGGGAACTAGAAATCAAAACTACAATGAGATACCACCTGACACTAGTCAGAATGGCTAAAATTAACAAGTCAGGAAATGACAGATGTTGGTAAAGATGTGGAGAAAGGGGAACCCTCTTATACTGCTGGTGGGAATGCAAGCTGGTACAGCCACTCTGAAAAACAGTATGGAGGTTCCTCAAAAACTTAAAAATAGAGCTACCCTATGACCAGCAATTGTACTACTAGGTATTTACCCAAAGGATGCACACACACACACACACACACACACACACACACACACACAATGGAATATTACTCAGCCATCAGAAAATGAAATCTTACCATTTGCAATGATGTGGATGGAACTAGAGGGTATTATTCTAAGCAAAATAAGTCAACCAGATAAAGAATTATCATATGATCTCACTCATAATTCCCTAATTATGTGGATATATTATATGATATGGATTCATATCATAATTCCATTCATGTGGAATTTAAGAAACAAAATAGAGGATCATAGGGGAAGGGAGGGAAAAATAAAATAATATGAAATCAGAGAAGGAGACAAACCCTCTTAACTCTTAACTATAAGAGACTCTTTTTTTTTTTTAAGAGACTCTTAACTATAGGAAATAAACTGAGGGTTGCTAGAGGAGGTGGGTGGGGGGATGGGCTAACTGGGCGATGATGGGTATTAAGTAGAGTATTTGATGTAATGAGCACTGGGTGTTATATGCAACTGATGAATCACTAAACTCTACCTCTGAAACTAATAATACACTATATGTTAATTGGATTTAAATTTAAAAAAATTATACCCCCCAAAGTGATTTATTTATTTATTTATTTATTTGAGAGAGAGAGAGAAAGTTCAGGGGGAGGGGCAGAGAGATAGTCTTAAGCAGACTCTGCATTGAGCGTGGAGCCCAATATGGGGCTCAGTCTCAGGACCCTGAGATCATGACCACAGCCAAAATCAAGAGTTTGATGCTTAACAGTGCTACTCAGGTGCCCCATCTTTTCTTTCTTTTTTAAAAAGGTTTTATTTATTTATTCATGAGAGACACACACGAGATAGAGGCAGAGACACAGGAAGAGGGAGAAGCAAGCTCCATGCAGGGAGCCCGATGCGGGACCTGATCCTGGGTTTTCTTACCTTTTTTTTTTTTTTTTTTTTAAAGCTCTATGCCCAATGTGGGGCTTGAACTCACAACCCTGAGATCAAGAATCTCATGCTCTACTGACTGAACCAGCCAGGTGTCCCTGGAGTAGAACTTTTTCTAGTTTTAGTAGAAAAGTTTTCATCTTTAGATCTCTAATCCATCTGAGATTTCTTTTGGGATATGGTATGAAGTAGAGATTTGATTTTTCCCCTGTACGTGGAGAGCCAATTGTCCAATATTCTTTGTTCAATAGTTTGTTCTTTTGCCATTGATTTTTTTTGTCCTCCACAGTTCCATCTTTATTATTATTATTTTTTTATATTTTATTTATTCATGAGAGACACAGAGAGAGGCAGAGACACAGGCAGAAGAAGAAGCAGGCTCCATGCAGGGAGCCTGATGCAGGACTTGATCCCAGGACCCCAGGATCATGACCTGAGCCGAAGGCAGACGCTCAACCACTGAGCCACCCAGGTGTTCCCTACATTTCCCTATTTAATATAGCATTTTGCACCATATACATTAGTGAAATTTTGAAACAGACAAAAAGGACTTTAGCCAAACTCCCCTTCCTCTTCCAGCTTTATTGGACAGTTTAAAATTACATTTCTATTTTCTAGGACTTCAGTTGCTTTTGCTATCTGACTTTTAAAAACTGAAACACAGTGGTCTAAATGATATAGTATACAAAAATAGCATCTTGATTTCTGTGAAAATGCATTTCTCTGAAATTCCTGAATAACTCCAAATTATGCTAACTCTGAGCATGAATGTTTACTCTAGGTTTTAGATTTAGTCTTTCAACAAATGTGTTCCAAACTTTTGCCATCACCTTATATATATTCAGCCTCAATGCTGTGATGAAGTTGTTCCTGTTTAGGCCTTTATCTCGATTGTTCTCACACACCCATTAACACGTTTGTCTTTTTTTAAATATTTTGTTTATTCATGAGAGGCAGAGAGAGAGGCAGAGACATGGGCAGAGGATGAAGCACGCTCCCTGTGTGGAACCTGATGTGGGACTCAATCCCAGGACCCTGGGATCATGACCTGAGCTGAAGGCAGACACTCAACCATTGAGCCATCCAGTCATCCTCACATTTATCGTTGTATTTTATCCACTCAACTGTATGTTCTATATAGGGCCTGATATAGATGTTACTTGATATTATTTAATAGCTACTGAGGTCAGACAATATAAGGCCATCATTATGCTAAAATTAGAGCTATTTATGGAAGCTCATACATACTTCCAGGATTGGTTTTACCTCCTACACAGGAACATGTTCAAAAAACCCAGAACAGGGATCCCTGGGTGGCGCAGCGGTTTGGCGCCTGCCTTTGGCCCGGGGCGCGATCCTGGAGACCCGGGATCGAGTCCCACATCGGGCTCCCGGTGCATGGAGCCTGCTTCTGCCTCTGCCTGTGTCTCTGCCTCTGTCTCTCTCTCTGTAACTATCATAAATAAATAAAAATTAAAAAAAAAAAATCTAAAAAAAAAAAAAAAAAAAAAAAACCCAGAACAGGCTTACTGGTCTGATTCAACTCTTCCCATTCGTAGGAAATATCAGAAAGGGAGACAGAACATGGAAGACTCCTAACTCTGGGAAACGAACTAGGGGTGGTGGAAAGGGAGGAGGGCAGGGGGTGGGGGTGATTGGGTGGCGGGCACTGAGGGGGGCACTTTTTAAAAAATTTCTATTTATTTATGATAGTCACACAGAGAGAGAAAGAGAGGCAGAGACACAAGCAGAGGGAGAAGCAGGCTCCATGCACCGGGAGCCCGACGTGGGATTCGATCCCGGGTCTCCAGGATCGCGCCCTGGGCCAAAGGCAGGCGCTAAACCACTGCACCACCCAGGGATCCCTGAGGGGGGCACTTGACAGGATGAGCACTGGGTGTTATTCTGTATGTTGGCAAATTGAACACCAATAAAAAATAAATTTATTATTACAAAAAAAAAAGTCAAAAAAGAAAAAAACAAAACAAAAAAAAACTCTTCCCATTCATCAAAGCCTATTCACCAGTGGGGCAGAAAGAGAGTTCTTTAACAAAGCATTATCCATAACACCTCTAGCAAACTAAACATGAAACTTTTTTGGGTTTTGTTTTGTTTCGTTGGTTTGTTTTGTTTTGGTACTTAAATGTAGAAAGATGACTTTTTTCTGTTTTTTTTTAGTTAATTACTTAATTAATTAATTAATTTTAAAGCCTTTATTTATTCATTCATGAGAGAGAGAGAGAGAGAGAGAGGCAGAGACACAGGCAGAAGCAGAAGCAGGCTCCATGCAGGGAGCCTGATGTGGGACTCGATCCCGGGGCTCCAGGATCACACCCTGGGCCGAAGGCAGGTGTTAAACCACTGAGTCACCCAGAGATCCCTGTTTCCTCCTTTTATATGGCAAGCAAAACTTCCTGGCCTAGGAGTAGACTCTATCTCTTTTTCCAGTGAGAGGATTCAGAAAAAATAATACAACCATCAATCAGAAAAAGGAAGAGCAATAAAGGAAAATAATAAAGCTGTGGCTTCAATGGTGCATTCCTTTACGAGGTGCCCTGGCTCACCACAGTGATAACAGTTGACTTCATTTGTTCTGCTGCAGTTGATGGCTATGTGACCAGTTTCACCACACCTTTAGCACTTCACTTTGGAGCAGTCTTTTTGTTTGTTTGTTTGTTTGTTTTTTAATTTTTTTTATTTATTTATGATAGTCACACACAGAGAGAGAGAGGCAGAGACACAGGCAGAGGGAGAAGCAGGCTCCATGCACCGGGAGCCCGATGTGGGATTCGATCCCGGGTCTCCAGGATCCCACCCTGGGCCAAAGGCAGGCGTCAAACCGCTGCGCCACCCAGGGATCCCTGGAGCAGTCTTTTTGAATGTGTCCAAAATGTCCACAAGAATAGCACTTCTGGGCAGCTCCCGTGGTGCAGCGGTTTAGCGCCGCCTGCAGCCTGGGGTGTGATCCTGGAGACAGACCCTGGATCGAGTCCCATGCCGGGCTCCCTGCATGGAGCCTGCTTCTCCCTCTGCCTGTGTCTCTGCCTCTCTCTCTCTTTATCTCTCATGAATAAATAAATACATAAATAAATAATCTTAAAAAAATAAAATATTAAAAAAAAAGAATAGCACTTCTGCTTATCCGCATGGTCACAGTCATGAGACAAATGGCCTAGTTTGCCACAGTGGTAGCAGCATTGCTCTTTCTCTTTCAGGCTCCTGGCAGTCCTTGATCATGAGGCCACCTCTAGTGCAATTACAGGAGGCATCCTTTTGAAGATCACAATTCTTGGAAGATAACCAGACTTACCACAGTGATAACAGGTGTCTGGAAGAGATAAGGAAACAAACTGGAAATCTCTATTGGAGGTAAAACCACCTCTGCCATGACTTCTCGTTCCATGACCACAGCCTCCACCAGTAGAGCATTCCGGGGCCCAATAGCTAGATGGTCCACACTTGAAACATTTGTTGCTGCTCATGACTGCAGTTAGATCTTAGGTGTCTGAGCAGGCCGGCAGTGGTGGAGGTGCAGACACAGGCCCAGGGAAGGCCTGCCATTGATTTTTGAAACCACCTTTCTGTTGGTAAAAAATAATGGCTACTATTTATTTAGCACTTACTATTTTTAAGTGTATCATGTATTGTTCATTTAATCCTTACTATAACTTTAGAGAGCACAGGAGCACAGGTGCATGATCCTATTATTTAAAATTCCAAAACTGAGAAGAGTCTAAAAACCATATTTAAAAATTTGCATTTGGCAGCAAAGTCAGACCTGAATTAGCTTGCAGTTATTCATAGTCTTTGATTTATTCCTCTTAGTATGGCTATTCATACATTTGTAAATGTATTTGATCATAGGGTACTGTCCTAGAAGCTGCTGGGGTGTAACAAGGTATATGCACTGGATTACTAAATCCAATCAAAATCTAAAACCTATATCTGAATCTAAAAAAAGCTTTAAATTCAGAAAACCATCTGGCAGGTGGTTTCAAATAACACATTATGGACCAGTATGATGATCATCACCATTTCACAGATGAGGACATTGAGACATAAAAGTTAAGTCACTCGCTAAAGGTCACATAGTTGACAAAAAGAAAAATTGATGTAGTTAATAGTATTTTTGCATACTTATTGTGCCAGTCACTTGGTTAAATGCATTTTATTGATTATCTCACTTAATACTATCACCCTATGAGGTCCTATTATAATCCCCATACCATATCACAGGTGAAGGAACTGAAACTTACAAATGTTATACAACTCCGCTGGACACAGAACTGTTAACTGTGGTGAGGAAGGATTTAAAAACAAGACAGTCTCACATCAATATATTTGATTATTACATTGTCCCTTACAAAACTATTATACCAGCCATTTCCTCTCTTCTAAATGTCATTTAGAACTATGTATCTACTTACCTCTTGGATATTAAAGAGTAAGATTTTGTATATATATTTATATCAGATCATTTTATTCAAATGTTAATACTCTTCTATGACTTTCTACTGTATAAAATCCAAATTTTTTACAATGGCCCCTTTTCCCAGTTTACCTCCCCACACAGCAGACTTCTCTTAGGCATTTATACTAGGTGTATCTTCTACCTTGAAATCTCCCCAGATCTTCCCACAGCTGGCTCCCTCCGGTCATTCAGGCCTCAGGTTAAGTGCCTCCTTGATTTCTCCCTAACTACCAAATAAAGAGTCTTTAATCATCTTATTATCCAATCATTCTGTTTTACATGGAATATAAACATGATATTTTGTTTATCTGTTTACTCTTTTTCCTTCCATTAGGATGGAAGTTCAACCAAAGTGGGCATCCTGTCTGTTTTGGGTTCTTTTGAAGCACCAATCTCTAGTAGAGTTCAGCAAGCGGTAGGTACTTAATTTTGGCTGAATAAATGAATGTAGTACATAATTAGTTAAGTAGCACCTATGTTTAGCTTCAGTGGTGGGAAAGATATTGAGAAGGGGTGTGTGTGTGAGAAGACTATGAAATGTGAAAATACTTGATCATCAGCTTAATCAGATTTTGTCTAACAGTACAAACAGTGCCTAGCAAAGTCTGACACAGAGTAGGTGCCAAATAAATATTTGTTGAATGAATGAACAACAGTAAATATTACTAGCTTGGATTGTGAGCAAATTACCTAAACTTTCTGAGTTTAGTTTCCTCACCTCTAAATTGAAGATTAATGGGGTGCCTGGCTAGTTTAATCGGTAGGGCATGTGACTCTTAATCTCAGGGTTGTGAGTTTGAGGCCCATGTTGGGTATAGAGATTATTTAAAAAATAAAATCTTAAGAACATAAATTGAAGATTAAAACTTACTTTACAGGGCTGGCCTAGGAATTTTATGAGGTAATGCATGCCAAAACGCCTACCACATAGCAGGCACTTGTTAGTTTCTTTTCACTTCCATTTATGTACTACTTCATGGTTTACAAAGCTCTTGTAAACTCTCCGAGATGCATGGTCTCATTTTATTTCCATAACCTTCTAGAGTACTTCTCACCAGCTTCGTTTTATAGATGAAAACCAGACTCAAGAGACATAGATTCTTCAGGTAATGAAAAGCCAGAGGATAAGTTTTATAAGCAGAGTGACATGACAAAAAGCAGTGTTTTTTGTATATTTATCTGTTAATGACCTCTAAGATGGGCTTGAATGAAGCTGAATACTTTGACAGTTATAAAAATCAAAATGTTTAAAAGCCTAATGAATTAAGCGACTCAATAGCCAGATAAGCCACAAAAAGGGGGGGAAGGGTTGGGAATTTTCATATCTGGTTGAGAAATTATGGTACCTACAACATAAACAACCAAGAAATTAAACTTGATTTCGAAAATGGTGAGCAGATCTTCCCTACGATAGCTATGCATAATTTCTGGCGAATATGGCAAACACTGGAGCCGTGTTCTAAGTGCCACTGGAGATCTTTCTCAATTTCTGGCATCGCCACCCGGAGTTGAGCATCCTAAGGTCTTCTGGATCCTGTTTTCCCTAGCAGTCTGGTGGGACGAGGATCAGGGCAGTGAGGAATTGGAAACCTAGGTTTTGAACTTCCAGAACCTTGGCTAAGTCGCCTTTTTTCCTCCTCTAGGAAATAGGAGTCCCTTATTTATCCTTCCTGCCTCGATAACGACAGATAGCCACACTTTTTTTCAAGCGAACGCCGCCAAGCACAAATCACTCGCTCTCCTTCCTCTCAGTCGCGCGCAGCGGAGGCCCTGGCGGTGAGCTGACGTCACTTCCGGCGCGCTGACGCTCAGTTCAGCGTGCCGACGCCTGCGTCAGCAAAGAGCGGGGCTGGGGGCCCCCGGTTTGAAGTCGTGCGGGTCGGACGACTGCCGCCTCCGCCGCCGCCTCAGACCCCTGCTCCCCGGCCGCAGCGGGGGCGAATTCGGGCAGGCGGTGGGGCAGATGCTCAAGGGCCCGCGGCGGGACGCCCCGCGCCGCACCGGCCGCTCCCCTCTGACCGCGGCCTGGGCCTGCGCCGCTCTGCTGTCTGGAAACTAGCGCCTCAGCGGCGCGGCGCGGCGCGGCGCGGCGCGTAGCTCGCGGGGAACCCCGAACCGCCGGCGCCCGGCCATGGCGGTCTCCAGGTGGGTCTCGCTCCTGACGAGCGGACGGGAAGGTGGTCCAGGCGAGGCACGTTCTCCTCTCGGCGCCCCCACTCCTAGAAAGGAGCGGTTCCCATTGTCACTGGGCTCGGGCGCCTTCTTTCACAGACTTCGGAGTTCGCCCCCTCAGTCTCTGAGGGTTTGGGCTCCAGTTACTCTTGGTAAATCGGCTCAAAAACGTCTTTTTCTCGTGCCCTGTGCCACGCTAGAGCTAGTTTTTCGCTTTCCTCACCATGCTTCTCTTGTCTGGTTTCTCTTCCCTCTTTCAGTTCTGGATGGAGCCTGTTACCCTCTCGGTGTTCTAAGGCTGATCCCTAACCTCCATTTCATGGGAAAACTTGGTAGTAACTGTCGAGATCTGGGAGATTTGAATTACTATTATCTAAGTGAGCTTCTCATTATGTTAGAAACTATTTATGGCTTTAAGGATACGGACTTTCCTGAGGACTTTTTTCATACAGTGTAATTTTTTTGTTTAGCAGTAAACATTCAGTCGTCAGCATTGTTTTTGGCAAGTTATTATATTATTACTAACCTTCTTAGCTAAGGCGTGAAAGATGTCACAGATCTTAAGTTATTTTAAAATGTTGCCTATCAACAGGAACGTCTAGGAAAACTGTAGAAAAGCCAACAAGACGTCGTGATTGGGAGGAAAATCCTTACCTCCAATATAATAAGAATGGTGGGAAACCTTTTTGTTAGAGGTTTTATTTTTGGAAATATAAGTACGAGATAGTCTCTCTGATAGCAGTCAGGAATCACCAAGTTCACTAGAGTTGATGAGGTAAGTTTTGATGAGAACTGGTCTTTCTATCACATAGACTAAAGGAGGCAAACAAATAGTTCAGAAAACAAATAGTTTTCATTCATTTTTCACAATTGAGTACACTTCTTGACATTGTCGGTGGACATCATGGGTGCTCAAGCTCTGTTTTCCAAGCCAAAAGGATAACCCATCTCCTCACCGACTCCCTAGATAACTGATGAAATAGTGTGTGGAAGTCCATGGGAGTTGGTTTAAGGGGGTTGCTAGTATCTGTAGTAGGGAGCGTCTAGTTTTTATTTCATATGTTAATTGAATCCAGTCATTGTGAGGAAATTCTTGTTTTGTGATATATAAAATTGCCTTGAGAGAGTAAAGTGGTCTTTTAGCTTTTTGCAAATACTGAAAGGTGTATCTTCTAATTTGTGACCTCCCATATAAATATATGTTATAAATACACCGATACAGCAACTTAGTAAGAGATTTATTAGGGGATACATTGTTTAAGAGATTAAGTAGCTCCTGGGGCACCTGCCTGGCTCAGTTAGTGAAGCATGCTCTTGATCTAGGGGTCGTAAGTTCAAGCCCCACGTTGGGTAGAGAGTTTACTTATTAAAAAAAATAAAATAAAAAGAATGAATAGCTCTTGAAATTCCTTTTAGAGCAGACTGTTTTCACAGTATTGGATTTAGTTTTATAGAGACAAACCGAAGTATTTAAAAAGAAACTAATCTGCTTGGCCTTTGCTAATCTATTTACAGAAGTTGAGGGCATGCAAGTTTCTGAATGAATGAGTTGGGTTTTGAAGGCTATTGCCTTTTATTCTTCACATTGGATTTCAAAGAGTAGTGCTCTTTTTTTATGAGGATTCTAATTTTGCCAAAATCCTGTTAAATTCTTAAAAAGAAAAAAAAAAGCCTATCATGGTTATTTATGTAAACGCTACTACTCCTGTGTATATTTTGGTAATATGATGGTTCAAGAAAGACACTTTGAGACACCTTCTGCATTTTGGGGATACTGTCAGTTCTGGCCTTTATTATTAGCAGATTCACTTTGATTAGCAAACTTTAATTTCAAGCTCATCTTCTCCATACACTAAGCATGTTTCCTTTCCCTAACTGAATTTCCTTCCTTGTTGGTGTATGCTTGTAGAATACAGACTCATTTTAATATTTTATGTGGAATAGGTGGAAGATAGCTCCTTCTATATAAAAATATTTGCCACACACTTGACGGGATGAGCACTGGGTGTTATTCTATATGTTGGCAAGTTGAACACCAATAAAAAATAAATCTATAAAAAATATTTTCCACAATCAAATCTAAAATATTTTTTTGCACTGTAGTATTTTTAGGACCTTGTAAGATTTCCAACAGAAGAGAAATGGGTAGTTAGTATCATCATTCCCTCAATTGCCAGGTTCGGGAATCTGAGAATAATAAATTATTTTTCTCTCTCCTTCCTCCCATCCAGCTAGTCACTAAATCCAATCCTTTAAGTCTATATTTCCTTCTTCTTTTTTTTTTTTTTTAAAGATTTATTTGTTCATGAGAAACAGAGAGAGAGAGAGAGAGGGAGAGAGAGAGGCAGAGGGAGAAGCAGGCTTCATGCAGGGAGCCCAACGTGTGGGACTCAATTCCCAGTCTCCAGGATCAGGCCCTGGACTGAAGGCAGCACTAAACCACTGAGCCACCCGGGCTGCCCAAGTCTATATTTCTAATCTTTCTCTGGTCAGTCCTCTTTCCATACCAGTTACCACAGTCCTGCTCCATATACTACCACCATCATCTCTAATCCAAGGCACCTACAGCAGCAGCCACTTGTTCTTCTTGCCTCCCAACGCATCTCTAATTTATTCTTCATTTCAGACATATTTTGTGAATATACAAATTAATTAATTTGTATGTTGTATTAATGTCCTTTTTCTGCTTAAAACGTTTAGATGTTTTATTTTGCCTTAGCATAAAATCCAAATTCCTCAGACTTCTTACTAGATTCTTTGTGATCTAGTTCTGACTTCACCTTTTTAGCTTTACCTTGTGTCAGGTTCTCTGCATCCCTCTCTCCCTTTCATTTTTTTTTTTTTTTTTTTTATGATAGAGAGAGAGAGAGAGAGAGAGGCAGAGACACAGGCAGAGGGAGAAGCAGGCTCCATGCACCGGGAGCCCGACGTGGGATTCGATCCAGGGTCTCCCGGATCGTGCCCTGGGCCAAAGGCAGGCGCCAAACCGCTGCGCCACCCAGGGATCCCTCTCCCTTTCATTTTGAATCTGTGTTCTCACCTCCCATTTTTTATCTCTGTAACACTTATTTTCTGCCCTCCCACCGCCTCCCCAAGTCTGGCTAACAGTTTTGGAGTCTAAGTTTATGTGTCCCTTTGGGAAGTTTTCTCTGGTTATACTTCATCTGAGTTATTTGTACTAATATATATTTCTGTCAGTCATAATATATTTTGTAATCATGTAATTGTTCTCCTCCCTACTTGGATTTACGTACACTCTGGAGAAAAGGGATTAAGTCTGACTTTTTTCTTTCCAGGAGAGTGGTTGGCTCCTAGAGTAGGTGCTCTGTACATTAAAAAAAAAAAAAAAAAAAAAAAAAAAAAAGAACAAGTGATTTTGTTTCTTAATAGCTGTCATGATTTTGCCATAGTTAATGTATGTAGTAGAATATTCCAGTGTTTTTCAGTGAATCCTTACAGTTTTTCCACAGGAAGGCCAGTTTTCATTATAGCTTTGAATATTAACCGGGATTATAATTTTGTTTGTTTATTTATTTACAAAAGATTTTATTTATTTACCCATGAGAGACACAGAGAGAGAGAGAGGCCGAGATACAGGCAGAGGGAGAAGCAGGCTCCCCACAAGGAGTCTGATGTGGAACTCGATACAGGATCCCGGGATCACACCCTGAGCCAAAGCCAGACGCTCAACCACTGAGCCACGCAGGTGTCCCTGTAATTTTATTTTATTTTATTTTATTTTATTTTATTTTATTTTATTTTATTTTATTTTATTTTATTATTTTATTTTATTTTATTTATTTTATTTATTTTATTTATTTTATTTAAGATTTTATTTATTTATTCATGATAGTCACACAGAGAGAGACAGAGAGGCAGAGACACAGGCAGAGGGAGAAGCAGGCTCCATGCAGGGAGCCCGACGTGGGATTTGATAATCATAATATTATCAGAACTGTTTTTAAAAGTTTATAGCAGAATGAATTCTGTGATAGTGTGACCTTTTATAATGCAAATTGGATATAATACAACTTTGCACTCTGTGATCACATTTTTTAGACCCTGCTTATAGTTTTATAAAGGTCTAGTTTTACTGTACTTTAAATTGTAAGGATGTGGCAGAATTATCAAATACATGGTCAACTCTTGATTTGTGGGAGAGTTAAATCTTGCAAACAAACAAACTTTGCAAATACAGCATTTGAAGTGCTCCATAACCTGCAGTGAAGTATTACTGGAAAATGTTTGTCTCCTTTGGACACTTGGTAAGAGAGGAGTATACACAAATGTAGGAGTAGAGAACAATGTTGCCCTTAAGATGTGAATGCTGGAAGGTCAGCTAAGCTCATTCACTAGCTACTTGTTCCCACAAAACCAACCTTGGCAAAAAGACAAATTAGTATATATCACAGCTTTCAGTGTTGCTTGCAGACCATTGAAATAATAATTGTAGGGGATCCTTGGGTGGCTCAGTGATTTAGCGCCTGCCTTTGGCCCAGGGCGTGATCCTGGAGTCCTGGGATTGAGTCCCACACGAGGCTCCCTGCACGAAGCCTGCTTCTCCCTCTGCCTGTATCTCTGCCTCTGTCTCTCTCTCTCCGTGTCTCTCATGAATAAGTAAATAAAATCTTAAAAAAAAATGTTAAATCTTTGAATACTGCTGTTTTGCTTTGGGAGCCTTTCTCCAGTATCATTTATCACTTGGTTGGGGGATGGGCCATCAATAGTAAATTAGGCAACCTCAGAGGAATTGTTAAGATTATGTTTATTACAGAAGATGGTGAATCTATGCCATTGTTGAGTATCATGGGTTACCACAGGTTTGTGTGTGTGTGTATTTTAAGGTTTTCATACCTTTGCCAGTTTATGCCATAATTGAGCTGACTATTGTACATTGACTAGCTAATAGGAACATAGTTTCCCTCGATCATATAAATTTAAAAATACAATTTAAAGAATTTTTCATCAGTGATCTTAGCTATGCAGGTCATGTCTAAAATGTCTAGACAGTAATTATAATTTGACTGCATTATTAGAAACTGTTTCTCAGGGGGCACCTGGGTAGCTCAGTGGTTGAGCATCTTTTTTTGGCTCAGGTCATGATCCCACAGGAAGCCTACTTCTCCCTCTGCTTATGTCTGCCCCTCTCTTGGTGTCTCTCATGAATAAATAAAATCTTTTTTTTTTTTTTTTGTTTTAGCTTATGATAGTCACAGAGAGAGAGAGAGAGTGAGAGAGAGGGGCAGAGACACAGGCAGAGGGAGAAGCAGGCTCCATGCACCGGGAGCCCGATGTGGGATTCGATCCCGGGTCTCCAGGATCGCGCCCTGGGCCAAAGGCAGGCGCCAACCGCTGCTCCACCCAGGGATCCCTAAATAAAATCTTAAAAAAAAAAAAAAAAAAAAAAAAGAAAGAAACTGTTTCCCAGGTCTGTGACATTTTTGCATTTGAAAATCATGCAGTGTTCAGAAAGGTTTCTGGGGAAAAAGGGAACACACTCTTATGGAAGAAACAAATTGCTACATTTGATCAGACCTTTGCAGTTTTGTTAATTCTTTCTGTACTCCTGATACTTCAGAGAAACATTGTTTCAGCAGTCCTGTTCTGCCAAATACAAGGAAGTTTCTTTTCTTTTTTTTTTTTAAAGGTCAGATCTTTCTTTTTTTAAAAATTTTATTCATGAGAGACAGAGAGAGAGGGGCAGAGACATAGGTGCCATGCAGGGAGCCCAATTTGGGACTTGATCCCAGGACTCCAGGATCACACCCCAAGCTGAAGGCAGACGCTTAATGGCTGAGCCACCCAGGTGTCACTACAAGGAAGTTTCTTGACATGGAGGAAATTCCAGTGGTTCCTTCCTACTGACAGGGAAAATGCTAAAATGATCTTAATGATCTGTAGGACAGCACAGGTTTCTTGTGTTTGTTATGCTTTTTCTTTCATTACTGCTAATTTCAACCCATTAGAGGATTGACAGCTATTGTAAATTATAATGTCAAATATTTCATACTTTAAAAAAGTTAGGGACAAAAAAAGCTAGGAAAGGTAGAAGAGGTAGATAGAAACTTTTACATTTCAATCTGTATGGTAAATTCCTCCCTATTTCTTTGGTTTATTCCTCAGAGTACTTATATACATCGATTCATTTTTAAGTTGTGATAAAATTCAACATTTTTAACCATTTTAAAGTACACAATTTTGTGTGAACTTTTAAAATAACATATTTCTTTTAAAGATTTTATTAATTTATATGACAGAGCTCACGCACAAGCAGGGTGAGTGGCAGGCAGAGGGAGAAGCAGTCTCCTCGTGGAGCAGGGAGCCTGATGTGGGTCTCGATTCCAGGACTCTGGGATCATGAATTGAGCCAAAGGCAGACACTTAACCAACTGAGTCACCCAAGCACCCCGAAAATAACATATTTCTTCTGAAGAAGAAGTCCTGTAAAAGGCTGTAGCTTGATGGATCAAGAGTAGAGATTAGAAAAAAATGTCCTAAAGGAAATAACTGATTGTACTTTTTCAGCATTCATTTATTGAGTATTTATAGAATGCTTTCTATGTTCTAGGTACTAGAGATAACAGCTGAGAACAAAGTAGAGTCCCCATTTTAAGGAATTTGTGTTCTAGTGTGGTAGTGAAGGAATGCAGCTGATTCTAGCATGCACCTGGCCTTGCACCTGGCATTGGTGTAGTTTCATTTTCATATTGATTCTCTCAGTGTACAGTGTGGTATCTTAAAGTAATTTTTCTTGTTTAAAGAATATAGCTTTCTTGCTTAATGATAATATGAGACTTAATACAGTGTTTATATCAGATATTTACTTTCTTACTCCCTAAGTCACAGAAAAGTAAAAGATTCAAATAGTTTATTTACTGCACTTTTGTTAAATGTAAAAAAAAAGCATAACAAAATAGACAAACTTAACTGATCATTGTCTTAGTTAAGTTTATAAAACTTTCCTTGGGAAGTGTTCTGCTAGTTGACCATATAGTATTTTTCAAAGAGATTAAATTTAAATTTATTCGGAGGTTATTGAGTTTGGAAGTAGATTTGAAGAAGTTATATTTATATCCTTTTTTTTTTTCTTTTTTTAAGTAATCTCTATCCCCAACGTGGGGTTTGAACTCATGATGCCAAAATCAAGAGTTGCATACTCTACTGACTGAGCCAGCCAGGCACCCCTATATATTTTTTTTCTTTTATCCTCAACGGGCTTTTTTACATTTAGTGGAAATGTAACATATACTTGTTTATTAATGGTGAAGTAGCAACCTAGGACATAGTTCAAAATATCTATGATTTTTTTCTGTACCTTTAAAAAAAAAAGATTTATTTATTTATTCAGAGAGAGAGAGAGAGAGGCAGAGACATAAGCAGAGGGAGAAGCAGGCTCCATGCAGGAAGCCGGACGTGGGACTCGATCCTGGGTCTCCAGGATCCCATCCCGGGCTGCAGGTGGCGCTAAACCGCTGCGCCACTGGAGCTGCCCTCCGTACCTTTTTATATCTTTACTTCATGAATTATCATAACGCAAACACCTGGAAGGGAAGAAGGGTTAGATAGAAGCTTCCTGCATAACCTCTACAAACTTCCATGTACTCTTTCCTTTTTCTGGGCAGTCTTTAGAGCAGTGTCCTGAAGTCACAAGTTGATACACAAAACCTGAATCAGGAACGCCTGGGTGGCTCAGCGATTGAGCACCTGCCTTTGGCTTGGGGTGTGATCCTGGAGACCCGGGATCGAATCCCACATCGGGCTCCCGGTGCATGGAGCCTGCTTCTCCCTCTGCCTGTGTCTCTGCCTCTCTCTCTCTCTCTGTGACTATCATGAATAAATAAATAAAATCTTTAAAAAAAAAAAAACTTGGCCTTAAGAAACTACTTTTTTTTTTTTATTTTAAGATTTTATTTATTTATTCATGAGACAGAGAGAGAGAGGCAGGGACATAGGCAGAGCAAGAAGCAGGCTCCATGCAGGGAGCCTGATGTGGGACTGGATCCCAGGTCTCCAGATCATGTCCTGGGCTGAAGGTGGCGCTAAACCGCTGAGCCACCCAGGCTGCCCCTACTTTTTATTTTTAACTTATTTATTTATTCATGAGAGACACAGAGAAAAGGCAGAGACCTAGGCAGAGGGAGAAGTAGGCTCCCCGCAGGAAACCCAATGTGTGACTCAATCCAGGATCCTGGGATCACGCCCTGAGTAGAAGGCAGCTGCTCAACCACTGAGCCACCCAGGCGTCCTGGCATTTTTCCTTATAATTTTAATTATAGTAAATACAACTAAACAATTATTTGAATACTGAACAAAGACACTGTAGAGACACTATGCAGACTATTGTGGGGAACAAAAAGAATCACTGAAGGAGGTGAAGCCTCAGGAGTATAAGATACCATGTGACAAATTAGTGTAAGATGCCACAACAGAATTACAAATACCAAGAAGGTTATTCAAGATGAGAATTCATGTAGATTTCAGAAGTGGAATTCATCTCTATGATACAGCAGTCTAAGGTGGTTTCGAGAGCGTAAGGGACTTTAAATCTTAGTGAATGGGAGCTAGCTGAAGAATTAAACCAAGAAAAGACATTCCAGGTGGAGAAAATGGTATAGAAGAAATTGTAGAGGGGATCCCTGGGTGGCTCAGCGGTTTAGTGCCTGCCTTCGGCCCAGGGCATAATTCTGGAGTCCTGGGATCGAGTCCCATGTCAGGCTCCCTGCATGGAACTGGCTTCTCCCTCTGCCTGTGTCTCTGCCTCTCTATGTGTCTCTCTCATGAATAAATAAAATCTTAAAAAAAAAAAAAAAAGAAGAAATTGTGGAAACCAAAAAGATTCATGTTTGGGAGGTCCTTTTTTGATTTTTGTTTTGATAGGTAAGGATGAGCCATTCACAGTTTTAGAGTAAGATAGTAATTTGACCAAAATATGCTTGAGGAAGTAAATCTGGCAGTAAGATAATGTTACCTTGGGGTTACGCTCACCAGACAGTTGAAAGTGTGGCTCCCAGATGGACTAGATTTGGGGATGATTTGTACTGTGTTACAGTTTAAACGAATAACAATATAGTTTCCTAAGGGAGGAAACTGATGAGAAACCAAGGATTGAATATGGGAGAATGTTCATATGAAGAGGGAAACCAGAGGAAGAATTGAGAATTCAGAGTAACATAATGTGAAAATTTAAGAAGAAAAGTCTCTTAAAAATGGGTACTTGCTGGGATCCCTGGGTGGCGCAGCGGTTTGGAGCCTGCCTTTGGCCCAGGGCACGATCCTGGAGACCCAGGATCGAATCCCACATCGGGCTCCCGGTGCATGGAGCCTGCTTCTCCCTCTGCCTGTGTCTCTGCCCCTCTCTCTCTCTCTCTCTGTGTGACTATCATAAATAAATTAAAAAAAAAATTAAAAAAAAAAAGGGTACTTGCTGATACCAGATGTTATAGAAAAGTCAGACTTAAGCAAAAAAAAAAAAAAATCAGATTTGGAGTTTACAAGTTCATTGGTGACCATCAGGTGTGCTACTCAATAGAAAAGGAGAGTAGAAATTTGAGAGGGATTAGATTGTGTATAGTGAGGAAATAAAAGAATGATTTTAAACACTTGTTCATGATGCTTGGCAGGAAAAAAAAAGTATGCAAGATGACAAAATCAAGCAGTTTATTTTTCTCTGTAGAGACAGACCTCTGTATATTTGAAGGTAGGAGGGCATGGGTTAATAAGATAGTGATTTAAGGTAGTAGAGAAAAGATAATTGAATGAAAATAAAAGGGGATGGATGATATATCAAGGAAACAGTGGGACAATATCTAAGCCTTGAAGATGAGTGAAGACAGTCTTTCCATTTGAAATAGAGAGGATGAGTGTAAAGAGCAATCTTTAGAGATAGTGAAGAGAGAACTTGAGATAATTTGGGTTCCAAAGCCTAGAGATCTATTCAGTAAAGTAATCCACTCCTTTTTAAGGAGTAGGGAAACTGGAAATGATTGGGGAAAACTTTGGAAACTATTTTCTTTTAACTTTTTACACACAGATTTATAAACAGGTCAGTATTATTACTTTCTTTTTTTTAATTTTTATTTATTTATGATAGGCACAGAGAAAGAGAGAGAGAGAGAAAGAGGCACAGAGACACAGGCAGAGGGAGAAGCAGGCTCCATGCACTGGGAGCCCGATGTGGGATTCGATCCCGGGTCTCCAGGATCGCGCCCTGGGCCAAAGGCAGGCGCCAAACCGCTGCGCCACCCAGGGATCCCGTATTGTTACTTTCTTACAGTGTTCATTTTGCAGCCAGCTTTTCTTTTGATCAGAAAAAGCAGAATCTCTGTTATGAAAAAAGAATTAAGAAGCTGTTGAAATCTTTCCAGAAGTGCAATCTAAGGAACTTGCCATCAAATAAGTCAAAGATAAGGCAAATATTATGTTATATAAGAAAAATTAAAAAGGAAAAAATCCACAATGATGTGAAACTGTAAAATATGCCTAAATTGTCTGTTTTATCCTCCAAAATAAGAGGTTAAGTGAAGTAGACTTCCTTAAGTCCTCCAACATGTGACAGAAGTAGGACTTTTAAAAGGTCTCCTTACTTCCAGTCTAGTTTATTATTTCACTACAGTTTTCTATAGGAAAGTCCTAAATCTATGCGATACATATAAGAGAGCCCAATATTATGGAATTTTTGTTTGTTTTGTTTTTAAGAGCCAAGGTAGGGGGATCCCTGGGTGGCTCAGCGGTTTAGCACCTGCCTTTGGCCCAGGGCGTGATCCTGGAGTCCCGGGCTCCCTTCATGGGGCCTGCTCCTCCCTCTGCCTGTTCCTCCCCCCGCCTTTTTTTCTCTTTAATGGGTCTCAAAATTCTGTGACAGATTTTTGGTCAAGTTGTTTCCATTAAAAAGTACTGATTTTAAAAACTAATAACTTAAAACTGCCACACACGTACAAAAACCACCAAATGGTCCACAAAACATTCTCCTTTCCTTCTGACGTTTTTACGATGCATTGTTATCATTAACCAATCTTTTACTATTAGACTTAAATGGCCAATTGACACAAACAGTTCTGAGACCATTCTTCCACCACTGATTAAGACTGGGGTGGCAGGTATTGGGGATAGTATTCATTTAGCCTTCTGGGCAGACATGGTGACTTTGCCAACTCCAGCTGCTTTCTTGTCCAGTGCTTTGATGACACCCACAGCAACCATCTGTCTCACGTCACGAACAGCAAAACGACCCAGAGGAGGATAGTCAGAGAAGCTCTCAACACATAGGTTTGCCAGGAACCATATCAACAATGGCAGCATCCCCAGATTTCAAGAACTTGAGACCATCTTCCAGCTTTTTTCCAGAACAAAGATCTATCTTCTCCTGCAGCTCAGCAAACTTACAAGCAATGTGAGCTGTGTGACAGTCTGGCACAGGTGCATACCCAGCACTGATTTGGCCTGGATGTTTCAGGATGATCACTTGAGCCGTGAAGCCAGCTGCTTCCATTGGTGGGTCATTTTTGCTGTCACCAGCCACATTGCCACGACGAACATCTTTGACAGATACGTTCTCGACATTGAAGCCCACATTGTCCCCAGGAAGAGCCTCACTCAGAGCTCATGGTACATTTCAACAGACTTTAGTTGTAACATTGACCGGAGCCAAGGTGACCACCATGCTTGGCTGAAGAACACCAGGTCTCCACTCGGCCCACTGGGACAGTACCAATACCACCAATTTTGTAGGCATCCTGGAGAGGCAAACGCAAGGGCTTATCAGTTGGACAAGTTGGTGGTAGAATGCAGTCTAGAGCTTCAAGCAGTGTGGTTCCACTGGCATTCCCATCTTTACGGGTGACTTTCCATCCCTTGAACCAAGGCATGTTAGCACTTGGCTCCAGCATGTTGTCACCATTCCAACCAGAAATTGGCACAAATGCTACTGTGTCAGGGTTGTAGACAATTTTCTTAATGTAGGTGCTGACTTCCTTAACAATTTCTTCGTTTCTCTTCTGGCTGTAGGGTGGTTCAGTGGAATCCATCTTGTTAACACTAACAATTAGTTGCTTTACACCAGTGTATAAGCCAGAAGGACATGCTCATGGGTCTCCCATTCTTGGAGATAGCTGCTTCAAATTCACCAACACCAACAGCAACAATCAGGACAGCACAGTCAGCCTGAGATGTGCCTGTAATCATGTTTTTGATAAAGTCTCTGTGTCCTGGGGCATCAATGATGGTCACATAATACTTGCCGGTCTCAAATTTCCACAGGGAGATATCAGTGGTGATACCACGTTCACGTTCAGCCTTCAATTTATCCAAGACCCAGGCATACCTGAAGGAGCCTTTTCCCATCTCAGCAGATTCCTCCTCAAATTTTTCAATAGTTCTTTGGTTGATCCCACCACATTTGTAGATCAGATAGCCAGTAGTGGTAGACTTGCCTGATTCTACATGTCCAATGACGACGATGTTGATGTGAGTCTTTTCCTTTCCCATTTTGGTTTAGGTTTAGCGGTGGTTTTCATGACACCTGTGTTCTGGCGGCATACCCATTGCAGCAAAGCTCTGCCTGTGTCTCTGCCTCTCCTTCCCTCCCTCCCTCTCTTTTTGTCTCTCTGTGTCTCTCATGAATGAATAAAAAAAAAAAAAAAAAAAGAGCCAGGGTGGGGGTTGGGTCGGATAGGACAGGGCAGAGGAAGAGGGAGAGAGAAAATTCCAAACAGGCTCCACACCCAGCACAGAACCCAGTGCAGAGCTGGATCTCACATCCCTGAGATCATGACCTGAGCTGAAATTAAAGATGCTGAAATCAAAGATGCTTAACCTACTGAGCCACCTAGGTACCCCAAAAGCCTGATAATTGAATACATGAGCCTATATAGAATACACGTAGCAAGTCCATTTATAGTAGCTTAAATTTGACCTAAAACTAATCTGTTCTTTATAATAAAACTTATTCAATTTTTCCTAATATTTCCTGCCATATAATATAGAAGATTATTTTTTAAAGATTTTATTTATTCATGAGAGAGACAGAGACATAGGCAGAGGGAGAAGTAGGCTCTCTGTGCAGAGCCCAACACAGGACTTGATCCCAGGACCCTGGGATCACGTGCTGGGCCCAAGGCAGATGCTCAACCATTGAGCCACCCAAGAATCCCTAGAAGATTTTTTTTTTTTTTTTTTAAAGTAAGCTCCATGCCCACCTTGGGGCTTGAACTTATGACCCTGAAATCAAGAGTCCCCCGCACTACCAACTGAGCCAGTCAGATACCCCTAATACAGAATAATTAAAATGAATTTTTGTCTTGATAATTACAGAAAGTTGTTTATATATAGATGTTTGAAATTTCTTTTTGTGAATTTGTTTTCACTGACAAAATCATACGGTCATGGCAATATGCAGACATTTGTTGTGGAGGCTCAGAGATGATTTTCATGAACTTTAACATCACAGTTCAATTTAAAGATGAAAATAACTCAAGGGGCATTCTGAGAGTTACATATGGGTTGAGTGAGGGAAATCATTTTATGGGAAAGGAATTTGGGTCTGACTTAGTCTTAGAACTTTTAAATAACAGCAGCTGTCAAAAAAATTTTTTCTCCCTTTTGTTCCACTATCTCTGAGTCACTGTTCACCAAATCCTGTAGCAAAACCTAATGAATGGGTAAAGCAAGGATTTAGATAGCCTTGAATTAATAAGGAGAAATATTGTGTCAGCAGGTGGGGGATGTGTCTGTGTGTAGTGTATATATAAAATAAATAAATTTTTAGCATGTCTTATAAAAATTAATTTCATTATAATCACTCTGTGTGCCATTCCGTATATTGGAAGCAGAAACTGTGTTGTAGTACTCTGCTTTATATCTCTGGCTTTTTTATTACCTCACATATTTTTCTTGAAATCTGTCTTTCCTACATACCCTTAACTATAAATCTGAACCTTACCTCTTAGTGTTGTGTTCTGAAGCACTTGAAAACTTTTCCTAGTACCCTTACCATTCTTAATGGAAAAAGATCTATTTTAGTTCTATTTCTTACTACTTACAATGATTTTGTGATTAGTGACTGACTAGTTTGATAAATACTACCAGAAAAAGAAAAAAACAATCCTTCCCATTTCATTTGTCTCTTAAAGGTTTTTCTTATAAAAGGTTTTCAGAGCTTTGTTGTGTAATTTTTTAGCTCTTTGTGAAAAATAATCCCAGAAGTAAAATATGAGCTTCATTGCAGTTTATTAATGCTTAATGCTCATGGTTAGCTTTGGGACCTTACTTGCTTTCTCTTCCTCATTGGATAAAATTTGAAAATGTATTCCTATTCTCTTGTATAGGATTGGGTAGTCAGTATAACTTTGTCATTCTCCATTTAAAAAAAAATTTTTTTTTGCAGATTTATTTATTTTAGAGAAAGCTAACACACGTGCTCGCCACGCACACGCACATGCAAGGTGGGGGAGGGGGCAGAGGGAGAAGGAGAAGAGTAGGAGACTCCTTGCTGAGTGCAGACCCTGACTTGAGCTAGATCTCACCACCCTGAGATCATGACTTGAGCTGAAACCAAGAGCCGGATACTCAACTGACTGAGCCACCCAGGTACCCCATCCTCCATCTTTTTAGAAGTACCCATTTATTCTTTATATGAAGTATGAAGCTGCCTTCTTTTCATTACCTGTGGCATTCACTTTGCCTTACTGAGCCTGATTAGTAGTGTGATAGGAAAGCTAGACCTATATTATGATATGTGGATAGCTGGTGGTAGTTACTTGTGACTTTGCCTTTCTAATACTTAGGATTTTCATGTATCACAGTAACACTAAAGTCATAGTAAGTGTTCCTTTTTTTTTTTTTTTTTTTTAACCTATTCCAGGTAATATGGCACTGTGGTGTTATTCCAAACTTTATTCATTGGATAAATGGCAGAATTGGAATTTGAACTGTGTTGTTGTGGCTCTAGAATTGGTGCTGTTATGCTATATGCTTTTGGAGATGTTTTTCTTGGCGATCTTATTTATTGCCATTGTTTGTTACTTGTATACAAATGATCCCATATACCTATATGCCTTTATTCTCAACTCTTGTTGAACTTCAGATCTCTAGTCCAGCTATCCTTTTTGGTCTCTCCTAACTATCCTGTCCCTGCCACTAGTAAACTTGTCATCTAATTCCATATTTCCTCCACTAGTTCTTCCCTTTTTTTTTTTTTTTTAAGATTTTATTTATTTATTCATCAGAGAGAGAGAGAGAGGCAGAGGGAGAAGCAGGCTCCATGCAGGGAGCCCGATGTGGGACTCGATCCCAGGTCTCCAGGATCACGCCCTGAGCCGAAGGTGGTGCTAAACTGCTGAGCCACCCAGGCTGCCCAGTTCTTCCCACTTTTTAAAATGACATCTTCATTTTCTAGGATTCAGAATCTGAGAGTCCTTTCACTTCCTTGATATTTCATTATTACACCATGTGTGTTTATCCCCTGCAGCATCTCTTCCAGCTTCTTTCTAGGCTTCTCGCCATGATTGTAGTTTAGGTCTGTACTTTCAGCCTAAAATTCTTTAAAACTTTTCTTCCATTATACTTCATGCTTCACACTGCTGCCAGATTAATCTTCCTAAAATGGAGCTCCAGTTCCATTGCTTTCTTGAACCAGGCAGGACCTTTGTGATTGACCTATTAAGGTCCATCTCATATACCACTTATTTTATAAAGCCTTTTCAGTATTACACAATTGGGGATATATAGTATTTGCTTCCTCTGTTCCCACTCTTCAGAGCACTTTTCTTTTCTGACACGTTATTGTACCCTATATTCTAATCATTTTTGTACTTGCCTTCCTACTCACCCTACCCTCAATTGCAAGTTCCTTGGGAGTAGAGATTCTCCTGTAGCCCTAGGATAGGTCTTCGTTCATTAATGCTCAATACATTTATTTATTCATTTATTTTTAAATTTTTATTTATTCATGAGAGAGAGGCAGAGACACAGGCAGAGGGAGAAGCAGGCTCCATGCAGGGAGCCCGATGTGGGACTCAATCCCGGGTCTCCAGGATCATGCCCTGGGCTGAAGGAGGTGCTAAACTGCTGAGCCACCTGGGCTGCCCTGCTCAATACATTTATTGACTTAAACTTACATCTATGAAGAAATACATTTCAGAGTAATCATTATATTTTTGTTATTTTAGGCTTGACCGTCTTTTTATTTTACTGGATACTGGCACTACTCCAGTTACAAGAAAAGCTGCAGCACAGCAACTTGGAGAAGTGGTGAAGCTCCATCCCCATGAACTAAATAACCTTTTATCTAAAGTAAGAACTCTTTTTTTCTTTTAGCATAATGCAATTGTAGAAATTTGTCTGTGGATAGAAATATAACAGTAGAATTGTCTTATTTTATTTTGTTGGCAATTTGTGGTCTTCAGATTCTATTAAATATCTTACTATTTCCATATATATATTATTTATATATACATATTTCCATATATATTTATATATTTATATATATTATATATATTTAAATTTTATTTATATATATATTTAAATTTGGTCTTTTTCATCACAAGATTTAAAATATTTTGGGTTTTTTTGCATCAAGTTTAATTGTCTAAGCAATTTGACAACATACAGCCTTTTGCCTGTGGCACAAATTTGAATCTGACCCAATTTGTTTATGAACTAAGTTGTTAATCTAATTTGTTGTTGTCTGACTTGTTCTTAATGGCTAGTAATTATATCATAGTTGCTAGTCTTCAAAAGGATTGAGTACTCATGGGAAATGATTGAAATATATGAGAAACTAGTTATTACATTTTTATTTATCACCTATTTGAAAGTGGAGGCTTTCTGCTTTGGTGGATCAGATTTTCATAATACTTGCCCATATTCTTTCCCTAAGCAATAGCTGTATTTTTACTGAACTCTGGACTTGAAGAAGTGTGCCTATATGATGATAAGCAACACATTCCATGTGTTTAATAATTCTCTGCCATGCAGGGGTACCTGGGTGGCTCATTTGGTTGAGCCTCCAACTCTTGCTATTGGCTTAGGTCCATGATCTCATGGGTTGTGGGATCAAGCCCCACGTGGGCTCTGCCCTCAGTGGGGAGTCTGCTTGAAGATTCTTTCCCCTCTGTCCCTCTCCCTACGTCTTCCCCCATCATATGTGTGCACTATCTCAAATAAATAAATAAATAAATAAATAAATAAATAAATAAATCTTAAAAAATTTTTTTTTCTGTCATGCAAAGTGAAAACTGGAGTGCTTTGTGTGTCAGGGGCCTTGAATGGGAAGGAGGATGGAAATAGGGTTGAGGAGCGATATGAAAATCCCAAGATACCTCTCTTCCTGCTGGTCTTACCCCTTCCTTTTTTTTTTATTTTTATTTTTTAGCATTTTATTATTTGAGAGAGCATATGAGCAGAGGAGGTGGGGGGGTAAGAGGGATAGGAAGAAGCAGATTCCCCACTGAGCAGGGAGCCCAACATGGGGCTCAGTCTCAGGACCCCAAACTCATGACCTGAGCCAGATGCTTAACTGACTGAGCCACCAAATGACCCTTACCCCTCCCTTTCATTCTCATTTGTTCCTTCTTGATTCATATCAGTAGGAGTTATAAGCCCTTGTGAATAGACAAATCTGTATTTTATGGTTTCCACTATGAGGGCTGACAGTGACCGTCTTTTCCAGTATATTTCACATTTAGATATTATTAGGACTTTCTAACCAATATGTAGATGAAGAGACAGTGATTTGACATCCATGAGCTCCATGTTCTCAGAATGGAGAAGGATGCGTATTAGACAGTATTAAATATTATATTCATGTAGCAGGATAGAGAGGCATACCCATTTCTTTCTTATCCCAGGGGAAAGATGAAAGATTGAATGAGCTGAAACTGAAAACAGTGAGCAAAACTAATCTGTGCTGAACTGAGAAAAGGTTTCCAGCTTTCCAAGTGAATTCTGGTCTTCTTAGGTCCTGGCATATTGGCTGCCATGAAATAATTCCAAAAGAGGCATAGTTTGTTATACCTTCTCACCTCTTATCCTCATTTCTCTCCCCTCAGTGTTGTCCTGTTGCCTTTTGGTTTTGTTTTTTTAAACTACTTATTGTATACTTCAATTTCTTTATTGTACTATTTATTTATTTGTTTATTTATTTATTTATTAAAGATTTTATTTATTTATTCATAGAGAGAGAGAGAGAGGCAGAGACACAGGCAGAGGGAGAAGCGGGCTCCATGCAGGGAGCCCTACGTGGGACTTGATCCCTGGTCTCCAGGATCACACCCTGGGCTGCAGGTGGCGCTAAACCACTGCACCACTGGGGCTGCCCTATGTATTTTTTTTAAGACTTTATTTATTTATTTATTTATTTATTTATTTATTTATTTATTTATTTATTTGAGACACAGAGAGAGAGAGGCAGAGACACAGGCAGAGGGAGAAGTAGACTCCATGCAGGGAGCCTGACATGGGACTCGATCCTGGGTCTCCAGGATCACGCCCTGGGCTGAAGGTGGCACTAAACCGCAGAGCCTCCCAGGTTGCCCCCTAATGTACTTTTTAAAAAAGGTTTTACTTTCAATAAATCTCTACACTCAGTCTTACAATTCCAAAACTAAGAGTTACGTGCTCCACCCACTGGGCCAGCCAGGCATCCCTCAATGATTTTAGATATGTGCAATCATTACCAGTCTAATTTTAAAACATTTTTATTTCCAAAAAGAAATTTCATGTGCATTAGCAATCATTCTCCTTCCCATTCCTAGTCTTAGGCAACTCCTAATCTACTTTCTGCCTATAGATTTGCCTATCCTGAAAGTTTTATATAAATGTGATTGGTTTCCTTCACATTTAAAATAATATTTTTAAGGTTTTTTTATATTGAAGCTTATCTCATTACTTCTTTCTTTTTTTATTGCCAAATATTCCATTGTATGGATGTGATATTGAATATATTATATGGATATACCATATCTTATTTATCTGTTCTTCAGTTAATGCACATTTGGGTTGTTTCCATTCTTTGGCCTTTGATGAATAATGCTGCTATTAAAATTCATGTACAAGTTTTTGTATGGGTGTATGTTCTTCTATTCTGTGTATAGAATTGCTGGATCATATAATAACTATGTTTAATTTTATGAAGAGCTAGGAGACTGTTTTCCAAACTGGCTCCGTTTTTTTATACTCCTGTTAGTGGTGTATGAGAGAGCTGATTTTTCTACATCCTTGCTGATGCTTGTTATTAACTGACTTTTATCATTTCCATACTAGTGAATGTGAAGTGATATGTCACTGTAGTTTTGACTTGCATTTTCCTGGTGATTAGTGATGTTGAACATCTTTTCATGTGTGAATTGACCTTTGGTATATCTTTTTGAGAACTGTCTCTTTAGATCCTTTGCTCATTTCTTCTTTTGAGGAGGGGGCAAAGGGAGAGGAGGGAGAGGAAGGGAGAATCTTTTTTTTTTTTTTAAAGATTTTATTTATTTATTCATGAGAGACACCGAGAGAGAGAGGCAGAGACACAGGCAGAGAGAGAAGTAGGCTCCATTCAGGGAGCCTGACATGGGACTCGATCCCAGGTCTCCAGGATCAGGCCCTGGGCCAAAGGAGGCACTAAACTGCTGAGCCCCCCGGGGCTGTCTGTCAGCTGGGATTTTTATAGGAATTTTGTTGAATCAGTAGATCAATTTAGGGAGTATTACTGCCTTAACAATTTTAAATCTTTAGATCCAAGAACATGAGGTATCTTTCTGTTTCTGTTTTTTTTTTTTTTGTTTGTTTGTTTTATTAGCAGTAGAGAGAGAGAGAGCAAGCATGAATTTGGGGCACAGGGAGAGGGAGAAGCAGGCTACCCACTTAGCAGGGAGTCCGAGTGGGGCTTGATCCCAGGACCCTGGGATCAGGACCTCAGCTGAAGGCATATATTTAACTGATTGAGCCGCCAAGGTGCTCCAAGGTATCTTTCTGTTTGTTTAGATCTTATTTCATTTCTTTCAGTGGTATTTTGAATTTTTTCTAGTTTTCAGTGTATGAGTCTTATGCTTTAAGTTTATTTTTAAGTATTTTAAACTTTTCTATTATAAATGCGATTTAAAAAATTTTATTTTCAAATTGTTTATTGAAAGTATGTAGCAGAACAGTTGATTTTTGTATCCTGATCTTATATCTTCCAATCCTGCTAAACTCATTTATTTTTTTTTTCTGCTAGTTTTTACAACTTAACTCTTTGCATTAAGTAATGGGACTTAATGAAAATACACATTTTGTTTTTTACTATATTAAAAGGTAGGTTATTTTTTAAATGCATTTAACTATTTTTTAACTAAAAGTTTTCTGTTTCCTTTTTTTTTAAGATGTGATATTTCCTGTGAATGATAGAATCTTATAAATGATGTAATTTCAAGATTTTTTATATAAATTTATATATAAAGCCCAAGGGCTGATAAATTAAGAACAAGTAAATTTGTATTTCTCTGTTCTGGTTACTTTGAACAAATGATATTTTTGGTATAACTGTTTTGTCCTATGATTTTTTAAGGTGTTGATATATTTAAGGAGTACAAATTGGGATACTCGAATTGCAGCAGGACAAGCTGTTGAAGCTATAGTGAAAAACGTACCTGAGTGGAATCCAGTACCAAGAACCAAACAAGGTGCTTTTAAGTGGTAAAAGTAGTTTGCAGTAAAATCTACCTATAGAATTAACTATACTGCACATTTTATATTTCAATAATTTAATGATAATTATAATCTAAAAATTGTATTTTAAATTTTAATGATTAGATAATACAATTTAAAGGCTTAATTTTCAGGTGTAGCTTTGTCAGGAAATGACAATAAGGTGATTTTCACCATGCTTTTAAAAGACTACTAAACTATGTTTTTGTGTATGTTTTTTTTAAATTATTAACTGTACAGTATGCTTGATATAAAGAGATTATTGCTTCCCTCAAGGAATTTATGTCCTAAAAACAGAAACTAAATCAGTGCAATGTAAATATTTGAAGCAGTGCTTTTTTTCTTGTTGCTGGGAGAATTAGTGTAATTATTTTCTGATTTAAGCACAATTATGTATAGCTATTTGGCGGGGCCTTTAGTTTTTAATGTGACCTTTAAATGTCTTTGAGTGGAAATTATTTTTCTGACTGCTTGCAACAATATTTAAAAATGATTGTATGCTTTTAAAAATTTATAAATGTATACATCTCAATTAAGTGAAAATTTAACTTGGTGGTGCAATTTGATTTCATTTTCAAGTCACTTTGATGACATCACTTTTATTATGCATTTTATTTTAGCTTGTCTAATATTTTGCTTTAATTATATGGCATCTTTTATGCTAAGTGACTGTATTAATTTGTCCTCTCTCATCAAATGAAACATAACCAGAAAAAAGTTATAACTTGTTTTAGTAAAGAGCTTTTTCTTTTTCAGCTTATTTTCCCTGCTTATTTTGGTATATAGAGATATTAGAACTCATATTCTTTTTATAAAACACTATATTAGTTACACCAGCATTAAGGTTTATGGTAAGGTTGCTTGTTATCACTGGAAAATTAAAGCAATTATACTTTAGTTTAATAAATGAATTATATGCAAGTGCCAGCTAAATAAACTGTTAAGTTAGTGAACAGTTACAATATATTTAAAAATTTTTAATGGCAGAACCTTTTTTTTTTTTTTTTTGAGGAAAGAAAGCATTTTGCAGAGGATTTTAGGCCTTAGATAAATATGTAATTTTAGCAGTTTATCAGTTTATAATTTGCTCATATTATGAGGAGTCCTATTGAATGAATAATTGCTTTGTGTCATAGATATTCCTCAGGTATAGGGACAAATGATGCTTGTTGGCTTATATTTGAATATGTTCTGTGAATATATTTGTTTTCCAAGTTAGCACTGTAGTGTACTCAGGCTGTTATTTTGGTATTTTTAAACAGTTAATGGAGACAATATGATATTTAACATATATATTGCCATATGGGATGCATTTCTTTATATAATAATGTGCTTTTGTAGTGAAAAACAGCTATACATACACCAACTGATGTTCTGATAGTTTGTAGAAGGGGAGCCACCAACTAAATAGTTTATTCATAAATAAGAGCTGATCATAAATCACAATAGCTTTTCTATTTCTGCTGCCTTTTACTTAAAATGTTACATACACAACCACCCCAAGTGGTGCTATTTTCTTTCATTCTACCCTTTGTTTTTGTGATCAAATTAAATATTTTCAACCTCATTTAGAATCTACTTCAGAAAGTGCTATGGAAGATTCACCTTCTACAGATCGATTGAATTTTGACAGATTTGATATATGTAGATTGTTACAACATGGGGCATCACTTTTGGGATCTGCTGGTGCAGAATTTGAAGTACAAGATGAAAAATCAGGTATGTAGTAGTCCTGTAGAAGAAAGTCTGAAATGTGTGTGTTTAATTTATCACTTGATATGCTACATATCAGTCATGCAAAGTCTTATTAATAGATGTTACAAAATGTAAATTGAAGTTTGTGGTTGGGAAAGAGGAGGCATTGTAGGTAGAGAAGATAACCAAAAGTACTTGGTCTAGGGTACCCTGGGTGGCTCAGTGGTTTAGCGCCTGCCTTCAGCCCAGGGCGTGATTGTGGAGACCGAGGATTGAGTCCTGCATCAGGCTTCCTGCATGGAGCCTGCTTCTCCCTCTGCCTGTATCTCTGCCTCTCTCTCATGAATAAATAAAAATTTAAAAATAAATGAATAAATAAATGTATTGAGCATTAATGAACGAAGACCTGTGTGTTAACATTAGTTAACTAATAACTAACATTATTAGTTTCAGGGGTAGAATTTAGTGATTCATGTTACCTGGTGCTCATTACATCAAGTACCCTCCTTAATGCCTGTCACCCAATTACCTCATCCCACAAATCCACCTCCCTTCCAGCAATCTTCAGTTTGTTTCCTAGAGTTAAGAATTTCTTCTGGTTTGCCTCCTTCTCTGTTTTTATCTCATTTTTCCTTCCTTTCCCCTATGTTCATCCTGTTTTGTTTCTTTAATTACACTTAGTATAATACCCTCTGGTTCCATCCATGTTGTTGTAAACAGCAAGATTTCATTCTTTTTGATGGCTGAGTGATATTCCATTACACATACACAACCATACCTCCTTTATTCAACTGTTGGTGGATATCTGGATTCTTTCCATAGTTTGTCTATTGTGAACATTGCTGCTATAATAAACATTGGAGTGCAGGTACCCCTTAGAATCACTGTGTTTATATTCTTTAGGCAAATACATAGTAGTGCAATTGCTGGTCATAGGATAGCTCTATTTTTAAGTTTTTGAGGAACCTCCAGACTGTTTTTCAGAGTGGCTGTACCAGCTTGCATTCCCACCAGCAGTATGAGTGTTCCCCTTTCTCCACGCTTTACCAACATCTGTCATTTCCTGACTTGTTAATTTTAGCCATTCTGATTGGTGTCAGGTGGTATCTCATTGTGGGTTTTTTTTTTTTTAATTTTATTTATTTATTCATGAGAGACACACAGAGAGGCAGACAAAGGCAGGGGGGAAGCAGGATCCATGCAGGGAGTCTGATGTGGGACTCGATAAGACTCCAGGATCACACCCTGAGCCAAGGCAGATGCTTTAGCCGCTAATCCACCCACGCATCCCTCATTGTGGTTTTGATTTGTATTTCCCTGATGCTGAATGATGTTGAGCATTTTTTCATGTGTCTGTTAGCCATTTGTATGTTTTCTTTTTTTTTTTTTTAATTTTTATTTATTTATGATAGTCACACAGAGAGAGAGAGAGAGGCAGAGACACAGGCAGAGGGAGAAGCAGGCTCCATGCACCGGGAGCCCGACGTGGGATTCGATCCCGGGTCTCCAGGATCGCACCCTGGGCCAAAGGCAGGCGCCAAACCGCTGCGCCACCCAGGGATCCCATTTGTATGTTTTCTTTGGAGAAATATCTGTTCACGTCTTCTGCCCGTTTCTGGACTGGATTATTTGGTTTTGGGGTGTTGAGTTTGATAAGTTCTTTATAGACTAGGCCTTTATCTGATCAGACATTTGCAAATATCTTCTCCTATTCTGTAGGTTGTCTTTGGGTTTTGTCGACTGTTTCCTTTGCTGTGCAAAAGCTTTTTATCTTGAAGTCCCAATAGTTCATTTTTGTCTATGTTTCCCTCACCTTTGGAGACGTGTCTAGCAAGAAGTTCCTGTGGCTGAAATCAGAGAGGTTGCTGCCTGTGTTCTCTAAGATTCTGATGGATTCCTGTCTCACATTTAGGTCTTTCATCCATTTTGAGTTTCTTTTTGTGTATGGTGTAAGAAAGTGGTCCAGTTTAATTCTTTTGCATGTGGCTGTCCAATTTTCCCAACACCATTTGTGTCTTTTTTTTTTTTTTTCCCAACACCATTTGTTGAAGAGACTTTTTTTCCATTGGATATTCTTTCTTGCTTTGTTGATGATTAGTTGACCTTAGAGTTGAGAGTCCATTTCTGGGTTCTGTATTCTGTTCCATTGTTCTTTGTGTCTGTTTCTGTGCTAAGAATGTACTGTTTGAATGATTACAGCTTTGTAATACAGCTTGAAGTCTAGGACATTGTATTTCAAAGAACAAAACTCCACAAGTGACTCTGATATGTAACTAGGATTGGGAACCCCAATTTTTGGGCAACTTAGATTTTAATGCTGATAAGTCTCAGTATACTGAACAGTGGTCATTTAAAATTCTCTAATTAGATTTTCTTTACATGTCTGCTTATCTGTGTTTGTTTTCTCATATATGAAGGACACATGCAGATTTAGTATAGGTGCTAGTTTGATTTTCCTTTGCATTTGTACAGGTTATTTTCTCCAGTAGGAATGAGAGGACTGATTTTGGGTTCTGTGTAAGTGTCATGGACTTGTGATCCAGCATTCTTCACTTTTGGCTGCCTATGGTTTTTCCCTCAAGGTAGAACAGTCTTAAATTAAAAAAAAAAAAAAAAAACAAAACTATTGAGATATAATTCACATACCATAAAATTCACCCATTTTTAAAGTGTACATTTCAGGGGCAGCCCCGGTGGCGCAGCAGTTTAGCGCCACCTGCAGCCCAGGGCGTGATCCTGGAGACCCTGGATCGAGTCCCACATCAGGCTCTCTGGATGGAGCCTGCTTCTCCCTCTGCCTGTGTCTCTATGAATAAATAAATAAAATCTTTAAAAAAAAAGTGTACATTTCAGTGGTGCTTAATATATTCACACATATATGCCGTCAATTTTAGAGTATTTTCCTTATCTCAAGAAGAAACCCTAAATCCTTTATCTATCAACCTCCTACTCCCTACTTCCTTCCGTCCCCTTCTAGGCCTTAAGCATCTTTCTGTCTCTGCCAGTTCTGGACAGTTCTTATGAATGGAATCATATAATTAATGTGGTCTTTTGTAACTGGCTTCTTAGCAGAATGTTTCTAAGGTTTATCCATCCTGTAGTATATATCAGTACTTATTTCATTTTGTTTTCCTAAATAGTTTTTATTACTGTTACCAGATGTATCAGTTTTTTAATTATGGTAGAATACAGATAACATAAGATTTACATTTTAACTATTTTTAAGCGTATATTTCAGTAATATTAAGTACATTTACATTGTTGTGAGCCAATCTCCAGAACTCTCTTCATGTTGCAAAACTGAAACTTTATACACTAGTCCCCCTTATCCACAAAGGACATATTTCAAGACCCCCAGTGGTTGCCTGAAACTGTAAGTAGTACCAAGCCATATGTATTCTGTTTTTTCCTATACATACAGAACTATGATAAAGTTTAATTTATAAATTAGGCACAGTGAGAGATTGACAACAATAAAATAGTACTATTATAATAATGCATTTTTAAAAAAATATTTATTTATTCATGAGAGACACAGAGAGAGAGGCAGAGACACACAAGGAGAAACAGGCTCCATGCAGGAAGCCCAATGTGGGACTTGATCCCAGGACTCCAGGATCACGCCCTGGGCCAAAGGCAGGTGCCAAACTGCTGCGCTACTCAGGGATCCCCATAATAATGTACTTTAATAAAAGTTATATAAATCTCTCTTGAAATATTTTACTGTAATGTACTTACCCTTCTTGTGATGATGTGAGATGGTAAAATGCCTAAGTAATGTGAATGACCTAGGCAATGTGATGTAGCGTTAGGCTACGATTGACCTTCTGACAATATGTCAGGAACAAGATCATCTGCCTCTGGGCTACACTTGAACCTCAGAAAGTGAAACCATGGATGAGTGGGGGTTAAACAATTCCCGTTCTTCCCTCCCTCCAGCCCCTAGTAACCACCATTCTACTTTCTGTTTTTGTGAGTTTGACTATCCTAAGTACTTCATATAAGTAGAGTCATAACAGTATTTGTCCTTTTGTGATTGGCTTGTTTTGCTTAAGATAATCTCCTCAGGGTTCATATATGTCATAGCATGTATCAGAATTTCCTTCCTTTTTAAGGCTGAATAATATTCCAATGTGTGTTTATGCCACATTTTGTTTATTCATTCACCCATCTGTGGATATTTGGGTTGCTTCTACATTTTGGTATTGTAAATAATGCTGCTGTGAACATGGGTATACAAATATCTATTTGAATTCCTGCTTTTGGTTCTTTTGGTTATATACCCAGAAGAGAATTACTGGATCACGTTGTATTTTAATTTTTAATTTTTTTAGGAACTGCCGAACTGTTTTAATAGTGGGTATACCATTTTACATTCACAAAAATTTCTAGTTTTTCCACATCCTTGCTGTGTTGGGGGGCCCATAGGTGGCTATTAAATTAACATGCAGATTATGACCTGCTGAATGAGAATGCTCAAACTACCCAGATGGAATTGGCACGTAGCCCCTCAACGTCAAGTTCCCATTTTGCAAAAGTGAAAACCCCAGATTGTTTTGATGGAAGGCACAATTTCAATTCACTCACACAAGGGAAATAAAATCACTTTGGGTGTGGAGCCTTCTTTAAAAATAAATAAGTTTATTTCCACAGGAATGGATCTCATTTTACATATATTTGATAATTCGTAGTAGGACAATGTGGGAATCTCAGTGAAAAGTCTTAGAGTGATTTGTTAGCTAGAACACTATTTTTAAATCATAGTTAGGACAGAGATAATGAATATGGTTGGTTTTATTGTCAGGAGGGGTGTTTTAATAGTTAAAATTAAAAAAAATTAATCAAGTTTGATCTTCATTTATTAGACTTCTTATCTGATTTGGAGGAAATCTATTTCTTTTCTGTGTAAAGGTGAAGTGGATCCTAAAGAGAGGATAGCACGCCAACGGAAACTATTACAGAAGAAACTTGGTCTTAATATGGGAGAAGCCATTGGAATGAGTACTGAAGAACTCTTCAATGATGAAGATTTGGATTATACCCCAACTTCGGCAGCCTTTCTAAACAAACAACCTGTAGGTAAAATCTTTGGTTGTTTGATTACAAGTAATAATACAGAGGTTTTGTTTCATTTTTCCATGTAATTGCAATTAAAAAAATACTATTCTTAATTCTGCTAATTCCTGCTTGTTCCACCGTAATTTAGTGTCTTCATAAATTGGATTTCTGATAACACATCCTAAAGAGACAGAAGTTCAGCCTATTGTAGACTCTGGATTGACAGATTAAAAAAAGCTGTGGTTGACCTTTTAGGAACCACTGCTACTGAGAGATCCTAGTTGCTTTTTCCTTTGTTCTTTAGTTAAAAAAAAAAAAATGTATTTGAGAGATTGGAAGATAATAAGGGCTAGTATAATGATACTAGAGATCTTTAGATCTATGATTTATTCTTTTGAGAAAGTAACAGACATGATAACAACACTTTCAAACAATACAAAAAGGTATACAATATGAAATAAAAGAAGTTTTAGATAATTGTTGGACACCCATGTCTCCATGCCCCATAAGCAACCCTTTATAAGTTACTTTACACAAGTATTTGTATCCTGTTAAGCCATATTTACATTTTCCCACTGCAAATAGCTGAATATGTAAGTATATATAGATTGATCATACATTTTTTTAAACTTTTCTGCATATCCATTTAATTTTTTTTAATTGGAGATCATACATTTTTTTGATAGCTTGATAGTTCTGCTCTGTATTCCTTTCTTTTCTCTATTTTTCCAGTTCCCCTTGGATGCCTACATACTGCTGCTTTGTTTTGTTTTTGTTTTTATTTTTTTCCTGTTAATGTCCCAAACTGTTTAAGCTCCAGTAAAAGTTGTGGCTCTCTCCTCAGAAAAATTCACGTATAAGTGAAACATTACCATTCAGGGATTTGGTATTCTTTCCTCTTGCCCCTGCAGTATCTTTTAGCATTTCCTGGTCCTTGTTAAGAATTTCTGCTTTGTCCTGAAACGCTTATCTTCTCTCTCTTTTGGTCTTTTCCTTTGCCTTTTACGCTAGTTGTTTTCTAAACCATCAGAATTTGCAAACTCTTTTTTAGGGCTAAGGGAGTGTGTGTTGATGAATAGCTTTTGCAGACAAAATAATTGGAACATTCCAGAGGTAGATGATAATAACACCAGGAAGGAACAGAAAAAAATGGGATGCAAAGCATGAAGTAGAAATAAAAAAGAAGAAAATAGAATAAAGGAGAATAAAAATGTAGTAATGTGATTACAATGTGGTAATTGTGTATGGTATCTTAAGAAAAAAGGTGGGTCAGGTATATTAGAGAAAACGGGCTGTTGACAGAATAGTTGTTTGTCGGATGGGCAACAGTCAGTTTGAAGTTGGCAAGATCCAAGTTGAATTGGCCTTATATGTCATGGACCTTTGGGAAGAGTTGTTTAATGCTACTTGTTGCTGTAGTTTCATCACTATTTGTATTTATGCCAGTGTTCCCTGGACCAAGACTATAGTAGGGCATCAGTACTAGTGACCCTGATTGGTTGTCAAAGTGTGGATTTCAGTTGAATCTTAATCAGATGAGTGCAGAAAGGATTTTTAGGCTTGAGTTCAAAATATTTCTACCTCACAGACTTTATAATGTCTCCCAAGAATGAAAAAGACAGCAAAAACAGTAGACAGGGTAACCTGGGTGGTGCATTCAGTTGAGTGTCCACTCAGGTCATGATCTCAGGATTGTGAGATCAAGCCCAGGGTCGGGCTCTGAGCTCAGTGAGGAGTCTGCTAAGGTTTCTCTCTCCCTCTACTTCTGCCGTTCCCTGTGCACACACACACACACTCTCTCTCTCTTAAGTGAGTAAATACATCTTTAAAAAAACCCAAAATAAAGAAGCAGAAGCAAAAAACAGTAGAAAGTGACTGCTTAAGAGGGAAGGAGCATATAATTTGGGTTATGTTGACTATAGGATGCTGGATCACTTAATGGCTGTAAGTTTTAGTTTTTTCAACAGATGATGATTCTCAGTTTCTTTTACTGATAATTCTTTATTATAACTTTTGGGGTGGTATTATGGTTATTCATTGATACATATGTGTGTGTGTGTGCATACATATATATACATATACACACACATATATATAGGTTTTATTTTATTTTAAATCCAGTATCATTAACATACAGTGTTATATTAGTTTTGGGTGTATGATATATTGATTCAACAATTCTGTATATTACTCAGCTCATCAAGTAAGTGTACTCTTAATCTCCTTCACCTATTTCACCCATATCCCCACCTACCTCCCCTCTGGTAACCATCAGTTTGTTCTCTATAATTAAGAGTCTATTGGGGTGCCTGGGTGGCTCAGTTGGTTAAGTGTCTGCCTTTGGCTCAGGTCATGATCCCAGCGTCCAGGGATGGAGCCCCACATCAGGCTCCTTGCTCAGTTGGGAGTCTGCTTCTCCCTCTCCCTGCTCTTATGCTCTCTCTTGCTCTCTCACTCTCTCCCTGTACCCCTCTCCCTCTCTTGTTCTCCATTTCTTCCTTTCCCTCTCAAAGTCTTTCTTTTTTTAAAGCCTGTTTTTGGTTTGTCTGTCTTGTTTTTCTTTGTTCATTTGTTTCTTAAATTCCACCTATAAGTGAAATCATATGGCATTTGTCTTTTTCTGATTTATTTTGCTTAGCATTATCATCTCTAAATCTATTATTGCCAATGGCAAGATTTCATTTTTTATGGCCGAGTAATATTCTGTTGTATCTCTGTACCACATCTTTATTACTGTGGTTAATTTGAGGTATCACCTTTTCAAAACCCTCTCTGTAGGTTATGATCATACATTTTTGTCACATCTGTGACAATAAAAGTTAAGAAACACACAAGCATCTGTTGGAAATTGGAAGAATATGGAAAAAGGAAGAAGAGATTGAAATTGTGGTAGAGCCATACAACAGAATAGCACAATGCTGTCAAAATATAGTTAATTTGGCTATAGTTAAATTCATAGACTTAGTCTTCTTCTGAGGCTATGACTATCGTTTATTTTAACTTCAAAAGTTCAAACTCAGCATTCTTTTATTCTTTTAGACTCTCCAGGCAGCTGAATTGATTGACTCAGAATTTCGAGCAGGAATGAGTAATAGACAAAAGAACAAAGCTAAAAGAATGGCCAAGTTATTTGCAAAACAGAGATCCAGGGATGCAGTGGAAACTAATGAGAAGAGGTAGTAATCTTTTTTTGCTTATTCATTTAAAATAGTGATGCTTTGTAGCTTAAATCTGTGTCTGCTTGATTTTTAAAAACATTTGCTGACTTTGTCTTTGGCTGTAGAGTACCTTTGGATTGTCTTGTCTATTGACAGAGATTATTTACTATTGGTGGGAACTAGGATAATTTACATATGCAGATTTTTTTGTTTGGATGGGGGCTGAAGCTCTTCCAAGGGAAGTACATTCCAAGTAGAGAGAACAAGTGTCAATGCCTTAATCATAGACTGTTCAAGAAACAGAAAGAAAGGCAGTACATCTAGGATAAGTAGAGAGAAGTGAGGGCAGTACAGAGTGAAGTCAGAGAGATGGTCTAAGGGCCGCAAGTTAAGAATATTACTTGAGTATAGAACTGTCGCAGTATTATATTACCTGTCTTCCAGCCTGGGGACTAAGCCAAATAACAGGTAATAATGCAGGTTTGTTTACCGAATCTTGTTGTAGGAAAAATTCTGGATATACCTACTGTCCTTTTTCTTAACGAATTAATAAAAGTGATATCTGTATATGGTTTGGAAAAGCACTCCTAAGAGTAGTTCAGAACAACCCTTCAGAAGCACTTTAAGGGATGTATTAAAATACAGATTTTCATACCCCACTCTGCTGTGTTGAATCAAGATCTTGGTCTAGACGTGTTTGAGTAAATGATATAACGCATGAGGACTTACAAAGGCTTTTTGCAAGTGACAGAACCTTTTGTTTCCATTCACATAAAACTAAAAAGTAAGTTTACAGCATTTATTTAAAGACTAGATACAAGGGGGGAATAAGGGCAGTCCTGGTGGCGCAGCAGTTTAGCGCCGCCTGCAGCCCAGGGTGTGATCCTGGAGTCTGTCAGGCTCTCTGTATGATGCCTGCATCTCCCTCTGCCTGTGTCTCTGCCTCTCTCTCTCTGTCTCTATGAATAAATAAATCTTAAAAAAAAAATCAAAGGGGGAATAAATAATAAACATCTATTTGGTGTAAATTTCTTTGGGGTTCTTTTTAGTATGAAATTTTTATTAAGCTTTATTAAACAGCAGGTTTTTTTTTTAAAAGAACAACTTACTAGGACTGCATATAGCAATCTGTGTCTTTTGGCTTTTTTCATATAAGCAGATTTCCCCAAATATTTGAATATTGAAATAGTAGATCTTACTTTTCAGAGTTCATGATTTATTCATTCTGCAAATATTTACTGAATAGCTTCTAAGTGCCAGATACTATTCTAGGCCCTCAGGATGCATTGGTGAATAAAATAGATTAAAATTCTGCCTTCATGAAGCTTATATTCTAGAGGAAAAAATGAAGAAGATAAGTAAGTAGGGGCACCTGCCTGGCTCAGTCGGTAGAGCATGCAACTCTGGGTCTTGGGGTTGTAAATTTGGTCCCATGTTGGGTAGAGATAACTTAAAAAAAAAAGAAGATAAGTAATATCATGTTAATGGTAAGGATTTAAAAAGACAAAGGAGATGAAACAAGGAAGTAACATGAAATGTTTTGTGGGGAGAGAGTTTGGAATTTTGGATAGCATAGTCAGGGAGGGATTCACAGAAGTGACTTTTCATTAAAGATTGGAAAGAAGTGAGGATGCTAGTCCTATGAATATTTGGAAAAGACATTACAAGTAGAGCCTGGAAAGAGAAACATGCCTAACAAGTTCATGGGCAGTATGGTGACCAACCAATGTGGCTAGATTGGAGAGAATTAGAGGAAGAATAATAGGGAGTGAATTAGGGGAATAATAATAAGGAATGAGATTAAGGAGGGTTAGATTTCTTTCATCACATTTACAAAAAATGGTTGGCCAAATCTAATTATTAAGATGGGGGAGGATATTTATGGAGAATAATCCTGTATATACCTTAACTCTGCTAATTGTGAATACTGAATAGTTTCATTTGCCTTCTCTTTTGTAATGTTTTATTACTATGCTAGCCTCAATATTTTTGTTCTAGTTATAAAGTAACATTTCCTCAAATTTTCTGGATACATTTTTCATTGGTCAGTTGTCTCTGTTTTTCAAAAGCTAGTAGGATTATAGTATGTTACTCAATATATTAGTTTCCTCCAGGGTACAAAAGCCTAGAAAAGTTATGCTGGGTCAGATTTAGGTTGTTAGACCAAGATCATTTAAGTGGCTTTAAGTGGCCATTTGAGTGGCTCTAGTTTAGCACCGCCTTCAGTCTAGGGCTTGATCCTGGAGTCCCAGGATCGAGTCCCAAATCAGGCTCCCTGCATGGAGCCTGCTTCTTCCTCTATCTGTGCCTCTGCCTCTCTCTGTGTCTCTCATGAATGAATAAATAAAATCTTAAAAAAAAAAAAAAAAAAAGGAGAAGAGCTGATTGTTGATAGGAAGTAAAAAAGACTTGTTAGATTTGAGATTCAGTTTGAAAGCAAGAATTCATGGATCTATTTTACATTCATCAGTAAGAGTAGGAGAGTATTTTTACCCAAAACTTTTTAAATGGTTAATCTTATTTGATACATGAAATTTAGGCAAACCATGTAAGTAGAATATGGCAAAACATTGGTTCAAATGATGGATTCTCTGACATTCATTGTGGTTCACATTATTTTTCATTCACTTTTTAAAATGGTGACTTTTATTTTTTTAGCAATGATAGCACTGATGGGGAACCAGAAGAAAAGAGAAGAAAAATAGCAAATGTTGTTATTAATCAGTCTGCAAATGATTCCAAAGTCTTGATTGATAATGTTCCAGAGAGTTCTTCCTTAATTGAAGAGGTACTATTAAAATGCCCTGAGGTGTCTTTTGAAATCATTATAATTTTTTCATACTAATATGATAGTAGATAGTATTTAATAATCTGCCCATTGAGAGAAATTTTATTGTATCTTTACTTCATTAGTAAAAATTTTAATTATTTAAATTTTAATTAATTAAATTATTTAAAATTTTAAAGCTTATTACTATAGATTTACAAATATTAAATTACTTAAATTGTGAGCATAAATCGGAACTTTTGAATTAGTACTAATTCTGTTTTTCTTATTCAGACAAATGAATGGCCGTTAGAAAGCTTTTGTGAAGAACTTTGCAATGACCTTTTTAATCCCTCCTGGGAGGTAAGATTTCTTTATTCCAGCTTCTCTCAGCTCTATATTTTTTGTTTTTGTTTTTTCTAATGAAGGGAGCCATGTCAAACACAATCTGTTAGGGTCCCTATTCTTTCCCTGTATACCTCTCAGGATACTTACTGACCCAGGCACTTCATATCATTCACCTTCTAAGTAGAAAACTTGAGACTCATTTTCACCTTTCATATACTTTTTGGTCGTTATTTCTTTAGTGATCTGTTAATTTCTTTTCATTTTTTTAGCTGTAGTATCTCTGGCATACCTCTTCCGAATAGTAAAAACTTCCTTTTTAAGTGGACAATTTTAGTGAAGAGCAGTAGTTTCCATCCCATCTTGTTAGTCTCAGAAATGTAAATCTTGATCAGATCCCAGTATATAAAAGAGATGAAAGTGAAATTCCTCTGAAGTTCAGGGTCGGTGGTCTCAAAGCATTCTGTCCTACGTTGGTTGGCTTCTGGGTGATTTAAAAAACAGTGCTCTGGAATACCTTTTAGGGGCATTTCTTCTCTTTGATGTCTTCTGTTTAAAAGTATTCAAGTCTTGAGTGCTTGGGTGGCTCGGTCAGTTAAACATCTGCCTTCAGCTCAGGTCATGAGTTCTGCATTGGGCTCCCTGCTCAGCGGGGAGTCTGCTTCTCTCTCTGCCCTTCCCCCCTGCTGTCTCTCTCAAATAAATACATAAAATAAAATCTTTAAAGTTATTCAAGTCTTACCGTAAATTGAATCTTAAGTGAGTGAATGCAGTGTCAGTGGCCCATTTGCTCCCTTCCAGATGATATTTCAGAAGGCCAGAGGGTGACAGTGAAGCACTAGTCACGAGACAGTTGAATTCTCTTCCTTTCACACTTACTCTGGTAGCTTTGGAACTTAGTTTTAATATATATATTTCTAAAATATTGATGTTGGGTCTATAGGAAACAACATATGATTCTTTCCTCTCTTTTGCTGAGGATAATGCTGAATGCAGGTAAAGGGTAGGGAAGTGACACCCATATAGATTAATATCTTAGAAGGATTTTAGAGGGACACCTGAGTGGCTCAGCGGTTGGGCGCCTGCCTTTGGCTCAGGTCGTGATCCCTGGATCCGGGATCGAGTCCCGCGTCGGGCTCCCTGCGAGGAGCCTGCTTCTCCCTCTGCCTGTGTCTCTGCCTCTCCTCTCAATCTGTGTCTCTCATGAATAAATAAATAAATAAATCTTTAAAAAAAAATAAAGGGTTTTAGAATAATTGTTTTCTTAGCTTGATTTTAGAAAAATTCAATATAACCAAATCATGAAATTAATATACGTAATTTTTCTTGGATAGCAGAGGGATGACACATTCTCACTGTCATTTTGGTTTATTCTGATTTCTTAAAAATTTACTATCCCTTTTTCATATTGAAGAGAAGTTAAACTTAGTTTCTTAAGCATTTAGCCTCTGACAATTGCTTCTTGTTTGTTTTTAGGTTCGGCATGGTGCAGGCACTGGACTTAGGGAAATCCTTAAAGCTCATGGAAAAAGTGGTGGTAAAATGGGAGATAGCACTTTAGAAGAGGTATGTGTAGTAAAGGACCAGTTATCACTATATTTCAGTAGTTGAATTCTTTTCCCAAGCCAGGGAAGTTTCCAGAGCTTGGGCCATGACATAGAAGTAATAAGTAGATAAATAATAAGAAATATGGAAAGCTGAATGTGAGGAAAAAAGTAAAAAGGTTGGGAAGAAGTCTGTTTACTAACATAGAAAGAATGAGCTCATGAGAAAGATATGTTCAGAAACACTAAGTAAGTAAAAAATAGAAGCAAGAGTACTTGAGCCAGGATATAATGGACTGGAAAGTAGAGTAAGAGGGACAGGGGGATAGTTTAGAGGTCATTAAGCAATATGACTGGTATAGCATGAGACACTGGTAGTAGGATAGATACATGACAGATATAATTGAAATCAGAGCAACTTTGAGTAGTTTCTTAATTTCTCTTGGAGTGCAAGTAACAGAATTGATGAATTTTAAAGATTTTGGTATGGTACATTTGAACCTAACTAATCAACAAACAAGATGTGGTTAATATTAGAGATAGTAATTGGACTATTCTATATTTTGGTTATTGTCCAGTCTGTCCCAATATTTAGTTTTGATTTTGGACCTAATGTTTCTTCAGCCGCCAATACAAAGTATGATCTTGATCTGTTAATTAAAAAATGATTGTTTTAACAGATGATTCAGCAGCATCAAGAGTGGTTGGAAGACTTAGTTATTAGACTTCTTTGTGTTTTTGCGTTAGACAGATTTGGAGACTTTGTTTCTGATGAAGTAAGTATCACCTAAGAGAGGCTTTGCCCAATCATATTTCAAATGTAACGGATTAAGTCTTTTGTAATTACGAGTTTTCTTCCTTTCTTGTTCATAGGTTGTAGCACCAGTTCGTGAAACTTGTGCTCAGACATTAGGTGTGGTGTTAAAACACATGAATGAAACAGGAGTTCATAAAACTGTGGATGTGCTGCTTAAATTACTTACACAAGAACAGTGGGAAGTTAGACATGGTGGTCTGCTAGGAATAAAGTATGCTTTGGCAGTTCGTCAGGTAAACACTTCAGTTTTTGAAGCATGTGTGGGAGAGTTATTCCCCCCTTAGTTTATTTTCATTAAGTATATGAAATGGCCCTGGATTCTTAGTGTTACAGATAAGCCAGCCTCTTTGAGGTAGTGTCATAGACCAAGGTGGTGCTAATAAGAATTTAAGTACAAATCAAAAGATGGTTCATTAGGTTTGAAAAACTGTTCCTGTTTCATAGCCAGACCAATTCTCAGAGAGGTTCCTAGTGTATGATCCTATGAGTAGCCCCTGTGGGGCCTCCTTTTGAGGAAACTGAAAGAATAGATTGGAGTTAGAAGCAGAAAGGGATGGCTTTTCCTGCCTTCTCTCACACCCGTTTTGATTGTCATTGGTGTTGAATAAGAGATACAAGTTGAGGTTCCGGCACCAGTGGTATATATGCGTGTGTGTTCAACACAGGGAGTTCATAGTCCTACTTGGAAAAATATTTTCTGATATTTTAAGCCATATTGAATAATAAAGTACTTGATACTGTTGTAGTCTTTTTCAAGTGGGATTAGTTACGCATAAGCTTCTGTTGATGTTATTTTTTTTTGTTTATGTGATTCCTTTTTAATGAAGGTTGGGATTTATGGGGCACCTGGCTGGCTCAGTTGGAGAAGCATATGACTTGATCTCAGGGTTGTGAGTTGGAGCCCCACATTTAGTGTAGAGATTACTTAAAAGAATAAACCTAAAAAAATTATGATTTATGCTTTCATATGATAAATTTAATAAAAAATGTTTAAGTACAATAATTGTATTATGGAAGATTAATCTGTTTTGATACACTGTTTTACAGGATGTAATTAATACTTTATTGCCTAAAGTTTTAACTAGAATAATTGAAGGACTTCAGGACCTTGATGATGATGTCAGAGCTGTTGCTGCAGCATCATTAGTACCTGTGGTAGAAAGCCTTGTGTATCTTCAGACACAGAAGGTAAATTAAATCTTTTCGCATTTTCTTCTATAGAGCTTGTTTATATTCACGGTGTAGAGTATTAGGAAAAACATTAAGTACTTTTTTCTCCTTCATCCTCCATTTTCTTTTTTCTTAAGATTTTATTTTTAAGTAATCTCTACATCCAGTGTGGGGCTCAAATTTACGGCCTTGAGATTGAGAGTTGTGTGCCCCACCAGCTGAGCCAGCCAGGCACCCCATCCTCCATTTTTCTTATGACAGATAGTCCTCTAATGTATGCAATTTCCATTATATATTATCCTTGGAGGAGTGAATTTTGTCTATTAATTTTCTTCTCCTTCATGTAGAGAGTATATATAAGGAACTTCTTTGAGAAGAAAGCAACCGTTTTTTCTTTATTTTACTCCTTGTTTTTAGGCATATGGGATTTTTGTTTGTTTTGATTTTGGTTTTGGCTTTAGGTTTTTTAATCTGGTCTCATTTTTTGAAATGCCTCTTTTAAGATCTGATTTTCAAATTATCAAAATCAGAACATGAATATTTGGAAGTGCAGTAAGCAGTATTTATTTAAAAGCTCAAAAACTAAATTTGTCTTTTCATGATGATTAGTATTGTATTAAATATATTTAAGTTGCTTTACACAGAGGGTCATGTCTTGTATATGTACACTATATTGTTCTCAGAGTTTTTTTTTTTTTTTTTTAAATAAAATAGAGTATTGGCGTAATAATGAGTATTGGCTACCTTATTTCTTGAATTCTCCCTCCCGTTATGAGCCTGGTTTGGAAGGGAAGCACCAAAGTAGAGTTGAGTGGCATTTAAAGAGGGGTAGAGAATTAATATAAGTAAATAACATCTCCCTCCTCCTTAATTTTGCTCAAAACTGTTACTATCCAAAGGTGTGAGGATTATATGTTTTCGAATTAGTAGTGACTGAAGTTTGGCATAGCTTGTGCATATTTTGTGTAAAATGTTTTCTTAATAACTGATCTTATAGGTACCCTTCATTATAAATACATTATGGGATGCTCTGCTGGAACTAGATGATCTTACAGCTTCAACAAATAGTATTATGACTCTTCTTTCATCCTTATTAACTTATCCTCAGGTCCAACAATGCAGGTAATTATTTGTAGTTAGTGGAATAAAGTAAAAAGTGTTTACATACATTTCCAGATAATGAAACCTAAGAATACAATCGTAGAGCATCTTTAAGAACAGCACTGTGAGTTGGGGATGCCAAAGACTATATTCTCAAGCAGCCTTTTCTTCTTTAATCTCTAACCACTGGCGCATTTGAGGCAGGAAATTAAAAAGGTCATCTCCTTTACCCTTTCGTTGCATTGGTTTTATAATTCTTCTCTTGTTCATACTATTATAGTTAACTTCAGAAATATAATGGAATAGCAAAATAAGTGCCTGTAAAAGCAAGTGAAGAGAAAAAGTGGCAGGGCATATATGGAATTTCCTAATTTTCAGGTATTTTTAATTAATAATGAAAGCTATAGGCATTAAATGAGTTCATCTGTGTGAAAGCCCTTTTCAAGCTGCAAAATGCAAGAGTTATTTTTAATTGTACTAAATCAGAGGTTGGCAGACTTTTTCGATGAAAGTCCAGATGGTGGTATTTTGGTTTTGTGGGCCATGTGATCATTGTCAAAAGTACTCAGCAATGCCATTCTAATACAAAAGCATCCATAGACAGTATATAAAGGAATGGATATGGCTGTGTTCCAATAAAACTTTATTTAAAAAATTGGGTAGAGTGGGTTTGGACCATAAGCCTTTGTTAATAACTACCCTAAATAAAGGACTTAGGACTTAAAAGAAAAATCATTAAGTAGACAGTGTCAGGAAAGTTAAATAACGTAAGAAAATGAAAGTAGTAGTGAAAATTCTGTTAATTCAATGTGATAGATATAATGTGGTTTTTAATTTCTTTCAAAGTTGCCTTATTAGAAAGTTTGCTTCATATATTTGGCAGATACTTTCCATCTTATGTAAGAAATAAATGCAGCATGTCATTAGGAACATGAATAGTTACACTATTAACAAGACCTTATTATAATGTTTTTACATAGTTGGAGTCTTATGTCTCTGTGTGCATGTGTTTAAATTAAAATTTTATAAATAAATTTACTAAATGTTTAAGTAAATGTAAGAAGTGATGTTCATACAAACCTGTAAGTAATGAAAATAGTGTTAAAAGATAGACATTCTGAGGGGAACCACAAAAGAATGGATAGTTACACCTGCCATATTCTTTTTTATTCACGCCTTTTTCTACAGTTACATATTTTAAATGCTGTTATACATCATCATTTCCTAATTCAAGGTAATTTTTATAGTAAATGACTCATGTATGTGCGGGAATTCTGTGGTTCAAGTTGTTAGCATAGATGTGGCATTTCTTGCTTTTCCATTTAAATTCTAATCTGTGAGAAGGAAGATATTTGAGTTTTCTTAACTTAGTAATGTTAAATAAAGATAATGAATTTCAAAACTACTACCATACAACCTCTTGCTCATTTGATATGTGACAGAGATGACCCCAAAAGGAAATGTAAGTTATGTGCATCTATTGATTACCTATTGGGGTTAGCCATGGGCAAGAATGAATTAACAATCTTGATTTTGTGTAGCCTGACTACCAGTTAGGATACATATCCCATTTTCATGAGTAAGAACAGATTGAAAATAAGGACAGTTATATTAGAAAGTTTATTTGAAAAAGGTAATTCATGCTATTAGTGCCGTAGAACCTAATATTTCTTTTGCCTGCATTTGCTCTGGCTATTGTGGTGCTATAATACCAGTTCTGAATGAGGATGTTAAATGAATGTTCATATGAAAACTGTATTATCTTTTTAAAATTTATTCATCAGGAAAGATACTAGGTCCACAAGGACATATTTAGATAACGTATTAACATAGTTACAACTGAGAATGAGTAACATTGTGTTTTCTTTATTAGTATTCAGCAGTCACTCACAGTTTTAGTTCCACGTGTCTGGCCTTTTTTGCATCACACTATATCATCAGTTCGAAGAGCAGCACTGGAAACTCTATTTACATTATTATCAACACAGGACCAGGTAAGAACTAATAATTATGTCTAGTGATCTTGAAATTATATAAAATAATTTTATAAAATAAATCTGACCACCAGGTTACTCTTGCTACATATCCAAAGATCAGAAGAATGCTGGACTTAATAGCGGTGGTATGGTGACCATGTAGACACATAAGAATATAATCCCCATGAGGGCAGGAACATTTTTATATTTTGCTCTAGGTCATATTCCCAGTGCTTAGAATAGTACTTAACACATAGGAGGCCTTCAACAAATTTTTTGAGTGGAAGATGGATTGAATAGTCTGTTAGAGACCTATTCAGTTTTTGCTTGCTTTTTGTGGTTAACAGCTGGATGGTTGTTAGAATTGGCAGAGCTCATTCCAGATTAGGAGGCTACAGTTGGAGCTCTACAGTATGATTCCTTAAGAATGATGATGAAATTGCTAGGCACTTGCCTCTTCCTTAAGAATTACTCAATCTTAAGAGCATAGTATTTCCAAGGATAGTATACTTCAGGAGTCACACATGGAAATGCTTTGAAAGATCATCAGGTAATGTCACTGCTGACTTGAGGAGTCTTTGCCCTGCTTATAAAAGGCTTCACATTTTTATTTTAAAAATAACAATAGGTCAAACAAAATACTAGAATTTGGGGAAATATCATAAAGAGTCATTCTGACATGCTGTTATTTGTGGGTACCACAGTTTGAGCCAGTGATCCTTAAAAAGCAGCAGTTGGGGCAGCCCGGGTGGCTCAGTGGTTTAGCACCGCCTTTGGCCCAGGGTGTGGTCCTGGAGACCCGGGATCGAGCCCCACGTCAGGCTCCCTGCATGGAATGGAGCCTGCTTCTCCCTCTGCCTGTGTCTGTGCCTTTCTCTCTCTCTCTGTCTCTCATGAATAAATAAATTAAATCTTTAAAAAAAAAATTGATTTTTTTCATTTTACTTATTTATTTTTATTTTTTTCTTTTTCTTTTTTTCTTTTTTATACTTACTTATTTTTAGACAGTAGATTATAGTATAGGTAAATATCTCTCTTGTGTTCATGCCCTTCTGTGTGAATTAGGAATATTAAAAGAGGGGAATATTCCACATAGACTTGCTTTAATCAGCATGGTATTGTGTTGTATTTCTGTGATTCTGTATCTGTAAATTTGGTTTTGCCTTATTTTTAAATTTTATCTAATCAGAATCGTCTGAGGAAAAACCTTCAGATTTGTTTTATAACCCCCAGTTGATCAGGCATGGGTTCATATGACAACTGGCATGGGTTCTGAATTTTCATTTCATTTTTGTATTGTGGTATTTGATTCTTAAATAAATTCTTTTTTTTTTAAATTTATTTATTTATGATAGTCACATAGAGAGAGAGAGGCAGAGACATAGGCAGAGGGAGAAGCAGGCTCCATGCACCGGAAGCCCGACGTGGGATTCGATCCCGGGTCTCCAGGATCGCGCCCCGGGCCAAAGGCAGGCGCCAAACCCCTGCGCCACCCAGGGATCCCTGATTCTTAAATAAATTCTTAAATAAAGTTCTTAAATTTACTTTGGTTAGCCCTCTTGAAGTTACCAGATTTCTTCACTTCATGGTTTTCTTTATTATTTTTCTAACAGACTTTTAAGAGCAGTTTAGGTTTACTGAAAAATTGGGCAAGAAGCACATATTTCTTATATGCCCCTACACACACACACACACACACACACATTTTCCCCATAGTTAACATCTTGCATTCGTGTAGTACTTTTTAAAAAAAATTTTGAGGGAGGGTGAGGGGCAGAGAGAGAAAGAATCTTAAGCAGATCCCATCCCATACCCATTGTGGAGCCTGATGGTTTGAACTAACAACCCTGAGATCATGACCTGTGCTGAAATCTAGAGTTGGGTAGTTAACCAACTGAGCCACTCAGGTGCCCCAGTATGTTCCATTGATCCATTAACTAAAGTCCATAGTTTACATTAGAATTTACTCTTTGTATTGTAGATTGTATGGGTTTTGACAAATGTCCAGTGATATGTTTCCACCATTGCAGTATCATACAAAATAAAAAAGTGCCTGTGCTCCATCTATGGATCCCTCTTTTCCTCTTTCCAAATTCTTTTTTTTTTTTTTTTAAGATTTTATTTATTTATTCATGAGAAACACAGAGAGAGAGGCAGAGACACAGGCAGAGGGAGAAGCAGGCTCTCTGTGGGGAGCCCGATGTGGGACTCTATCCGGGGACTCTGGGATCACACCCTGAGCCAAAGGCAGATGCTCAACCACTGAGCCACGAGGCATCCCCATTTACTGACTTATTGAAGGATATCTTGGTTGCTTCCTGTTTTGGGCAATTATGAATAAAGTTTTATTATTTTTTTTTAATTAGAGCAAGCACATAAGATGGGAGGGGCAGAGGGGGAGAGTGAGAATCAGACTCCCCTCTGAGTGGGGAGCTGGATGCAAGGCTCTATCCCAGGACCCTGAGATCATGACCTTAGCTGAAATCAGACACTTAACCAATTGAGCCACCAAGGTGCCCATGAATGAAGTTTGAAACATTATGTGCAAGTTTTTATATGCGAAAGTTTTCATTGCACTTAGGTAAACCCCAGAGAGCACAAGGAGTATGTTTAATTTTATAAGAAATTGTCTTCCAGAATTGCCGTACCATTTGGCATTTCCATCAGTGGTGAATGAGAGTTCTTGTTGCTCCACATCCTTACAAACATTGAATGTTGTCACTGTTGCAGATTTTAGCCTTTCTAATAAATGTGTAATGGAATCTTATAGTTTAAATTCCCCAATGATAGATGATGTTTTGAGCATCTTTTCATATGCTTATTTGCCATCTATATCTCTTCTTTAGTGAAGTGTCTATTCAGGTCTTTTCCCTTTTTAAAAAATTGAGTTGTTTTCTTACTCTTGAATTTTAAAATTTCTTTGTGTATTTCTTTTTTAAGTTTTATTTATTTAAGTAATCTCTTTACCCAATGTGAGGTTCAAGCTCATGACCCTGACTGAGATCAAGAGTTCTACGCTCTCGTGATTGACCCAGCCAGGTGCCCCTCTTCGGCCGTTGTCAGTCCTTTCCCTTATTATTTCCTAATATTAATCTGGAGTCAAGAAATATTTTCAAGTCCACCTCTGTAACCCAGCTGTAACCATGTTATATTTATTTGATGAAAAAATTTTTTCTGTAACAATGTTATATTTATTTGATGAATTTTTTAAAAAGATTTATTTATTTATTCATGAGAGAGACAGAGAGAGGCAGAGACCTAGGCAGAGGGAGAGGTAGGCTCTTCACAGGAGCCCAGGATCACGACCTGAGATGAAGGCAGCTGCCCAATCGTTGAGCCACCCAGGTGTCCCTATTTGATGAATTTTTTAAAAAATCCAGTATAGTTAACATAGTGTTATATCAGTTTCAGGTGTACAACATCGTGATTCGGGTACCTGAGTGGCTCAGTTGGTTAAGCAGGCACTTACCTTTGGCTCAGGTCATGATCTCATGGCCCTGGGATTGAGCCCCACATTGAGCTCCTGGTTCACTGGAGAGTTTGCTTCTCTTCTTCCTTTCCTCCTGCCTGTCACGCCTCTCATGCTTGCTCACTTGCTCTCTCAAATAAAAACAAAACAGGGGCAGCCCCGGTGGCTCAGCGGTTTAGCGCTGCCTTCAGCCCAAGGCGTGATCCTGGAGACCTGGGATCGAGTCCCACGTCGGGCTCCCTGCATGGGGCCTGCTTCTCCCTCTGCCTGTGTCTCTGCCTCTCTCTCTCAATGTCTCTCTCATGAATAAATAAATAAAATCTTAAAAAAATAAATAAAAACAAAACAAAACAAACCCACACAACTAATACAGTGATTCAATAATTCTATATATTAGTACTCATCACGATAAGTATCCTCTTGATCCACTTCACCTGCTCTACCCATCTATCCTCTGGTAACCATCAATTTGTTCTCTATGATTTAGTCTGTTTTTCTGGTTTATCTGTTGTTTTGTTCGTTTTGTTAAATTTCACATTTATGATTAAAATCTTATGGTATTTGTCTTTCTCTAACTTATTTCACTTAGCATTATGTTCTCTAGATCATTCGTTTTGCAAATGGCAAGATTTTATTTTGTCCATTTTTATGGCTAGTATTTCTGTGTATGCATGTGTGTGCGCATAACGTATCCCACATTTTCTTTATCCATTCATCTATCACTGGACACTGGGCTGCTTCCATATTTTGACTATTGTAAATATTGCTGCAATAAATGTAGAGATGCATGTATCTTTAAATTAATGTTTTCATATTCTTTGGGTAAATACCCAAAAGAACAATTAACTGGATCATTTGGATGTTTTAACTGTTTGATAAATCTCCATACTGTTTTCCACACTGGCTGTACCAGTTTGCATTCCAACCAGCAGTGCACAAGAATTCCTTTTTCTCCACATCCTTGCCAGCACCTCTTGTTTCTTGTGTTGTGAATTTTAGCCATTCTGACAACTGTGATGTGATATCTCATTGTAGTTTTGATTTGCATTTCCTTGATGATGAGCAGTGTTGAGCATCTTTTCATGTGTGTGTTGGCCATCTGTATGTCTTCTTTGAAGAAATGTCTGTCTTCTGCCCATTTTTAAATTGGATTACTTGGCGGTTTTTTTGGTGCTGAGTTTTCTAAGTTCTTTTTTCTTTTTTTTTTTTTAAGATTTTATTTATTTATTTATTTATTTATTTATTTATTCATTCATTCATTCATTCATTCATTCATTCAAGAGAGACACACAGAGAGAAGCAGAGAGGCAGAGGGAGAAGCAGGCTCTCTGTGGGAAGCCCGATGTGGGACTCAATCCCAGGACCCCAGGATCATGCCCTGAGTCAAAGGCAGACGCTCAACCACTGAGCCACCCAGGCGTCCCTCTAAGTTCTTTTTTATATTTTGAATACTACCCTTTTATTGGATATGTCATTTGCAAACATCTTCTCCCATTCGTAGGTTGCCTTTTAGTTTTGTTGATTGTTTCCTTTGCTGTACAGAACCTTTTTGTTTTGATGTAGTCCTAGTAGTTTATTTTTTGCTTTTGTTTCCCTTGCTTGAGGAGACATGTCTAAAAAAATGTTGCTATGGCCATGCCAGAGAAATTACTGCCTGTGCTCTCTTGTAGGATTTTTATGGTTTCAAGCACACATGTAGGTCCTTAATCCATTTTGAGTTTTATTTTTGTGTCCAGTTTCATTCTTTTTTTTTTTTTTAAAGACTTCATTTATTTATTCATGAGAGACAGAGAGAGAGAGGCAGAGACATAGGCAGAGGGAGAAGCAGGCTCCCTGTGGGGAGCCTGATGTGGAACTCAATCCCAGGACCCTGCGATCATGCCCTGAGTCAAAGGCAGATGCTCAACCACTGAGCCACCCAGGTGCCCCTGGATCAAAACTTTCTAGTTTCATTTTACTTTTTTTTTTTTAAATAATGGGCCACATTTAATATATGGCCCACCTTTTCAATAATGTATCTCCATTCCTCTCTCTGTGATCCCACTACCATTGCCTGGTTCAAGCTTGTGCACTTCTCAAATACATCAATTCATCACCTTTCAAACTGGTCTCTCTGCCTCCATTTTGGTTCTCACCCCCATTTGGTCTTTCATGGTGCTGAGTGGGATTGTTATAAAATGCAATGCTAATCATTGGACTCCTTATTTAGACTCTTCAACTGTTTTTTAATATTCTTCACTAGTTTGGCACAGAAGACTTTCCAGATATTGGCTCTTCCTCCTCTATAGCCTCTTTTTTTCATTCAAGTACACTTTGTATAGCCAAACCAAACCACTTCGTAGGGAGCATGAAATAGGAACTTGTAAGCAAACCTGAACTAGTTTCATTTGGTAAGAACATAAAAACAAGGTGTAACCTTTTTGTTAAACTAGCAGTTTGGTGATCAAAGTGAAGAAATTTACTACTTGATTTTACTTTCTGTACTATCTCTTTAGCCCATGAGTGTTTTTATGCGTACAAGAGTGTATCTGTGAATCTGTATGTCTGTCAGTCAACTACTTTCCTGGAATATCTAGTATTGTTACCAGTTAGCGCTGTAGCTTGAACTTGACTCCTTAATCTAGAAAAACATGTTGGACTTTAATCTTTTGTTCTCCTGATAGGGTCAACTTTTCCATTCCACTTGCATCACAGCCACTTTGAGTTATTACAAAATTTCAGTTACATACATCATTGACTATTTGAAAAGCAAGCTTTAGCATGAAACATATTTAGCATGAAGATATATATGAGATTGAGTTGGAATCTCAGGATCTAGGATGTAAGAAATTTCTCATATGCATATGTAGAGGGGAAAAGAAAGACCAAAAGACTATATTTAACTAAGACTGGCATTAGAGAACATTAGCTAGTTAGGTGTTGGCCAGATTTTACAAAGGTATTGAAGGGCAAGAGCAAAGGTTAAAATAACTCATCTGACTTTCAATAAATATTGATTGGACAAATGAGTAGAACAGAGCATTATAAATTGTGTAAATATGGAGTTTACTTCATTTTTGTGTTTTTTTTTTTTCTTTCAGCAGTGGCCCAAAATGGGATTTCAGATCAAATTAATGAAAAAAAACTCTGTAATTCATTGCTTAGTTGTGCTTCTTTCCAAATCTCCTCCCCTGAAACCCCAAATCACTTGATAACAGAGATAAGAAATGATGATGAATTTATCTACAGGCAGGAATCAAGTGTTGGTGGGAGTGATGATCAGACTTCTGCTTTTTTCCACATCTATAACCATTTTGTGGGAATGCTTGTGGGAAAATAAAAGAAGGGGTATAGCAAAAAGGTATTGGCAAGAGCTTACCCTGTCAGTTTTACAAATTTGGCATTTATTGCCAACTAAAATTGTGGAAAATTTCACATATAACTAACTACTCTCCATGACATGGGACCATTTCCTGTAAGAAATATGAATTTATTCAACAAATAATTTAGTGCCTACCTATGTCCTTACAATTCTTTAGATACTCATCAGTAAAAGACAAGGTCATTGCCCTTCTGTAGAGCTTAAAACAGGAAATTAAACAAGACAGGAGAAACAGGCAACTAGACAAGCTCTAATAACAAAATGAGGTGTAAGCATCTGGTAGGGAAAGTAGACGATGCTGTTGGATCCTTGCTAGTGGGGTGAGTGAAGGCCAGGGAACACACCCTACTAAAAGTGAAGTTTAAGCTGAGATCTGAAGGATGAATAGAATTAAGGGAAAAGCAGAGTAAAGGTCAGGAACAGCATGTGAAACTCTGGAAGCAGGAGAGTGCATGATTGTACTAAAGAGGAAGTGAAAGCAAATTGGCTGGAGGGTAGAGTGTGAGTGAGTATAGTTGGCTAGAAGTTTCATCTTGATCTTCAGGTACAGTGAGCTGATAGTCCTATTTCTGTTTGTCATCAACTCAGTTTACTCTGAGTTCCAAGAAGGCAGAAGACAGCAAAGAACATCAATCTTAATAAAGCAACTGGAGGGATCCCTGGGTGGCGCAGCGGTTTAGGGCCTGCCTTTGGCCCGGGGCGTGATCCTGGAGACCCAGGATCGAATCCCACGTCGTTGGGCTCCCGGTGCATGGAGCCTGCTTCTCTCTGCCTCTCTCTCTCTCTCTCTCTGTGACTATCATAAATAAATAAAAATTAAAAAAAAAATAAAGCAACTGGAAAGAAACTACCCCATCTATGTCACACTCCATAACAATTAGCCATTTCCTTAGTAATTCCCACAAATGCCTTCCCCTCCCATCTGATGCTTACTACAAAAATGTTGGGGACTACATTTAGGACTAACATAAAATGCTAATAATTGCTCTGTTAATTATTTAATACAGACCAAAAATTTTTTTCAAAGGCATTTGAAAAGCTTGAATTCACATATAACTTGAGTAATAGTGTTCCTGATTATAGTTAATTTAAACTTGGTGAAGGTATGGGACGCCTGGGTGGCTTAGTGGTTGAGTGCATCTGCCTTTGGCTCAGGGCGTGATCCTGGAGTCCCGAGATTGAGTTCTCGCATTGGCTCCCTGCATGGAGCCTGCTTCTCCCTCTGCTTGTGTCTCTGCCTCTCTCTTTCTGTGTCTCTCATGAATGAATAAATAAAATCTTAAAAAAAAAAAAACACAAAAAACTTGGTGAAGTAAACAGACTGGTAGGAATTTTTCTGTATTTTAGTTTACACTATGCTAGACTAGTGCTAGGTGGTCATCAGCACTTTGTAGATATTCCCTAGATTGGGGGGAAATTTTTGATAAGTAGAGTCCTAGTTAGTAGCATACTAAAAGTCTATTAACTACTTTAATTAAAAAAGTTTGGAAAGAGGAATTCCAAGGAGGGTAGTCTCTAAGGGACTGAGGAATAATATGCTCCTCAATGTACTTCATTCCCCCACCAATCTAGTTAAAAAAACTTATAAATACAAAGCAGTAGCATTAGATTTCCTGCCTAAATCATTGTATACTGGAAGACAGGTGCAAAATTAGTCAAAACAAGTGGGCAGACTTTCAGATCTGCAAGAGATAGATTGGCCCTGGATGGGCCAGATTATACATTGTGATTTTTTCAGGTAATAGTAAGCTAATTACTTTCTGCAGCCAAATCGAAAAGATGTTTGCACAATTGTTCAGGTGAAGTGAATTTGGCCTTCAGGTGTTTCCCCAGTTTTATCTTGTATTTTCTACTAAGCAGACTTTATGCTATGCTACTAGAGAATCTGCATTTTTAAAATACTAGTTTTTCTGGTGATATTTAATTTCTCCAAATCATTAGAATAAGAAGTGCAATACTGTTGCTCCAAAATCTTGTAAAAATTTATCACCCAGTCGAACATTTTGGTAAAGTCATACCATCGTTTCATGGTAACACTTGTATTATTTGACTTGTAACTCTTCAAATAAGCTAACACTCAAGAATTATATACTATAGATTTGATGCTGTTTTTGTTTTCAGAACTCTTCATCTTGGCTTATACCTATCCTGCCTGATATGCTTCGACACATTTTTCAGTTTTGTGTTTTAGAAAGCAGCCAGGAAATTCTGGACCTCATTCACAAGGTACACAATAAATATATCTGTACTCTTTTCCCTGATAGCTTGGTAGATTTTTAAAATTTTTCATAATTGGTGTACGTTATTGGTCAAGGATTTTACGAAACTAGAAATCAAGACACTTGAAAAGCGTGGAGATCTATAAAATGAAACAAAGAAATAGGCCTTTTATGGAGTATAATAGTTAATTCTACTAGGCAAGTATTTTAAGCACTTTCTGATAGCCTCAATACAGAAAATAAATGAAAACACTTTTTCTGCATCATTTATTTTGCTGTTTATCCATATGCTTATTGATCCTGCAAAGTATCTTTTGGGATCATTGGTAATATATAGAGTCTTGATTGTTGTGGTTTGGATTTATATTTTTTTCCTTACTTAGCAAGATTGGTCATATGTGTTAGAATCTTTAAAAAAGAGGCACTTGATATATTTAATAAATGCTTATGTAGGGAAATGGTACTCTTGTAATTCAGTCTTGAGTTCTTGCCCCTGAGGCAGCTTGTTGTTAACAGCCTTGGATTAACAGTGGTATTTTTATGTGTTTTTAGTTACATTTAATATTAGGCATCAAGAAAGGTACCTTATTGAGTAAGATCATGAATCAAGATTTGTTCTTAATTTTATGCTAGGATATTATTACCTCTAACTTTAGCAGAGGATCTCTATCAGAAGCTGTTATATCTTGAATATGTGTGTGGTTTTGTTTGTTTTTAAGATTTTATCTGACAGAGCATAAGTTGAGGGAGGGGGAGGGGCAGTGGGAGAGGGAGAGGGAGAAGCAGACTCTGCACTGAGCACAGAGCTTGACTTGAGGATTGATGCGGGCCTCGATACTAGGACCCTGAGATCATGACCAGAGCCAAAGGTAGACTCTTAACCAACTGAGCTACCCAGGTGCCCCTAAAGTGTGTGTGTTGACTATAGGACTGCATTAGTATCAAGATTTATGATTATATGCAAAGGATTTCAATGACTGAACTTTTGACAACTCTTATATTTATGGCTATCTTATATTTTAAATGATATTCACAAAATATTGAAGGAAATTCTTTGTATTCCTCTCTTGAAAACTTTTTGTTTTTTAGTATACAAACCTATCAAAAAGCTGTATTTAAAATTAAGCCTTTAAAAAAAAATAAAATAAAATAAAAAATAAAAAAATAAAATTAAGCCTTTATATTGACTTTAAAATTGGTTTTTCTGCTGTTTCCTACTTTTTTTTTTAAAATTCAGTATCCCCCCAAAAAAAATTCAGTATCCCTAAAAATAAGTGTTAGATTTTTTAAGTATTAGATTTTATTATTTTTTATTTTTTATTTTTTAAAAGATTTTTTACTATTTATTTAAATACACAGAGAGGAGAGAGAGAGAGAGAGGCAGACACAGGCAGAGGGAGAAGCAGACTTCATGCAGGGAGCCTGATGTGGGACTCGATCTTGGGTCTCCAGGATCACGCCCTGGGCTGAAGGTGGCGCTAAACTGCTGAGCCACCAGAGCTGCCCCTAAGTATTAGATTTTAATAAGTATTAGATTTTACTAGCCCTTACTAGAAAAATTTCACTTTTCACGGTTCTCTTTTATTCTGTAGGTTTGGATGGAACTGCTGAGCAAGGCTTCAGTTCAGTATGTGGTAGCAGCTGCTTGTCCATGGATGGGTGCTTGGCTTTGCCTAATGATGCAACCTTCTCATTTACCTATTGATTTAAATATGTTGCTAGAAGTAAAAGCTAGAGCCAAGGTAAGTGTAGAGGGACATAATATATTTGTATGTTCAGTTCTGGTTATTAATATGGTAACCATGTAAGAAATTTGTATTGGTTTATTTTAACCATGATTTAATTAATTTAATGTACGGAGAAATTATTATTTTTTTTTTTTTTTTTTTTTTTGAGAAATTATTATTTTATGAGGACCTTGGCAAAATGCATAATAACCTTGACAAAATACATAATAATTTTTATCCATGAAAATTTTGTGAAAAGAACTGTGTTTTACTGGGATAACAAATGAGAATATTTTTGTGTAGAGGAGAGTTGCCTATTAAGTTTTTTATTTTTAAAGATTTTATTTATTCATGAGAGACACACAGAAGCAGAGACATGTAGGCAGAAGGAGAAGCAGGCTCCCTTTAGGGAGCCTAATGTGGGACTCCATCCCAGGACCTTGGGATCAGGCCCTGAGCCAAAGGCAGACGTTCAGCCACTGAGCCACCCAGGTGTCCCTGATGATTAATCTTTAATTATTTTTTTTCCTCTTTCCCTCTAGGAAAAAACAGGTGGTAAGATACGCCAAGGCCAAAGCCAAACTAAAGAAGTCCTTCAGGAATACATTGCAGGTGCAGACACCATCATGGAAGACCCCTCTACTAGGGATTTTGTTGTTATGCGGGCCAGAATGATGGCAGCCAAGTGAGTATACAAAATTCAGAAGCCCTTTAACTAAAATATTCTTCTGATATGTTTGTCAGTACTTCCTCTAGCACACTATTACAGAAAAAGTGTAAGAGAACATTTTTAATTTTCTTGAAGTTTTAAATTACATTTATATCTTTTTATAAAGATAAAATAGGAGTTATGTCTTTGTTGGGAAAAGTTATAGCTTCAATAAGGAAAATGTTAAGAAATTTCTGTAGTAACTTTTTTCTCCCTCATAGGTTGTTAGGGGCGCTTTGTTGCTGTATTTGTGATCCAGGTGTAAATGTGGCAACCCAAGAAATTAAACCAGCTGAATCCCTTGGCCAATTACTGCTCTTCCATTTGAACTCCAAATCTGCCTTACAGAGAATTAGTGTTGCTTTGGTAATCTGTGAATGGGCTGCTTTACAAAAGGTAAGATTTTGCCCAAAAAGTAATGAAGACAAATTAAGTAAACCAGTTTCCATTAGCTGTTAGGATTATTCTTATTACATTTTATAAACAAACAAATCTCCGTATAAAAACCCAACAGTTATAGAAAAGTTTTCTAAATTATAGTGAAACATTGTTTCTCTTCCATTTGCTTTTAACTTTAGGCTTTTTTTTTTTTTTTTTTTTTCGTAGAATCCCTAATCTGGTACCTGAGACTACTAGCTAAGACTATACTTAATGTTTACTCTTGATATTATAATCTGTTAAGAGATGTCCCTGCTAAAAAGACATGTGTGTGGAAGCAGTCCAGAAACTATTAGTCATTCATTCCTTTATATTTCAGATGTCACTGAAAACTACAAAAGATAAGAGGCTTTGAGTAATAGAAATCTATTTGTATGAGTAGTAGCAAGGGCAGAATTTTGGGTCACAGGAAGAATAAAACCTCTACATTTAAATGAAAATCTTCATGTTTTCAATTAAGCTATTCCTGCAGCCCCTTTAACCTTTAATTTCTAATAAGGTGTGTGATTTTGTGTAAGACTTCTGTAAATCAAAGAAACTTCCTGCTGGCTTTGTTTATTCCATTAACTGGAATTCTGGAAATTTAACTGTCTGCACTTGCTGTGAGAGTTTCTTGTTACTGCCTCTTAGCAGTTTGTTAAAGCTATAAGCTATGTCTAAAAGTAATTGAGCCATGCTCTGTTGCAACTGAGACCCCAGCTTTGCCTCTGGAAAGAAGCAAGGCTCATCTGTTTTTAGGCAGGACTCGGTGTGCTGGAGAGGCAGTGATGCTGTGTTTTTGTGCCTCTCAGACTCAGCAGCAAGTGTTGACAGTTCGGTTTCTGGACCCTCACAGAGCTTCTCTGGACTTACTCTGTGAAGCCCAGGCTGATCACCCAGATCCCACAGAACCCCTCATGGCTCACCACTGAGGCCATTCCCCCTCTGGTTGGGGCAGGCAACAACCAGAGAGAGTGGGAAGGGTTAGTTAAATTTGGGGGCAGGTAAGTAGCTTTTAAATTATATATCCATTTCTACAGTATGGCATGTGAAGCTATGGGTTCAACTATTAAATCTAATAATGAGTTTTCAAATAACATTTTTAATGCATGCTAAGTGTTCTTTTCTGACTGATTTCTTTTTACAGTTACATATTTTTAAATCTGTGCTATATGTACACTTGGTATAAATTCAGAGTTAAGTAAGAGTAATTAGGTGCAAAATTTATGGAATTGTAATAGTTCCATGTGCATGTTCTGTGGTCATTCATATTAAAATTTTAGCATAGTTTGGGTGTGATACCTTTTCTACAACTAACGATGTTCTGGGAGGTAACAGAATGTAGATTCAAAATGTATAGGAATTTAGAATTTGGTAGTTTGCAAGTGAAAATGTATGCATCTCTAAGAATTATGTTTATATATTGGCCCTGATGTTTTTTGTCTGTTATATTTTAGGAGTGTAAAGCTGTTACCCTAGCTGTGCAGCCACGTTTACTTGATATCCTTTCAGAACATTTGTATTATGATGAAATTGCCGTTCCATTCACGCGAATGCAGAATGAGTGTAAACAGCTTATTTCATCATTAGCTGATGCACATATTGAAGTTGGTAATAGAGTAAACAACAATGTTTTTACAATAGATCAAGCTAATGACCTGGTGAGTAAAGAAGTAACTTTCTTAATTTTAGATTGAGCATGAAATAAAGATTAGAAATTTGTTATGTGGTGTTTACCACAAAAACACTATTTTGAATATGTCCGTGGCCTGATAGCTTGCCACCCCAGCCCTATAGGAAAGTTATTGTATTGTATTGACTTCTTTAAAATTAGAGGATGGGGAAGGAATTTTCTTTAAATCTCAGATTCTAACAAGCCCATGTACCTTTATCAGAAAAAGCTGTTCCATTTTTTGGTCATTTCTCAGTTTTGCTTAAAACTGGCAGAGTATTAGGATGCCTAGGTGGCTCAATTGGTTAAGTGTTTGAATCTTGGTTTCTGTGCAGGTGTTGATCTCAGGGTCTTGAGATCAGCCTTGCATCAGACACTGTGCTCAGAGTGCAGTCTGCCTGAGAGTCTTTCCTTCTCCCTCTCCATTCTTTGCCCCACCCTCTGCTTGTGCACAGGCATTCTCTCTCTCTCAAATAAAAAGCTTAAAAAAAAAAACTAAACTAAAACTGGCAGAGTATAGAGAAAACTACTTCTATATAAGTTCCTGAGTATTTCTTATCTCCTCTCTCAACTTACAATGAAAATAGTCAAACATAAAGAAAAGGTAAAAGAATTACACAGTGAACATTCATATATTATTCATCGACTAGATTGTATAGTTAACATTTTACTAAATTTGCTTTATCACATATATATGCAGCTCTCTACTTAACCAGCCATCAGTTTATCTTATTTTTTTTGATGCATTTCTAAGTTGCAGACATTAGTACACTTCAGCATGTATATATATCATTAGCTAAAATTCAGTATTTGTTTTTTGCTCTTTTGTGAGGTAAAATTTATCTCCTATGGAGTACACAAATCTTAAACTATTTGATGAATTTTAACAGATGGGTGTATCTATGAAACCCAAACTTGGGATCCCTGGGTGGCGCAGCGGTTTGGCGCCTGCCTTTGGCCCAGGGTGCCATCCTGGAGACCCGGGATCAAATCCCACGTCGGGCTCCTGGTGCATGGAGCCTGCTTCTCCCTCTGCCTATGTCTCTGCCTCTCTCTCTCTCTCTCTCTCTCTCTGTGTGTGTGTGTGTGACTATCATAAATAAATAAACATTAAAAAAAAAAAAAAAAGAAACCCAAACTCCTGTCAAGTTACAGACAGTACCATCACTATTTCAAAGTCAATCCCTGCCTATCCCTGCCCTCAAGTAATCATTGTTCTGATTTTTCCACCATAGATTACTTTTGCTTATTCTAGAATTTTATATAATCAGAATCATACACTTTGTGCTGTTTGATATAAGTTTTTTTTTTCAGCATGATGTTTTTAAAATTCATCCATGTTATGTGTTTTGGTGATTCATTGTTTTTTATCGATTAGTTTTATTCCATTGTATAAATATACCACAGTTAAACTCTTCTCCTATTGATAAAAACTTGAGCTGTTCCAAGTTTTGGGCTGTTATGAACAGAGTTGCTATAAACATTCTTGCACAAGTCTTTTTGTAGATCTGTATTTTCACTTCTTTGAATAAATATGTATGAGTAGAATTGCTGGGTCATTGGGTAGGTGTTTGTTTGGTTTTATAAAAAATTGCAGACCTTTTCCCAAAGTGGCTATATCATTTTACCTTCTAACCAACAATATGTGTGAGTTCTGGTTGTTCCACACCATCACCAGCATTTGGTGTGATTGCTCCATCACCAACATTTGGTATGATTGCTACTTTTATTTTAGCCATTCTGGTGGTTATATGATAGCGTCATTGTGGTTTTACTTTATGTTTCCTTGATGACTAATATGTTCAACACTTTTTTGTGTCATATTGGCCATTTGTAGACCTGTCTGAAATCTATATTCAAATTTTTTGTCTATTTTTTAATGAGGTTGTCTTATTATTATTGAGTTGTAGAAGTTTTGGTTTTTTAAAAAAGATTTACTTGAGGGAGGGAGGGAGAGAGAGAGAAAAAGAGAGAAAGAGAGGGCCACAGAGGAAGAAAGGGGCAGAGGGAGAGAGAGAGAAAGAGAGAATCTTAAGCAGACTCCAGGCTGAGCATGGAGCCCAACTCGGGGCCTTGATCTTATAACCCTGAGATCATGACCTGAGCTGAAACCAAGAGTCAGATGCTTGACCAGCTGAGCCACCCAGGTGCTCCTAGGAGTTGTTTTGTTTCGTTTTTAAATATATCTCAGAATACCAAATCTTTTTAAGAAGGGTGCTTTCTGAATATTTTTTCCCAGTATGTGGCTTGCCTTTTCTTAATTGTCTTTAGATAAGCAAATATTTTTAATTTTGATGACATCTAATTTATCAGTTGTTTTCTTCTATGGTTATTGTGTTCTGTGACCTAAAGTACCTTTTCTTACTCCAAGTTGTGAAGGTATTCACATACATTTTCTTGGCAGTTTTAGCTTGTTTGCTTGCTTGTTTGTTTATTTATATCTAGATTTATAGATTTTATTTATTCATTAGAGACACAGGCAGAGGGAGAAGCAGGCTGCATGGAGGGAACCCAATGCAGGACTCGATCCCAAGACTCCAGGATCACACCTTGGGCTAAAGGCGGCACTAAACTGCTGAGCCACCCGGGCTGCCCAGCTTTTATGTTTAGATTTGTCATCCATTTTGAATGTATAGTGTGAAGTACAGATTGTTTTCATGAAGATAACCATTTTTTCCAGCATCATTTATTGAAAAGATTTTCCATTCCCCATTGGATTGCTTTGGCACCTTTCAAAAATTTGTTGAAGTGTAGATCTATATTTGTACTCTGTTCAATCTATTTGTCTCTCATACCATCACCAATGTCTTAATTACTGTAAGCTTTGTACTTTAGTAAGTTCTTGAAGTTAGGTGTAAATGAGTTCTTCCTTTTTTGAGTTATAGTATCAGAAAACTGAGTTACTTGTGTTGGTTCCTGTGAAAGAGCAGTCTTCAATTTTTTATCCTTTTCTAATTAGAAACTTATATATTGAATTTTTTTTGTTCTCACCTGTGAGAAAAGTTAAATTGCTATTTTTTGAGTTGTTTATGAGGTGGTTTTTCTGGTTGTTGCTGTTCTATAATTTATCCATTTTTCTTCTGGTGGTTTTTTTTTTTTTTTTTCCATCTTGGAATTAAATCTTAAACTTTACAGTCTGTCTTCCCTCTCTATTTTTGACAATTTTATTTTTCTTATGACGAAAACTTTCAAGGTTTACTGTCTTAGCAATGTCCACATATACAATGTAATATTATTTACTGTGGTTATCATGCTGTACATTACTTCCCCATAACTTATTTTATAACTGGAAGTTTGTACCTCTTGACCTCCACCCATTTTGCCCTCCTTCCCCAAATCTCCCTCCCCTCTGGGCAAATACCAGTCTACTTTGTATCTGTTAGCTTTATTTGCTCGTGTTTTTTTTTTTAGATTACACATGTAAGTGAAATCATAATGTATTTGTCTTTCTCTGATGTATTTCACTTAGCATAATGCCCTCAAGGTCCATCCATTTTGTTGGAGATGGAAAAATTCAATCTCTTTTGTGGCTAAATAATATTCCATTGTAAATATATGCTGTATCTTCTTTATCCATTCATTCATCTGTGAAAAGCCATTGCTTTTTTTTTTAATTTTTATTTTATTTATGATAGTCACAGAGAGAGAGAGAGAGAGAGGGGCAGAGACACAGGCAGAGGGAGAAGCAGGCTCCATGCACCGGGAGCCCAATGTGGGACTCGATCCCGGGTCTCCAGGATCACGCCCTGGGCCAAAGGCAGGCGCCAAACCGCTGCGCCACCCAGGGATCCCAAGCCATTGCTTTTTAAATCTTTACATTGACTTCCTGTTTTTCTCTTACCTGCCAGTATAAGCGTATTCCTCAGATCTTTCTTTGTCACCATTCTCACAATTTAGTTCTTATCCAGGTGTTACGCTATCTTCTCTTGATCTCTTGAAGTTCTTCGATTGGGCATTTTTAGTTGGATAGCTTCAGTTTAATACAACCAAAACTGGAATTTAACAGTAAAATGCCCTTTTCAATCCACAGTTGCAAATTTTGCTACCATTTTCTTTCAGAAAGCCTCAGATGTTTATCTTTTCTCTGTTTTCATTACAATCTGGTCAAGGGCCTTAGTACTTTATGACTAGGTCCTGACTCATCTCTAAGGCTCTAGGTGGTCTTTGGCCCATTTCATCTTGCGTGTTGTGCCAGACTTGTAAAGTCTGTTAGTGCCACTCTGAAAGTATCCCTCCCTTACTTAAAAACATTATTTTTGTTTTCCTTGATTTTAGTTTTTTCTTTCTTACTTTTTTTTTTTTTTAATTTTTTATTTATGATAGTCACAGAGAGAGAGAGAGAGGCAGAGACATAGGCAGAGGGAGAAGCAGGCTCCATGCACCAGGAGCCTGATGTGGGATTCGATCCCAGGTCTCCAGGATCGTGCCCTGGGCCAAAGGCAGGTGCCAAGCCACTGCGCCACCCAGGGATCCCTCTTTCTTACTTTTTACACCTTTTCTAAATTCTTTATCTCTTTTCATTATCTCTCAAATGCCCTCCCCTTCAGTGTAGTTTTTTTCTTGCGGAAATAAGCTATGCTCACTCAGTTTCTATGCCTCACTCATTCTCACTTCTGAGCCTGAGCTCCTATTTCTTTTGTCAAGAATTCCCTACCTTCAACCCTCTATGTTTATCCCAGGTTCATCTCTTAACATTCCTCCATCTGCACCCTCTACTCAGTCCATGATGACTGTTCTCAATTCCCTGAAAAATGCCTCACTTTCCACTCACCACCTCACACTATTTGCCAAGATATCCTTACAACTCCTGGCTTAACACATTCTTTAAAAACCCATCACAAAGGACGCCTGGGTGGTTCAGTTGGTTGAGCATCTAACTTTTGGTTTCGGCTCAGGTCACATCTCAGAGTCATGAGATCAAGCCCCCACACCTGGCTCTGTGCTGGGCGAGGAGTCTGCTTGTACTACTCTCCCCTTGCTCATGAGTGCGTGCTCTCTCTCTCTCTTCCTCAAATGAATAAAATATTTAATAAAAATAAAAATCACAAGTGTTAACTTCATCTGGCAGGCCTCCACTAATCTTATCACTAGAGAAGAGTTATGCAACCCAGGTGTCCCACAGTAACTTGCACTTACTTCGGTTATATGTTACATTGTCTTGTTTACTTATATATCTCTCTTCCACATTAGTCTCTACATTTTTGAGAGTATGAAGACATTGGGTCTTATTCATCTTTTAGTATTCCTCAATAGAAATTTTTTGGGGATCTCTGGGTGGTGCAGCGGTTTGGCGCCTGCCTTTGGCCCAGGGCGCGATCCTGGAGACCTGGGATCGAATCCCACGTCGGGCTCCTGGTGCATGGAGCCTGCTTCTCCCTCTGCCTGTGTCTCTGCCTCTCTCTCTCTCTCTGTGACTATCATAAATAAATAAAAATTTAAAAAAAAGCCTTTTTGGATGAGTGAATTAATGAATTTGAGGTATTTGGAAAGCTGCTTAGAATCATTGAAAATTGACAGCATAGTATATTTAGGACAGTGTTTTCAAACTTTTAGCAGTGAAATCCTCTTTCCGATAAATCTTATGCAGAACCTGAATAAATAAAGTGGAAAGTATAAGCTGAAAGTGATATGTGATTATGTTTCTTTCTAGTGAGCAAATGGACAAGGTCAAGTAGATATATGGCTCAATTTAAAGTTTCGTATTTTATAATAAAAGAGGATCTTAGTTGTGTGCCTGTTTTGTTGCTCATAATAAGAGGCCAATATTATCAGTTTTGTCCATAATAGAATTATTTGTAAGTCTGAAAAAATCATATTTTCCATTTAAAAAAAAAGTTCTTCAATGTTACAGTCTTCTCTGGTTAATAGTCATTAGACTGGATCTACTTATAGAGGCTGCATATAATTATAGTTACCTGTCAAACAAGAAGACTATTTTTGTTATGTAAGCCATCACACAGTCTTTAGATGGTAATTAAAAAAACATGCCCATGCAAAAACTTGTACGTAAGTCTTCATAGAATCATTATTAAATATAGTAGCCAAAGGGTGGAAACAACCCAGATGTTCATCAACTAATGAATGGATAAATACAGTGTGATACATATCCATATAGTGTGGGATATTATTTGGCAAGAAAAGGGAAAGAAGTACTATATTCATTACTACAACATTGGTGAACTTTGAAAGCATTATGCTAAATGAAGGAAATCAGTCACTAAAGGTTACATACTGTATCAGTCCATTCATATGAAATGTCTAGAATAGGCAAATCTATAAAGTTAGAAAACAGATTAAGTGGTTGCATAGGGTTAGAAAGAAATGAGTGATTACTAATAGGTATGAATTTTATTTTGGGGACAATGAACATGTTCTAAAATTGTGATGGTTGTAGGACTCTGAATAGAATAAAAATCATTGAATTGTACACTTTAAATGGGTGTATTTTTTGTGAATTATATCTCAAAATTGTTAAAGATGTACTTTTTTTAATGTGGCTTGTAAAGTAATCTGATGTCACAGGGTTATAACTTTAGGCAGCTTTTGGTAAGTAGAATATTCATGACTATTGCAACAGTTTCTTTCCCTTTTTTTTTTTTACACCTCCTACTCCCAGCATTTTCATGAGAAGGGAGGTCAAAGAAAGAATGAAAATAATCCAGTTAGCAATACTTAGCCACTTAGCAATAGCTGCCCCCCCCCCCAAATTTCTAAGTTGAGAAGAATATTTTTCCCTGAAAAGTTTGTGAGATTTGGTATTTCTTAATTTAGTTTATATTTGTTGATAGCTTTCTCATTTCACCAAACTACTGTGTCGACATTCAATGTAATTTTCTCTTAAAGTCATTTGATATATTTAAAGGATAGATGATTTTGTTCTGTGTGTATAGTTGACACACCAGTGTTACATTAGTTTCAACTATAGGACTTAGCATAGGCAATGTAGTCAATGGTATTGTAATTAGTGTTGCAGGAAAATAGTCTTAAAGAATACAATGCTAATGTTACTCAGATTAAAATAAAATTTGATGTTGAGAGGTTTTAGACCTTTAGTTTTACTGTATACTAAAATAATACTAGATATTATGAAACAAAATTGAAGCAGAAAGCTTGCTGTTGCCCTTTAGTTTACAGACTTTTTGGGATTGATGTCACTAATGATTTTTGATTTCTCTTTTTTAATAGGTCACTACTGTTTTTAATGAAGTCACATCATCTTTTGATTTGAATCCTCAAGTGTTACAGCAGTTAGATAGTAAACGACAGCAGGTCCACATGACAGTTACGGAGACCAACCAGGAGTGGCAAGTGCTGCAGTTGAGAGTGCATACTTTTGCTGCATGTGCGGTTGTGAGTTTGCAGCAGCTTCCAGAGAAATTAAATCCTATCATTAAGCCATTAATGGAAACAATTAAAAGAGAAGAGAATACACTAGTGCAGAACTATGCAGCTCAGTGCATAGCAAAACTGCTTCAGCAGTGTACAACAAGGACACCCTGCCCCAATTCAAAAATTATTAAAAACCTCTGTAGCTCACTTTGTGTGGATCCATATCTAACTCCTTGTGTCACATGTCCAGTACCAACACAAAGCGGCCAGGACAATTCTAAAGGTATATATTTAAACTTTCATTTGGGGTAGAGAATTAACCACTTAAATTTGTTTTTATTTATTCATAGGTATCATTTAAACACAAATCCAGTTTATGTTAGAGCTCTTTCCTATTTTGCATATATTGGTAATCAGATAACAACCCTCTAAACTCAAACTACTCCTAAAAGACCTGATATTTCATATAAGATGATTGAAATCTGAGACAGGTGTTAACCTTTACACCTCTCTTTGAAGACCATCATTATAAGGTTTTAATGTTTAGGGCTAGGAAACTTAATTGTATCAAATGTTGAATAAAAATTCTTCCTATAGGGGCACCTGGGTGGCTTAGTGGTTGAGCATCTGCCTTTGACTCAGGTCATGATCCCAGGGTGCTGGGATTGAGTCCTGCATTGGGCTCTCCATGGGGAGCCTACTTCTCCTTCTGCCTGTGTTTCTGCCTCTCTCTGTCTGGGTCTCTCATAAATAAATAAAATCTTTAAAAAAAAATTCTTCCTATAAAACTCTGATTTCTCTAATTTAGTGCATGTTGTATAAGTGAATTCTATTATCTTTAGTAAATAATGCGTAACCATTCTGATTTCATCTGGAAAAAAATAATTGCTCTCTGCAGGCTAGTATCAAGGATGAATATTTTTTTACATGCCAGTCCTATATGATTTACTTTTTGTTTGTTTATAAGATTTTGCCAAAGCAAATTATTCAAAATGTAATAGATTTACAACTTTGGTACAGTATAGGTCTTAAAAAAATGTGAACAAACTGGAAGAAGAAAGTGGCATTTGGAATATCCATACCTTAAAACTATCATAAGATAACAGTCTCCCTTAGCCAACTCCTTGTGTTGTTTAAGCCAGTAATATTTTGCAGTGATCAATGTCAGGGTCTCAATTTATGGCGACTATGGACATTTCTTTTAGAGAGAACTTGCTTGCAGTGTTTTTTATTGTTTCTTTTTATGCCTAAAAGCAATCATTCATTTTTTAAAAATTATTAGACCTTAACTGAAGGCTCAAAATCATTCTTGCATGCCATATTTCTTATTAACATGATTCTGCAACTTTATATTAAGTATGATCCTATGCAAATATCAAAACATTTAATGTTGTAAATTATTGCTGTTTTGTTACCATTTCATTAGCCAAAGAAAATGTCATCAGCTTATCAAAATTGAGCCTTAAAGACATAGTTTTAAATATATGTTGTATCTCTTTTGGAGCAGGAAGCATTTGGTCACCTGTATTATACTTAAAAAGTTATTTACTTTTTTTCCTTTTAGGATCCAACTCTGAAAAAGATGGTATGCACCACACAGTCACCAAGCACAGAGGTATAATTACACTCTACAGACATCAGAAAGCTGCTTTTGCTATCACAAGTAGGCGAGGTCCTACCCCTAAAGCAGTGAAAGCTCAAATAGCAGATCTTCCTGCAGGAAGTAGTGGAAACATCCTTGTTGAACTTGATGAGGTAAATAATTGTTTTGGGTTTTTTTTGACTACTGTGATTTTTTAAACAAGAAGTCTTACAGATTGAGAGCTAAATATGAGCCTCCTTTATTGTATTTTATTTAATTTATTTTAATTTAATTTAACTTAATTTTTAAGATTTTTATTTATTTATTCATGAGAGACAGAGACAGAGAGGCAGAGACCCAAGCAGAGGGAGAGCAGGCTCCATGCAGGGAGCCTGATGTGGCACTGGATCCTGGGTCTCCAGGATCATGCCCTGGGCTGAAGGCAGGCACTAAACCACTGAGCCACCCAGGGATCCCTTTTATTGTATTTTTATATTTTTAAGTGAAAGATGTGGAATTAATAACCTTTTGTAGTATTCTCACATGATCTAGAAAAACTGCAAACTTCTTCAGATTTCTTTTGTTATTTAGTTAATAAGTATCAATTAATTATCACGTGGTTGACTTTTTAGTCAGCCTGAAATTTATTAAATGTGTGATACAAGATAGGGATCTAAATTTTTTTTTTTTTTTCAATATGAATAGCCAGTTATCCCACTGTTGAATCATTTCCTCCCTGGTTTATAATGATACCTCTGTTATATACTATGCTTCATATATGTATCTGTTTGGGCTTTCTTTTCTATTTCATTGGTCTGCTTGTTCTGTAGTACAATCTTCTTTAAAGATAATTTAACAAGTGTCTATTTTTTTTAAATGTTTGCGGTGACTGTATTAACAGTGGAATGATCTAGGTAGCTCCTTTGGTTGGCATGACATAGAAACTTACCTGGTTTAGCAATAAATTGTCAAAGCTAAAAGATGTGTATCTAATATATTTCTGAAAGATAGAGATATATTTTCAATTTCTTTTTAAATAAAAATCTTACCTTCTTACCTGTATTTCTTTTAAAATATTCTATGAATAGAATTTTTTTTACTAACTCTATTCTTCCCATAATAATTTTAATAAAAAATTTACTGTGATTTGGGTATTTATATCTCTGTGGTTTATATAGTTCTTCCTTAACTTAAAAAGTAATTTCAAAAATAAATGCATCTTTCTGGACGCACAGTTTTTTTGTATAATAATTAAATTATTGCTAAGTAAGAGGTTATGAATCCTGTGATTAGTTTAAACTGATGCTCTTATTGTATCCCTTAAGTGAATATAAATTTAAAGACAGATAATTTTCTCTCCTTATCTTCTCCCTAGCTGGTAAGTTTCTTTGGGGTAGAGGGAAGGAAAAAAAAAACATGTCACTTAGAACTATCTCTAGAAACTGTCTATTCTTCTTTTCCTTATTTTTCAGTTCCAAAGAAGCATTTTACTTTGGATGGAAAAATCTAGTTTGGGGTTTTATGCCTATATAAATTTAAATATTAAAAGACATTTATAGTGATAAATAAGTTTATAGTTGCTTAATTGGTTAATAACACCATGAATTTTTACGTGGTGACTTTTAAATTCTCTTAATAAAATTTAAAATGCATTAAACCTTTTTTTTTTAAACTCTCTTATCAACTAACGTTTTATTTTAGGCCCAGAAGCCTTACCTGGTACAGCGAAGAGGTGCTGAGTTTGCCTTGACTACTATAGTGAAGCATTTTGGTGGTGAAATGGCAGTGAAGTTGCCACATCTGTGGGATGCTATGGTTGGTCCATTGAAGAATACAATCGACATAAATAATTTTGGTGTGTACATATTTTTCTGAGTTGGACTTTGAAAAATTATTTACAAGGTGATACACACTTAAATCAACATATTTTAACAGATGGAAAGTCCCTCTTGGAAAAGGGAGATGGTCCTGCCCAAGAATTGGTGAATTCTCTGCAAGTGTTTGAAACAGCAGCAGCGTCAATGGATTCTGAGCTTCATCCCTTGGTAACTAACTAATGCAAGTGTAGTTTTCTTCTAATAAAACAAGTGGTTTTATTAAAAAGTCCTAAGGCTTAAAAAGTAGAACTTTGATATCATCCCTAGTAATTGTATTTTCTTTATGTGGTATGACTAGATTCCTTCTTTATTGACAGCACATTTCTTGTGGGCTTTGAGGCAGACCTGGGCACATAAATGTTAGAAAACCCACTTTGGGGTTTTCTAGAATATGGGGCAGTGGGGACAAGGCTTTGATGACACACAAGCCAGGTGTAAACAGGAAAGAAAGCTACAGCCCTATTAATTTATGCTATATTTAATAATACAGCTCCAAGAAAGGAAGAGCACAAGTAATGAAATTTCTTCCTAAGATAAGTGTAAAGTTAGTGGAAGTTGAAGCTAGTCAGTGACAAAGAAAGAACATTGGTTTGTATTTTTTAACTATTAAAATAAATATTTCTGGGGTGCCTGGGTGGCTCAGTTAAGGTTAAGCATCTGCCTTCAGCTCAGATCATGATCTCAGGATCCTGGAATCTTGCCTTGCATCAGGCTCCCTGCTTAGTGGAGAGCCTCTTTCTTCCTCTCCATCTGCTGCTACTCCTGCTTGCGCGCGCTCTCTCTCTCTCTCTCTTGCAAATAAATAAGTAAAATCTTAAAAATATATATTTCTTAAAAAAAATTGTGAGAGGAGAAAAATAGACTAGAGAATTAAATGTTTTTTTTTCATAGAAGGAAGCAATATTCTTTCCATTTAACTGCAGTAGGAAGCTCTGCAATTTACAGCATTAAGTGTTAAGCTCCAATTTTCTATTCATTTTTTTTAAAGATTTTATTTATTTATTTATGATAGACACAGAGAGAGAGAGAGAGAGGCAGAGACACAGGCAGAAGGAGAAGCAGGCCCCATGCAGGGAGCCTGACGCGGGACTTGATCCTAGGACCCCAGGATCACACCGTGGGCCGAAGGCGGCGCTAAACTGTTGAGCCACCCAGGCTGCCCAATTTTCTATTCATATCTAAAAGAAAAGGGTGAATCTAGGAGAAAGAGTTAAACAAAACTTTTCTGTTTATATACAGTTATGAAGTTATATTTTTATACTTCATAAGTTTCGCTGATTTATCATTGGTAGAGAAGGGCAGAATCCATCTATAAAGTTAAAGAAACTCTTACTTTTTCTATGATCAGCTTAACATTCATCTGAGCTGTAAGGCTAGTCTATTGAGCATATATCTGATTCTCATCAGATGAGTTCTAGTATTCCATGCAGCAAGCATTTATTAATGAGATATATTGTGTTACTGTGATCATAATGTCTATGGTAAGCCAGAAAGTTAAAGTGGAATATACCTACCAAAGGATGGTGCCTAGAACAAGATCAGGATCACTCAACCCAGTGAATAAAAAGTATGTATGTAGGAGTACCAGGCTGGCTCAGTTAGTAGAGCATGTGACTCTTGATCTTGTCATGAGTTCTGCCTCACATTAGGCATAGAGCTTACTTGAGGGGGAAAAAAAGTATGTACCTAAACCTAAGCCAGAGCTACCAAATTGGGAGGGAGACTGGTGATGTGTGGTGTCATTTCTCTAGCCTCAGAAGGAGAGTCTTATTAACAGATACCTTTTCATGTGCACCCTGATGTCTTAAGATAAGAACAGGAGAAGTTCTGCAACTTTTATTTTAAGTAGAGTTTCAGTACCTTAGTTCAGATTTAGATAAATTTTTTTGTTGAGGATGTTTTTACAATAATGTTTGAAGTAATTGGAGATATTCTTGGATTTAGAGTCATTTAGAACATCAAGAACCTCTGAGTATGGGCTATAATAGTTATATTTTAAATGATAGATCCCTTATTGAATATTCTGATTGTCTTAAACTTTTTATTTTTAGTTGGTACAGCATTTGCCTCATCTTTATATGTGCCTTCAGTACCCCAGCACTGCAGTGAGGCACATGGCTGCTCGTTGTGTAGGCATCATGAGCAAAATAGCTACCATGGAAACAATGAATATTTTTTTGGAGAAGGTTCTTCCATGGCTGGGAGCAATTGATGACAATATCAAACAGGAGGGTGCAATTGAAGCACTTGCATGTATCCTTTATGATTTTTACAAACTTCAGAAATTATATTCATTTTATTTAAGGATGACTAAAATAAAATTATTTAAATGTTCATAAGTAACCTGTCTTGTTCCAAAATAAAACTACTTTGTTATATTTTATTTTGAAGTATCTTTATATTACATTATAAATACATTATAAAAATATATTTACATTTAATTTGAAAATATTCACAGTTTGAAGAATTGCTATTTAAGAGATTTTTTTAATCATCAAAAATAATTTTAGGTACTTTATGAAATATATTTCTGGTAACTGACATTGGTATATAATCAGTATTGTATTAGTACTAATCAGATACTTGTATGTAGTCCATATATTATAAACATGTTTGCAAAGTTGATTATGTGGATGGAAAATGACTAACTGTACTAAATAAGTAGAGATACACAGGCAAGCTTTTTGCTATGAGTACCATAGTATCTATTGACATTCTTTAATTCAAAGTATCTGAAAGATGTTTCTGAGAGCAAGAAATATGGATGGAGATCAAATCAGTAGATACCGGATCAGAAATGCTGAAGATTTGAGGAGGACTGAACTTACTGGGCCTTGCTGTGTCCAGTTTATGATTGTCAGGGTCATGGTGGGAAATTTGGAATTAATCTTTGAGTGACATTGAATTGTGCTACCTTGCTTGCAGTGTAACTCATTTTATTTTGGTATTGGAATTCTAGGAACTTGCAAGAATTTCTCTATGAGAAAAACCTGATTAAAATTTCTTCCAACCTCTCTCAGATGAAAAACCCAATTTTATGGTCTTAAGAGAAAGTTACATAATATTTACAAAGGAGGAACAGTGTACAAATGCTGTTATGCTGTTAGAAGTTACAATCTTGATATATCTGTTTGTGAAAGCATTTACCTCAAAACAGTTTGGAAATTTCCTTAATAACTTAATCAGGTGTAATGGAACAACTGGATGTTGGTATTGTTCCATATATTGTCCTTTTAGTTGTGCCTGTGTTGGGAAGAATGAGTGATCAGACAGACAGTGTAAGATTCATGGCTACACAGTGCTTTGCAACACTAATTAGACTCATGCCACTTGAGGTAAGTTGAAGTACTTGGTTTACAGACTTAAATGTTTTCTGTAACTTCATCTGTAATGTAATTCTTTTAGAATGATGTCAGGTGAAAAAAATATCATGAATATGTTTATAAGCATTAGGATATAAATTTTATATTTTAATGGATATAAATATTTATATTTTCAACATAGGGTTTTAAGTAAAACTGTGGTTCCTAAAAGAATGATCATTTATTGATGCTATTCTAGAAACAGAATTGTTCCCAAGTATCCCTGATAACTTCTAGGTAAAGATTGTGTGCCAAAGTTTACATGCAAGGTAAATTTAAGGGATGATAATTGAAAGTGTAAAAAGCAAATGAAGTGTCTTTGGAAGTGTGGAGAAAGCAAACTAGAAGGTTGGTTGGAGACTTTTGGAATATACTCATGGGCTGGAAATAATATATGTGGCCAGTGCAGGAAGTAAGTGACTTGAAGTAAGGGAAGGGCCAGGACCCTGCCCATAACTGCTTAACATATTTTGATGGGATTTTTATAATTCAGGAAATTCAGTGTGTATCAATTGTTCCTTTTTACGGCTAAATAGTATTCCATTGTATGGCTATACCATGTTTTGTTTATCTACTTACCAGTTGATGGACTTGTGAATTTTGTTATCACCTTTTGATAGTTAACAAGTAATGCTACTATGAACATGCACTTAAAAGTCTTTGTGTGGATATATGCTTTTATATCTTTTGAGCAGATATCTAGAAATGGAATTACTGGGTCATAGGATGTTGAACTTTTTGAGAAATTGCCAAGTCATTTTTCTAAGTAACTGTACCATTTTACATTTCTACTGCAAAGTATGAACATAAGTTGGATAGCTTCTATAAAAAAAAGTTTGGCTATGTCTGCTGAAGTTGAAGTTTCCTATCCCAGTAACCCAGCAAATTCATCCTAGATATATGGCCTAGAGAAATTCATACACATGTACCAAGACATTTATTCTTAAGAATATTTATCATAGCAGTAGTCTGACACCACTCAAATGTTATCACCAGTGGAGTAGAGGTGTTAACTGGATAACTATGGTGGGGGTGATGATGATACTACGTAAGAATGAATAAAGTAGAAAAACAACAATATTAATCTTTCACATAAGATTCCATTTTTATGAAGTTCAAAATAGATAAAAGTACATGGAATGCATACTTACTTGATAAAGGCATAAAGAAAAGTAAGAAAGGTTGCCTTGAAAGTCAGTAAAGTGATTACCTTTTGGGGAAAGGAGAGTGGGTTATCACTGAGAAGGAGCATATGGGATCTTCTAGGATTATGGCAGGGCTGTTTTTATTGATCTGCTAATGGTTATAAAGTTGTTTTTATAAAATGGTACATTTATTTATATATTTCTCTACATGGTTTATTCCACAATAAAAAGTATTAAAATAACTACCATTACAAAAAAAAAAAAAAAATAGGCTACTATATGGAAAGGCACAAGTTATTTCCCAAATAGTTTCCATCCTCTGCTTCCTAGGTCTTATTCATATTTTCAAATTCTTGGTCCTTGGATCGTCTTTGTAAACTAAATTGTCAGTCCCCTTGGTCCTTTCCCATTTTGGAATCAATGAGTGATAGGAAACCATCATGTGTTCTTTTTTTTTTTTTTTTTTTAATTTTTTTTATTTATTTATGATAGTCACAGAGAGAGAGAAAGAGAGAGAGGCAGAGACATAGGCAGAGGGAGAAGCAGGCTCCATGCACCGGGAGCCTGATGTGGGATTCGATCCCGGGTCTCCAGGATCGCGCCCTGGGCCAAAGGCAGGCGCCAAACCGCTGCGCCACCCAGGGATCCCCCATCATGTGTTCTTTGAGGAAAAGAGTAGATGCTGAAAACAGTGTTTTAAGAAAATTAATTTAACAGTCGAAAGCTTAATAGCTGTTAGGAAAATCAGTTTAGTAGTTATTTATGGATTAGAATGGAAGTACCCCAAAACAGAGCCCAATCCATTGTGAGGTTATAGTCTTTTTTTATTAATTTTATTTTTGAAGTAATCTCCACATCCAGCTCTAACTTACAACCCTGAGATCAAGAGTCGCACGTTCTACCAATGTGCCCCAAGTCTTTTTTTTTTTTTTTAAGGGTATACTAACAATATTTGATAAACAGATTGGCAAAGTAAAGAGACTTTGACCATTAGAGATTGAGAAAAGTTTAGTAAACTTCTCTATGTTGTCAAAAATGATAAGAATGTGATCCATATTTTACTTTTGGCTATGATAGAAAAACAGTGACCAGGGCACCTGACTGGCTCAATTGGTAGAGCATGCAACTCTTGATCTACGGATTGTAAGTTCAAGTCCCATGTTGGGAGATTACTTAAAAATAAGATCTTTAAAAAGAAAATAGAGGGATGCCTGGGTGGCTCAGTGGTTGAGCGTCTGCCTTTGGCTCAGGGTGTGTAATCCTGGGGTCCTGGGATGGAGTCCCGCATTGGGCTCCCTGGAGGGGGCTTGCTTCTCCCTCTGCCTCTCTCTGCCTCTCTCTGTGTGTCTCTCATGAGTAAATAAATAAAAAATCTTAAAAAAAAGAGAGAAAAAGAAAATAGAAAATCAGATTTTTCCTCCCATCTTAACTAGAAGACTAGACAAAATGAATCCAAAAGTGATTTCAGATATTAACTGGCAACATGAAATAGTAATTCATGGGAGAAGAGAAACAAATGGAGTATCCTACCTTGCTTTCTGGAGTGGGATTCAGGCCATAGGACAAGGAAGTGAAAACTAAACTGAGCTTTCACAGTCTCACCAAGTTCAAATGGTCAATCATTCAGAGCATAGGTTAAGACAAGAAGGCTAGAATTTATAACACAGAGTACCCAAAAAGAAGTTGCTGCACAGAGAAGAAGCTCCAGAAGTACACACTAGGGCCGAGTATTCATCTGGGTATGTGTGTGTTTGAGACTAGAAGAAGAAAAATGATGGAAAGGAGTAGGTGGAAGAATTCCCAAAGCTCAGAAAGGGCCAGGAATAGTTTGTTTCCACCAAGCTGAATCAGAAGATCTTCCACCATTTAGAGCATTAACTAAATACAGTCTTTAGAAGTATATTGCCTGAGTGTAGTGTAGGATCAGATTAGCCCTTGACAAAATGCTTATTTGAACTTCCCTTAACAAAGCTTTAAAACCTTAATGGGTAGCCTGGGTGGCTCAGCGGACCGCCTTCGGCCCAGGGTGTGATCCTGGAGACCTGGGTTTGAGTCCCACACCAGGCTCCCTGCATGGAGCCTGTTTCTTCTCCCAATGCCTGTGTCTCTGCCTCTCTCTCTCTGTCTCTCATGAATAAATAAAATCTTAAAAAAAAAAAAAAAAAACAATCCTTAAAAGGGAGATCAAATGATTTCAAGGGGACACCTGGGTGGCTCAGCGGTTGGGCGTCTGCCTTCGGCTCAGGGTGTGATCCTGGAGTCCCTGGATCGAGTCCCACATTGGGCTCCCTGCATGGAGCCTGCTTCTCCCTGTGCCTCTGCCTCTGTCTCTCGTGAATGAATAAATAAAATCTTAAAAAAAAAAAAAAATCATTTCAAGTAACTTAAACTGCACCCTAGAAAATGACTCTAAAATATTAAAACCAAAAAACTCCAGCATCCAATAATGTAAATGAAGTTTAGCACTCACCAAAAAATGACAAGATATGAAAATATATCCAATAACCGTTAGAAAAGTCCATCAATAGAAACAGACCCTGAAGTGACCTAGATAATAGAACTAGTAGACAAGGACATTAAAATATACCCTATATGTTCAAGAAGGCAGAGGAAAGCATGAATGTAATGAACAAAGTGGAAGATAAAAGAACAAACCAAGTTGAACTTGTTGAAATGAAAAATACAATTACAAATAAAAACACACTATATGGGATTAATAGCAGGTTGGGTACTACAAAAGAAAAGATTACTAAGTTTGAAGATGTTGCAGTAGAAGCAAGAATGTCATGCAAATATATTCCTATTCTACTCTATCTTGATTTCCTCTGTTATATCTTCACAGGAAGAACATGTACTTTTCTGAAATATATACTGAAAAGGATTCAGGGAATATCAGCCAGTGATTTTGACAAATGCTCTAATTCCCTGCATTATTAGTAACTGTTGCTGATTTTATAGGAGTTGGAATGAGGAAAATACAGGAAGAGTTACTGGCACTGCATATTTATGACTCTTAGGCTTTGGGTTTTGTTGGTAGGGAGTGGACCTTGTTAGATGGCCTTATAGCTGGTTGTCCCTTATCAAAAATTCCATGAAGACAGATGTTTGAAAATTTTGTTATTTCTTTGTAAAGCATTGTCCAGAAAGGCCTCATTTTGATGATTATCATTATGCTATTAGATGTGCTAAAGTATTAGTTTCTATCTTACTAGAGTTATTAAAACCTTTTGAAAATATAGCACATAGTTACTTTAAAAAATCAATAAATATACTTCCTTCCTCTGATACTATTTCTCATGTTATATGGAATATATATTTTAATTGACTTTAATTGAAATTATGTTTGCAGAATTTTACTCCCCCCACTGCCCCAAGAAATTTACATTTTTCTTTTTTTTTTTTTTTAAGATTTTATTTATTTATTCATGAGAGACACAGAGAGAGAGAGAGAGGCAGAGACACAGGAAGAGGGAGAAGCAGGCTCCATGCAGGGAGCCTGACGTGGGACTCGATCCAGGGTCTCCAGGATCATGCCCTGGACTGAAGGTGGTGCTAAACCCCTGAGCCACCCAGGCTGCCCGAATTTTACATTTCTTATCTTTAGAGACACCATAGGGTAGTAGTACTCAAACTTTTTGGTCTGAGGATCTCACTACATTCTTAAAAATTAAAGACCCCAAAGAGCTTTTATCATATTTTCTATAATAGAAATTAAAACTGAGAAGTGTAAAAAAGATTAATTCATTTAATAAGCCCATTGGATGTTACCATCAAAAATATTACCATCAGTAATATTTTTTAAATGAAAAATAACTTTTTTTCTAAAACAAAAGTAAGTGAGAAGAGTGATATTGTTTGACATGTTTGCATATTTCTCTTATGCCTGGTCTAATAGATAGCTGGATTTGCTTGGGCATTCACTCTGTTGCAACATGTTTCTCTGGTTGAGGTATATCAAGAAAGTCAAACCTCAGGGATAGGTAGTCAGAAAAGTGAACAGTATTTGACAGCCTTTCCAGATAATTGTGGATATTCTTTTATCTGATAGCATACCAAAGTTCAAAAAGAGAAAACTTACTAAATTTATGTGCAGTGTGGAATATAAAATCCTATCAATGAATGTAAAATCTCTCATTAAAATTTATTGATTTCTCTTACACTTTTGAATAGATCTTTTACCCATACATGTTTTTTGACATCGGCGTTGGTCATTTGGAAAATATTAGTTCACAGAGTTATATAAATCTTTTAAAGTTAGTATATTTTAAAATTAGTATATTTCGTTGTAAAATAGCAAAAAATCAGGGCAGCCCCGGTGGCCCAGCGGTTTAGTGCCACCTTCAGCCTGGGGTGTGATCCTGGAGACCCAGGATCGAGTCCCAAGTCAGGCTCCCTGCATGGAGCCTGCTTCTCTCTCTGCCTGTGTCTCTGCCTCTCTCTCTCTCTCTCTCTCTCTCTGTCATGAATAAATAAATAAAAAAGATGAAAAAAACCAAAAAATCAGATTCATAATATCACCAACAGAAAATTCCTTTTAAGTATTGGGAAGCTTATCCTTATGCTCAAGCTTACAGTGCTATTTCTTTTGGAAGATTGAATTTTATGACTAACAACAAGTTATGTCAGTTTTCCTTGAAGTGACAAATTTATTTTTTGAGAAAATGTTGGCCAAGCAGGCAACTCAGAATAACTGTAGTTATAGGTCAGTCCATTTGAGTAAAACGTTGTTCTGTGAAAAATAGCTCAGTCAGATCATAATTTAAACAGTGCTTTTCCTCAGCATATTGTATTTTGAAATGCAGCAAATGTGTTTTATGTGTACTTCACCTTTTATTGCACATGTTAAAAAGTGTGCATTCAAGGGTTGGGGTCTAATAAAATAATTTTTACTGCTTTAACTGAAACTGGCTTTAAAAAAAATGCTGGTTTATAGCTGTAACACAGTGACTACTGGTACATTTAGTGCTGTTGCCTTGATTCTTTCTGAGACATAAGCAGTTTTGCCTGCCATTATTTTGCAGCATCAGTGCAAATGTCAACACAGTGAAAAAAGCAAACAGTGTCTTTTATTATGAAATAGCTTTGACCTGAATGATCCTTTGAAAAAGTTTTGGGGATCCTGAGGGAATCTGCAGCCTACATTTTGAGAACCAATATTGTAACACTAAAATTGAGAAGCTCCAGTAACAGCATTGTATTTAAAATAAGCTTGGCAGTTCTATCTGCCTCTTTATCAAGTAATGCCTGGTATGGGAGGGGAAAAAAATAACTGTTCTTTAAAATACCTCAAATGTGTTTATTTAGTAGTCTTATAGCAATTTTAATACCAGTCACATTTAAACTGTTGTCCAGTCTTTAAAATTTTGTTATTGGGGCACCTGGGTGGCTTCAGTTGGTTAAACATCTGACTTCGGCTCATGTCATGATCTCAGAGACATGGGATTGAGCCCAGCATCAGGCTTTGCATGCAGCAGGGAGTCTGTTTCTCCCTCTTCCTCTGCCACCACACCCGCGGGCCCCATCCCCCCCAACTTGTGTGCTCACTTGCATGTGTATTCTCTCTCAAGATCTTTAAAAATATATTACTTATTTTTATTTATTACTATTTTTGAATAATTTTTTTCCGTATTTATATTTTGAGAAGACTTAAATTATTGCATAATCTGAGTATGAAAACATTAACTATGGTAAATAGTTTTAATATACTTTTAAAAACTCACTTCAGGCAGGCATTCCAGACCCTCCAAATATGTCAGAAGAACTAATCCAATTGAAAGCCAAGGAGCGACACTTTTTGGAGCAATTATTAGATGGGAAAAAATTAGAAAATTATAAAATACCAGTACCCATCAATGCTGAACTCAGAAAATATCAGCAGGTAAAGTTTTATACTTACCTTATAGATCATGATTATTCCTTTCAATGTACCTTGAAGAATTTTTAAAATTGATTTAGTAAAATCTTGTGTTTAGTGTCTTTATACCTATTTTTCTTTTGCCTACAGAAATAAAAATTTTATAGGAAAAAATTTTTCATGATTTGTTCATTTATAATTTTTCTCTTTCTCCCAACCTTTCAGGATGGTGTGAACTGGTTAGCATTTCTTAATAAGTATAAACTTCATGGAATTCTATGTGATGACATGGGTTTAGGAAAAACTTTACAGTCCATCTGCATTCTAGCAGGAGATCATTGTCATAGGTAATTTAAAATGTTATTTTTTGAAAAGAGCTTTCAGATGCTGAGAAATGTAAATAAGCCAATTAATTCATTGTGTTTTATTGTTGAAAAGGGCCCAAGAATATGCAAGATCAAAATTGGCAGAATGTATGCCACTTCCTTCTTTGGTGGTCTGTCCTCCAACATTAACAGGTCACTGGGTGGATGAAGTAGGTAAATTTTGCTCCAAAGAATATCTCAATCCATTACACTATACTGGACCTCCTACTGAAAGAATAAGGTAAGAACTATACAACAAAAAAATGTTTAATCTTTGCTTTAAGAACTTTAGAAGGGTAAAGTTTATTGAAAATGAATTCTAGTTTTTTGGTTGTCAGAAACTTTAACTTATTTAAGAAAGATGAATATACATTATAAAGGTATAATCAATGAAACTCATCAAAGTTTAAGGACTTTAGCCATTGTTAACAGTCAATTGGGTTTTCTAAGTATTTGACCTAGGAACCAAAGCCATTCTGTATGCTCTTCTTGGGAGCCTTGTGGTCATAATATATTTCTCTAAGAGCTCCCTCATCCCCAAAATGCTTTTGCTCCACAGTGGCTGCTCTGGCTGTCCTGATAACCATAGCATCACTAGAGTTCTATTAGCCTTACCCTTTTTCTCTTAAACTAGTACATCCCTTATGTTCCTAAATACAAATTTTGAAGAGCAGAATTTCATTTATTTCTGTTCATCTTTTAAAGCATGGGGAGTCATAGGTTGCTGATTAGTCTGTAGATTTGCTTCCCTTCTGTATCTGTAATAGTTAACATACACTAAGCATTTATTAGCCGGACGTTATTCTTAGTAGTTTTACATTTATGTAAAATTGTGTATTTGCACAATCACCATATGAGGTATGGTTATTATTTTTGTTCCCAGTTTGCAGATAAAAGCCTAAGACATGGGGCCTGGGTCCAAGGTCACACAGCTAATTAAATGGGCAGAGTGAGGATTTGAACACAGGCAAGTCAACAGCTTGCACTCTTAAAGAATTTACTGTAGTGTCTGTCAGAATTTCTTCATTTAAAAGTGAAAACTCAAACTAGCTTAAGCAAATAGGAAATTCGTTAATTCACTAAATTGAGAATTTTGGGGGTAATTTCTTGCTTCAGGCCCATCTAGATTGCTCTATTTGCTCTTCCTCCCCATACATAGCTTGTTTTTTGGTCTCTGCAGTTGTTGGATAAGATGACCATAGACAGGATGCTAGGTGGCTCAGTCAGTTGAGTGTGCAACTCTTGATCTCAGCTCAGGTCTATCTTGAAGTTGGGAGTTCAAGCCCTGCATTGGGCTCCATTGGACATGGAGCCTACTTAAAAAAACAAATCACCATAGACAGTCTTAAACCCACATTCTCTTAGCTTGGCAACTATAGTAAACAGAGATCTTCTCTCTTCTATCATGGTTATTATCAATACTGGAAGTGATTTGGATCATCCTCCCAAACCAGTCCTTATGGTCAGGAGATAAAATATTGTGATGAATGACTCAGCCTGGATCAGTATTCCATCTCTTTGGTGATTATGGGGACATGTGGCTCCCTCTTCCCCAGCACAGCATGGAGTTTGGAAGGAATAATGCCTTTAAAGAAGAGGTGTTAGCAGATAAAGTGTCCATCACAGTTTGAATCAGGTACCCACCTCTTTTCTAGTCAGACTGAGTTAGGCTAACAAGGCCAAGTCAAAAGAATAGTCTTCAGGTAGCAGGCTCATGGATGTAGAGCAGGCAAAAAGGAAAGTTGAATTTAGCAGGCACATTGAAAACACCTTGTCAGATGGTAGCTGTAATATCCCCTTTAAAGTTACATTATGGACTTCACAGATTGCTTGCTTCCTAATCTTACTTATTTTTAAATCTAGGTTACAGCATCAAGTAAAAAGGCACAATCTGATAGTGGCTTCATATGATGTTGTGAGAAATGACATAGATTTCTTTAGGTAAGAATTAAATTTTTTTTTCTTTAGAAAAATTTAGTATCAAAATTTGAAGAGAGTTAATATCTTCCTGTCTGAAAGACTCTTCATATAGTTCTTGCCATATTACTAAAAGATGGTAATTTTTTTTTTGCTTATTCTCCCTTAGAAATATTAAATTTAACTACTGTATTCTTGATGAAGGCCATGTCATCAAAAATGGAAAAACAAAATTGTCTAAAGCGGTAAAACAACTCACTGCTAATTATAGGATTATTCTTTCTGGAACACCAATCCAGGTGATTATGGACTGTTCTCTCTATATAGATTTGCCATGTGGAAAGAAGACTTGACATTTGGCAGGGATTTAAGGAAGTGTTTTTCTTTTTTTAGTTTATAAGAATGTTAATTTCCAGTTATTGTGTTTTATAGTGGTTCATTTGGTTTGTAATAGTATCTGAGCAAAACAGGTTTTAAAAGCAATGTGAAGGAGTGCCTGGATGGTACAGTAGATTAAGTGTCTGACTCTTGGTTTTAGTTCTGAGTCATGTTCTCAGGGTCATGAGATCAAGTCCCCACTCAGTGTGGAGTCTGCTTGGGACTCTCTCCTTCTGCCCCTTCCCACCATCCTTTCTCTCCCACTCCCCCTCCTTCTCTCTCTCTCTCTAAAGTAAATAAATCTGGGGCACCTGGGTGGCTTAGTGGTTGAGGTTTGCTTTTGGCTCAGGTCGTATCCCAGGGTCCTGGGATCAAGTTCAACATCAGGCTTCCCGCAGAGAGCCTGCTTCTCCCTCTGTGTATGTTTCTGCCCCTCTCTGTTTCTTTCATGAATAAATAAATAAAATCTTTAAAAAAATAAAAACATTGGAAAGCTAGAGCTGATTCAGAGGGGAATCCTCATTTGGTAGGGGTGTGAATACCTGGGGTTAGAAGGGAATTGGAAAAGATTTAAGAAACTTGTGATGGAAAAGGAAGGAGATGGGTAAATTCATAGAAATCTTTTGGGATTCCTGGTGGCTTGGTGGTTGAGTGTCTGCCTTTGGCTCTGGGTGTGATCCTGGGACCCAGGATCAAGTCCCACATCAGGCTCCCTGTGGGGAACCTACTTTTCCTCTGCCTCTCTCTCTGTGTCTCATGAATAAATAAATAAATCTTAAAAAAAAAAAAAAAAGAGAGAAATCTTCTGATACTTTTGAGAGATTCTGTAATGTTCCAGAGGAATGGTTGCCAATGTTCACACTTAGCTTCCTAAGAAATAAAAATGGGAAGAGGGATCCCTGGGTGGCGCAGCGGTTTAGCGCCTGCCTTTGGCCCAGGGCGTGATCCTGGAGATCCGGGATCGAATCCCACGTCAGGCTCCCGGTGCATGGAGCCTGCTTCTCCCTCTGCCTATGTCTCTGCCTCTCTCTCTCTCTCACTGTGTGCCTATCATAAATAAATAAAAATTAAAAAAAAAAAATGGGAAGATACCCATTCATTATTCTCCAAAGAGTAGAAGGGTGAACACCAGGTGACCTCTGAGATTCCTTCTGACTCTTAAAAAAATGGACAGTTCTTTGTTTACATCTTTGTTACTTTTCTTTTAAATTTAATTTTGGTGATGGACTGATCAGTGTGTTAGGATTTTATTCTTTAAGTGAATGCTTATTGTTCACAATATTACTTTCACAACATGTTTGGTTTTTGGTTTGCTTAAAGGCCATCTTTCTTTCTTCCTTCCCCACCTGAACATTTTAGCCCTGAATCTGTAAGGGTTTTTGCACTGAAGACCCATGGTAGTCCAGAGTTAGGAGGCAGAGCCTATGTCAGATTAGAAGGGTGTCCATATGGGAGGGCAGCCCACCATGATGAACCAGAGTCTGAGGGAGATGAAGAGGGCTTCTGGAAAGGAATAAGGGGGGTGGGGATGGTACCTTAGGATCCACACATATTGGCAATGCATCCAAAATGAAAAAGTGCTGATTTCTTTCTTTTCTTATTTTTTCTTACGTTTTAAAAAATGAAATTTCAGTAATAGAATTGGAAAAGAACCTGTGTTTATTTGTCATGACCCTTGAATACTGGATAGACTTGACCTATAATGAAACTCTTCTAGGTTTTCCTTAAGAAATACTGATGTTGGCCAAGGTCTTTAAATCTTGCTGTTAATTTTAGTATCAGAGATAAAAGAATCAGAAACATCCATCTTTCTCCTTTCTTTACTACTTGATAGATGCCATCAGTAGGATTTAAACACTATGGGCCAAGGCTTATTCTGGTGGAGGAGACTTGAAATTCTACCCAATGAGATAGAATATTTTCTCCAAGAATACAGATGTGAATTTTACACATTAAAATCTGACTATATGTAAAAATGTGGTTGATTACCCCCCTCGCGTATGTCATCATAATGAGCTTTCATTAATACTCCATTTTTCAAGTGTAAGGAAATAATTCCAGTACAAAAGATAACTGATGTTCCTTTCTTATACATAGAACAACGTTTTGGAGCTGTGGTCATTATTTGATTTCCTCATGCCAGGATTTTTGGGGACTGAACGCCAGTTTGCTGCTCGATATGGTAAACCTATATTAGCAAGTAGGGATGCTCGAAGCTCTAGTCGAGAACAAGAAGCAGGTATGAAAAAGATGTAATTCAATACTGTGCAAGTGACTCTAACTTATTCCTAACTTTTTTGAAGTCATTTTCTCTTACTGTTAATAGGTGTTCTTGCAATGGATGCACTGCACCGCCAAGTCCTGCCATTTCTTTTGAGAAGAATGAAAGAAGATGTTTTGCAAGATCTTCCACCCAAAATTATTCAAGACTACTACTGTACTCTTAGTCCTCTGCAGGTTAGAAATCTGGTGATTGTGGTTGTTGGTGGTATGTTTATTAGGAGAATGCTTTGAAAAAGTCACACAAGTATTGAATAAAGGGGATTAGACTTTGCTTTATCACTCCAACCTAGTTTCCACTTTCATAGAGTTTAGGAATATTCTGTTTTAAATAGGTAGAGATAGGATCTGAATGGATCTTTTTGGACATGTAGATACACATTTGAATATGTGCATTTTGCATATGGCATTAAAACAAAAGCCAGTATCATAGTTGCTTTCTTATATGTTTTTTTTTTTTTTTTTTTTTTTTTTTTTTTATTTGTGATAGTCACAGAGAGAGAGAGAGAGAGAGAGAGAGAGAGGCAGAGACACAGGCAGAGGGAGAAGCAGGCTCCATGCACTGGGAGCCTGATGTGGGATTCGATCCCGGGTCTCCAGGATCGCGCCCTGGGCCAAAGGCAGGCGCCAAACCGCTGCGCCACCCAGGGATCCCGCTTTCTTATATGTTGAATTAATCAGAAATTTTGCAAGATTAAATGATAAAGAAATGAGCCAATGTTTATAAGACCCAAAAATCTGCCTGTAATGTCATATCTTCACAACAGCATTATAGGTATTGTCAGTCCCCTCTTTTGCAAATAAGGAAAGGGAAGCTCAGAAAAGTTAAGTAATTTACTCAAGATTATATAGCTAATATAGATCAGGGCTGAGTTTCAAACCTGGGAAGTGGGACCTCATCCCTTTAAAAGTACTATTGCATTACCAGTAAATTTTTGAAATAAGATGGCTTTTGCACAGTTCTGATTTTGTACAGAGACCATTATCAAGGGAATTTATTTTAGTTTTTTTTTTTTTTAAAGGAATTTATTATATGGCTTTCCTTGTGTAGTATTTTGTAAGGGGAAACTATCCCTTGTCTTAGGAAGACATGCCTATAATTAGAATTTTATTTTAACTTTATGTTTTAGGTTAGTTTGTATCCATCCATTTCAGCATTAAGAGTTGCTTTAGCATGGTAAAATGAAGAAAAGATATATAGACACACCCAGAAACTTAGTCTTTCGTCTTCTATCTGTACAACTTAAGTTTAGAGCTTAACAGGACACTAATCTAGATGCTGAGATTTCTGTGATCATTTATGTTATCTACTTCAACTGTCTGGGCCTCCAATCCTCATTTGTAAAAATTGGATTAGTATTTCTTGAAAGGAATATTTTAGGAGCAATGAGATGAAGACTTTTTGAAGTAAGTACAATAAAGAAAAGCTGCCATATGAAAAAAAAATCCATAGTAGGGGCGCCTGGCTGGCTTATTCAGTAGAGCATACAGCTATTGATCTCAGAGTTGTGAGTTTGAACCCCATGTTGGTTACAAAGATCACTCAAAAAATTGTTAAAAAAAAAAAATCCATAGTATGCAGTTGGTATAAAACACATTTAAGTAGCCTGGAGGAGAGGAGCTGGGAAGGAAGTGACATTTGGCTTTATTTAGCATTCACATGTTTTTTACTGTTCTTTTAGCACTCTTGATTTTCTTCCCTTTCACATTGTTTTAGCATGTATAATACAGGAACCCAGACTCCAAGGTAATGCTTCAACATTCATGAGTTCTCCTTTTAGGTAGTAGTAGTCTTTTACTTCTTTTTACTTTTTTTCCTTTTTAAGTTTTACTTATTTAAGCAATCTCTACACCTGATTTGGGGGCTTGAACTCATAATCCTGAGATCAAGAGTCACATTCTCAACTGACTGAGCTAATCAGGTGTCCCAGCAGTGATATTCTTTAAAAACTTGGTCTTTTGGAATATACTTATAGAGTATCACATAATTTCACTTAGGATTTTCTTACTTGTAAGGGTTTAGGTTCTCTTTTATTGGTAATACATTTATCTTCCTCAACAAAAATGGAGTCTAGGACTATTTGACTAGTTTTTAATATTTTAGCAGCCAAGTGTAATGTGTTATACTTGTTTTCTAAATATAATTTTAAAGGAATTTACCAAGATGTAGTAGATAATTTGTAATTAGGAGTAAAGCATAGATATCATACTTTGTTTAATGAGGGCTGGGTTGGGCGGCCCGGGTGGCTCAGCCATTTAGCACCGCCTTCAGCCCACGGACTGATCCTGGAGAGACCTGGGATCGAGTCCCACATCGGGTTCCCTGCATGAAGCCTGCTCCTCCCTCTACCTGTGTCTCTGCCTCTCTCTCTGTGTCTCTCATGAATAAATAAATAAAATCTTTTAAAAAAAAAATGAGGGCTGGGTTTAAATGACTGCTTTTATTGGCATTTGCTAGCTATGTTTTGAACAATTGAAAATAAATTTACTTAACTGCTTTTGTGGCGGCAATTTTACAGGTTCAGCTCTATGAGGATTTTGCTAAGTCTCGTGCCAAGTGTGATGTTGATGAAACAGTTTCTTCAGCTGCACTTTCTGAAGAAACTGAAAAACCAAAGCTTAAAGCTACAGGCCATGTATTCCAGGTACATTCCTTTTTCATTCTTGAAGAATCATGTTCTTCAGTGCAGCAATTTTAACACAGAATACTAAGCATGGGTTTATTTAAATTTTTCAGTATTGTGTAAACATTCTTGAGAATAAAGAAAAATACTAATGTATTTTCATATTTATAGTTATTAAGCAATTTAATATTAAAATTATACAAAATGCAACATATTTTTGTATATTACACGAAAAGAAGAGTTTGAGAACTTTTGCTTTACATTTAAAAATACTGAAATGCCTGCTATAAGGCAGTAATTTTTGTTAGCTCAAGGATTAATTAAAGCATTGGAAAAAACAAACTCCTCCCTTGTAGCATTGAACAAGGAGTAAGTAAAATACATTTTATGTAAGAGAAAATAAAGCAGAATATAGGGTTATACAGTATAGGAGTTATCATGATTGTGGTTTTTAATAGAGGGATCAGGGATGGCCTCACTGAAAAGGTGATAAAGCAGAGATCTGGAGGATTGAAGCATGCAGATATGTGGGGGGGAAACTATTCCAGGCAGAGGATACCAAAAGTACAGATGTCATGAGACAGATGATGCCTGATGTGCTCAAGGGAATAGCAAGTGAAAAAAGAGAAAGTGTTAACTTAGTCTTTCTGTCCCTTTTGAAATATTCCACTATAGGAAACCTCCTCAAACCCTCTTGCCACCAATAACTAAATACTGCTAACATTTTTAAAGATAGAAGAGGGGGGAAAATGGTTGTGAAGGCTAATACCTCTCCCATAGTTGCTATGGACACTGCTTAGTGTCCAGCAGTCTCTTGAGTTTTGTCAGTGGAGCTTGATTTCTAATACAAATCTCAAGACCCGGGCTCCTGGGTGGCTCAGCAGTTGGGCGTCTGCCTTTGGCCCGGAGCATGATCCTGGAATCCCAGGATCAAGTCCCGCATTGGGCTCCCTGCACGGAGCCTGCTTCTCCCTCTGTGTCTCTGCCTCTTTCTCTCTCTCTCTTTCTCTTTCTCTGTGTCATGAATAAATAAGTGGCATCTTAAAAAAAAAAAAAGAAAAGAAATCCCAAGACCCAAATCATAAGCCAAGTAAAAGGCAAGAAAGAATATAACAATTAGAGAAAAGAAAGAATGGACCCGGAGGGTTCTGATTCTTAAACACAACTACTTGAAATAACCACTGTGTTCCACCTTCTCCTCTTCCTGACTTGCTGAATTAGAATACTGTGTAGGGGAGAGACACATTTATAAGGTCCTCAAGAAATTTTATACTCATTGAAGTTTGAGAAACCTTTTGGAAATCTTTAGGAAATGTTGCCTATTCTAGAAGTAATTGTAAGCATTTTCAGGCACTTTGGGAAAGAGGTCTTTCTGCCATGAGAAGCTCATTGTCTAGTGAGGGAGACAGACATAAACTGTATAATTTATACGAGCTTATAAGTGCTCTCATATACTGCACAAGAAGCACAGATGAAGGCATCATAGATGAGATGTTTGAACTGGTCCTTGAAGAATGAGTGGGAGTAGCAAGAATAGGAAAAAGGGCATTTTATGGATGGAATAGAATAGGAAAAGATATGGAGACACAGACATTTGTGGCACGTATGGACTTGTATAAACTTTTTCCCTTTTAAAGGCATTACAGTACTTACGTAAGCTGTGCAACCATCCAGCATTAGTCTTAACACCTCAACATCCAGAATTCAAGAGTACTACTGAAAAACTAGCAGTTCAGAATTCTTCTCTTCACGATATTCAACATGCCCCTAAACTCTCAGCTTTGAAACAGGTAAGTAGGTCTCATGAGGTTAGTAGATGTGTGTTACACATTCTTGATCTGTAGTACTAAGTAAATTTGCTTTTCCAAAAGATTACTGATGTGTTTACCATATCTTTTATTTTTTAATGTGGTTTGTCCCATTTGTGGTATAGCTTTTTAAAAAACTGTGGTAAATATATGTAGTATAAGGTATGCCATTTTAACCATGTTTAAGTGTACAATTCTGTGGCATTAATTACATTCACAGTGTTGTGCAGCTGTCACCACTATTTCCAAAAGTTTTCCATCACTCAAACAGAAACTGTACACATGAAGCAATAACAGCTTCATGTAAGTGGAATCATATAATATTTATGCTTTTGTGACTGGCTTATTTCACTTGGTTTTCAAGGTTCATTTGTGTTTGTAGCACGTATCAGTACTTCATTTTTGTGGCTGAATAATACTATTATTATTTTTATGTATATACCTCATTTTGTTTATCTAGTCCTGTGTTGGTAGACACTTGTGTTGTTTCCACCTTTTGGCTTTTGTGAATAATACTGCAATGAATGTGAGCTAATAAGTATCTGTTTAAATAGCCCCTCTTCTCAGTTCTTTTGGTTGTAGATGTAGGAGTGGAATTGCTGGATCATTTAGCAGTTCTACATTTAACTTTTTCAGGGACTGCCAAACTGTTTTCCATGGTGGCTGCACCATTTACATTACCATCAGCAGTATGCCATGGTTTTAATTTCTTCACATCCTAGCCAACACTTTACTTTTATTTTTTTATTGTGGCTATCCCAGCAGGTATGAATTGCTATCTCATGGTTGAAAATGCCTTCTAAGTCTTTGGACCATTTTTAAATTGTATAGTCTGTCTTTGGTTGAGTTTTAAGAGTTCTTTTATATTCTAGATATTATTAAGCCCTTATTAGATACATGATTTTGCAAATATTTTCTTCCATTCTGTAGATTGTCCTTTCACTTTCTTCAATAACGTCTTCCATGGTTTCTGATAAGAAATCCAATATTGATCTTCTTGAGGATCCTTTTTACATGACACATTCACTTTTCTCTTGCTCTCTCAGGATTCTCTTTCAGTGGTTTGATTGTAATGTGTGTCAGTGTGGATCTCTGAGTTTTATTAGGAGCTACCCACTCTGCCATTTTGCTCTTGTCACACTCTTGGTATATAGCTTCAAAAACAGAATCTTTGACAATTCTAAGATTTCAAAAGGTTGAACTTCTTAAAAGAACCAATTTCAAGGACCAAAATGCTAATGCTAATAATATTTAGTTCTAACCTTAAAAATTAAGAGCTTACCAGGATCCCTGGGTGGCGCAGCGGTTTGGCGCCTGCCTTTGGCCCAGGGCGCGATCCTGGAGACCCGGGATCGAATCCCACGTCGGGCTCCCGGTGCATGGAGCCTGCTTCTCCCTCTGCCTGTGTCTCTGCCTCTCTCTCTCTCTGTGACTATCATAAATAAATAAATTAAAAAAAAAAAAAAAAGATTTTCTTTCTAAAAAAAAAAAATTAAGAGCTTATTGTAAAATCTGGATTTTAGTAATTGTTTTTGCTTTCTGTAATTATTCTGGACTAAATTTCATTGAGAAAATGAATGAAGATTTTAGATTTCACATGGGTTAACATAGAAAATGTTTTGTAATGGCATATATGACATCCAAGCTTGTATCCTTATATCACTAAATGTGAAAGAATGAGTTTTTACCATAAAATGGAAGAATGACTATTGCCTTTATTTATATATGGAATAGTTTTCTTATTTGACCAAACTAATTTTGTATATAAAATGTTCACAATTTTCTTAACATAGCTGATACATTTTCTAAAAAAGATTTTATTTACTTATTTGAGAGAGAGAGAGAGAGAGAGACCATGAGCAGGGAGGAGGGGCAGAGGGAGAAGGAGAAGCACAAGGCAGATGCTTAACTAACTGAGCCACCGGCACCCAACATACCTGATATATTAGATAAAGCTATAAGATATACTTAGTCAAGCAGTCAGCTAATTAGATTTCCAAAAAATATTGGATTACATTCCCACTTTAATTATAGGCTTTAAATTATTTTTAGTTTATCCTTTTGCACATTATTTTTTTTTCTGTGCAGTTATTAAACTGATCTCTCATTTTGTAGTGCTTCTGGTCATTCTAAAGTGTCTGGAATTAAGATGCTTAGGAACTCTGCAAACCCAAATGGTTTGGACGGATTATGGAGGGCTTTTCTAGAACCTGTCTTTTCCATTTTCTCAGTTCTTTTCAGCCATTCAGAACAGAGGTTCTGTCTTAGGAGAGAACTAGGTTGCTTTCATCTAAAATATGTTTATTCTCTGAATTAGGGGAAAAGTCTTACTTGCTTTTTAAAAATCTGACACTAGATATGTAGGAACATATTTATCACCGAGTAATAGTGCCAGAATTATCTAATATTGCCAGAATTTTAAAATTTCAGGATACCGGACTGATGAACTAAAACAGGTGAAATTTAATGGAGATAAGCAAAGTCAGTTTTAAAAAACTTAACAGATTCTGTCAGGCTTGGCAAACATTTTATACAATGTAAAGTTGAGTTTGATTTGATGGCAGGTTTTCTGTAAACTTGTATGAATTAGTTACCAGTAAATAAAACTCCTAAGATCTTGGGTGGGATTAATAATAGTGTAATGACCAAAATGAGGGCATCAAAGTTTCATTGTCTTTCATAACTGTCACACCAAATTTTGATTATCATTTATAGTTCTGAGCACTCTAAGTGGAAGATGAAGATCAAAAGAATCTGGAAACCATTTTATATGAAAAATAGCTTGCAAAACCTGGGGTAATTTATCCTATGCTGAAGTTAGGGCAAGATAAAATTGCTCTCTAGGGAAGGCAACTGGCCTCTCAGACACCCATATCAGGTGGCCTTGGTAACCACTTTCTAGAGTCTAGTAATCAACTTTTCAAGGCTGCAAACTAAATTGTGTCAGAATACTTGGAGTTCATCTCTCCAGTCTCTCAGGGCAAACTCAGGTTATAAGAGATTATTGGAAAAACCAGAATGCCAGTTCTGCCAGACAAGGATATTTATGTCAATGATATGTCCATACATCCAGTAGGATAGCTACACTAAAAGAATATATTAGGAAGATTGTATGTTAAGTGTGGACTTGGAGAAGTCATAGGTGGACATTCTGAATATGACTGGTTATCTGTATGGTTTGATATTGCTGCCTAAGTGATTATGATAATTGAATGTGCCTGACACAGACATTCTGATAAATTCTCTCTCTCTCTCTAGAACTCTTTTATAGAAGCCATGTAGAATGTCCCACTGATAACACGTTCTTTATACTGGGTACTACCTAGTTATACTCTCCTAAAACACACTAGGTTTTTTTAAAAGAAAGTTAGATAGTAATCTTGATTGCAGATTTAGGGGCAGGGGATAGAGATAATTACATTTATCAGATTTTTAAATTCCACTTAGAGGTGTTCCTTGGTAGTATACCATATATGTACTCTATATCAAGAAGTGGGGGAAAGCTTAGGCCAACCTAATTAAAATTTACAGTTTAAGGGCTACTAAGGTAGAAGAGAAAGAACGTTTATTCTTCCCCTAGCATCAAATTATGACAACACATGTGAAATGTTGCCTATCAGGTAGGGCCATTAGAGACTCAATGCCAAAAGTTTTTATTGGGTCTGGTAATAGAGACTCCCTCTGTGTAGTATATACCAAAATTCTAGACTCCCCGAAAGAAAGCCAGTGTCAGCATAATCCTATTGTTTGTATAACAGTTTGAGCAGAGTAGGCCATCCTTATCAGGTAAGAAACAATGGAAAGATCAAACCCAAGTTTCAAGACTTCTTTCAGCCAAGACCTTGCAAGCTGGACTTTCTAAAAAAGCATTTCAAGTCTGCTATGTTAACTTTTATTTTACACAGTACTCTGAGAGTTTTACATTTGATTTTTGGAGTTTGCCTAGATGGCCTTTTGGTTATCTTGCCCATCTGAGCTTTTGGTTTCCTTTTTCTTTTCTTTTCTTTCTTTCCTTTTTTTTTTTTTTATTTTTTTTTTTAAGATTTTATTTATTTATTCATGAGAGAGACAGAGAGATAGGTAGAGGGAGAAGCAGGCTTCCTGCAGGGAGCTTGATGTGGTACTTGATCCCAGGACACCAGGATCACAACCTGAGCCAAAGGCAGACACTCAACCACTGAGCCAATATTGGGTACTTTCGTTTCCTAAGCAAATAAAAACATGATTCTCTTGGATTTTATTCACTTGTTTATTTATTGTACCTGCTGTGTGCTAGGCACTAAACCATAATGTAACAGGAAATACAAAAGATCTATAGTAGCATGGTTCCTGCTGTTAAAGTTCTTGGTTGATAGCTATAGTAGTAAGCTCAAGAATCCAGAGATCTTACTAGATGCTTTTGGTTCTCTTCTTTTTTGTAATTTTGATGCCTGCCAGATTTAGCTACTTCGTTATGTTTTCTTCACACTGTTCTTTCTGATCTTTTCTTTTTTAATTAGGTAGGCTCCACACTCAACATGGGGCTTGAACTCACAACCTTGAGATCAAGAGTCGCATGCTCTACTGACTGAGTCAGCCAGGTGCCCCTACTCTGTTTTTTATAACTTTTTATGAACAATTTTGCCTGGAGATCTTCACTTTAAGTAAACATTTATTGAGACTCTAGTGACCCTCAGGTAACTCAGGAAAGGAAAGGGGAGATGGGCTGGTTAGGGAACCTCCTGAAGAGGTGATCAGGAAATTCTAAGCCTGAGCACCTCAAAAACTGGTTCCAGAAGTTGCAAGATGACAGGTTACAGCCCAGAGTAGCAATCTGCTTTCCAGGTAACAGATAAACTTAACCGTTTCTTACTACAAAAAGTATTTGTCACAGTGAGATTGGTTGCCTACTCTATTGAACACCTGTGTAACAATTGATTCTTTTTTCAAGTTGCTTTTGGACTGTGGTTTGGGAAATGGCAGCACTTCAGAGAGTGGCACAGAGTCTGTTGTGGCCCAGCACAGGATACTGATCTTCTGTCAGCTTAAAAGCATGCTTGATATAGTGGAACATGATCTTCTCAAACCTCACTTACCCTCTGTCACTTATCTGAGATTAGATGGCAGCATACCTCCTGGTCAGAGGCATTCCATTGTTTCACGGTAAGTGGCTTCGAAAACTCTTAGACAGCAAGTTATACTTAGTTATTAGTTACATAGAAGTTTACCTCATGACTAAATGTCTCCACATGTGTTTTTTTATTTTATAATTCAACCCAACTAAACCCTTTTATTATTATTTTTAAATTTTTTAAAAGATTTTATTTATTCATGAGAGACGCAGGGAGAGGGAGAAGCAGACTCCCCGCTGGGAGCCTGATGCGGGATTCAATCCTAGGACCCCAGGATCACAACCTGAGCCAAAGGCAGACGCCCAACCACTGAGGCACCCAGGTGCCCCCAAACCCTTTTTAAATACAAGAATATAATTGAATAGTTTTAGTTTAAAAAAAGAAAAAAACGTGACAATAGTAGGAAAGCACTCTGAAGGGCATGGAAGAAATTTAAGGCATCAATAAAAAATAGAGACAATGAACAATTAACAACAACAACAAAAAAAATAGAGACAATGACTTTCCCACTGACCTTTTTTGGGGGAGTTAGGGTAGGAAGAAGCAAACAAGTGGCTTAGCTAAGATCTCTAACATCCCTGTGTCTGCTGAGAACAAGTGGGAAGTTGGCATAGGTAGGAAGCAGAATTGGTAAGTGCAGTGTTTAAAACCTGTAGTCTGCCTTCTCTGCTTTAGAAACCTCAGAGGTTGGGTTTTTAAATTCAAGTTCCTAGGTTTTGTCCCAGACCTGCCTACTTTAAAAGATTATTAGGCACAGTAGTATTAGAGACCCACTAAGGAATTTTGGAGGCAGACAGACCTAGGTTTGACTCCCGACTCTAGACATGTCCAGTTGAGCCTATTTATTGAAAATTATAATATCTACAAGGACAATAATATCTTTATAAAGCTATTATAACAACATAATACACATAAAGCACTAACTCCATCATTTGATTCATAGTAAGAATGGAATAAATAGTAGCTTGGTAATGTTACTTTTTCTTTTTCCTAGAAGCTATCTCTCAAAACCTTTATCAGTATCTTCTGGGATTAGCACAATACTAGCAACTACTTCATCCTCTAATTTTCCTGACTCATGGAGCCTTTCCCCCAACTCTTCTATCTCCATATGTTAAAGGTTCATAGTTGAGTTTTATCTTCATTAGTGTTTAATTACATTTTTACTAGTTGGTCTTTATCTGGCCTCCTAAAAATATAACCCAGTTGACTTAGGTTTTTTTGTGAAATTTCTGAAATGTTCTAAAAAAACATTCTACTACTGAAGATGTGTATTTTTCATCTCAAGTGGTCACAGAAATGTCCACATCTTTTTTTTTATTTTTTTAAAGTAAACTCTAGGGACACCTGGGTGGCTCAGTGGTTTAGCGCCTGCCTTCGGCCTAGGCGTGGTCCTGGAGTCCCAGGATCGAGTCCCACATCGGGCTTCCTGCATGGAGCCTGCTTCTCCCTCTGCCTGTGTCTCTGCCCCTCTCTCTGTGTGTCTCTCATGAATAAATAAATAAAATTAAAAAGTAAAATAAAGTAAGCTCTATGCCCAATGTGGGGCTTGAAATTATAACCCCGAGATGGGGGTCACATGCTCTACTCACTGAGCCAGTCCGGCACCCCCATATCATAGTTTTGTTCAAGATTTATTTATTCGCAAGAGTGAGCGAGCATGCAAGTGGGAGGAAGGACAAAGGGAGAGGGAGACAGAGAAACTCAAGCAGATGTGGGGCTCCATCATGACCCTGAGGTTATGAACTAAGCCAAAACCAAGAGTGGGATGCTTAACCAACTGAGCCACCTGGGCACCTCCCCCCATATCATAGATTTTTAAAGCGGTATCTTCATTTAGGCTCTTTAATTTTTTTTTAAAGAGTCCAGTTTATTACAGAAACCTTAAGATATGCTAATTTTATTTTTTAATATCTATACTTTTAGGTTTAACAATGATCCATCCATAGATGTTCTTTTACTTACAACTCATGTTGGCGGCCTGGGGCTTAACTTAACAGGCGCTGACACAGTAGTATTTGTGGAGCATGACTGGAATCCTATGCGTGATCTACAGGCCATGGACCGAGCCCACCGCATTGGGCAGGTAAAAAAATCATCACTCACAGGGTGTTAACCTGCACTGTGGAAAAAATACCCAAAAGAGCCAGGAAGCCTTGGTTTTAGCTCCTTCTCTGATACTAAGTGTTGTGACCTTAGCAAGTTACCCAGTATATTGCACCACATCCTCAGGCATTAAGTAAGGTAGTTGGACTAAGGAAACCCCAGACACTGTCCATTCCTAATATTTAATTCTCTGCCAAATAATAAAATTTTAAACTCATGAAGTCAGGTAAATAAAATCCAATCCTTATTAGATAGTATTTAAGTACTTAGTTCAAGTATGCAAGCCCCCTGATTTGATGAACTTCAAAAGCTTATCAGTTTATTTGTGCTACAGTTGCTTACCTTCTTTCTGTCATTCAGAAACGTGTGGTTAACGTGTACCGGTTGATAACCAGAGGAACATTGGAAGAGAAAATAATGGGTTTGCAGAAATTCAAGATGAACATAGCAAATACTGTTATTAGCCAAGAGAATTCTAGTTTGCAGAGTATGGGGACAGATCAACTTCTTGACCTGTTTACTCTTGATAAGGTAAAGAACTTAAACAATTTGCTATATCTTTTACTGTGTTCACAGACTTCCCGGGACTGCTTGGTGAAAGTATTAAAGTGAGCAGCAAAAGGCATTCACTTTAGTATTAACTAGGCAACCCTTTGAGAGAATTTTTGATGTCCAGATAAAACTCTTAAGTTTTGACTTTCTGATTGCTGTCTTTAGTGTCTTGCCTCAGGTTTCTTAGCCCTTTCCTGCTAAAAGACAGCTATTACTGGAGTCAGCTAGACTTGGGTCTGTGTTTCTTGCCTTGCTACCTATTAACTGGTGACCTTTGGCAAATTAATTTCTCTGCTCAGAGACTTCTGTGCCCTTGGGAGGATAAAAAGGATGGTATTACATGGTTGCGAAGATAAAAATGGAATAATATCTGTAAGCACTTAGAAAGGTTACCTAGTATAAATCCTCAATAAATACTAGCTGTTATTATTGTGGATGATGGAACCAATATATCAGATAACAGTCCATAATCAAAGGATGCAACAGCCAGAAATATTGGTCTAATAATGTAAAACCAATAGGGTTGGATTTAAAGTCCTGCATAGGTTCTTGGAAAATGCACTGTGCACTCAGTATAAATTATAGTGAGAAATGGCCTTATATAATAAACTAGCTCTAATAATAGAATTGTAATGTCCAAATATGAGAGAAAGTAGTTCCATTGTACTCTTTGTGTGTTCAGCCCACATTTAGAATATTAGGTCTGGTGTGCTGAGTGCTGCATTTTAAACAGTAATTAATTAGTACATCCCCATGAGATGGCCAGATGGAGGAAGGTTCTTCAGTCATGTCATATAAGTAAGGTTGAACAGGATAACATATAATCTAAAAGAAGACTCAACAAAACCTGGATTGCTATTTTCAAATAACTTTTGATCTGTTCAGAATATTCTTATGGGTGATTTTTAGCAAACAGAACTATGCTCGGGGGATTATTGCCAGAATTGCCATAAAGGATCTTATTGTGACAGTTGGAAAAATTTGAATATGGACTTATACAGCAGTATTAAGTTTCCTTAATTTGATAATTATACTTTGATTATGTAAGAACATCCTTGTTCTTAAGAATACAGGCTGACTCCTATATAGGGATAAAAAGCCATAATATATACAACTTACTCTCAAATGTTTGGGAGAAGACATATATATTTATATATATGACAAATATGTACATCTACAACTAACAATGAGTTCTTTGTAATGTTCTTATAATTCTTTCTGAAGAAAAAGCTTAAACTGATAAAATTGTTAGGACTGTGGGAAAATAGAATTAGGTTAACTTATGAGATCACAAACTTGCTCATCATTTAAAGTGTCAAACTCTGTTGAATGAGTGCAATGTTAGAAACAAGTATGAATTTTAAAGTAGAATATTATTTCCGAAGTTCATAATCTTTCATTTTATCTTTCTGCCAATTTTTCTGAAGGATGGCAAAGCAGAAAAAGCTGACACTTCTACTTCCGGAAAAGCAAGTATGAAATCAATTCTTGAAAACCTGAGTGATCTTTGGGATCAAGAGCAATATGATTCAGAGTACAGCCTGGAAAATTTTATGCATTCTCTCAAGTAACTATCAAATATTGGAAATGCAGTTGCTGCTAGTTCAGTTACATTTCTGCTGATATTCAGCAAATTTCAAAGTTTATGGTGAACTTTTAGCTCAATGTGTAAATAGATCTGAAGAATATTCAGCATAACGCTGGTTCTTGTTTCACTGGGGGGAACAAGTTATTCTCAAATATTTGCACTGTATTAAATTTAAATGTTAATGTGAAATGGTTTAAATTTTACATGCTGAATAGCTGCAGAGCAGAGGAACCAAACCAGGTTTACATGTGCTACCATGAGGTGTTCTTACTGGGAACGAGCCTCCTATCTTTATGTAGTCACTTTGTACAGGATAATATCCATGAGTACTTTAGTGTTCATGTACATTTTTTCTTTTAAATAGAACTTGTTTTTATAAATGATTAAAAATAGGGCTTTTTTTGTATAAAAGCCTTAATGAGCCATAATTTTAAAAAATAATGACTATGATATTGGTCACTCTTGGAACATGAAAATCTTAGACAATGAATTGAACCTGACCCTTGGTGGAAACCTTTATATATTTAATGCAGATACATAGTGTTTTTCAAATCTTTAACATCATTTTGTCAACTTTTAAAATATATCAACTATTCTGAATACAGGTAATGGTCTATTTAAGGCTATCATAACATCCTATTAAGAGGGTGTTTTTTTAATTTATCTAATGGCTAGGATATAGCCAGATTCAGAGAACATATGTACTCAATAGGTTTCAATCATATATATATATATATATAATATATTTTTTGTAACTATGAACATATACAGTTTTCCAGAAGTAGATTTTACACTGTTTAGAATTCCAAAACCTATGGTGAAAAGACTGTTTATTGTAGTAATGCATGACGGAAGCATAAAAGGGAGAAATAATTCCTTTATATACACAAACATACATAAATACACATATCTATATGCACACACATACCTATTCTGCATCCTACAAGGTGCTTGGTATTGGCACTAAAATCATGTAGTTATACTGAGCAGCAATAATAATTGGGCATGAAGCTGATTAGTTGTTAGGAAAGTGAGCTCAATGGTGAGGGTGGGTATATGCATATAGATATGCATGTATATGTATGTGTATAATTTTATAAGTTTCACACATAAATTAATACATGCCTGTGTGCATATATATGTATGGAATATATTTGTATATACATGTACAGGTAATAAACATCCCCAAGGTTTGTGGCTGGCCATACACATAGGCATTGGTTTAAAAACCATCAGACCTCAATTGTAAAAGAACTTTTTTGTTTAAAATCATTAAAGTTATACTGTTCTGCAGCATTTAGACATGGACATTTGTCACATTTCATTAGCTTTGACAACCATACTGTAACATTAAACCTAGCATTCCACAGAGAATAAAAAATAAGATTGAAACTAAAATATATGCAACTGTGTGTTATTTGTAGGAAATATCACTAGAAAAATCAAAAGACTAAAATTAATTTTTCAGATATAAAGGTTCTAAGCTCAACACCTTTTTTTCTTACTAAATTTTTATTTCTTCATTGTTTAGGATTTATTTATTTATTTATTTTTATTTATTTATGATAGTCACAGAGAGAGAGAGGCAGAGACACAGGCAGAGGGAGAAGCAGGCTCCATGCACCGGGAGCCCGACGTGGGATTCGATCCCAGGTCTCCAGGATCGCGCCCTGGGCCAAAGGCAGGCGCCAAACCGCTGCGCCACCCAGGGATCCCATGTTTAGGATTTACATTCAGATTATAGAAGACCAAAAGGAATCTCTTATGTAGAACATCCGTTGTAATAGCACTGGGTAGCTAAACCAGTATACATGAGTTAAATTCTTATTTGCCATTTATGTAAGCCAGCTTAAGCTCATAATAACTGAAGTTTTGTAAGAATATGTAGGCAACAATATATAATTAAAGAAATAGGAAAGGGCAGAAGAATTCACACCATAAAACTTAAAGATCCTTTTCCAATTTGAAAGGTCAGACAGGCTGAAAGATACTTAACTAGTTTAAATTTTAAGAGAGTAAAATATTTCTAGAAGCATACACAGGAAAATGGTTGCCTCTTAGTGGAAAAAGGTTGTAGGTCAGAGGAAGACTTAGTGTGACATAACATTAAAAAAATAACCTTTTGAATTGAATAAAATTAAACCACACATTCCAGAGTCACAGTAGTATAGCTTAGGAATAAATGGATACATAGGGAAAATTGAACTTAATATATGATATTAAAGATATTTATAGTTAATTTTGTGAATGTAATAAGGGTATGGTAGTTAACTTTTTTTTTAAGTGTGCATGTGGGAAGCAAAAAAGCATAAGAGGCTGTTGGTATTTTAAGCTGAATAATGGATTCATGGATATCCATTGTACTAGTTCTCTTGTTTTATGTTTATTTTTAACTTTTTGAAATTTTCCATAATAATCAGTCATCAGTAGTAATTCCTATAGGAAAATCTTACATATTTAGCACTATAGAAACATTGTTACAGGTATATATCCACGAACATTTCTCCAAAAATTATTCAAGTCTTTCAAGAAGAGCTTATTAAAATGGTAACAAGGATGAAAGTCTTTAATACTGGGACCGATTGAACCAGTATATTATAGCCTTATTCCTTCTGGGTGGTTATTAAAAGTTTACTTTTGAATAAGCTTACCTAACACTTTACGAACCATATAAAATATAAAGTTTTATAAAATACTTTTTTTTGTAAAGATTTATTTATTTATTCATGAGAGGCGGGGGGGGGGGGCGGAGACAGGCAGAGGGAGAAGCAGGGAGCCCGATGCGGGACTCGATCCCGGGACTCCAAGACCACGCCCTGGGCCAAAGGCAGGCGCTAAATCACTGAGCCACCAAGGGATCCCCCTATAAAATACTTTAAAAAAGTAAAATGTGAAGCTGTTTGAGAATGTGACCACTTAGAGGCAAAAGTGGGGTAATTGTAAGAGTGTAACAGAAATTATAGAAAAACAGCTAGTATTGCATTGCATATCTGTTACAAATATTTAATCCCAGTACAATCTTATACCTCCTGATTAAAGATAGTACTCAGTGTGAATCTGTAAAGCAAAAACTTGAGTCTTGACAATTAATAAAAAAATGTTTACCGGGATCCCTGGGTGGCTCAGCGGTTTAGCGCCTGCCTTTGGTCCAGGGCATGATCCCGGAGTCCCGGGATCGAGTCCCACGTTGGGCTCCTGACATGGAGCCTGCTTCTCCCTCCTCCTGTGTCTCTGCCTCTCTCTCTCTATGTCTATCATAAATAAATAAATAAAATAAATCTTTAAAAGTTAAAAAAAAGTTCGCTATTCACACAAATTAGTGTTGATCATCATCTCTAAGATGACAAAAATTGTCTCCTACTTCAAGACAGTTCCTGCCAGTCCATGGTAGATTCTCTCAAACCAGTGAAGTTCTGTTAAAGAATGTAGAGGCTGCGATCCTATTACCTGTGTAGGGACAAAAGACTTGGTTTCAGGCTTTACTAGAAAATGGAGCTATAACTTAATTTTCTTTATAGAGCCTCATAGAACTCATGTATTCAAATGGGACCAGCACAAATTATCCATCAGCCTTCAGAAACACAGTCTGAAAAATCAGAATCCTAGGCTTGTACTACAGGTTAAGTTTAAGGTCTGGATGTAATAAGTATTTACTGTAGGAACCATAAATCAAGAAAATAACAATTCTGGGACCCTAGCAGAAGCAAATACAAAATTGCCATTTAGGAATAGTTTCAGATCAGGGTCCCATGGGGGAAAGATTCTAAGATTAAGTTTACACAGACAATCTATAGAAGGCAGTGAACTACCAGGAAGAAAAGTCAGGAGATGCAAATAGAATTAGTTCTTAAAGAATTGCAAATAGGGCAGCCAGGGTGGCTCAGCGGTTTAGAGCTGAGCTGCCTTCAGCCCAGGGCCTGATCCTGGAGACCTGGGATCGAGTCCCATGTTGGGCTCCTTGCATGGAGCCTGCTTCTCCCTCTGCCTGTGTCTCTGCCTCTCTCTCTCTCTCTGTCTCTCATGAATAAATAAATAAAATCTTAAAAGAACTGCAAATAGAATAATGTCAGTAACCATAAAGTAAGATGATTCAAATAATTAAATATAAAAACAAATTTCAAAAAGATCCATAAACGAATACTGGGATTGAAAATTTGATAGTTATTAGTGCAGATTTCACACAACAGGAGAGATTTTGACCTGGAGGATTGATTTTACAAAATCACCTATAATGGGGTATAGAGATGAATAATAGAAACTGAAAGAGCAGGCAAAAATCCTGGGGGATGGAATGAAAGCATCTAGTATACACTGAATAGGCCCAGAATGAAAGGGAGATTTTGGGACAAGAGACAAGACATCCCTACATCTAGTCCATCAGCAAGCTATTTCTAGCTCTAAGATAAATTCCAAATCTGTTCACTTTTCTTCACTACTACTATAGTTTCCATCAACTTAACTCCCTCGAACTACTATATTCTGACTGGTCTTCCCTGCTTGCCAAATTCTCCAGTAGCTTCCTCTAACACTCACACTGAATGTGAACTCAGTACAGTCTACAGGATTTACAGTTTCTGGCCCCTGCCCCTCTCTGACTTTCTCTAAGTTCACCATATTTACCCCAGTCAAATCAATCTGCCTGTACCTCGACATAAAACCAAATGCTTTTTCATCTTGGTTTGGTTCTTGCACAACAGTGGTATAGTGGGAAGACATAGAAAATGAAAAAGGGAGGAAATCTGGAAGAAAAGAAAGGTTAAGAAATCAAGAATTGTCTTTTGGTCATTAAATTAGAGATTTCTATAGCAAAGTAGAGATAATGAGTAGAGCCTAGGTTATAGGTTAGAGCTCAAAAGAAAGGTCAAGACTGGAAACAAATTTGGAAGATAATTAAAAGCATGAAACCAAATAAGATCTGGGAGCTTATGTATGTAATGAAATACTATACAGCAGTGAAAAATCAACGTGTAAGAAAACATGGATAAATCTCAAGGGTGAATGATAAAAATAGAATGTGTAGTCTGCATCCATTTATATAAAGACTGGGAAACAGGCAAAAATGAAACACTGGGGAATTACAAATCACGTATATGGTTATCTCACATTTAAAAAATGAAAAATGGCAGTCATTTGCACATCATTTATTTGTCATTTTCTACTCTGTGCCAAGCACAATGGGAGAAGCTCAAAGACTAGCGAGGAGTGGGGATACCAAAGTCAACAGCTGGTACAGTTACATTAATTTCAGAAAAAGGACCCTTCTAGGTAAATAGTATTTTCAATAAAAGAGTATCTCATAATGATGAGACTCAGTTAACCTGTTATAACAATTCCAAATTGATACACATCTAAAAAATAGACAAAACCACAAAAAAGAAATGGAAAACTCGAAGGTCATGATGAAAGATTTTAACACCTCTTTTTCAGTAGAACAAGCAGACTGGGGAGTGGGAGGTGGGAGATGACAACACGATATAGATAATTTTAATACAATGAAAAAACATGACTTCATTGACATATACACACACACACACACACACACACACACACCCAGAGCCACTCAACAACTCCAGAATACATTCTTTGAAAATTTGTGGAACATTTACCAAACTGACCATGTGCTGAACCATAATGCAAATCCTGGCAAATTTCAAGAAATCATATGTTGTGTTTACTTCCTCCAAGAGCATAAGTATTGGCATAAAGACAGAGATACACTTGACGCCCTCCCCAGTGCATGCAGGCCATAAAAGGAAGCTATACAAATTAGAAAATAAAACTTTCTACTTATAATGATTATATAAAATTCCAGAGAATCTACCAAAAAAACTACTAGAAGGAGTTTAGTAAGTTTGTAGGATATAAGGTCAATAGACAAAAAGTTGCATGTCTCTATATTAGCAATAAAAAAATTGGAAATTAAAGTTTAATTAAAAATTAAAGTTTAAATAAACTTTTTGTAATTGCACCAAACTATATAACACCCACAGCTACAGCAAACATTAAACAGAACCAAACTCAGATAAACATAAAATCTCACTCTAAAGGCCCATTGACCATTCATGTCCAGCTTTCAACACAAAATTACAAAACATGCTAAGGCAAGAAAGACACAATATGAAGAGACCAAGCAACACTACCAGACTCCTATGCAAAGACATTTAAAATAACTGATTAACATGCCATGGGCTTTAATGGAACATGCAAATAACATAAAAGGATAGATGAGTAATGTAAACCAAGAGACTGAAACCTGAGAATAAAAAGGGAATGCTAAAAATGAAAACTGTAACAAATGAAAATACCTTTGATGGTATTTTCAACAGACTCATCAACAGACTTGATACTGAGTCAAGTGACCTTGAAGTATGTCAATTGAAACTTCACAAACTGAAATGCAAAGAGGGGGGAGAAAGATGAAAGACAATACCCAAGATTCGAAGGATAATTACAAATGGTGTACCATATGTGTAATGGAATATCGGAAGAGACAGAAAGCAAAAGAAATATTTTAAGTACTGATGACTGAGAGGGTTTTAAAATTAATGTCGGGAAGCTCAGAGAACAGCAAGCAGAATAAAAACCCCAAAAATCTACACCTATGCATATCATATTTAAACTGCATAAAGCCAAAGACAAAAATTTTTGAAAGAAGCTGGGCAGGAAAACATCTTTACCTATAAAGGAACAATGATAAAAATTTATCAGACTTTTCTTCACAAATCATGCAAACAAGAAGAGTAGAGTGAAATATTTAAAGTGGTAAAAGTAAAAACTCCCAACAACCTGCAATTCTTTGTCAAGTGAAATTATCCTTTAAAGATGAAGAACTAGAGACTTTCTCAGACAAAAACTGAGGAAATTTGTCACCAAGGAGACCTGCCTTGCATGGAATGTTGAAAGGAATTCTTCAGGGAGAACGAAAATGATAAACAGAAACTCAGATCTACATAAAGAAAGGAAAAGCATGAAGGGGAATAAATGAAGGTAAAATAGCACCTTTAACTTTTTGTGCTTAATTGATTTAATAGAAAACTGTTCAAAATCATAGTAAAAAGACAAAAACTAATTCAAAGGGCTACATGCTCCCCCATGTTTACTGTGGCATTATTTAAAATAACCAAACTACAGAAGTAGCCTAACTGTCCATTAATAGGTGAATGGATAAAGAAGATGTGTGTATGTATACACACACACACACACACACACACACACACACACACACACACACAGACATAAACTGGAATATTACTCAGCCATAAAAAGTGAAATATTGGGATCCCTGGGTGGTGCAGCGGTTTGGCGCCTGCCTTTGGCCCAGGGCACAATCCTGGAGACCCGGGATCGAATCCCATGTCGGGCTCCCGGTGCATGGAGCCTGCTTCTCCCTCTGCCTGTGTCTCTGCCTCTCTCTCTCTGTGTGTGTGTGTGTGACTCTCATAAATAATAAATTTAAAAATTTTTTTTAAAAAGTGAAATCTTGCCATTTGCAATGACATGGATAGAGCTAGAGAGTAAAATGCTAAGTGAAATAAGTAAGCTCTTTCTCTGAAAAGACAAATAGCATATATTACTCATATGTGGAATTTAAGAAACTAAAGGCAGGGGAGGGGGTGAGAGACAAACCAAGAAACAGACTCTTTTTTTTTTTTTTTCATTTTTTTATTTATTTATGATAGTCACACAGAGAGAGAGAGAGGCAGAGACACAGGCGGAGGGAGAAGCAGGCTCCATGCACTGGGAGCCGGACGTGGAATTCGATCCCGGGTCTCCAGGATCGCCTGGGCCAAAGGCAGGCGCTAAACCGCTGCGCCACCCAGGGATCCCCAGACTCTTAACCATAGATAACAAACATGATTACCAGAGGGGAGGTGGGTGGGGGCATGGGTGAAATGGTTGATGGGGATTAAGGAGTGCACTTGTTAGGATATGCACTGGTTAATGCATGAAATTTCTGAATCACTAAATTGTACACCTGAAATTCATATAATACTTTATGTTAACTGTACTGGAATTACAATTTAGTAATAAAAATAGCAACAATGTACTTGGTAATTATACATAAGTGACATGAATGACAGCCATAAAGGACAAGAGGAAGGAAGTGGAAATACTCTCTTATATGGTATCTGTACTACCCATGAAGCACAGTATAGTGTTATTCAAAAGTGGACTTAGAATATTGTCAATGTACACTGCATACCCTAGGGCCACCAGTAAAAATTTTGTAAAATAAATAAAATTGACATTCTATTAGAGAATCTAATGATTTGCTTAAAAGAATCCAGAGAAGGCAGAAAAAGGGTTTGGGAGTCTTTAGAAGATACAGAAAGCGAGAACAATGAGTAAAAAACAGCTATAATATGGTAGATTTTAATCCAACTATATCAATAATCACTTTAAGTGTAAATAGCCTAAATACATCAAGGCAGAGACTGAGTAGATTTAAAAAATAAGACCCAACTACATGTTAATCTACAAGAAACCCACTCTCTCTTTTTCTACTCTGCAAAAGACACTGGTAAGAGAAGGAGAAGAGAAGCCACAGACTGGAATAAAATATTTGCAAAATGCATAGAGGACTTGCATCCAAAATATACAAAGAACTCTTAAAACTCAACAATAAGAAAACAACCCAATGTAAAAAATGGGCAAAAGATTTGAATAGACTTCTCACCAAAGAAAATACAGAATAGCAAATAAGCATATGAAAAGATGCTCAACATCATACATCATTACGGAATTGCAAATTAAAGCAATGAGATGCCACTACACACCTCTTAATAGCTAAAATCCCAAACCTGATGACACTAAATGCTGACACGGATGTGGAAGAACAGGAAGTCTCATTCATTGCTGGTAGGAATGCAAAATGGTATAGCCACTTTGAAAGACAGTTTGGCATCCTATTGCAAAGCTAAACGCAGTCTTACACTGTGATACAGCAATCATGTTCATATTTACCCAGATGAGTTGAAAACTTACGTTCACCAAAAAGCCTGCTCATAGATGTTTATAGCAGCTTTATCCATAGTTGCCAAAAACAAGAAGCAACCAAGATGTTCTTCAGTAGGTGAGTGGATAAACTGTGGTACTTCTAGACAATGGATAATTATTCAGCACTAAAAAGTAATGAGCTCAAAAGCCATGAAAAGACATGGGAAAAACTTTAAATGCATCTAGCTTAGTGAAAGAAACCAGTCTGAAAAGGCTTTCTACTATATGATTCCAACTATGTGACATTTTGCAAAAGGCTCAAACTATGGAGACAGTATAAAGATCAGTTGTTGGCAGGGGGAGGGGGTATGAATAGCTGGAACACATGGGATTTTAGGACAGTTAAACTGTCCTAATTTTGTGTGCTGCTATGATGGTGGATATGTGATATTCTGCATTTGTCAAAACCCACAGAAATGTACAACACAGAGTCAACCATAATGTAAACTACAGACTTTAGTTAATAACTTATCAATATTGATTGATCAATGATAAGTGTACAGTACAGTACACATCTTGCATGAGTACACATGCAAGATTTAGTTAATAGGGGGATCTGGGGAGAGATATAAAGGGGGTACACGGGAACTCTGCCCTATTTGATCAGTTTTCTGTGAACTTAAAATTGCTCTATGAAGTGAAAGTATTTTAAAAATAGGCACATGACGGTGCCTAGGAGACTCGGTTAAGCATCCAACTCTTGGTTTTGGCTCAAGTCATGATCTCAGATGGGGAAAATTAACCAGGCAGGAAACCACAAATGTTGGAGAGGATGCGGAGAAAAGGGAACCCTCTTACACTGTTGGTGGGAATGTGACCTGGTGCAGCCACTCTGGAAAACTGTGTGGAGGTTCCTCAAAGAGTTAAAAATAGACCTGCCCTATGACCTAGCAATTGCACTGTTGGGGATTTACCCCAAAGATACAGATGCAATGAAATGCCGGGACACCTGCACCCCGATGTTTCTAGCAGCAATGGCCACAACAGCCAAACTGTGGAAGGAGCCTCGGTGTCCATCGAAAGATGAAGGGATAAAGAAGATGTGGTCTATGTATACAATGGAATATTCCTCAGCCATTAGAAACGACAAATACCCACCATTTGCTTCGACGTGGATGGAACTGGAGGGTATTATGCTGAGTGAAATAAGTCAATCGGAGAAGGACAAACATTATACGGTCTCATTCATTTGGGGAATATAAATAATAGTGAAGGGGTATGGAAGGGAAGGGAGAAGAAATGGGTGGGAAATATCTGAAAGGGAGACAGAACATGAAGACTCCTAACTCTGGGAAACGAACTAGGGGTGGTGGAAGGGGAGGAGGGTGGAGGGTGGGGGTGACTGGGTGGCGGGCACTTAGGGGGGCACCTGACGGGATGAGCACTGAGTGTTATTCTGTATGTTGGCAAATTGAACACCAATAAAAAATAAATTTATTATTAAAAAAAAGTCATGATCTCAGGGTTGTGAGATTGAATCCCACATTGGGCTCCATGCTCAGCACAGAGTCTGCTTGGGATTTTCTCTCTCCCCCTCTGTCCCTACCCCAGCTCACACATGGGTGTACACACATGACTTCTCTCTAAAATAAATAAATATTTATTTATTTTTAAAGATTTTATTTATTCATGAGAGACACAGAAAAAGGCAGAGACATAGGCAGAGGGAGAAGCAGGCTCCCAGGATCACGACCTGAACCAAAGGCAGATGCTCAATCACTGAGCCATCCAGGCATGCCAATGAACAAATCTTTAAAAAAAAAAAAAAAATTGGCACATGATTTAAAAAAAAAGTCAATTAGAAAATGGACAAAAGACATTTCACTAAAGAGGATACAGAGATGACAAATGTACATATGTACACGAAGAGATGTTCAACATCAACTAGCTTTCGATGTTTGAAGCTCAACCAAGTGTGGAGATTAACAGATGGAGTTTTTTTATACTTCTCTACCTCTCTCCGCAAATTGACAAAATAAAATAAAACCCTTCCAGATACTGGTAGGCTTAAGGAAAGGCAAAAAGGAGCCTGGAGATGAGGAGCAGGGAAATTGAGGTTGGGAACAGGAAAGCAGGCCAGTCCGAAGGAGCAACTGGTAACCATGACCAATGGAAATCACTTCTAATTATTCAGGAGTTGAAAAGTGGATTATACGGAGGTTCAACCTACAAATAATTCCATGTTCATGTTATCCACACATCAGCTTTTACCTTTCACAGAGCCATCTTTAAAGTGTTCCATTGAACAAAAAAGTGCAGATTGCAGCGTGTAGCTCAATTCTCACACCTGTGTATTCAACACCCATATCAAGAAAGTCACCAGACCCCAAAAGTCACCTTCATGCCCCCTTTCAGTAATTCCTGCACCTGTTTATATAAATGGAGTCCTAAGTTGCTTACTTTTTGATCATTAAGTTTGTGGGATCCCTTTATAATGTTGCACAAACTTTTGGATCTTCATTCTGTTGCGATACAGTATTCCATTTGTGGGTATACTGCAACTTATGCATTCTAACATTACAGGGCATGTGGAGAGTTTCCAGTTTGGGGCTGTGTGAGTTATGCCATGATCATTTTTGTACATGCCTTTTGGGAACATGCTACATATTTCTGTTGGGCATATGAATGAAAAACCTGAGTCATAGGATAGATTCACATCTTGCTCTTGTAAAACAGGTTTCTAGAATGGCTGCACCACTTTACATTTCTACCGGGATTTATCTAGAGCCTCCCTAATATTTGGTATTTTCATTTTTATTCATTCTCATGGGTATGGGTTGGAATTGTGGGTTTTTTATTTTATTATTCTAGAGGTGGAGGGAAAGGGCAGAGGGAGAAAGAATCGCAAGCAGACTCCATGCTGAGCACAGAGCCTGAGGCGGGGCCCCATTTCATGACCTGAGCTGAAACCAAGAGTCAGATGCGTAACTGACTGCGCCCTCAGGTGCCCCAATTGTGTTTTGGTTTTAATGATGAGTAATGAAATTGAGCTTAAGGGCCTGGTCTTTGAAAAGGGAGGCCAAGCACCCAAGACAGTTCCTCACCTAGGGACCAAACCCAGAGAGCTCTTCCATGTAGAATCTCATTGGGTAAGGCCGGCACTAAAGGTGACAAGTTGGAATATTTCTAATATACTTAACAATTCAGCTCAAACCATCTTTTTTATTTTTATTGAGGTATAATTGACATATTGTTTTAGTTTAGGGTGTGCAACAGTGATTCAACTTTTGTGTACATTTGACAAGGTCATCACAGTGGGTTTACCTACCTGTCACCTTACAAGGACAATACAATATCACTTCCTCATGACTTATTTTATAGCTGCCAGTTTGTACTTTTAATCTCCTTTACCCAATTTGTGCCTCACTCCCTATCTCCTCTTGGGGAGATTGGTGGTCGAGCAACCACCAATCTGTCCTCCACATCTGTGAGCCTGGGTTTTATTTTGCTCTGCTTTTTAGAATCCACATACAAGTGAACTGGCAGTTCATCTTAAACCAAAGATTTGACCAGTAATCACAAAGAAGAAAATGTACAAGAGTGGGGCTGCGCCTTGCAGGGCCTGAAGGAAATGCTGGCGGAAGTGGGTGTGTAAGCGGGTGCAGCCCAGTCCTCCTGGTCAGAACCCCAGCAATGCCCACGCTCAGAAGATCATTTTGTCCATCACACTATTCAACGAGACAGACTAAGGGTAACTTTCACTTATCTGTTCTAGTGACCGCTTCATTCCAGGCCTTTATCTGTGGGGACCCCCTCGGCTCCCCAGTGTTGATCTGAAGAGGATTTCAAACTGAAGGCATTGGAGGTTGAGTAGAGGCAAAACCAGCTGTCAGTTTCCCTTCTCTAAGGGCAGAAGCTCCCTGGAGCCAGGCTGGGCGCTGTGGCCTTTCTCGGGAGGTCTCCTCTGGCTGGAGGGAGGTTGGGGAGAGCACCCGCACCTGCATCAACAAACTTCATGGCCAGCTTGCTCATTTTTTCTCCTGGAAACCCACTGTCTTTCCTAAATAAACCCTGTGAAGCCCTGTTCTCCCTCTCGCTTCCTCCCAGGAGGTCACGTTCTAAGCCCCGCCCTTAATTCACATGCACGTGAACAATCCCACGTGTTGAATATTCTCATTCACACGCAGAAGCAGCTGCTCGGATTCACCCGCCTTTTGTCAGTTCATTAGAAGGCTCCAAATCACCGGACCTAAATGGGGAGAGGAAAGGGTTCTCCCCTTAGCAGCCCTGTGAATAGCAGTAGGACCCATCAACTGGACCCCCCCAGCCCCCGGCCCTTTCCGGAACAGGAACCGAAGGAGGCCACAGCCATTCCAGTTTGAGGGTGCCCAGGGGACCCATGTCTGTGCCAAGGGGCTGGCGAGAAGCCACCAAGCCCGGTTTTAAAGCCGAGTGTGCATCTGAGCTTGCGGGTGAGGGGCCCCGCAGCCTGGTGGGCGTGGGCGGCCAGGGCCGGGCTTGCACGACTGCTCAGCACCGTTACTATCCTGCAAGGAGGTGGCTTCCGGCCGCCGTCCAGCCCCCGCGTTGGCCGGGCCGGGCCTCGGGGCTTCTGCCCCCGGAGCAGTGCCCGGCTCACCGAGGCGCCTTCGCTTCCCAGCCCCCTCCGCTCCAGGGCTCAGGACACGGGGGTCCGAGCCGGCCCAGCGGCCTGATAGCGGGGTTCCGGGTTCCACCTGTGGCTCAGTGCGGGCGGAGGTATCTTTAGGAAATCAAACGGAAAAGGGACCCGAGACCTGACCTGCGTCCGGCCCTGCCGGGGGCGGGCGGCGGCAAGGGCCCCGGAGCAGCGCTCTGTGCTGCCCGCCGCTAGCTCCGCCCCGGGGCACCCTGCCGGCCGCGCACGCCCAGCCCCGCAACCGAGCCGCGCCTCCGGCCGAGGGGCGCGGCCACCCCCGGGTCCGCTTACCTGTCGCGCTGGGCGAGGGGCGAACCGGGGCCTCCAAGGGGGAGGCGCGGCCGCGGGGCCCGGTCTGGGCGCCCCCAGGTCGCGGCCGGAGCGGGGACCGGGACCGAGGGGGCCCGCGGACGCCGCCAGCGGCCCGGTCCCTTCCCGGAGCCGAGCCCCGCCTCCCCCGGGGGGCGGCGGGCGGGCTCCCCTCGGGCCCCAGCGCTGCGCGGCCGCGGGAGCCTAAGACGCCCGCGCCAGAGCCCGTGAGGCCGGTCTCGGGGTGGGACCCCCCACCTGCGCTTCGCGAAGGTTCTCCGGGGGATTCGGCCGTGCAGCCCCTGCGATCCATCGTCTAAAAGGATTAAACCGTCCCTACGAGAGAGCTTCCAGCGCGTCCGAAGTCGAGAGGGGACCGCAAAGACCCATTTTCTGAAATGGCCAGAGAGAGTCTAGTGTAAAAAGTCAAACGAAAGGGGCGTACTTACGTTGTCGCTGACTGTTTTGGTTCGGGTTTTGAAAATTGGTCTCAAGTACCGGCATAAAAACCCAACCGCCCCTTAAAAACCTTGCATTGACTACACGTGCATTGTGTCAACAAATACCTCCCTTTTGCAAATGTGCTTAAAAAACAAAAAAAGTGTGTCAAAGAAAAGGTGAATTTTGCTGTAGTCTGCTTAATTTGTCCCCCCTCCCAAAAAGGCTAACCAAGCAAATCTGAATGTGCGAATGTCCCCAAGATGCAATCTGTACACTCCAAGCTACTCCTTAGCAAATGCAAAGGATGACAAGTGTCAGTACTTCATACAACTATATTTAATAAGTTGTTATTACAGAAAAAAATGAAGTCCAAACTACAAAGTTTAAGCAGTTGTAAGCAATAGCTGCATTGAGCTCCATGTGTAGTCACAGTACTGCAGTTCCATACAAGCAATATTCGTCCAAGCCCCAAAGGCGGAAGCTGAGTAAGGGTTACTAGCAAAAACAATCTAAGAGAACAGGTAATAAAAGATACATTTAAAATTAGTTGTTAGTTGAAAAACAAATACAGAGATCTTAGCTGTGAACACTCTAAAAGTTATGTCCATTATTTTGACAGCAAAAATACAAATACCTAATACTTTATACCCCAACAGAACTATATCCAGAAAAGAAAGAGAGCAGAAGTTATCCTGTATTAGCACCCGAGTTTTCTACTTGTTGCCATTAGCATCGCCATACAAATTTAAACATCCCCAAATCACATATCCACTTCTTGATCCATTTTGGGGTATAAAGTCAACAGCATTAATTATAAAATACTTTGTGGTAAAATGGAACACTATTGCAGCTGAGATAGAGAAATTTGCTTATTATAAAAAAAAAAAAACAACCCAAAATGTTAGCTGACATACCATACAAACTGGTGAAAAAGCAACATTCCATACAAATAAGCCAGTTTTAACAAAAAGATACTTTTTTTTCACTAATCTGTGACTAATCTTTCACTCAAACCTTGCAAGTAGAGATGTCACAATACTCAAATATTTAGGTAGGAGCTTTACCCAGTTAAATGCCATTTTGTTGCTAATATAGTAGATAAAATGAAAACTAGCAGTTACTCGCTAATTGCATAAATGCAGTACACTCTGCATTAGCCCATGCCTCACTAACAAGCTATAAAACACAAGAAATAGGCAGAAATCTAAGCATAATCTTTATACCACTAAGCAAGAATTTCCAATTTCTTTTCTTCTGTTCCTAATCGTTTATTTGTAGCTAAAATGTAAAATTCCAACCCGTAGTACCCACTTTGAGTTAAAATTTTACATCATGACTTGATCTAATCTATATATTATTTACAAAACTGAATACATAGAGCATACCCAAGAGCCAACTCTGGACACACGTGTCTCCAAGTTATTGATGAGCTCGGCTCCGTGGCAACGGAGCTGCACGAGGCCATCAAGGACTCTAGAAACACCATCATCTAGAGCAAGTCATCGAATGTTCTGTTTACGCAACACCAGTCTCGCAGTCGTAGAGGACCCAGCGTCGGTGCCATTACAGTGACGCGGGGCCTTGCCGGCACGGCCTCCGGGGCCCGGGGTGTTGGCGGAGCAGGAGGGCGGGCAGCTCGTGCTCCGGCGGCCCGAGGTCGCCACAGTGAGGGGCACACGGGGGCACCGTCACGGGGAGGCTGGGGTCGGGGAAGACGGGGGCGGGCACCGTCCATGTCCAGTGGTGACGGCCGAGGGCGCCGGCTCAGCCAGCCGGCCCCGCCGCAGACACCCTCGGAGGCGGCGCCCCCGCAGCCTCCCCCGCTCTCGGGCGCCCCCAGCCGTCGCCACTGTGCATGCACCGGAGGCTGAGCCCGCAGCGAGGCCGGCTTCTCGCCCCCGGGCCGCGGCTCCCTCGCGCTCCCACGCGTGCGCGCGCGCAGGACGGAACGCAGAGTCCCGGGGAGAGCGAGGAAGCGCTCTGGAGGCCCAGCCGGGGTCCAGGCTGGCGGTGCTCGGCGGGGCTGGCTCCGCCATCCGGGCCCCCGACTCGCTGCACCTGGTGTTGTATAAATCCACTGCGACAGCCCTAGACAACCGTACTGTGACATCCCTAGTCTTACACTAAACCGCTGTAATAAAGGAAAAGGCTTGTCAAAATCTCACATGTTCTGCTCATTCTGTCATTTTATTACCCAATTATCCATTACATTTTCCAATCGCTTTACATAACCAACCATGTTCATCGTTGTCACACTATTGTAAACCACATCAGCAAGTTAATACATAAAGCTTTGCATTTCAAAAAACTAGACACTTTAGTAACAATATTACAAAGGTTTTAGCTTCAAAAATAACTGAAAATGAAAAAAATAAACTTTTAAAGAATTAGCATCATAAAATTAATTTATTCCAAGTAAAAATACAAAATAATATTATGACATTGACCAGATATGAAAGTCCCTCCCAGAAACAACTCTAGTAATGATTGAGAAAGCACTCCTTAAAGAAAATACGAAATAAAATGAAAAATATGTAAATATGTTTAATTTTTTTCTTAGCAAAAAATCTTTCTAAAAATAACAATGAAAATTTGTCTCAGTACAAAGGCTACATTACTATTGAAAAAATACCAGCATGAAGAAAAGGTACATATTTGACAGTAGAAAAATGATTTCAGTGAATCACAATGTCTAAAGTTTGCAATGAAAATAAATCTGCAATAAAGATTTATGCCTTTTTTCTTTTCTTTTTTTTTCTATTTTTTATACAAACAGTACAAACAGTATTGCACATAACAACAAATAGTCGAGGTTAGGTTATAGCCTTCAAAAAATCGACTAGTTCAAGTGTCACATCAAGGAAAGGCCACAACAGGACCTGTGATACCCAGGGGCTTCCCAGTCAAGTTGCAGGTCAGAACACCTCTTGTGTTTTAAAAAATAATTTTTTTGAAGGACCCTCTCTTTTAATATAACATTAACAACTTGGGGGCACATTTATTTACAAAACAAAAGGGAACATGTTATAATTTAATAAACTAAAAAAGTTCTCTTTAAAAAAATACAAACAGAAGAACTCTTTCACAATCCTGGTCAGCCGAGCACAATCAACGCTTGATTATAAATATACAAATGAAGGGAAAGTAGTCTCCACCATCTATCCACAACTTTCAGCACCAAAGGGAGTTTATTCTTTGTAACCTATTCTTCATGACAATGGTTTTCACCTCCACATCAGCTTCCCGCTGTACAAAGCTTCCAGCTTTTTTTTTTTTTTTTTAAATCTCAGTGTTGTTTTAGTACATGAAAGAGGGGTGCTTCTTCAAAAAGTTTTGCTTCTTTCACATAATTAGGTAGATTTCTGTAGGTTAGATATGATCTTTAATATTATAGTTATAAAGCTCTAACTTCTTCATTTTCAAAAAACACAAATAAGCATGAAAAAAATAAAGTTACCCATCTGTTAAATCATTTTTTCTTGCAGAATTAAATTAATATATATTTTTCTGAATAAACTTACTTAGAAAATATCATTTTCTTTCCTATATTTCAAAATTGAGGTATTGCAAAAGATCATGTCAGTCAGAAAGCATGCCTTTTTCCTTAAAAACAAACAAACAAAAAAATCTTCAGCCAACTTTTGAAAACTGTCTAGAATACAAAAAGTAGTAGTGCATAACAAAATTTCTTGTACAGATGAAAAAAACCACAAACATAGAAAAAAACAAACAGAAAACCACAGCTGGGCTGGAAAAAAGCAATTATTACCAAAAAGCCCAGAGGTAACCTCAAAAGGGGAGAATTCTAATATGCATTTTTAATCCAGTAAAAAACTATTTTGTTTTTTTCCTTTTTTGAAAACAAACTATAGTTTGAAAGCTGGTAATTGCAACTAAACACTGGAGAAACAAAACAAAACAAAAAACAAGCAGTATTAACTTAAGACACAGGACAAGGACATCACAGCACATAAAACACAGCGACTTAAATCTATTCTGCAGTGTCATATCCAGTCAGATTGTCCCCAGAATTCCAAAACATAGGAAGAAGATAAAAAAAAAAAAGAAAAGAAAAAGAAAAAGAAAAGAAAGATTTACATAGTCTCACAATCATTGTGTTTATATATTACTATCTGCAGCCCAAGAGTGAATGCTAAAAAAATGTCCACGGTCATTATAGCAGGTCTTAGTTCTATTCAAGCTTTACAGGATAAATCCAGGGAATTAAGTAATTTCTCACCCAGACAACCAACCCTGCCCAGGCCATCTTGTTTTGGAGAGACATTTCTTTAGCATCACTGCCACGCAACTTTCTTAAAATGTGCCTAGTCTGTCAATCTGACATCTTATCTCTATATACTGTATATATTCCTAGTGTTTGTAAGCTAAGATGAGCTCTTTGGTTTTCTGGACAAGGTCTGAAGCTAATGTAAAATGGTGCGAGCACTAGGAGATTGTAACTAAGAGCTCATGTGTTAGTTAATAGTATACCAGTTATGAACTGTCAAGTTCGTTAATGTCTGACACAGAGGCTTTAAACAGTTAAGTTTGATCACAGTTAGACATAATCACTTTACTATATAAAATAAATTGCACAATATATAACAGAGCACCGCAAAGTACTTCATCTACCATCCACAAATTTGCTTTAAGAATATCCTACACCTAGGTTTTATATTGGTTGTAATATAGGTCATTCTGTTATGGGCTCTTCCTAATTTCAGAAGCATTCCATTTATTGAGGCATGCCTTCCTCCAGTCAATTACCAATTCTTTTGAGTGAAAAAAACTCTTAAAAAATCAGTATTTTATAGCTTATATAGATTCTTAATTTGTGCATTGTGGGAAGGTTTTATACTAGACATTGGATATAAAATTTATTGCATGCAGCAACCTGATTAAGTAAACATGCAGTCAGAAATAGTGACCTTCCGTTGAAGCTTTCTGTTGTCTACTCTGATCTCCTTTCGGCAGCTGATTCTACCCCTAAATCACAAACATGTGTTGTTGGGTTTCTTTAAATTGATACCTTAGCCTGAAGAGAGTATTATGGTATTAATAATACCATCTTAATAGCAGCAAAAGCTATTGCAGCATAAATTTACGTAACACTAAAAGATCTAACCAAAATCCTCAGCAAAACAAAAATCAAACATGAAGGAAAAATAAAGATTCAGCTTATGAGGTATCCTTACATGTCAAAATAGAAAACTAAAGGCCTATTTTCATTAAGGGTTACCCTTACTCTAAATGACCCCAACTAATGATTGCTGAACTGTTGTGAAGTTTTTGCTACATCTGCCACCTACTCATGAGTATTACCTTTGGTAAGTCTTCTCCTAGGGGCAACTCTCTAAGTTTCTGAAAATAAGTGCATGCTCCAGTTCAAAAACAATCAGAACAACAACAACAACAACAACAACAACAACAACAACACAACAAACAAAAAAAAAATCACAGACGTCAACCTGATGGCCGCTGATGAGAATGGCAGTCTACGAGTGACAAATCAGGTGTAAGAAATTAAGGTACCAAGCAGACAAAGGTGTGAATCAAAGTGCAAATCAGTACCGTTATACACTCTGCAATTCTGCATTATACTGGACTGAGTTCAGTAATATGACTGTAAATAATAGTAATAATAAAAAGACCCATTTCTTCTTTAAAAATCGAGAACGAATGCACAGATTTCCAGAACACTGTAAGCCCTGAGGCAGTGCCCTCTCTTTTTCCCTCCTTGTTATCTACTCCAGTACTTGTGGCTGGGTCTGCCCTGGGCTCAGCTCCAGCGGAACGGGACATGCCGAGGGCGGTCGCCTCCCTCCTTCACCAGCGGTTTGTGGAACTCCCGCCCCGCACGGGAGTGTATGCTCGCCCAGCAGTATTCACAGTAATACTGCAGACAGGTGACGTTGGCACAGAAGAACGGGGCAAACTTCCCGCCACAGCGCGTGCCCTGGCACTCATCACACATCTGATCATCCAGCACATATGGCTTCACTTCCACCTGTACCCAAAGAGAAGAGACAGGAAAACATGTTTAGCAAAGCTTCATCACGTTTCTTCCTTTGAGGACTTACAGTATAGCTTAAGGTGTGTCAGGCAGACAAAGGTGTGAGTCAAAGTGCAAATCAGTACTTTGAATTCAGTGGTACTGGATGGCAGCTGAGAGTCTGCGCTTTGTGTTTTTTTTTTTTTTTTTTAAGATTTTATTTATTCTATTCATGAGAAAGAGAGAGACAGAGAGGTAGAGACACAGGCAGAGGGAGAAGCAGGCTCCACACAGGGAGCCTGATGTGGGATTCGACTCCAAGTCTCCAGGATCAGGCCCTGGGCCGAAGGCAGCGCTAAACCGCTGAGCCACCTGGGCTGCCTGAGTCTTCACTTTGGAATTGGTTGATTTACAGGTTGTGTGATCACAGGCAAATTCTTAACCTCCCTCTGCATTTGTTCGCTTTTCGCTCTGTGAATCTGTCAAATGGGTATATTTTATACATAGTAGTGCACACATATTTGCATATCTGTAAAATGGGCACAATGATGCCCGCCTCCAAGGGTGCTGCTACAGATCAAGAGAGGTAGCGCATGTACAAGGACCTGGATCTGGAAGGCCAGGCGGCATTGGCCATTGGGGGCGAGAGAGAAAGGGGGTCAGGAAGAGGAACCAGCTGGGACAAAGCTCACAAACAGGCACAGGCAAGGAGCGAAGTTGGGGAATGGTGTGGTGTGAGCCAGCCCGGAGGGGCATAGTCACACTGGCTGGCAAGACAGGCTGGGATGTGATACCACAGCGAGGCTCGAGGCCTTAGTATTTTAGTGACAAGGCTTCCAAAAGTCTGTCATCCCAGGTCTATCACACCATGTCCAGGGGACTAGAGGGAAAAGTGGAGGGGACTAGTGACCTGCTAAGCTACTATAATAATTGAGACTTTCATATTTTTTGGACTTTATTCCTTAATCTCCTCCTATCACAGCCCTTCAGGGGACAATTCATAATTTAAACAAAGCAATGTGGTATAGTGGAAACCAAAAGCAAGGAAGAACAAAGTTGCCAGAGTTTTCCCTATGCCCTCTTCCTAGAACCGCAGAAAAGGGACATCATTCATGTTTGCATCTTGAATGTTAGAAATTAGCACAAAGGTGACAAGTCTGTGATCGGGCCCCTTCCCATGCAGCCCTCCAGGACAATTCTGGGGAAGAGTGACACCGTGGCTACCGTGACAAAGACACTGGGCTTTGGGACAGGGGGTAACTGCCTGGCAATTCCACCTGCTTCTGGGTGCAGCCAGGAGGTTCTAGCAGGGCACGAGGCAGGGTACAGGTAAGGGGCAGCAGGGTGGACAGAACGGGGTGAGCAGGAAAGATGGCCTACCTAGGATCAGACACTCAACTTTCCTGGCTCCTCTCCTCCATGGGAAGGCCCCTCTGCTGGCCTCCTCTGGAGTTCTGTCTCTGGCCATGAGCTCCAGTCCACAGGACCAATGGCCAGCCAGGTACTCCAACTTGGAAGACCCGCCTGAGAAGACCTGTAGCAGCTCTTGGTTACCCAGGGGGAATTGTCCTCTGGCTGGAGTTCCCTACCTCCAATCTCCTCCCCCTCTTCAACCTGACAAGTTAGTGAACGGGCTTCAAAAACATCTTTTGCGTTGATCTCTGCATCATAATTAAAACTGTATTGGGGGCAGCCCGGGTGGCTCAGTGGTTAAGTGCTGCCTTCAGCCCAGGGCCTGATCCTGGAGACCAGGGATCGAGTCCGATGTCGGGCTTCCTGCCTGCTTCTCCCTCTGCCTGTGTCCCTACCTCTCTCTCTCTCTCTCTCTCTCTGTATCTCTCATGAATAAATAAATAAAATCTTAAAAAAAAAACAAAACAAAACTGTAGTGCCTCTGGGCCACGTCAGTAGCTAGGCAACCTGAGGCAAATTTCTCTTAGGCAAGGCCACTCTGAGCCTATGTCCTCATCTGTGCACTGGGGGAAAAGGAGAATTCACACCTGATGGGGTTCCTAGGGGGATTAAATGAGGTCAACATCATAAAGCTGCAGAACAGGCCTGGCTTGGTTTGGATTCCTCCTGCATCCCTTCTAGTCCCGGCCATCCCAGCCTGTCCCAGGTACGTTCACTACTGACAGCCTCTGCACCAGCCACCAAGCTCCAGGCCTTCCCTGGCTCCCCCAATGACATGCTGACCTTTCATTTAATCTGCTCGCAGTGTTCCTTCCCTGGTCACAAGCTATTCCAATTCTTCAGTGCTGACAGGAGTGGGCCAAGCTGCCTAAGTCTGACAGGGTGCTCTGCTTCCCAGGACTCAGACATAAGCCAGAGGCTGCACCATCTGCCCCAGGCTCCTTAGCTGGGCCCCAACTCAAACTCCACCTGGGCTCTACCTTTACTTGTACCTTCTTTCCACCTTAAATGCTCAATCCACTCAATTTTATGTACCTATTGAGAGGTCAGGTCTTTTTTTTTTTTAAAGATTTATTTATTTATTTATTTATTTATTTATTTATTTATTTATTTATTTATTTATTTATTTATTTAAATTTACCTATTCGTGAGAGTCACAGAGAGAGAGAGAGAGAGAGAGAGAGAGAGAGAGGGGGGCAGAGACACAGGCAGAGAGAGAAGCAGGCCCCATGCAGGGAACCTGACGTGGGACTTGATCCCAAGGTCTCCAGGATCACACCTTGGGCCGAAGGTGGCGCTAAACCGCTGGGCAGCGCGGTCTTTTCTTTTTAACATAAAATTAACAATTTTAAAGTGGGCTGCCCAGGTCTTTTCTTTTTAACATAAAATTAACAATTTTAAAGTGATCATTCAGTACCATGCACAACCACCCCCTCTAGTCCCAAAACAGTTTCATCCCCCAAAGGGGATCCATTACCTACAGAACAGTTATCCCCCTCTTGCCTCCCCAACCCCTGTCGACGGCCTGCCTGCCTTCTTTCCCTATGGATTTACCTATTCTAGATATTATATATGAATAGCATCACACAGTATGTGATCTTTTGTGTCTGATATCTTTCACTTATTATCACCATAAGTGGAGGTTCAATCCATGATGTAGCATGCAGCAGTATTTTATTCTTTTTGACTGAATATTTCATTATACATGTGTATGTGTGTGACACACACACACACACACACATTTTGTCTATCCATTCACTCACTGATGGGAGGTTTCCACCTCTTGGCTACTGTAAATGGCGCTGCTATGAACATGTACGTACATATATTTGTTTGAACACTGGTTTTCAATTATTTTGAGTATATACCTAGAAGTAGAACTGCTGGGCATATGGCAATTCTATGTTTAACTTTTTGAGGAACTGCCCAATTATTTTCTATAGAGGCTGTACCATTTTACACTCCCACCAGCAGTGTCCCAGGGTTCTAATTTCTTTACATTCTCATCAACACTTGTTGTTTTCCATTTTTGTGATCTACCATCCTAGTAGGTGTGAAGATGTATTTCACTGTGGCTTGATTTGCATTTCTCTACTGACTAATGACACTGAACATCTTTTCATGTGCTTGCTGGCCACATGTATATCTTCTTTGGAAAAGGTCTATTCAATATGAATATATTAAGTGCTCTGGATTGTTCACTTTAAAATGGTTAATTTTTCATGATTTGATCTCAATTAAAAAAATTGATTTAAGCTCTTAAAAAAACTGGAGGGGGAAAACCAATATAACTAACTATATTCTATTATCATTTTTTATACCTAAACAAAAGTAACCTTTAAAAAAATTACCAAAACGTCTCTCTGTGCTAGACTTGAATCTCCTTAGTTGCTCTTTTCATATCTGTATGTATTATAAACAGCTATTGTCATTCTAGAACTGGACAATCCCCTGCCCATTTTTAAATTGTATTGTCTTTTTGTTCTTGAGTTGTAAGTTCTTTATATATGCTAGATATTAAATTTCCATTAGACATATGATTTGCAAATATTTTCTAAATTGTTTTACTTTGCTGACAAGGTCTTTTGATGCACAGAAGTTTTTAATTTTGATGAAGTCCAATTTATCTATTTTTTTCTTTTGTTGCTCTTCCTTTTGATGTCATATCTAAGACTCTACTGCCAAGTCCAAGGTCATAAAGATTTACCCATTTCCTTCTAAGAGTTTTATGGTTTTAGCTCCTGCATTTATGTTGATTTTTAGTTAATGTTGTATATAGTGTGAGGCACAGGTCTAACTTCATTCTTTTGCATGTGGATATCCAGATACTTCAGCACCATTTGTTGAAGAGACTGTTCCTTACCCAATGAATGGCAACCTTGTCAAAAATCAATTACAGGCCCAGCCTTCCTTAACTATTTCAGTCCTACAGGGCTCTATTCCTTTCTCCTTTGAGCTTAATACTCCTTATTGCTCCTCTGGCATTTCTTATCTATAGCCTTTCCTTGGTCAACATCTCTCCTGAGCTTCAAGTAACTTGATGACAGAGTCCTGGAGCAAGACAGGACAGTGGCTGGTCCAAAGAAAAGGGTCTTCAGGGGTTGTGGACTTTTGTGGGAATGAGGCTATTGGCTTATGAGAGTATACCTAACTTGGCCTGATCTCCTTGCATCTGAAAGTCAACAAGGAATCAAAATGGTGGAATGAACCCCCTCTGCCCTGAAACTAGAGGATTATTGGTAGAGGCAGGGCATTCAGGGAACAGGTAGCAGCCTGCTTTTCCACCTCAAGTCCAGGAGCTGAAGACCACTTTGCTACTACCACTATACTCAGGGTACTCCAGGTCAGAGAGAGAACTGGTCTGAACAAATAATTCACATTCAGCAAAAGAAAGCTGCTGGAGGAGAAAGACAATAGTCATTTAATTATAAATACAAATACAAACTTAAAAAGAGCATGTAAGGAGAATTTTTATTTATACAAATAAAAAAAAAGCATGTAGATTCAAGTCTAGCACAAAGGAGATACTCTGGTAATATATATTTTTTAAAAAGGTTACTTTTGTTCAGGTGTAAAAATGGTATTGTGGTTGTATGGGTTTATCTTTCCTCTGTTTTTTTTAAGAGCTTAATTTTTTAAAAGATTTTATTTATTTGAGAAAGAGAGAGAGCATAAGCAGGGGGAGGAGCAGAGAACATGTGAGAAGCAGACTCCCCACAGAGCAGGAAGCCTGAGGCAGCTGGATCCTGAGATTGTGACCTGAGGTGAAGGCAGATCGCAGATGCTTAACTGACTGAACCACTGAACCACTCAGGTGCTCTTAATTTTTTAAAATTGAGCTTAAATTCATTAAAAAATTAACTATTTTATTTCATTTATATTTTTAAAGTTTTATTTGAGAGAGCTAGAGAGAGAGGGGAGGGGTAGAGGGAGAGAAATCCTTAAGCAGACTCCCTTCCGAGCATAGAGCAGGACATGGGGCTCAACCTTGAGATCATGACCTGAGCCAAAATCAAGAGTTGGCTGCCTGACTGAGCCACCCAGGTGCCCCTGAGTTTCTTAAAGGCACTCCCAAACCATTTGTAATTTTCGCCTTACCTTAATGCTACCTACATGATGTTTTACTTGACTATCCAGATTGTTTTTCTCAATACACAGACATGTAGCTATTAAAATAAAAATGGATTTTTCTGTTAGTCAACTAAATCACCTGGAGTATCAATAAACTCTAACACACGGAGATACCAAGCTATTGGGATTATATTACTGATCTACACTTCCATTATTAAAATCCAAATACTACAATCCTATGCAAAGCCAGTCTTATCATCAAATAGACCTTATGCTTTAAAGGGATTTGTAAGTACAGGAGATGAAAACTTCCTACACAGAGAATCTGGATTCATACCACACACCTAAAGAAGATGACCACGCCCAAGGATGCTGACAATTATGTGGAACTTATTGATGAACTGTGAAAACCATTAAGGATAAGAAGGACTGATATGGATAAGCAGCTGTAAACTGGATAAAGGGAATAATATATTTAGAATGACAAAGAGAAAGCCATACCTGAACAAACCGTTCTCAGTGCTGACACTGTTTTGTATCTAACAAGCTAGAGAAAATATTTGTCTGGAGTTTTTTTGATATCAGTCAACAAAATGACCTTCCAATGTAAATAAAGCAATGACTAAATAGCTCTTGGTGGCAGAGAGGAGATACCTAGGGAGAACATAAACAATTTATAGGTCCAGAATTCCCTCTTCTTGAGCCTGAAAGGTTGTAGAAATGAGAAGGGGGGCATTAGCCAAGATAAAAGCTCAGTTTGAATGCTGTGCTAAATGTCCTCTTAAGGACAGCTAAAGAATGGTCCCTGTTGTAGTCTCCCACATGGCCACAGGAACCACCAAATTAAGTCTGTCAGATACCTAGCCAGCCACCCCCAGGCAGGTAAGGCATGCTTAACAAGGGGCTAGAGGGTGAGTAGAAGCAAAGATTTTATTTTATTTTTTATTTTTTAAAAAATATTTTCTTTATTTATCCATGAGAGACACACACACAGACACACAGAGAGAGGCAGAGACACAGGCAGAGGGAGAAGCAGGCTCCATGCAGGAAGCCCGACATGGGACTCGATCCCAGGACTCCAGGACCATGCCCCGGCCGAAGGCAGGCGGCAAACCGCTGAGCCACCCAGGGATCCCCCAGAAGTAAAGATTTTAGATAATGGAGTCAGAGTGGACACATCAGAGAAAGAGGCCAACAGGTATATTTTGATAGGGATAAATGAAGAGGCTTGCTCAGAAGTCAGGTAGGCCATTTCTTATCATCTTGAACAACATGCTTCTTGGAAAAACCATTTTATTTGGTGTATTAAAGCTTATAAACATGATGTGCTCCTAATCTCCTTGGCATGTGTCACAGAGTACATCTATCTATGCCTAAAAACCACAGTAACCTCATTAACATTCCCACCAAACTGGTGTCTTTACAGTTGCTAACATAAGTCCTCTACCAGCAGGCAATACTAAGACTGTTCAGACATAAATTTTCAGTTTTTCAACAGACCATGAGCTGGAATCCTGCTGTTTAGAAAGCAGATGACAGATGCCTAGGAAATTAAAGCAGTGATGTGAAAATGGCTTTTCTTTAGCAACAAAGTTATCCACAACCTTCCAGATATAGCAAATTCACAGTTATTAATTTTAGAAGCCATCTGGGGTAGATTAAAAAAAACATACGGGAAAGGGTTTGAATTTTCTTTTTACCTGATTTCAGGTAAAAAGATAGTAGGATAGGACCTACTGTCTTTCATATTCTTAAGTGTAAGGGGAAGAAAGATTTTAAAATTGTCCTTGTGTCCTTCCCACAGCTCAGAATGTGCTTATGTTGACACCTTTGCCACATGTTTATAGAGTGCAGAGAGATAGATGAGTGCTCTGTTTGGCCTTAAGGTAACTTGTTCATGAAACAACGGGCCAGCTGACAGTATCCCACGCAATCCATAGATCCACTCCCTAGTCTGGTTTTCTTTCACACTGATTGAGAATGGGGCTGGGGTTGAGGATATAAACTAGCCTCAAACCAGGTTCTTAGCAGAACAGTGTATCATGTGGAGAACAAAGGGTAAGCAAATCATTAAAAATCTGTGACATGCCTAACTGCTATGGCTTCACCACCCTCTCAGAACACAGAAGTGTGGAGTGCCCTGGCTCCTTCCATTCACTGGCTATATCACAGTCTTGCAGGCCTCAGTTTCTCCTACCCTATGAGAGGTTTACACCAGCTCTTCCAAGTGAGAATGAGCACCCACCCACAAACTGCTAATTGACTAATAGTCTTGGACTTCTGGGGTTAAAGAACTTGAATGTCCTACTGAGATAAGTACTTAGAAAAATGGAGGTGCTCATTTTTCCATTAGTATTCTCACAAACAGCCTATCCTCAAATATGAGCAGGAAAGAACATTAAATCATTCTAATGAGTTTTCATATTAAAAATTATTCCAATTCCAAGAGAAAAGACATAAAAAGAGAGAACAGGACAGGAGAAATCAAGGGTCAAGACTAGGAAGGAGAGACAAGACAAAATGGTTCCAGGCTCTTCAGAGAAGAGGGATATAGCTTTCTTTAAATTGCCCAAACTCCATTTAAAAAACTATTTCTAGTCAAAGGTTCTGAGATCCCCAGGGCTTCAAAATGAGCCCAGGAAGGATTACTTCAGATGACATTTGAACTCACTTCTGGGTGCTGCTTCCTCTCAAAGGGTCAAATCAAACATAGCTATAGCTACAGCTGGGAGGTTTTCAAGCCAGATCCAGCAGGGACCAGTAGCAGCGGCGGAATAAAGGCTGGGCTGTCAGAGCCCCAGACCAAGGCTGGGGGCAGAACTAGTCTAGGAACAGGTCATCAGAACCTTCACATCTTTTGCTATTGAGTCATCATATATATTCCAGCTGTGGCTGAGGACACAGTGATCATCAGCATTTCTGTTCATATGGTTACTGGGTCATATTAATCTTCATGCAGGCTAAAAATATAAAGCCTCTGACAGTCTGTAGCTAAAATTCAGGCCCAACGTGTTTCTGGGAAGAGAGAAAAAAAGATTAAATATGTGAAATATTTGAAGTGCTTGCAAAGAAAGGTGCAATGGATAACATCTCATTAAATAAAAAATGGGTTATTCTAAAGTATGCAATTCAAAGCAAATATTATGCACTATGACTTGGCTATCACAATGTTCCCTAAATAAAAGTATCAGAAAGCCTCAAATTAGCTAACTGAAAGGCAGTCTCTCTGGTCCTCTGCATTCAGCTAAAACAGAATGGTCAAGGGAACATTATTTGTCAATCATATACTCATTTCAAAACTATGGATTTCCCTTCTCACATAGATAGAGACTAGTATGTTAGAGAGAGATATTAGATAATCTCAAGTAGTCAAAAGAACTATAGATACTAAGGGGAATCATCAAACATCAAACTTCAATGTCCCACTACCACCATGGACATACAGTTGTTCTTCTTCTGCCTTACTCCAACTCTCTGTAGATAGAAAATATATATCCAGCACCCCTTTCTGGGTATTTATTCAAAAGAATTGAAATCAGGCCCACATCAACTGCAGCATTATTCACAATAACCAAGATGTGGAAGCAACCTAAATGTCCATAGAACAATTAATGGATAAAGAAAACGTGCTCACACACACACACACACACACACACACACACACACACACATATACAATGGGATATATTATTCAGTCTTAAAAAGGATGGAAATCCTGACACACTCAACAACATGGATGAACCTTAAGGACATTATGCTAAGTAAAATAAGTCAGTCACAGAAGGATGAATGCTGCATAAATCCATTTATGTTTCTTTAAAAGCGCACATAAAATGCCATAAGTATCTTTGCCCTAAGTATTTTCACTAAAACATTTTTGTTGCATAACTAATTGGCTGTGAAGCAATTTTATTGTAAAAAAATAATGAGAAACAAAAAAGGAACGTTCATTAAAAAGGACATAATGAAACATGAAAATGGTAATAAAATTAAAATGACTATATTCTGAAATACAAAATATCTGAATACATTCAAAATGTATGGTGTAAATACATGGCAATATTGCACAAATAACTGATTTTATTTTGTGGATTATACCTAGGCACTTGTCTTCAATGGCTTTCGTTCAGAGTATTAAACATTTTTTTTTGCTTGTTGATTCATCTCTTTGATATCATGCTTTTTCTTTTATTCACTGAAATTCTTTCCTTCATTAAGAGAGGTTATTAGGATGCATATTTGTGAGTGAGCTTTGTATTGCTTTGTGAAAACCTTCTACACCATTGTTTGTTCTGGACATGTTGTCACATGTCCAATGACAGATGTTCCAAAGTTCTATGGGAAATGTGAGTTCAAAACTTTGTGCAACTGTGTAGACCATTAGGAGGGCTAAGATTTATATAATATAAAAATGGGAGTACTGCATCAATGGAGAAATGAAATCAAACTGTCAACCAGCTGATGACAACCAAACTGTCAAACCAAATTGTAGACCAGTTTTTTTTTTTAATTTTATTTTAGGGCAAAATTGCCTTAAGGCCAATTAGTTATGTGGTGAAAATGCTTGTGGCATAAATATCTATGGCAAGATGCTTACAGGGAAAATACTGGACCTGTCAATTTATATGACAGATCTAAAGTAGTCAAACTCATAGAAAGTAGGAAGTAGAATGGTGGTTGCCAGGGACTGGGGATGGGAAAGTATCAGCTGTTCAAAGGGTATCAGCTTTCAGTTAAGCAAGGTGAAAAACTTATAGAGATGTGCTGTACAACATAGTGCTTATAGTTAACAATACTGTATTGTACACTTAAAAAGTGTTAAGAGGGTAGATCTTATGTGCTTTTTCACCACAATAAGAAAAAAAAGAAAATACATGGTGGGTAGGACACATTTGGGAAAAACAGGTTAAGAAAAGGAAAAACAATCACTACTTATTAAAAATAGAACTACCCTATGACCCAGTAATTGCGCTACTAGGTATTTACCCAGAGGAAATAAAAAACAGATTCAAAGGGGTATATGCACCCTGATGTTTATAGCAGCATTATCAACAATAGCCAAACTATGGAAAGAGCCCAAATGTTCACTGATTGATAAATGTAGAAAGAATGGTGTGTATACACACACACACACACACACACACACACACACACACACACACAGGAATATTACTCAGCCATAAAAAGAAGGAAATCTTGCCATTTGCAATGACATGGATGGAACTAGAGGGTATTACACTATGTGAAACAAGTCAGCCAGAAAAAGACAAATACTGTATGACTTCACTCATATGTGGAAATAAGAAAAAACAGATGAACATAAGGAAGGGGGAAAAGAAAAAAAGGAGAGAAACAAGGCATAGAGACTGTAAACAATAGGGAACAAACTGAGGGTTGATGGAGGGGAAGAGGTGGGAGAAATGGGCTAAATGGGTGATGGGTATTAACGAGGGCACTGGTTGTGATGAGCACTGGGTGTTGTATGTAAGTGATGAATCACTAAATTCTACTCCTGAAATACCAATATTATACTACATGTTAACTAACTAGAATTTATTTATTAAAATATTTTATTAATTTAATTTAATTTATTTATTCATTCATGAGAGACACAGACCTAGGCAGAGGGAGACGTAGTATCCCTGTGGGGAGCCTGATGCAGGGATTTGATCCCAGGACCTCAGGATCACAATCTGAGCTAAAGGCAAATGCTCAACAACTGAGCCACCCAGGTGCCCCAAATATTTTATTTATTTATTTGACAAGAGAATGAGAGAGCCCAAGCAGAAGGAGAAGCAGGCTCCTTGGTATGGGAGCTCCCATGACCCAGGGATTATGATAAGAGCCAAAGGAGAATGCTTAACTGACTAAGCCACCCAGGTGCTCTACTTGCTTGCTTGCTTGCTTACTTACTTAATTCATTCATTCGTTCATTCATTCATTCATGCATTCATTCTAACTAGAATTTTAATAAAAATCGGAAACAATAGAACCTAAAACCAACACTACATACATATTAAACTTCTGAATTTGAGCATGAAGAAATTGAAAACACAGTATTTTCTCAAGTGGATCGCTTACAACATTATTCCCAAGAGATGGTAAATTTCAGAAGAGTTATATGATCAAAAAATTTATGAAAAACTGCATTCTTCCTTGGGCCTTCACAATGGAGACTGATATATAAAAGATTCTAAGAAGTTCTAGAACATACCTGCTTATTTAATTTTCTTCAAGAAAGCATTTCCAAACTCATTTGACTCAGTAAAAGAGTTTTGTTTTTTTTTTTAAATAAAATAGTCATTAAAATTGAAAGAGCCTCATGTTTTACACAGAACAATTTAGGAAATCATGGTTTAGGGGAACTAATTTTAGGGGCAGATTTCAAGGCAGGCCAGACCTACCTACTGAGAGCTCCTTCTCTTCTTTCAAAAACTGAGCTAACCAACCAATGTTACCCCTGTCTTGCCTGACATAGATAACTCCTTTAATCATGTGAAATTCTAATTAATTGTCTTATGAGTATCTTCTAGAAGAGTTCAAATATTAGTCATGGTTTTGTGTAAATTAATATATTCTCAGTACCACTATATACTGAGTGCTTTAAGCTTTTAAAATTGCTTTCAATAGGGGTGCCTGAGTGGCTCAGTCGATTAAATGTCTGCCTTTGGCTCAGATCATGATCTCAGAGTCCTGAGATTGAGCCCCATATCAGGCTCCCTGACCAACAGGGAATCTGCTTCTCCCTCTTCCCCCTGCTCATGTTCTCTCGCGCACATTCTCTCTCTCTCATAAATAAGTAAATAAAACCTTTTTTGAAATCAATCAATAGAATTTTTTTTAAAAAAATCGCTTTCATCAACATACACACACCCATACACTATCCTTCCTTCAAATTTATACAGTAAGCGGTTTAGTGACAACTAAAGTCCAGATTGGCTGGTTTTACCCTTTATAGTAGTAAAAGGTCTCTGTGGACTGAGTTGGCAGCCCATTGGCTTTAACCAATGTCTGCTGCATGATGAATTTCAAGTTCTAAATATCTAATTTACAAATTTCTAGGAAAGGGAGTCTAGGTGGCTCAGTCGGTTAAATGGCCAACTCATGATCTTGCTTAGGTCATGATCTCAGGGTCATAGGTTTGAGCCCCACGTTGGGAGTTTGCTTCAGATTTTCTCTCCTCTCCCTCTGCCCCTCTCCCCTGCTCACGTGCTCTCTCATAAATAAATAAATAAATAAATAAATAAATAAATAAATAAATAAATAAATAAATCTATCTTAAAAAAAAATTCCAAGAGACAAAATGACCAAGTTGTGGTAAACAATAGCTGTATGTGAGGGGGTCCCCTCAGATTTTTATAGAGAAGTTGTTCATATTAATCAAATATGCTTTTGTTAGACTAAAGGAGATTCAACTGATTCTATCCTTATGAATTTTCTCAGGACCATACAGAGTAGACAAAAGGGTAGAAAATGGACATATAAAAAGATTACCTATTTTCTAATGATCTCATTTTTCACAGTACAAAAATCTTTCATACGTGTGAGTAGCCTAGCCTTGAGTTATAAAGAAACTGGATTTAGCAGAGCTTTCACATCCTAAGTGTTCCTTTGGCATCACTTCCAAAAATACCATTAAAACAGACAGAATGAGTACAGGTGCCCTCTTTTGCCCTTATTGTACTTAAATAATTTAAACTGTTCCAGTTTTTCACAGTAACACTGCTCATGGATTATAAGCAAAATTTAATTCTAACCTTCTACTCAACTTAAGGTTCAAAATCTTTTCATCATCAGAGAAATGATACTGGTAAAAATACTTTTTTTTCTGGACAGGACTTCCCTTCTTCCTTCAATCTTTTACATGGAAAATGTATTTAGGTGTTTACATCTATAAAAGGGACTTAAGAGTCTCTGTGTGTGTCTCGACAAATATCCAACCAGCACATTGGCAGACTGGCAGCTAATTTTTTTTTTTTTTTTTTTTTTTAGCATCAACTTCCAACTATTTCATTGTCTCTATACTAAAGATCCTTAGTGGAACTAAGTAGGTGCTTTATTTTTTTATTTTTTAAAGATTTATTTTTATTTATTTATGATAGAGAGAGAGAGAGAGAGAGAGAGAGGCAGAGACACAGGCAGAGGGAGAAATAGGCTCCATGCCAGGAGCCTGACGTGGGACTTGATCCCGGGACTCCAGGATCGCGCCCTGGGCCAAAGGCAGGCGCGAAACCGCTGAGCCACCCAGGGATCCCAAGTAGGTGCTTTAAATGAAAAAAAGAGGGAGTCAACAATTAGCCTTGTATGCATGATTAGGCAACTGCACAATTTAAATAAGACAGGCTCAGCAATAATACCAATCAATATTCTGCACAGGAAAAAATTTTTCCAAGATGCTTCTTCAATCTGTCATTGTCAGTCCAACAAACTGCAAAACAGATTGGTGTTCTTACTACTATTGGAAAAAAAATCAATAAAATTAGGTCTCTAAAAGGTGGTAAGTTGTCCAAGGTCACACCAATACCAGGAGAAGAGCTAGGAGTGTTGACTCCGATCTCACAATTTCCAAGCCAGAAGAGAACACTTCTTTCACTGTCGTCATGGTTCTCTGGTTGGTAAGGACAGAAGTGGGCATGGGGTGTTACCTCCACTAAGATACTGATGGTCATACCGCAGAAATGGTCCACCCTATTAGTGTTCTAGGGAACCTGTTACTCAGGAGTGCATCACATGCCTTGTCTGTGCCAAGGCAGAAGAGACACTGAGAATTGCTGTGTTGTGCATCACACAATCTTAATATTGTCAACTTGGGGACAAATTACCAATTGGCTGATAACTGGTGAATATTAGCCATCACATATGTATAATATAACCTTTAAAGGATTTATTTCAAGATGCTAACAATATTTCCTTGAAAAAACTGAAGCATAAATTGATTTGTGTCATTTAAAACATTTTTTTTATCTTCCCCACCCTTTGTGTCATTTATAATAATTTTTCATAACAACAGTCAAAATGGCACTTAAAATCCCATACATTTCCACCAAATGCTATATAACCCAGTGGAGTTGCACTGGTTCACACGGACTTGTAAAAGATTTCATATGAAGACAACGTAAAAGTGAAAATCAAAAGCAAAACAACTGCAAAAAGGCACAGAAAAATTTCCAGCTCATTTTGCTAATGTTAAAAATGACCTACAGACATATTAGAAACTCTTGCTAACAAACCACAGATATACTTTGCCTTGTGTAGAATATGTTCACCTGGGAAGTTAAATGAACTACTGGAACATATACAAAACCCACAAAGGGACATGTAATCTAACTCAGAAGTTCTGAATCTAAGGTTTGTGGAAAAAGGACTTCATGGAAAAGTGAGTGTGAAGAAACATTAGACTGTAGGTGAGCCCAAGGTTCTGGGAGGGAGTTCCACAAGCAAAGGCAGCTCTGCCCTTAATTGACAGGTATCTTGAGTCTCCAAACCTCTCCTTTGTTGCAAAATAAAGGAGGTTAGACCACGTCATACCTAAGGTTAAGTCCAGCTTTAATGTCAAAGAACACTTTTTGATATTCTAAATGTTTAAGGCTTTACTTATTTATTTGAGATACAGTGCACATGCACACTCATGCACATGCACAAATGAGGAAGCAGGGGTGGGGTAGAGCGAGACAGAGAGAATCTCAAGCAGACCCCCACTGAGTGTGGAACCTGATGTGGACCCTATGTATCCCAGGACCCTGAGGTCATGACCTGAGCCAAAATCAAGACTCAGAAGCTTAACTGACTGAGCCACCTAGGCATCCTGCACAAGTGAGTGTTCTTAATGAAGTAGAAGAAGAAAGCTGTGCAAAGTGCCTTTTGGTCGGCAGCTGGATATGCCAAAGGTTGCTACCTAAGGGCTTCCCATCAGAGCTACCTTTCAGTCGATATTCATTCAACAACTCACTTAGTTATTCATCTAAAAACAAATAATTAATGTGTGTCCACTATGTGTCAAGTATTAAGTATACAGTAGATAACATGAAAGACACACAGTAATTACCTTCATGGATTGGATAATCTAATAGGGTAGATGTACATTAAATGAAGCAATATTTCATTATGGAGGTATTTAAGGCTGCAAAGAAATGGTAGGTGGTATTATGACAATCACCTATGATGGAGATGTAAGCTCCACTGAAGAAAGGATTCCTAAAAATGTTATAATTAAGCTGAGACCCAAAGGGAAAGTGGGTGTTAGGCAGGCAGAAGTAAGTATGACCTTAAAAAAATAGAGAAGAGACCAGTCGTGACTGCCTCAAGATGGGGAAGGCAGGGCCAAGGCAAAAGAAGTGTACAGTGAATGGGGCAGCCCCGGTGGCGCAGCGGTTTAGCGCCACCTGCAGCCCAGGGCGTGATCCTGGAGACCTGGGATAGAGTCCCACATCAGGCTCCCTGCATGGTGCCTGCTTCTCCCTCTGCCTGTGTCTCTGCCTCTCTCTCTAGCTGTGTCTCTTTGAATAAATAAATTAAAAAAAAAAAGAAGCATACAGTGCATGAAGGGTCATGTAGGGAATATTAATTAAGGATTTTGACTCTATTGTAATGGCAGTAGAACATAACCAAAAGGTTTAAAGGAGGGGAAGACATGATTCACATTATGATTTTAAAAGATCACTCTGGTTTTTATGTAAAGAATGCACTGGAGATTGGCTAAGCTGAACTGGGGAGACCAGTGGGGAAGCTCCTCTAGATGTCCAGATAAGAGATGAGTGACTCATTCCAGTATCCTTGACAGCTTTCCATGGTCACATCCAGGCCTTGTCCCATACATCATCCTGATTTATTCTACACATTTTACTGAGTGTCACCCATGTGCCGAGCATTCCCATTCAGACTTTTGGGCACATGTGGAAGAATCAAAACCCTGGAAATTCTGGAAGGAAGTACCATTAGAAGCCCCTTTCACCTCTATGAGTCCTCCCATTGCCAACCATACCACAGCAAGAAGTTTGTTGATGTGTAGATTTATCAGCCAACTCGAATAAGTCACATATTCTTGGGGGAGTCTAATTACAGCCAAAGCTGGCTCCAAAGCTTGCCCCAGCAGCCTGGGCTACCTTGTTCCTGTGACTTCAAGGAGTACAGGTTAAATAAGGAGGGTCTTCTTCCTATAATAACCAAACAGGATAAATGCAGTGTTCCCACTCCCTCCCTCACTGGGGGTTATTGTTCAGTTAATTCTCTTACCAGAGGCTTGAAGGTTATACATTATAATACTTCTACATATATCAATGCCTCTTCCTATATTCTAAATTTTACTCTGGTGATGGCTGCACAGCTATGTAAATCATGAATATGCTAAAAATTGTTGAACTATACACTTTAAATTGGTGATTTATATGATATGTGAGTTACATCTAAATAAAGCTATTACCAAAACAAAAAACAAAAATGTCACTTCTTCCTTAAAGATGGTAGCATCATGGATGAGTGAAATGACAGTAGATATAAAAGTGCCAAAACTATAGGATGGACAGTTCCCATAGATGTTGCATATTGATGTATTTTATTTTATATTCATAGGCAAGCCAAAACGTCTCTGGGACTATGAGAAGAAATCAAATCTGTAAAGATTCTATTTTCTCTAATAGCCACTTCATCTAAAAACTTAGACAAAGACCAGCAATAACAACAACAATAAATATGTAAGAATTTAAATTCTCAAAAGAGATGTCTTTTTTGAGAAAAGCTGGCTGGATACGAAAGAGTAAAGGAAATACATCAGTCAAATTCTTCTTCATTTACCTCCCATGGTTTACCTAGGAAAGATGCAACCTGAGAACACACACCTTAAGCAGTCCTAGAACTTCCATGGTTCCTGGCTGCTCAGCAGATGGCCCTCTTCCACTCTCCATATGGGGCAAAAATGAAAAGATTTAGGGGCTGTAAACAGCAAGCAAGTGGCTTTAAAATGCTACCTGTAGGGTTTTAAAAAAATTCGCTGATGGCATTATATCTGCATTCATAGTGATGCAGACAAAAAGGAAGTTCCTTTGAACAGAAGGGTAATAAAGGCTGATGCTATTTAAAATAGTCAAGGTCTTGTTTTAAAGTTGCTAACATAAGAGGCTAACATAAGAAGGAAGGAGACTAGGACTTGGAACCTACTATAGCAAGGAAAAGGGATTATGGGCACAGGAAGATATCTGCCACCGACTTTTAGAACAGCAAGTTACAAAACCTTAGCTAGACTACCGCTAAAAAACCTAAAGGGATTATTCAGGAAAGAAGGTTGTGCCTAATGAGAAATTCTCTGTAGACAATCAAGAATAGAGGCCCTGAGAAATAAAAAGAGCATTACCTAAGGAAAAACTGATGTGCTTATATAAAATGGGGGCTCTCTGGAAAGCTCAAACTTATGCTTTAGGAGAAAGATAAAAATAAGACTAGTGATGAACTTTAAAAAGCATCTAAGAAGGATATAGTTAACAGAGGCTCAAAATGCCAGAGTCAAAAAATTAAGATATTGTTGGCTATGTTCAAAGTACAAAGAAAACAAGAGGACAGAGTAACTGTCAGGGGAAGGGAGTGTAATGTTCACAAAAGAAGAGTGATAAAGGAGCCTATCTCAGGATGGAAGCTGGTTTGCATCTCTCATAATGAAGAAAATGGCCTCCATATTGGGCAGGGCAAACAAAGAACATGAAGATGGAGCTGGGAGATAGAAGAGAGGAAGGACTGTGCCACTTGCAATGATTTCCAATTGTCTCCCTCAGATGATTCTCATTCCAGGGCACTGCAGAATGGACAGGTCCATTCTGGACACCATGTGGATGGAGGTGGCGTTCTTGTGACCTCAGCAATAGTCCCACTATCCACATGTTACATGCTGCTTTCTGTTCACTTCCTCTCCCGGGCTTCTCACAGGGCTATTGCTACTGCCTTCATTTATACACTAACACTCAGCATTTAAGTGATCTACCCAAAGTCACACAGCCCATGGGAAACAAGACCAGATGTAGACCCAGCCACATGACTCTGACCCAGTGCTTTTTTAACTAACCAGTTTGTCTTTTCACTACATCTTCAGTGAGCAACTGATAAAATTCAAGCTACGTAATATTAATGATGTTAGTATTAAGTGCACTTGTAGCAAGATGAATACTGTTAACCATCAAGTGCTAGTTACTAACCATCTATCCAAAGGTCATACAGCTCTGGCTGTTCAATCTTCAAATCCCATTTATTCTTCAGACTTGAGGTTCCTGGCATTAAGTAAGTTACTTGGCATCACCAGTGACTACTGCATCAGAGATTTAAAAGTACTGAAATCTATTCTAGCTCCAAACTCCATACTCTTTCTACTACAACGAGGAGGTACTCTAAATATTTATCAAGGACTACTCCACAAGATGGAAGGTGCGGTTAACCCAAATGCAGTGGGCAGAAAATAGTTCAATGGCTTTCTTGAGTTCTCAGAAGTTTAATGTTCCAAATATCTTCTCACAAGCATGGCCTATGATCATGCTCACAAAGGCAAAGCCACCTCTCTTTTACCTAGTTCTAAGTCTTTGGGAAGAAATATGGAGGGCCAGAGTATAGCAGGGGAAGGAATAGGGGTGGGCAACAAAACAAACAGTATCTGAATTTACTGTGATTTTAAAAGGGGCTCAAAGATTGGCATATTCCCTGGAGCAAGTGTACTTCCCTCTATTAAGGAACAGGTCGGGAGGTTGTTTGCCTGGGGGCAAAGGGAAGACAGAAGCAAGGGAAATGGAGCCTTGTCTATCGACTCTAGTACCATCTCCTGTTTAGTCACTAGTTCTGGCTCCAGAGAGGAACAAAGAAAGCATACAGATGAGAATCTAAGGCTTTTTGGGTTAAGTTTATTACCTGGGGTCACCAGTGGTGAGTGCAATAGCAGTCTAAATGTAACAGAGCCTGGTGTTTCAGACTCACAAAAGTATGGGCACAAGCAAGTCCACTGCCACCAGTAGCAAAAGAAAATCTTCCAAGTATAACCATTCGTCGATTCAACCAAGGTTTACCAAGCACCTACTACTGTAGTTATATGTCAAGCAATGGGTGAGCAATGGGAATGAAGCAGACCCTGTGCCTATCTCTGTGGAGCTTACAGTCTGTAGGGGGATTACTGCTGCAAAAGGGAAGGGTGGGTGACTGAAAGCTAGGAATGGAGTTGAATCTTTATCACACCTCTGAATCTCCATTAATTCAAAGAATGTTTCAAAATTCTGGAAAAGAATTATTTTATTTTATTTTATTTTATTTTTTAAATATTTTATTTATTTATGACAGATACAGAGAGAGAGAGAGAGAGGCAGAGACACAGGCAGAGGGAGAAGCAGGCTCCATGCACCGGGAGCCCGATGTGGGATTCGATCCCGGGTCTCCAGGATCACGCCCTGGGCCAAAGGCAGGTGCCAAACCGCTGTGCCACCCAGGGATCCCTATTTTGTTTATTTTAATTAAAAAACAAACCACCACTACTTACTTTTAAGGAGCCGAGTAATGTGGCAAGTGTTTATTTTAGGCACTGCCTTTTGCAATTTGATCAGATATATATGTCTTAATAAAAATATAACTTGTTGAATATTTAAAAATCCATCACCAACTGAAACTTTCACCTTCTAAGAACTTAAGTCAGTTATACAAAATTAGTCAAAGACAATCATAGAGAGTATAGGTGAAACTTCATGACAGATCATATTTGAGGAATCTGGATGGTGCAGTCAGTTAAGTGTCCAACTTGGTTTTGGCTCAGGTCCTGATCTCAGGGTCCTGGGACTGAGCCCCATGTTGGGCTCTGTGCTCAGCTCAGAGTCTCCTTAGACTCTTTCTCCCCACTCTCCTCCATTCTCTCTCTCTCAAATAAATAAATAAATCTTTTTTTAAAAAATAACATATTTATTCCAGTCCAGTGTATGCCCCAAGAACATCCTTTGCTGGAAGTGTTAACAGCCATTGCACAATTGCAAAGGGAGGTGTGTGTTCATTACCTGATCTATTCTCTACTTCCTCTGTTAATCCATTAACATAGGTCTCAGATTATCTCTTCCTACCACCTTCTATTCCCCCAAACTTCCAAAGAATGGTAGAGCTGGGATTTTAGGGATTTAAACCTATGTCTCTCCGCAAAACCAACTAAGCACACCAACTCCCTCCAACTCTATCATGTGTCCCCTCTTTAGATCAGAGGTAGCAAATTAGAATGCCTTTAGTGGCCAGGCAGGCAACATCATGGAGCAAAAGTGTAGGTAATGCACATGCATATGTGTTATAAACAGGACCACAGGGAGGTGGAGGGGACTGGAAGGGACAGTAGCTATTTGGCTCCAATGATTGCAGTTATGTGTGATCTTGCAATTTTAAGAGAAATCGGAATTTCAAAATTTTACGTATACTCTTGAACATTAAATATCAGTCCAAACTTATTTAAATCCACCACATGGGTCAAACAGGTCACCAGCTGGCAACCTTTTTAATGTACTGTTGGCATCATCTTTTGGTATGCTAAATTCTGCAGGGTTACTTTCATAAGTGTAACATCACCCTGAGGATGGGTGAGACAGAAGGTTCATTAATGCCTGCAATACCATGGGTACTCTTTTTCAGGCAGTCTAGAGAGATTCATGGACTGATACCATGTAAGGTAGAACTGCTCACTTATGATCGCAACAGGAGCCCAGAAAATAACTTCATTTCTTTCCAATTGCAATTATACCCCAAGCAGTTGCTTACCCGTTTGTCAATGTCATTGTGTTGGAGCTGCACAAAGCGAGCGCTGATGGCTGCAATGTAACTCTGCTGATTGGAGAATGCCACACGGCCAGCACCTTTGGGGTACTTCAGCTCTGGGTCCGTATCAATGCCAGCATAGCAGACACCACCGTACAAACGGTCCATGATCATTGCCAACTCAACTACAAGAAAATAAACACAATTTGGTATAAATGTTTAGAAGGCACTTTTGCCCAGGAGAAGGAAGAACTATTTAAAGATCACGTAGTATAATTAAGAAAGGGAAAACCCACATTAAGTATCATGAAGAGTGTCCATATCAGTCTTACAACTCAAGTAGTAGAGCTCCTCATATTTAAAAATAAAATGAAAAAAAAATCAAGAATTTATAAAATATATACACAAATTTACATAATCAGAACTTCAGCAACATATAAAAGGAATGATCTATCAGCAATCCTCCTGTTTTAATTTTTTTTCCTGTTCTAATTTTTAACTGTTCAGTCCACTGGAGTGGGCCCTGGGTAGGCAAAGCTTTTCAAACAATGCCCTAAACTAGTTAATTATAAACAGCCCTACTTACTGACCCTAAGACTGAAAGCAATTACTAAAGTCATACTGCTATATTAAGACTAAGCTATAGAAAGAATTAAATGTTCTTTTAATAAGAGGCAAAATATTTATAACCTTAAGATAAATCTCTACAATTAAAAATATATTTTTTAGTATATTCTATCCCAACTGAGAAATCTCCACACTAGCCTCTCACACTGAATTCTAAATAATAACAATACTAGTAATGATAATAGCAGCAATGAACATTTATTGAGCACTTACAATGTACCAGGAAACAATAAGCTGCAATGAAGGCAGTAAAAACATACCCATCTTATACGCTGCTATAAATCCAGATATCTAGTCTGCACTCCTTGCCACATTTCTTCTAAATATACTTTTACATTGGTATATTTACAAAACACCTAAACAGAAGGTATTTGAAAACTGGACATTTCAAAGGTCTGATATTCTAGAAGTATCCTCACCATAAAGGCATCAAGGAGAGACATGTAGCAGTTACTTACCTGGATCCAAATTGCCTGAAGGTAATTGTTTACTTGATACTGGATGTCACTTCCTCCACGTATGACCATTCCTTTCAGGCTACTCATGACTTAAGTCCAGAAGACTTAGCCCTACCCCTGGGGAATGATCCAAGAACCAACTTCCCTACAACACCTACATATGGTGTTTAGAAAGGAGAAGACAGGGTAGGTGGATGCTGACCTGGGTCATAGCCAGTGTGCAAAGACCGTCTCATCACACAACAGACCTCCGCAGGAATCAGTATTTGGAGAGAAGGAAAGCAAGCCATTGGGGTAGAGGAACCTTGTAATAGATACAAGAGTTGAATGGTATAAAAACCTCACCAGATTTCTATGAACAGAAGGAAAGCCAAGAATTACTGGTTCCCATACTATGAAGCTATGTCATCATAACAGAAAGGTTTTCTACTTAATGTCTTCAAAATTTTTCTCCATACCAGACTAATATTGGTGATTGTTTTCTAAGTGCCTGTTTTTAAGAGGAATGATCTGCAACCAACAGATTCTGGGATTTTCAGAAGGTAAGAAAATAAGCTAGCAATAACTAAACCCTAGAATAGGTACTATTGAGGTAGAACAGCAGAAAGCTATCCCAATTATCGCATTATGATCAGAATTTCTGAGTCTTATCAACCAAAGAACATTGCTGATTATAGCCCAAGTGGACTCTGACTGCAGTTTTGGGGCAGGATCCAGGAATCACTTTCATTCAAATTACACAATATGAATCATGCATATACCCTTCATATCAGAGTTTAGTGTGTCCTCATGTTTAAGCCCAACAACCTCTAATGGCTTGAGGACTTCCTCACATGGCTAATGGTATTCCAATAACAAGGAAGACAATGAAGGTAGAAATAATTAAATGCAGTCATTAATGGATTTCCTTTATTAGTCAATGGGCTTACTAAAATAAATAACCTCAGGAAATGGAAATTAAACACCAAAGCCCGAGCTTCTCATGGAATGGAATAAGAGAAGAAATACTTCCTCAGCCTGGTGAACAGCCAGGAGAAGGAGGCTGGCAAGGAACTGAATGGCACTTGTCCACCCTTAGAAAGGACTCAGGAAAGCACCTGATTTAGAAAGAAGGTATATCATCTGTAAGCTCCAGCTAAAGAGAAGAGTTACTAGAACCACAGACTTACTAGAACCACAGGTTCTTCTAAACCATAGTGGTCTCCAAAGGAATTTTAGGGATCCCTGGATGTCAGAGAAGGTGACATGTCACAGCAATGTCACAGCAAAAACATTCTATTACTTCATGAATCTAACTGCTAGAAAATCATCTTCACATGCCAAAGATGAGGTCATGACTGATGTTGCTGGCAGTTAAGTACTTTTGATAGGAAGCAAAACCCTTACTCACTAATGTTTTATGAAAGCTAATTATAAATAAATAATTTCCATTTATAATCTTATATATAGTCATTTTATTGGCCACCAAAAAGTCTCCAGACATTTGAGCTAATAAAATCTCACTCACATGAAGAGCAATTTATTGAGGAGCTAGAAGAAATCAAGGTGACTAAAGGCTGTTTTGGGAAAGAGTATGAAGATTTCCCATCTCTTTTTCTACCCTAATCTCTGTTTTAACTACAGAAGGTCTACTACTGTGTGATTACCCTTGAAGAAAAGTAAATAATAGTCAAACAACTGCTATTTATATTTGGTCCTTTACTCAATCAGAAAAAAAAAAAAAAAAAGCACACTTCCTGTAGGCTACCCTCATGCTGGGCTCTAACACCATAGTGGTATTATTTAAGTACTAAACAGCGTTTCTAATTATTGAGAAAAGTAGCCATGCTTGGTAAAAAACAGTATTAAAAAAAGAGAGAGAGACTAACTTAATTCATCTACCACATAGGTGACTAACAGAAACAGAACAAGCCTTCCTTAAGTCCTAAAAAATTTTAATCTGAAACACTTTTTTTTTAATATAGAACATAAAAATTCACCTACAGATGTCAAAGTGTACAACTACTTTTAGAGATTAGGGTCTTTAAAAATTTTTTTTAAATTTAAATTCAATTAATTAACATATAATGCATTATTGGTTCCAGAGTACAGACTAGGTTTAAAAAAATTCCTTAAAGTAAAGTATCACCAGTTAATATAGGAAAGTCCTACATAGACTCCCTTTCTCTGATGTGGGTGAAACTGTGCCATGAGGAGGGATACCCACTTGACTGCTTGGGAGGAGGAGAGACAAACAGAAGAAAGGCAGTAAGGATCTGACAAAAGTCAACTAAAACCTTGATGGGTTTATCTATATCTTGTGATCTCAACCTTGCTCATGAAATGTGAACCTTTGATCAAGGATATGTCTTATTCTGAAAATATAGTCAAACTACCTACTAAGCCTATGACAGTGAATCCTCATTCTAAATCTGTAGAAGGCAGAGACAGTGCAGTTCCCAGAAGCTTGTTCCTAACAACTGACCTGAGGGAAATGAGATGAGAGGAAGGCATAGAGGTGAGGGTTGGAATTCAGAGAGATAGATGCGATAGCAGGCACAGCCAGAGCCCGTGTGGAAGTCAGGAGTTTTCAGAACACTTTTGATTTTTTGCTTCCTATCCAGTGTTCATAGGATCTGTCTGGTCACCACAGGGGTAGAAATGAGCAAGTCTGGTAGCCATATCCAATGGCATTTTATACTTTGGGTGAGATGCTCTGTGCTCCTAAGGCAACTCAAGTTATCTCATGAATGGTAACAGCAACACTACTATTACTCTGATTTACATATTGGCTCTTGTGATGAGCTTCATTGTGCTGCAGGTGGAGAGGGCAACAAGAATACTGTAGCTGTGTGTAGCATTTAGAAATCTGATAATTCCTCTAGGTTGTGGGGACAATGCCTTTGAAGTGGAATCTAAGCCCCAATTATGGTTCCTTGGATTTGCTTCTGAATCTTCACAGAGATATGAGAGGTATTTTAGTTCACCAGAGAGAAAATCATGATGACTCTTGCATCCTACCCCACACCGGGATCCTGTTCCTACTACTCAGCCATAATAAGCAGTGTCTAAAAGGCTGAGATACCATGAGAACCAAATGGGGTAGAGACAGAGTAAGAACTCCCAAGGGAAATATCAACACATTCAGCTTTCTAGATTCTAAACTGTGAATCTAGAAGCCATATTTCTTCTCTGGAAATAAGAACAAAGCAGACAGGAAAGAGGCATGAGGCACCTCTGGGGGACAAAGAAGTCTGGACTTTGGAAAAAAGCACAATTCAACTAGAAGCCAAACTGTCTAGGTTTTCCACAATTGCCAAGTTGGTTCACAAGGCAATTCACATATCTAACATGGAGGAGGAAATGTACTTATAAGCTTCTACTCTGCATCAAATGTTGGGAAGTAATGAATATTTTTTCTTTTTTTTTTTTTAATTTTTATTTATTTATGATAGTCACACACAGAGAGAGAGAGGCAGAGACATAGGCAGAGGGAGAAGCAGGCTCCATGCACCGGGAGCCCGACGTGGGACTCGATCCTGGGTCTCCAGGATCGCGCCCTGGGCCAAAGGCAGGCGCCAAACCGCTGCGCCACCCAGGGTTCCCTGAATATTTTCAAATAAGTGGCATGAACAACCAAACTAAGTCAGAGGGATTGTTCAACTTGATTAAATAGGACTGGTAACCAAGTTGACTGTTTTTGTTTTTGTTTTTTTAAGATTTTATTTATTTATTCATGAGAGACAGAGAGAGGCAGAGACACAGGCAGAGAGAGAGGCAGAGAGAGAGAAGCAGGCTCCATGCAGGGAGCCCAATGTGGGACTCGATCCTGGGTCTCCAGGATCACGCCCTGGGCTGAAGGCAGGCGCCAAACCGCTGAGCCACCCAGGCGTTCCCAAGTTAACTGTTAATACTGTTATTGAGACATCTCAGATCTCAGCTTGATAAAGAAGTTTCCTCTGCACAAAGAACATCAATACTTGAAGTCTGGAAATCAGAGTTAAAGTCTTGGCATTTTTACTTATTGTGGCCTTGGCCAATCACTCCCTTTGAACTCTGCTTCCTTATCAATAAAACGAAAAGTCTACCACTTACAACTTCACAAGGTTATCATGACGATTAAACATACATAAGAGCTCTGAATACACTGGTGAGCACAAGTGGTGCTCAGATGTTTAGTTTTGCCCGGGAGGTGTTTTTCTCTTTACTCAGAAATCTTTGCTTAATATTAACTTGGCCCGGTTTATGCTCCATAAGCACCGATTCGTCCCAGTCTTACTTTGGCTTTATGCTAATGTTACTAAACCTGCCAATGATATGGCAAAGTTTGACATCAGTTGTGGGTGAGCATTAGCTTTTGGGGTGGGGGGGGAGAAAGAAGGCAAGCATGTACTAGCATTAGAAAATACTTAACCCTAAAGGCAATCTAGTTAATCAAGTCAGTGTACCAAATTTGGAATTTATCTGATACATTTCATACTGAACTTGGGACTTGGTGAAAAAAAACTTCTACTACTGAGAAACACCTGGTATGATTTCTGCCTACTACCACTTTACAGAACAACAAAGAAAGGATACGGTTATTCCTATTTCCTAAATTAGAAATCAGGATGTGGTTCCTAATACACATAAATTATCAGAATGTACAGAATGTCTGAAATAAATGCTTCTAGAAAAATTCAAGATGTTCTCTAGATGTATGGCATACATCACTGCATATTTACCTCAAAAGTTTTTATATTGTTTTGTTTTCCTCTCAGAAAAGCCATCCTCATAATAGTCAGAGAGAGGAAAAAGGTGGAGAAGGAAATGTCAGGATCCATCACAGAATATTAGTAGGGGAGAAAAAGACAGTAAAAAAATTAGAGCAATAGGAAAGGCAAGAGACCCAAAGATCATGAGCAAATGTAGGCTCCAGGACTTAGATAAGCAATCTCGCAAGATTGATCTGTTCTGCAGGATCTGGTTAGATAAACTGTCAGAAGGAAGTCATGAAGTGAAAGAACAGCTCACATGCCCCTAATTAGAGAAGTCTAGGGGTTTTCGAAGCGTGATTAAAGTTGGAAGTGGATGGGCCCCAAAGTTTGATCACTGAGGCAGTCCCTATATGAGACATCTAAGCGAAGAAGCTGGGGTTGCAATACTCAGGTTTATAAACTGGGGAGCATACAGGGACTAGATACTTCATTCTCTACTTTTTCTGTTCTTTTTTTTTTTTTAAGATTTTATTTATTCATGACAGACACACACACACACACACACACACACAGAGAGAGAGAGAGAGAGAGAGAGAGAGAGGCAGAGACACAGGCAGAGGGAGAAGCAGGCTCCATGCTGGGAGCCCAACGTGGGACTTGATCCTGGATCTCCAGGATCACACCCTGGGCTGAAGGCGGCGCTAAACCTCTGGGCCACTAGGGCTGTCCTCTCCACTTTTTCTTGGTGGCCTCTTCATAGTCCCCAAGCCTGGCACTTATTTCTCCTCAGAGTAAAGAGATGCATTTTACAGAGGTCCTAATGCCACAGGAATATACAATAGGGCTATTTCTGTACGGAGATTCAGAAAGACATGGTGTTCACATTACTTGAATGAAGAGTGGCAACTGTTGGATTTTCAGGTGGTAGCAAGCAGAGAACCAGACAGACTACTCCTTTCCCAGTACTGACTCTCTGAAGAATATGTAAACTTTAGCCACATGATGGCATGGTGAGTCTACCTATAGCCTTTCCTAGGATGGGGGTGGAAGAGGTGGGGAGGTGGGGAGTGGAAGGAGGACAAAACCGGAGAAATGCCAAGAGACTTAAGGCAAACTGTTCTTGGCTTGCCACTGTCACTGATGAGTGAGGGAAGGGAGGGACAAGAGACAATAGGAATGTGTCAGACAGTTTAATTTCGGGTAAACATCTAGATTTTCCATTGATAATTTCTCATTTTCAGGTTGATATTTTTAGGCCTGTGATTTTTTTTTTCCCCAACCTGAATTTTTTTTTTTAATTTTTTAATTTTTATTTATTTATGATAGTCAGAGAGAGAGAGAGAGAGAGAGAGAGAGAGGGGCAGAGACATAGGCAGAGGGAGAAGCAGGCTCCATGCACCGGGAGCCCGACGTGGGATTCGATCCTGGGTCTCCAGGATCGCGCCCTGGGCCAAAGGCAGGCGCTAAACCGCTGCGCCACCCAGGGATCCCCCAACCTGAATTTTGAAAAGGAAGGCTTGTCAAAAGGACTGGAAGAACCAACTTAAACTTAGCCAGGGTAATACTGCTTAAAACAGGTTGCCTTGTTTCTTTAGAAGAGTTTGTATGTGTCTATTGGGTAGGATAGGGACTATATTTCAAATAATTTATTAGTGATAATAGTCCCTAACAATGGGAAGATATCAAAGAGAAAAAGATTCAAAGGAGTAATCCTTGAGTGATAACATTTTAGTTACTGTAACATGTTGAAGGACAGTTTTTGGCCTAGGGTGAGGTGAAAACCAATCTGGACACCTAAAAATCTCACCTGTCGAGTATTACCAACCATGTCTGGTCCAGGATCACCCTGTACAGAGTGCCTGAGATAGTTTAAAGACTTCAGAATTCCATGACCACAATAGCCCCTAGAAGTAATCAAAAACGCCCTGAAGTATTTAAAAACCAAATCTGAGAATCACCGTGTTGAAGTTAATTTAGTATTCAATTACTTCTGAGTTAGCATTCTATTAATACATTTCTTGTTTTCTTCTCTTCTGAAATCTCTGACTCTCTGTAGATGATGACCTGTTTAACAAGATAGTGGGATGTTCATTCAGTTTGGCACAGATGTGTACTTGCTCTGTGCCAGTAACATGTGGATGCTCAATAAATGTTTATTGTTCAAGTGAACTGCATTGTATTCAATTCAAGACTGCCCAGCAGAGTCAAAATGAATTCCTTTAAAAATAGTCTTCTATTCTAAGGCACACACCAGTCCACAAAGCTCAGTGTGTTCCAAAGAAACCCAATTCTATGCACATGGATAAAAGCTGCAGATGTTAATTCTTTTTGTTTAGATGACATGGATTCCAATCTGGAAGGCTTGGATAGAAAGTAAAATGCTAAGATGCTAATATTGATTGCTTAGCCATCTAGAAACAAGCTACATGTATGGGAGGTGTTGGCATGGGGGAACATTTTCACTAAACCAAGTGAATGTAAATTACTATCCACACAAATGTAAAAACAAAACAAAACAAAGTCAAAACAGGAAATTAATTTTAATAATATACTTTAACTTTTAAGACAAAAAGCTTTAGCTTAGCTTAAAAAAGGAGAACTTTGAAGATTATAAAAGGTCTATCATCTAGGTAGGGAACACAAAATCCCATTTTGGACTAGATAACTAAATATAATTCTTGTCTAATCCTAGGACTTGTAGCATCTTGTGAATAATAATAAAAAGAATAAATAATAAAAGAGGGAATTTAGTTTATAAACTTTTGTGTCTATGACTTAAAAACAGACATAAAAGTTAACCAGTTCTATTATTTTTATAACTATGGGACTTTTTCTTTCAGAATTTTTTTTTTTCAGATCCCCATCTAGAAAAAAAAAGGAAAGGGGCTAGAATATTAAAAATAATTTGTACTTGTAGTTCGCTGCAAAAAAGAATAGCATGAATGCCCATTCTTTTAGAATACATATGTGATTAAAAGACTATCAAAGGGGATTCTTCTCCCTAACATAACACCAGTTAGAAAAAGAGGAATATTCCATGCCCCACCCACATTTCTCTTTTTTTAAAGCACAAGCAGTTTAGAAACAAAGGGCTACGTTTGCCCTCATCTCATAATGCTGTTCACGTTTGAGTCAGCCCTTCTTAGCCTCTATTCTCTGACAGTAGATAAAAGGGAGGCATCTCTGCTGCTTGGCTTTCTTCCTCTCCGCACAGTATTCCATTAGAGTGAGAACAAGACCTAAAGATATTTGGCTTTCTGAAAAACTGTAAAATTACAAACTTCGGTTACAGTTTATGTGTTTTAAAGTCCTTCAAAATGGAATTATGAATATATCTTTAAATAGGCCTACTGTTATCTTTTAGGAGTAGATTGAAGTTGAAATTTGAACAAATACATTAGAAATGTTGATGAACATTCAGAATTAAGTCAGAGATGAACAGCTGTAGATACATTTTATAATTCTTTTTTCACTACTTGATTTTAATGGTGTCTGCTTTTTCTTTTCTAAGTAGAACTAAGTCTGCTTGCTTACAAGTAACAGAGAGAACATTGTACTTTTGCAACTATGGGGCAATGGTAACCTTATTTTCTCATCTTACTTTTGAAAAATAAACTCAATTATTTTAAGCACTTTAAAAACTTTGTTCTTACAAATAATTTTATTGTATTCTACTGGTAGAACACTGATCTGCCACTGATTAGATTTGTCTTTGGATTTAAATATTGAAGTCATCGGCTCAGCATCACTTCAAATGCCCCAGTAAATTATGATTCAGCTCAATCTCAGTCCACAATTATTTCATAATTGGAAAAGAACTTAAAAAAGAAAAAAAGGGGGAAGCTTTTAAAAAGTTGTAATAAAGATGCTCAAATACATTAGTCATTTTTCAAAGTGCATAAGAAAAAACAGGAACCTGTTTCACTTGGGAAGAGTTCAGTTTGTTTCCCAGTGACACAAATCCTAGCGGTGGTTTCGCTTGTCACTGAGGGGTACACAGCTGTGCTGGAAAGATTTCTGATGGAATGATTTCTTCTTCTGTCATACGTAATAATGCTAACATGAGAACACACACTGTCAAATGTATTATTATTATTTTTAAAATATGTGGTTGAGAGCACTAAATAGAATTCATCCTTTCAAAATAACAGTTTAATGAAATTCACTCTTGCACCAAAAGAAATAAAGCACTTGGGGAGAAAATGTTTAATCCTGAAAGAGCTCAAAGAAACTTCTTTTTGGAGACTGTGTACAGCTGAGCAGAAACCTAGAAAATATTGAAGACTAATACATTGGGGATTTTGTTGTTGGTGGTTTTGTTGTTGTGGTGTTACTATTTCCACTCACCAGCTCGAAGGGGTCGTGGAACTCCCCCAACAAAGATAGTTTTTCTGGGGTCCAAAGGCTGAGAACCATCCATTACAAAGTCACTGTCACTTAGGTTCCATGGTCGAATTTGCACCTGAAAAAAAGTTGTTTACTTGGTCCTTACTTCATTTCCATCAACCCCAAATGAGAATAAGGTGACTAAAGACAAACCCACTGATTCGTGCATTTTACAACATATACAACCCAAACAAAATCCAGTTATTAATTTATTATCTGCATTGAGTGCCTTTCATCAGAACTCAGGGAATCTACTTAACAGGTACTATACTCAACACTCTAAGACATATACCATGAAACCTTCTGAAACCACCTGTGATTTTGAAAAAAGGCAGTCTTTTAGAGACAGATTCTGGATTTTGAATCAGATCTATTTTAACACATGATAGATGGTTTATAAACTGTCACAGATAAGCACTTAGCTTTTTAAGAGCTCACCTAAAGAACAGGAATAGGAACATTAGGAATATTTTCTAAAAATTATCTATAGGTTTGGCTTTTAAATTTTTATCAACCCCTGAAATTGAAACATTTATCTTTTGGAAATATTGGTTTAACACAGATTGACACTCCTCAGGTTAGCATGGAATTACCAGCAATATCAAATACTGAAGCATTATACAGCATTATCTATTTTTCATTTATCTGATTTTCCTAAATAAGTTTGGTTAAATAAAGGTGAGCCTAGATAGAAATAGAACTAACTTTTCAAAGAGTAGAAAAAGAAATCTTTATGGAGATAATTTTTTCTATTTGGTAATATCTCTTCACTGGTACTCTGACTTTCTGCCTACAATTCATCAGAATCCTAACCTTAAACATATTCCTTTCAATCCCTAACTCAATCATCAAAGGATAGCTTAAAAGAAAAATGCAAAAAAACTCTCTCATACCAAAAGGAGAGTTTCAGCACTGCCTGAGAATCAACCAGTTTAGTCAGCCGCTGCTCTGGGAAATGAGCTACGTGCAGAAGCAGAGAAACCAGTGTCTGTCTTTATAGAACGTGCCTTTACTTTCCCGTCTCACCAATAGGATAGGAAACAAAACAGCTGAATTTTCATTTTCTTAACATCAACACAATTCTTCATTTTCCTCATTGTTCAACTATCGACACAATGCAAAAAACCACATAAGATGATTTCTTATATGGCTTGATATATTAAGTACTCTCATTTGAAAGTTAGTAAAACTTTCAAATGCTAACTTTCAAATGAGAAAAACACCTTGAATCAACTCCAAAACTGGCATTGCTCAGTTAGAAACAGTCCACACGTTCCCTATGATTGCTATAAAATTCACCCTTCACCGAACTTTTTGCCATTTATGACACTGTTGCCTTCACGTTAGTGAGAAGTAGTAAAATCTCCATTTTTTCCTTAGACCCTGAAAACATGTTGCAATTCTGCTAACATTTAAGCATTTGCTCCACCTTTATCGTGTGAAAAAAAAAATCTAGCTCTTTACTTTGAACATTTGGTCTATTTGACTAAATTTCCGTTCCCTTGACATTTAGCACAAAAGCAGATTCACGAATACCATAAAGCACCATTTTTAAATCCTTTCATGAGGGCCCAGTTTTAATTTTTAATTAAAAACATAATTTCTTCATACTGTGAGAACAAAGATTCTAATGTCACCAATAACAAAAAAGTAGGACATTTCTTTTTCTACACAGAGCCCTCTCTTCTTCTAGTCTTATCCCTGATAAATTTAAGGCAACTTCAGGATCTGGTAAGGCAATTCTAATCACTGAATGTTAATTAAATTTAATTGTGGGTCACACTTTGTTTCACAAATGAAAACAATTCCCTTGTAGTATTCATGGCATTCTGGTTTCATTTAATCAGAGTACAGAAAATGCAGCCTTCTAAAATAGCTGTAGGTTACTGCTGCTCAAAAGAACTCTGCAGGCTATCTCAAACCTTCCTGCTGAGAGCTTTCATTACTGCCTCTTCTCCCGCCCACCCTTGCTTCATTACATCACACGCAACCCATTCCCTTAGCCTATTCCTGTATTATAGATTAGGTAAAAATACAGGAAGAAGACTCAAGAGACACTAATGATTAAACCCTAGTTCCAGAACCTGCATTTCCCAGCTGCCACCAGAAAATAGCTCCTCAGAGCTCCCACCATTACAGAATCAGAAAAATGTCAACATAGGCCAACATCAGCACATTCTGCACACTAAGCAAAAAATAATATTGTGGTATTGTTTGCACTGGGAAGTTCCATTCACACTCTGGTTTCTCTCTAAAATAGAAGCCCACTCTCACATAAGGCATGTTCTCTACCTTCTACATTTATTCTCAGCCCTCTAGGCCTGATACCCATATTTTATCTTTCTGATTTATTCTTTGATATATTTTCTGGTCCTCATTTATATACATAGATATTTCTCTACTTTTAAAGTATCATGCTTTTTTTTTTTTAAGATTTATTTATTTATTCATTCAGAGAGAGCGAGAGAGAGGCAGAGACACAGGCAGAGGGAGAAGCAGGCTCCATGCAGAAAGCCCGATGTGGGACTCGATCCCCGGTCTCCAGGATCACACCCCGGGCTGCAGGCGGCGCTAAACTGCTGCGCCACCAGGGCTGCCCAGTACCATGCTTTTTAAGCTAACTCAAATATACTGTAGAAAGAGGTGGAATACAAATAAGAGAACTGCTTTTTGATTTTTGTTTTTTAATAACTATTTTTGAGAATGGATGAAATTAGAGCTCTGTTCTACTTCAATATAAATCTCCTACAGCAAAATAACCTTTACATATATAGGGATCACTGGGTGTATGTGTAAAACAACTTTTTCAGTATGCTGTCAAATAGATTATACTCTGGGCAATAAGAGCCTCAACATTCTGAGGGGTGAGTGTATAGGGACTTCATCAGACATGGTGAAAATTCCCTTAAATGAACCTGACACAGATTCCAACACTTCTTCATGGAGACACCTGACCACGTTTGCTTATAAAGGTAACTCTAGAAAGAGGCGCCGCCCACTAGCCCTTCAGCCACGCCATGGCCTCACAGTAGAGGTTACACAAAACTAAACGTCCATAGGGATGGACAGGTAGCATAAATTTATCCAGTCACCAGGACAATAGTTGGTAGGCAGGCTATGACACACCAGTGTAAACCATCCTTTAAACATTTTGCAGCTTCAGCAAGTAGTTATCATTTGTGAATGTGCTGTCAGACTTTTCCATTTTTCAAGAGTAGCTAGAAATTCAGATTTTTATGTGAAACTTCAAGATTTTAAAATGTTGAGAAGTAATTCATTTTTTTAAAAGATTTTATTTATTTATTCCTGAGAGACACAGAGAAAGAGAGAGAGGCAGAGACACAGGCAGAGGGAGAAGCAGGCTCCACTCCATGCAGGGAGCCTGATGTGGGACTCGATCCTTGGCCTCTAGGATCACACCCTAGGCTGAAGGCAGCACTAAACCGCGCACCACCCGGGCTGCCCTTGAGAAGGAATTCAAATGTTAAAGTCACTGTGCAGTTAAACAAAACCAGATCTATCCTGTGGGAGAAAAAACAAAAGTGGTTTTTCCTTAGTTTCTTGTTTTTGTTTTTGTTTTTAAGGATTTTATTTATTTATTCATGAGAGACATACAGAGAGTGAGAGGCAGAGACACAGGCAGGCAGAAGGAGAAGCAGGCTCCATGCAGAGACCCCAACTTGGGACTCAACCCCAGGACTCCAGGATCATGCCCTGAGCTGAAGGCAGATGCTCAACCACTGAGCCACCCATGTGTCCCTCCTTAGTTTCTTTTTTAAGCATATGTTCCTACAGAAGCTCTGATGAGGATTGTGAAAGCTACTCTTTGGCTGAATTATTTGTTTCTTAAATCTTAAGAATAATATGAATTATCTGAATTCATAATCTTCTTTGCATAATTGCGTATCTCCAAAGGCAAATCTTTTTAAGGAAAAAGGTAGAAACCAAACGTAAAGGTGGTGCTATTAATATATCAATTTATGCCATATAGTGACTCTAATACTCTTCAAGAAACTTAAGAGAATGTAACATTAATCATATCAACAGTTAGTATGGAAAGCACTCATTTTCCTTTTCAAGGTTCCCAATGTGTGTTCTGTGAACAGCAGGTCTATAGGGTTGTTCTTTCAGACAAACAGTGTTTAGAAAAGTTACAGGCTATCTTTCCCTTCTTGGAGTTTCATGGCACCCACTGATGTATATTAATCAAAGGCTCTAAGAAGTTCTACAGGAAAGAAATCTGTTCAAATGTTTTATCCAGCATTTCCAAAAATTTTTTCATAACACCTATTAATAATCCATACTTTGGATAATATTGCCTTATTATATCTTACTCTTAGTCTGTATCAAAATATGGCATAATAAGGTTGAAGCAACTGAGCAAAATGTAAAAACTTCACTCCAATCAAGGCCTTTTTCTCACTTATTTTCTACTATTGCTCTAAAAGGGATGTTCTTGTAGAAATTAACTTTAAATGGTTAAGAGTATAGAAAATATAAATAATAAATAGCTGTTCAAAAAATTCAAAGCTTTCTGGCTAAACTGCACAAAAGAGATGTTTAATTATTTTGATATCAATAAAGAATAATTATAGTTCTATGTAAAAATTGAAGTTGCGTCCTCTATAAAACTAAAAGTCATTAATGGGGATAAGATATGGCCAAGTTCTAGGAAAAAGAAATCTAAGAAATAGAGTATAGGTCACTTATTTCGAGAAGAAGCTATAAGATCATTTTCTAAAAAGTAAATTTCACTGAAAATTTGCAAAAGCCTCTAAGTAAAAATTCAATATAAGATGTAGTTTTATTGATCTTTAATAACCAGATAACAGAAAACACATAGCTTTATATGAACAGTTTTTTAACATAAACCTTAGGGCTTTATGTTTCCAAACATAACCAAGCCACCCTATGGTTCTAGAATTCTAGATTCTAGGGATCCCTGGGTGGCGCAGCGGTTTGGCGCCTGCCTTTGGCCCAGGGCGCGATCCTGGAGACCCGGGATCGAATTCCACATCAGGCATCCCGGTGCATGGAGCCTGCTTATCCCTCTGCCTGTGTCTCTGCCTCTCTCTCTCTCTCTCTCTCTATCATAAATAAGTGAAAATTGAAAAAAAAAAAAAAACTAGAATTCTAGATTCTAGACCACTATTTATTTATTTATTTATTTATTTATTTTTATTTTAGTTTTTTAAAAATTTTTATTTATTTATGATAGTCACACAGAGAGAGAGAGAGAGAGAGAGAGAGAGAGAAAGGCAGAGACATAGGCAGAGGGAGAAGCAGGCTCCATGCACCGGGAGCCTGACGTGGGATTCGATCCCGGGTCTCCAAGATTGCGCCCCAGGCCAAAGGCAGGCGGTAAACTGCTGCGCCACCCAGGGATCCCTAGACCACTATTTAGAATTTAGACATTCACCTATCAATAAATAATAGTATCTTGAGCTCATTTTGAACATCTTATCCTATACTTCATTCTTGTCTGGTCATCTTTTTTTTTTTTTTTAATTTATTTTTTATTGGTGTTCAATTTACTAACATACTGAATAACCCCCAGTGCCCGTCACCCATTCACTCCCACCCTCCGCCCTCCTCCCCTTCTACCACCCCTAGTTCGTTTCCCAGAGTTAGCAGTCTTTACGTTCTGTCTCCCTTTCTGATATTTCCCACACATTTCTTCTCCCTTCCCTTATATTCCCTTTCACTATTATTTATATTCCCCAAATGAATGAGAACATATAATGTTTGTCCTTCTCCGACTGACTTACTTCACTCAGCTGGTCATCTTCTTAAGTTACAAACATCCAACACATGAATGTCCTACTGCATAGTGCCTTCCTTTTCATCTATTCATCTCAAGGCGGCTCTACAAAGCAACCAAGCTGTTCAGAGTCAACAGTGCAATCTGGTGGCCAGCTCAGGAAATGACCTGATCAAAACCGCTTCCTACTATGTTTTCTTTCCCATGAATTTTCCACAAGACCCATGGCATGGCCCAACCTCCTTACTCTCCCATTTCCTCTTTCCTTTTCAATACCCTTCAAACTTCCTACTCAAATTCTGCAGAAGGTCTCCGTTTTTCTCTCTCTAGTCTTACAATCCTTTCAATCTATGTGAATCACAAAAGCAATGTTGCAGAAGCATCAGGACTGCTCTCCCCAGCAAGAGCAGTATCGGGGCTCTTGGGACCATCAGGATGAGTCAGCTAAACTTAGGTCCGCTGACATACAGCTGCAATAGCTTGGCTGTGCTGGTAATGAACTCAGGCCCACCCCAGCTGTCAGCAATTCTATTTTAAGCATCACAGACCTCAAAGAATGACTGGAGTACCCCACAGTATCACAAATAAACTAGTTTGTGAGGCATCTTTGTCTCATCCATGCTATAAGGGGTTGTTTTATTATTATTAATCACCAAAACTAATAGCCATTAACAACAATAATTGTGGTTTGGATTCTCCAAAGTACGTTCATATTTAGTTTCTCACTTCAAAAAAAATTTTTTTTAACCATACAGCTCCCTAACAAACAGGTCAGCCAATTTCTAGGAGTTTAGATGTGACCTATTATTCTCAGGTGCTGCTTTCCACCCAATGGAGAGGTGGAGACACCCTCCCTGTATCTTCTGGGGGAAGTGGCCAGATGATAAGACTTTTCTATCCTGTGCTGCACTGGGGTCTCTACTCAGAACTCCACTGGGCCTCCAAGCAAAAGACTAACTTTCACACTCAAACTATTCCTCCTATTCTTAGATACAAATAGATCACAGGCCCCAGAGAAGTTCATCAAAATAGGCAGGATTCTTCCTAGACAGGGAGCCAAAAGCAACCCTGGGAAATTCTCTCATGCCCTCTCAGAATGCTCTAGGTCCCCTATGAGGGTCAGAAAACAGTCCAGGTACAAAAAAGAAACCTCTGCCATCACTACCAAGCGGCACAGCCTGCCTGACATACAGAAACCACAGGCTTTGAACACTTCAAATAGCATTCTGCATACTGTTTCATAAGGGCACCCAGTATAAAAACGGAGCATGCATAAACTGTGCCCTGAAAAGTATGAGGTATAGCCTTGCTCTAAGCTTGACTTAGTAAAGCCATTATCAATTAAATGCAATGATTAATATTTATATTTATAACCCGAAGATTCAAGGGAATACCTTCTTTCTAAAGGCTTTTCTGACTCCCTCAGAAACATCTGACCACTTTGCCTTTGAGCCCCCACCCCATGACTACTTATACTTTTATCATAGCACCTTTGACTCCTTATTTCACTTTGTATTTACATGTCTATTTCCTTCCACTGGGCTCTAGGGTCCTCTAAAGCTGAGATCATGTCTCTGTGTGGGTCCCCACTGCCTGGCAAAGTGCCAACCCTTAGTGAGCACTCTGTGTTCATCAGTGTTCTGGTGAATTAACAAAGGTTTTCCTGAGGGGCAGATGCTGATGCGGCAAGATGTCCAGCCCTTCTACAGCTCCCAGATCACTCTCTTCAGTCTACTGAAAGCCACCTTCCAGGGATATGGAAATACAATGTGTCTGATCACCAGTGGGTACCTCAGGGCTTGGTCTAATCAGTGCAAATTTCTGATGCCCCTCGTGACCTACCCAGTGATCAGAATTACCTATTGTTCATCACCGCTGCTGATATTCCTACCTCACTTAGAAAATTTAAACATGATAGATGGTTTCCTTTTGAAGACATAAACTACACCACTGTGCTAGGCATTTTAACACACTGTCACACTTAAACTCATCATAACTGTTATGCTGTAAACACTACCCCTACGACTTTAGAGGTTAAGGAAACTAAGGCTAAGAAGAGAGAAGTCCAGTTGGAACTGAAACCCCAGTTTATCTGACCCAGTGTCTATATATATCCTCTTTCCAGTGCAATGATGTCTTCCTATGCCTACAAGACTCCTTGTCCTCCAGGCTACTGGCCACCAGTTCTGCTTCCTGAGAGTCATCCGAACAAGTCAAAATGCATTTTGTGAATGATTAATTTCTCTATTCTTTCTAAATTCATTCTTCTCCTTTTCAATGCAATAAGAAATGACTAATGGATTCTTCTTAAACCTAACAAAACTAGCAGTTAGAAAAGCTGAAGAAAATGATTTAGCAATGAATTGGCACTATATTCAGCTATTTTAACTTCCAGGTTCATAACCTCAAGCAATAGTGCTCTGCAGCCAGACAATTTTGTCCAGTGTCTACATAAATGTGTATTTGCAGCTCTATGGTACTAGGACAAGGATGTTGTTACTGGCATGCTGATCACTAAAACTCTTGAGAGTAATGTACACATAAAAGTTCAAGTTACTTAAGTTTTTCCTGGGAAGAAGCCTATTTTTTGAATGAGCTTCATGGAATACTAATTCCACCAAAATCTTCACAACTATAATCCCCAAACAGATATAGCAAATGCTGGATTAAAAAATATTACACACTTATTTACTGCAAGACTTCTCAGAACCTTAATATATCAATTTTTCCCAAATGTTCTTGGCAATGAAACCTTTAATTGAAAGAGAAAATGGATATAAAATGCACAAAGTTCTCAACAAATGACACCTATTATTGTTATGAGCAAACGTTTTGTTAATGATCCTCTCAAGAGATCAGTGTCTGATGGCACAGGTGTTCTTCAGGACACACTTTGGAAAACACTAAACATGGTCCCTTAGGGGATGGTATGAGCTATTTTGTCCACTAGAAACTATTTTAGTATATCAGAACTGCAGCATCATTTAGACTGCCCTAGAAAGGAATAATATCTCCAAAGACTCAAGCACTAAGAAACTCTGGACTCAAATGCAAATACAGAGCCTGGGGAGAGGGGAAGGATTTATTATGAATAAGAGGTATTTCTCTCATTTTAGAGGAGAAATTCCTTCCTTGGAGAAATTCCTATGATAGAAGGTGCCCAAACCACAGATTTAGACCAAAAGGAATAAATAAATAAATAAATAAATAAATAAATAAATAAATAATCAGAGATGCTGAAGATTTCCAAGGAGGGATATGACAAATCCAATTTGACTGAGCCAAGATAAAATTACAGTTATTGTCTTAGGAGATATTAAGTGGAGAACAAAAGAGTTTAAGTAAATATACCACAAACCCAAGGGCTGAGGCCATCAATCAAGTTGCCCTATAACTTAGCCCCTACTTATTTTTCCAATTTAATGTCCTACTCCCTTTCATACATTTGTGCCCCATATAACCAACCTAAATGTTCTTCATTCATTCTGCACAGTTTCTCATTTCTGTGTTTATACTGTTGGCTTTCTTGAAATGTCCATTTTCCACACTTTCACAGCACCACCTCTCCCCTGGCTAATCTCCAAACCCTTTTCAACTTTCAAGGTCTAGTTCAAATGACACTTCCTCCAAGAAGCTTTCTTTCATCACTCCAGGTATATATAAACTCTCCAAAGCACTTAATCTTATCTTCACTGTATTTGTTATTTTTCCTAATTTGACAAATATTTAAAAACTTTCTATGTGCCAGGCTCTATAGGTTCATGTATTTATATACTTTATCTGCCCATTACACTATTAACTTTCTGAACACAGAATTTTATGTCTAATTCAGAGTAACCAACTGTAATGTCTTGCCCATAGTTGGCACTCAAACATGGTTTAAAGGAAGGAAGGCATATTATTTTGAAAAGATGGCTGTATGTGGGTTGGAGATAGCTATAATAGTAGGTATGAGTCACCATAAATGGTGTAGTGATCAGAGAAGGCTTCAGGAAAAAGATGGCATTTGAGAGGGGTCTTAAAATAAGTATAGCAATTAGAAATTGAGACAAGAACAGAAATATTTCAGTTGACTGGAATACAGGGCTCAGAAGGAAAGCAGAAAAAATAAAGGTTGAAAAAAACTTGAAGTCAGACTGGAAAGGTTTTAGGTCCAAGGCAAAGGGATCTGAACTGTCTTTGAAGGTAAAGAAGAATGACTAAAAGTGCTAGAGATCCTGCTGATACATAAACGGGAGTAGGAAAGACCAGAATTATTGGCAGGTTGGACAGAATTAAAAATTAAAGAACTGAACCAGCCTCTAATTGGTTTCCAGCTTCCTTGCTCCCAACATTTTTTTTTCAATTTTTGTTTTTCAAATTCTGAGTGGATGACCATGTTGCCTGAGCAATAACCAAACTTCAGTTTTAAATATACAGTTGACCCTTAAAAAAAAAAAAAGATTTTATTTATTTATTCTGAGACACAGAGAGAGAGAGAGAGGGGTAGAGACATAGGTAGAGGGAGAAGCAAGCTCCCCTGAGGGAGCTCGATGTGGGACTCGATCCCTGAACTCCAGGATCACGCCCTGAGCCAAAAGCAGAGCTTAACTGCTGAGCCATCCAACCATCCCTACAGTTGACCCTTGAACAACACAGGTTTGAAATGTGCAACTCCACCTATATGCAGATTTTTTCAATAAATTCAGTATAGTATACTTTTTCTTTTCCTTATGATGTTCTTAGTAACATTCTCTTTTCTCTAGCTTACTTTATTGTAAGAATATGGTATTCAGTCCATTTAACATACAATATATTTAATCAACTGTGTATGTTATTATTAAGGCTTTTTGTCAATAGTAGGGTATTGGTAATTAAGTTTCTGGGGAGTCAAAAGTTATATGTGGGTTTTTCAACTACACAGGGGTCAGTACCCACCCTACCCCTATCTCATCCCATTGTTCAAGAATCAACTATATAGTAAAATCAACCTGTCACATTTCAGGATATTTATAAATAGTGATTACGATATAAATTGTAAGGAAGAAGAAGTAGAAAACTTCTGATACTCCTTTCAAGGTGTCTACTATCCCACATCTCTGGCCAAAGTATTTTAGAAGGTAAGAGCCATAAACATCTCCTTCCACACCTTGTTTTCAAAGTTACTATTTTTCAGCCTCATCTCTGTTAGACTCTGGGAAGTTTCCTGCTCTATTAGTTTGCTATTTTGAACCTTCAAATTTAGTCTATAATTCAAAAAGTGGATGGAGTTAGTTTGACAAGAGAGACCACGATGTCTGTCCACTTCACTGGAAACCTGGACAAGAACACAGCTATCCTCTGGGATGCCTAGAACATCTGAGCAATAGAACTCCTCTTACTAGAGTAGGAAAAATATCACAAATCTAGGAGCTTTGCAATAACTCCTGCTCTTGCCAATTTGTTTACCCACTCTTTTGGGACTGAGAAGTCAATCGAACAAGCTATAGATTGCAGTGTCTTCTGCTATTTTTCAGGATCAGACTTATACATAGGGTAGCCCGAGTGGTCATAATTGAAAGGTAAATCACTCACCAAAAATATCTTTTAATACTATCTGAAATCCACTGGTTAGGGATTTGAGTTGAAAAACAAACAAGATTTTAGAAAGGTGAGAGGGACCTTGCTATCAGGCTCTGTATTAGGAAAACAATCTGATTAACCTAATCCATACAAACAGAATGTGGGTTTGATTTAGGGGGAAGAGATAAGGAAGAAAGTCAAATGATAGAAATCTGTGAGATCACAGAAATTCTGTGAGATCATTCTGGAACGCTGTATATTTCCAAGGAGAAATCCAGGGAGGATCAGAAAGAACTAAACAATAGAACGAGGGCACTAGAATCCTGAAGGGTAGCCAAGCTAAGAAAAAGCAAAAAAGAGCCATAGCTCAGGAAGTTTGGTGAATAAGTTCCAAAGGTTGACTTTACCTTGAGTTATTGCCAAGGTCCTCATTTACTCCCAATAGTTCAACCCTGCTCTTACTTTCTGTGGGGGCATCCAAAATGAGGTGGAATGTACCGAAACCTGAGTGGGGAAGTGTGGCCAAATGAGGCTGGGAGTGATAGATGTGGAGTTGAAGCCAACAGAAGGTTTCAAAAATGGAGCCAAAAGAACTAGAACCCAAAATGGGATCCAGTTCATTAGAATAACAGGTATTTGGGGACTTTTCTGTTTCCCATCCTAGGTTTTATTCAAATTGTTTATGCTGGAAATTCTGAGTATGCCTGGGTTAAAGAAATACGTGATCAGCGGCCATCATTCAGAATTCACCAAGCTCCAATAAAACTGCTTCACTTGAGTTCAGAAAATGAAAACTGCAATAAGCAAAAATTTGTAGAAACACAAACAGTGAAAGTTAGTTTCCCCATAAACATTTCTAAAACAGATAATTACACTAATTATTTTTGAAAGTTCTTCAAGCCCAGGGTAATACATGTATTTGGAGGGAAAACAACATACCACCACCATCTGTAACTGCCACTGTTCATTCCCTTCTCAAGAGATGTCCAGTCCTGGTGAAGGCCTGCTCAGACAAGGCATAATATCTTCCTTCTCCCACAGAGCCAGTGACATGACTCTTCCAAGGTACACAAGCCCATCTGCTCAAGTCCAGTCTCCTCCCCTCAATTCAACAGCTTCTTAATCTACTTTGGGCATAACTATCTTTATGTGGACTTCTACTCCTCTGCTTTTTTTTTTTAATGTATAAATATATTTCAAATCCTCTCCTACAGTGGCAGAGGCTCTCTTGGACGTTAACCATTTACCTTTCAGACATCTAAACCTGCCAAATTGGGATCAGTCTTTCTAATCTCACACTATTCCAAAGAGGTTTATAGAAGTTATGTCAGCTTTCTTATTATTTACTTAGATGAAATACTGCACACTCTCATTCTAATCACAATGCACAGCTTCTCCACACTGTTTAAATTAAGATCAAAGCTAACAAAGGTTCCCTACTCTTTTTTCCCACCTGTATAGTTACCTTATCCAAGTCTGCTAACTGCTATAAAAATTTGGTAATAGTCCCAAAATTTGAAAAATACAGCACTGCTTGTACTGTCACACTTGCTAAAATCCTTGCTTCTTCTATTGCATTGATTATTCTGTGACTCAGTATCCCCATTCTTTATTAACTCCTTCTACTTTCCATGCTGCAGTCTCCCTCTTATAGGTAGACAAATCCCAACATCATTCTTTTGCAACCAACCATAAACTCTGTTCTAGAAGTCACCATTCTTTTCAACAGACCTTACTATGTAGATATGCTCTAAACTTTCTCTCCTCACTATAGCACTATGTGACACCAATAGCATCATCTAGTTATACTTGCACAAGTCCCAAATGCTTTCATATTCATTTTCCTCTCTTACCTGAGCTGCTCAACATCCTAGAGAGAAACCATATTCCTTCCATTTTATAGATAAGGAAACCAAGATTCTGTAAGGACTAGATGACTTATTCTGAGCCAAGCAGATAATGTAAAATTAGCTAGAGTCAAGACTTCTACTTCTCTTCCCAACTCTTTCCGCATGCATATTTCTGAGAATAAACCTAAACGCCAAGCAAGCCCCACATGTCTGGTGTAAGTCTGAGAGGGCATGTTGCAGGCCCTGTGAGAGATACCTACTTTGGTCCCTTGGTTTGTATCACTATTTTTACCCTATTTCCCACTCCTAGCACCAAATCTTGATACACAAACTCACCCCCTCCTAATTTCCCTCGATCCTACTTCTAACATGTTAACCAATTTCTTTTTGCTGTTATTCTGAATAGTCTTGCTCCTTCTATACCGATAACCCCTCTGTCAGGAGAAAGGACGCAGTCTTCTCTTAACCAATAACTTCTAACACTCTTTGGCTTAGAAGCCACAAACTCTTAACATAAACTCTGTATAAGTTTACATTTATTTATGGTTTTGGGTCCATGTTCCCTGTCCTTGCCTTCTCCTGCCCTGTTCGAAGTTATCCATTTGAGAGTGTAAGCTTCTGGCCCAGAAGGCTCTAGTTAGTCAGTTGTGGGTACCACCCAACACAATGCCTTGCATTCACAGGAGCATAAACATTGCCGATTATGATCATTTTTTTAAAAATAATAAATTATTCCTGTCCTTGATCTGAAATAATGACAGAAACCAGCTGCCAAAACCACTAAGAGCATTGTTTACTTCAGAGTTACTGAATAGGAATTAGCTTAAAAGAGTTGTAAAGTGAAAGACAAGGACACATTTGTTTACACACAGTCCCAAAGGTATAAAACAAAATACTGAGTAATTTGTTATTAGTTTCTCATCCACAACAGTCCAGCTCTACTGCATAGCAAGGTCACCCTGGGTAAGAGGATCCAAGTTACCAGTATTCCCATTACAAAAAGGTAGTCATCAGCTATTTCAAATGCTTGTGTGCTCTAGAAAAGCAACAGCTGGCTGCATATTACTTACCGGTTTATCCTTGATAGTGGGGCTTGACACGCACAGGTACAGCTTCCCGTCTTCTTCCAGGCAAGCATCTATCAATGCTTGTACTGAGCTCTCCTCTTGGAACAGGAGAAAGGCATAGCCTTGGGAGGACAAAAACAAAAGGGTATAGAGAGAAATCAGTACATTGAACTTGAGGTACCAAATAAAAATTTACCTGTTGTTTCACTTTGGCGAATTCTTACTAAAATCCAAGAACATAAAATGGGACATAGGGAAGTAATAATCACTGAAGCCCTCATATGCCAAGCAATGGATTAAGTACTCATCGACAATATCTTGCTTAATTCTCATAATTACTCAGGGGAGCAAGTTCAGAACTCTATGGAATTTCCATGAAATACAAGCATACCTCATTTTATTGTGCTTCATAGATATTCAGTTTTTTAAACATTGAAGGCTTGTGGTAACCCTACATTAAGTAAATCTATTGGAGCCATTTTTTTCCAACAGCATTTGCTTACTTTGTGTCTTTGTGTCACATTTTGGTAATTCTTACAATATTTCAAACTTTTTCTTCATTATTATTACATTTGACAAGGTGATCTGTGATCAGGGATATTTGATATTACTATTGTGATTGTTCTGGGAGCCATGAACTCGGCCCACATAAGACGGTGAACTTAATAGACATTGCGTGTGTTGTAACTGCTCCACTAACCAGTCATTCCACTGTCTCTCTTCCTCTCTGTGGGCCTCTCTATTTCCTGAGATACATCAACAGTGAAAGTAGGCCAATGAATAACCAAGGGCCTTTAAGTGTTCAAGTAAAAGGAAGAGTCACACATCTCTCACTTTAAATCAACAACTAGAAATGATTAAGCATAGTGCAGAAGACATGTCAAAAGCTGAGAGAGGCTGACAGCTAGGTCTCTTGAGCCAGTTAGTCAAGTTGCACATGCAAAGGAAAAATTCTTGAAGGAAATTAAAAGTGCTACTCCAGTGAACACATGATGATAAGAAAGCAAAACAGCTTAAAAAAAAAAAAAGAAAGATTATTTATTTATTTATTCATGAAAGACACAGAGAGGCAGAGGCATAGGCAGAGGGAGAAGTAGGCTCCCCATGGGGAGCCTGATACAAGACTCGATCCCAGGGCCCCAGGATCACAACCTGAGCTGAAGGCAGATGTTCAACCACTGAGCCACCCAGATGCCCCAGAAAGCAAAACAGCTTTATAGCTGATATGAAAAAAGTTCTAGTGGTCTAGATAGAAGATCAAACCAGCCACAATATTCCCTTCAACCAAAGCCTAATCCAGAGCAAAGCCTTAACTCTCCGCAATTCTGTGAAGGCTAAGAGAGGTGAGGAAACTGAAAGAGAAAAGTTGGAAACTAGGGGATCCCTGGGTGGCTCAGCAGTTTAGCGCCTGCCTTCGGCCCAGGATCCTGGAGTCCCGGGATAGAGTCCCACGTCGGGCTCCCGGCATGGAGCCTGCTTCTCCCTCTGCCTGTGTCTCTGCCTTTCTCTCTCTCTCTCTCTCTCTCTCCTCTGTGTCTTTCATGAATAAAAAAATAAAATGTAAAAAAAAAAAAAGAAAATTTGGAAACTAGCAGAGGTTGATTCATCAAGTTTAAAGAAAGAAGTCATCTCCATGACATAAAAGTACAAGGTAAAGCAGCAAATGCTGATGTAGAAGCTGCAGCAGGTTATCCAGAAGATCTAGCTAAAGGTAATTAATGAAGGTGCCTGCCATAAACAGCAGCTTTTTCAATGTAGATGAAATAGCCTTCTATTGGAAGATAATGCCATCTAGGACTTTCATAGCTAAAGAGGAGAAGTCAATGCTAATCTTTAAAGCTTTGAAGGACAGGCTCACTCTCTAGTTAGGGGTTAATATAGCTGGTGACTTTATGTTGAAGGCAAGGCTCATTGATCATTCTGAAAATCCTACAGCTCTTAAGAATTATGAGAGATCTATTTTGCCTGTGCTCTATAAATGCAATAAAGCCTAGATGACAATACATCTGTTTACAAGATAGTTTACTGAATATTTTAGGCCCACTATTGACCTACTGCTCAGAAATTATTTCAAAATATTATTGCTCATTGACAATACACTAGGTCCCTTAAGAGTATTGATGGAGGTATACAGTGAAATGAATATTGTTTTCATGCCTGCTAACCCAATGTCCACTCTGTAGCCCATGGATTAAAAAGTCATTTCAACTTTTAAGCCTTATTTTTTAAAAATTTATTAACTTATTTTAGTAATTTCTACACCCAACCCCTGTTGGGTGTAGAAATTACTAAATTTGTTTGAGCCCACAAATTTAGAAACTACTAAATTTGTGGCCTCAACCCCACACCTGAGATCAAGAGTCACATGTAACTCCAACTGAAACAGCCAGGCATCCCCGCCCCACCAAGTCTTATTATTTAAGAAATACATTTCATCAGACTATAGCTGCCAGATTCCTCTGATGGATCTGGGCAAAGTAAATTGAAAATCTTTTGGAAAAGATCCACTATTCTAGATGTCATTAAGAACAATCATGATTCATGGGAAGAGGTCAAAATATCACCATGACAGGAATTTGGAAGAAGTTGATTCCAACCTAAAGATGACTTTGAGGGGTTCAAGACTCGAGTGGAGGATGTAACTGCAGATGTGAAATAGAAATAACAAGAGAACTAGAATTAGAAGTGAAGCCTGAAGATGTAACTGAATGGCTGTAATCTCAGCCAGTTTTTTTTTTTTTTTCTCAGCCAGTTTTAATGATAAAACTTTAACAGACGAGTTGTTTCTCATGGATGAGTAAAGAAAATGGTTTCTTGAGATGCAATCTATTCCTGGTGAAGATGCTATGAAGATTGTTGAAATGATAACAAAAGATTTAGAATATTACATAAACTTAGCTTATAAAGCAGAGGCAGGGTTTGACAAGACTGACCTCGATTTTGAAAGAAGTTCTACTGTGGGTAACATGCTATCAAACAGCATTATATGCTATAGAGAAATCATTTGTGAAAGGAGTCAACTGATATGGCAAAGTTAACTGTTGTATTATTTTAAGAAACCACAGCCATCCTAACCTTTAACAATCACCACCCTGATCTGTCAGCAGCCATGAACACAGAAAAGATTCTCCACCAACAAGAAGATTATAACTCACTGAAAGCTCAGATGATGGTCAGCATATTTTATTATTTAAGATATGTACAGTTTTTTTAAGATATAATGCTATTGCATACTTAATAGACTACAGTATAGTATAAACTATATGTATGACTTTTATATGTACTGGGAAAAATTACTTGATTCATTTTATTAAAATATTTGCTTTATTGCAGTGGTCTGGAACCAAACCCACAATATCTCTGTGGTATGCCTATAGATCCGGTCATCATAAGAGCAGGCAAATTCATTATTGGCTTGAGCCACAACCACTACCCAAAAAACAAACATCATCTGTCCCCCAGCTTCCATCAAGATTTAGGCTTGACACATGTTATAACATGGGTGCACCTTGAAAATATTATGCTAAGTGAAAGAAGCCAGGCACAAATATTATATGATTCCATTTATATAAAATGCCCAGAATAGGCAAATCTATAGAGACAGAAAAATAGATTAGTGATTGCCTACTGCTAAGGACTGGGGAGACTAGGTACAGAACTTCTTTTGGGGGATGATGAATATTTTCTAAGACTGACTGTGGTAATGATAGTGGCATAACTCTGAACATACTGAAAACCACTGAATTTTACATTTTAAATGGGTAAACTGTATGGTATGTGAATTATATCCCAAAAAAAGTTGTCCAAAAAAAGAAAATAATAGCCTAGTGTTTTTACATGTTACTTCTGATGATGATGCTTGCTTTCTCCAAGGATACTCTCTTATCTCATGGCAGAGTATACAACTGATAAACAGGGACTAGCTGCAGAACTTCCATGGAGACAGGCAGCTTTGCTCACTTTGATTCAGTAAGATTTACTGAAGCAACTGTTACAAGTGGGACACAACCTATGGATTACGAGAAAACTGAGATGGAAGAGAGTAGGTTCCTACTGTCATGAGCCTTATGTGGTAGAAGAAACAGACATTTAGACAATGAACTATTTGCTACAAAGCTGAAAGAGATACATGGAGACAAAAGGTGCCATGGTAGTCCAGAGGAGCAAGGACTCTGACTTCAGAGAATCAGCAAAGACTTCAAATAGGTCAACAGATGTTTCAGGGACCAATTTTATCATCCATTGCCACATCAGCATTCATGTATGGCAGCTGGGCAAAGGCCCATCACAAGCTAGTCTAAGTTAGACTATTCAACCCGTCTAGTTTTGCTTAGTCTCTCAGCTGTCATCTCACTCCCAGTCCTGCTACTGACCTCAAAAAAAACGTATCACCAGTATGGTTCTACTCTGATGCACTGCATGCCAGAAAGGTGTAAATGGTGGAGAAGAGTACGACTTCCATATTCAGAAGATTCTCATGCATCAAACAAAGATGTTAATTGACTGGCCTAGAGCAAAACTCTTGGAGTCCTGGGCAACACATAACCACAGTAGCAGTAGATAATGAATAATGGGTACTTAGAGAAACAAAACAAAACAAAAAAACCCTTTTTCTCAACCTTTTGTCTACTATACAAAGTATTCAAGTAAATACTGTAGAAGAAAGATCTACCACTACCATCCAAACAAACATAGAAGGAAAAAGATCAACCATTACTTGACAAACCAAGAGTGGCCAATGCAACAGGCAGAAGTCAACACAAACGGGACAGCACTAAGCCCACAGTAGTGAGTATGTAGATACATCAAGGAAGCTGCCTACATGGGAGGACCCAGAGCTGTTTTCTGGGCTCTGCCCCCAGGCTAGATGGGTCAAAGGATTCAGCAGGTGGCAAGGCAAGAAAAATAAAACCTAACAACAAAACTAGAAAAAATGTAATTCCTTCATATCCTTTCTCTATTGGAAATAGTATCAATCACCAAGCCCCAAGAAATATATTAAAAACTCAGTGTTTTCATGTAATGTGAGAATATTAATTCCAGGGATCCCTGGGTGGCACAGCGGTTTGGCGCCTGCCTTTGGCCCAGGGCACGATCCTGGAGACCCGGGATCGAATCCCACCTCCGGCTCCCGGTGCATGGAGCCTGCTTCTCCCTCTGCCTGTGTCTCTGCCTCTCTCTCTCTCTCTCTGTGACTATCATAAATAAATAAATAAAAATTAAAAAAAAAGAATATTAATTCCACTTGCCAAAGTGAGTATTAGAGATGAGTGGGTTAAAAAATGCAAATCACAAAGAGGAGGTCTCAGCATGTTCTCTCAAACCTCCTACCTCATCACATTACACCCTGGTACAGATGGTCTATAAAGGTCCTCAGAGGCACACTGGATATCTTGTTCTTGGAGAGGACCTCATCTGTGTACATGAAGCACAGGAACATCAAAAAGGCCTGGGGAAGGGCGGCTGTGTGGCTCAGTGGGTTGGCTATCTGGCTCTTGATCTTGGCTTGGGTCTTGATCTCAGGGTCTTGAGTTCAGGCCCCGTGTTGGCTCTAGGCTGGACATAGAGCCAACTAAAAAGAAAAAAAAAAAAAAAGGCCTGGAAATGGTGTATGCACATTGAGCTGGGGCTTTCTCCAGCTCTTTGCCACCAGAAGGCCATCAGGCTGACTGCATTTTCTGGCATAGTGTTGCCCATCTTCTGAAATCTTCCACATTAATTCCAGCACTAAGCTCAATTTGTGCATCAGAGGAGAGGGAGACTATCTCCCCATAGCAGATGAGTAGTTACCATAAAAGCAAGCAGATCTTTAATCAGGCCTCTCTTATAACCATAAATGTTAACAGTAACATAAGACAGAGTAAAAACAATGGGGAGTCAGAAACAAAAACCTGCTACAAATATTATTACCAAGAAAAATATCTACAAACAACTTCTCCTTTCCCAAGCAATGGCTCATAATACTTTACCAATTTCTTCAGGATAACTCTTACAACAAATAATCTTTTATACTAAATCATTTCTACTCCCTCCCTGATCAGCAAGGTGCCATTCTCAGTAATAACATCCACTTAGCATTAGATAAGGGAAATTGTTAAACTTGAGTCACACCCCTTATTTAGTATTTTGATTTCATATATCACTAGCTATTTCCATCAAGAGAGAGAATTATCAGATGTGATATTATTTGCTTATTCTAACACATTCTTTAAATAAAAACCTACTATTGGGGCACCTGGGTGGCATCTACCTCTTGATTTCAGCTCAGGTCATGATCTCAGATGGTGGCATCAAACCCTGTATCCTGTGCTGGTCTCTGCACTCTACAGGGAATTTGCCTGGGACCCCGTCCCTCCCTCCACTTGTGGGGAGCTTTCTATTATATTTACAAATAGGGCTCCTCAAACTGTCACTCTGGTGGCAGGTTCTTCTATTAGTTTGAAAGGTATATAAAAACGCTTGACCAAAAAATTATAAGCTCCCTCTGTTCTCCGCTGCCCTCTGATCCAGTAAGAGACAAAAAGGATCATAAAAATTCAGTTTCAGAAATGGTGACCTTGTTTCCCACATACCTGAGGAATGTGAGGGGGCTTCAGCGATGTGGTGAGATATGGGAGGCCCTCAACTCAGAGCCAGTCTGTGGGTGGAACTATGGGCTCTGGGGGAAGCAACAGGAATTCTTAGCACTATCACCATCATAACTCTGGGTTAGGTACAATGGATGGCAGGAGATTCCTGGCTTTCCCACTGGTGCCAAATAGGTTGGGGAGGAAGAGTTAAACAGTGAGAGATTTTTTGACATGCCTGGACTGACCATACTTCTCTGGGGTGAAGAGGAACAGGAAGTATGGGGTTGAGGGGGACTTAATTGGGATAATTCCATCTTATTTGGCCAGGTTTTTGCAGGGTACATTTAATTAACAATTTTTTTTGCTCTTAATACCTGAGAACACATTAAGTATAACAACCTCCAAAATGTTCTTGGCTACCTGTCAAAAAGAATGCCTCCTGAGCTCTTAAATACATAATTTTTCATGTTAGAATTTTTAAATATTTGATCCCTAGTACAAATAACCATCACCACCAAATTCACCACCACAAACATCACTTATGAAGTGCTTACAGTGTGCCAGGCACTTTGCTAATAATAAACACTTTACATCTGCAAGCTCTTTTCATCCTCGCAGTAATTCTGAGGTAAATATGGTTGTTATTCTCATTTTACAGATGAGGAAACTGAAACTTCAAGGGGTTAAGGGACACTCGGATTAAAACCTAGGTCAGCTTACAGAGCCCTCATTCTTAATACATTCACTTATACTATCTCACTTAAAAATGATGAGGTAAAAAATTCATTATCATTAGCAAATGAGGACTGCCTGTTTATTATTTATGGTTGCTTTCACAGTGTTTTAAGAAGCATAAAATGGTCATCTGTGCTTTAGTGCTACAATTTAAGGCCTGTGCAGATATATTTGTTCTAAAGCCCACAAAACTATTATTAAGAAGAAATGATGAATTTCAAAATCATCAGAAGTTTTTTTTTTTAATTTTTATTTATTTATGATAGTCACAGAGAAAGAGAGAGAGAGAGGCAGAGGAGACATAGGCAGAGGGAGAAGCAGGCTCCATGCACCGGGAGCCCAACGTGGGATTCGATCCTGGGTCTCCAGGATCGCGCCCTGGGCCAAAGGCAGGCGCCAAACCGCTGTGCCACCCAGGGATCCCTCATCAGAAGTTTAGATTCAGTTTTATTCAGGTCAATCAAATTGTCATATTTACTAAAGATGCTTATTGGCTTTCAATGTATTTCTAAGTTATTTATTTATTTAGATTTTATTTATTTAGTATTTATCTTGCATGTATGTATTTGTATGTATGTATATATGTATTTGAGAGAGACCGTGAGCAGGAGGGAAAGGGAGAGATAATCTGAAACAGATATGGGGCTCAATGCCACAACTGTGAGATCATGACCTGCGTCTAAACCAACAGTCAGACCCACTGAGCCACTCAGGTGCCCCATAAGTGATGTATTTAGAATAAAGGTACTCAAGGGACTGAAAAAGCAGATATCTCACTAAATAAGATTTTAATAAAATGAGTATCATCGGGGATCCCTGGGTGGCTCAGCGGTTTGGTGCCTGTCTTTGGCCCAGGGCGCGATCCTGGAGACCCGGGATCGAATCCCACGTCAGGCTCCCGGTGCATGGAGCCTGCTTCTCCCTCTGCCTATGTCTCTGCCTGTCTCTCTCTCTCTCTCTCTCTCTCTCTCTCTGACTATCATAAATAAATAAAAATTAAAAAAATAATAAAATGAGTATCATCATCACAATAATAATCGACTTAAGCTAGAATCATCAGTGGATTCTAAAACCAATCAGTGAATTTCGGAAGGGGATACAAGATATTTAACATATTCTTAAAGTATCACTTCAGAGATTAATCAGTATTTGCAAAGGGAGAGAGAGGTACTTTTAAAATGGAGGAATCTGGCAGATAACACCTTACCCAAATGATCAAACTTAACATCACCAACAACAGGGTAAACTTAACATGCCTCCTGTACTATGTCCTCCTCAATGCAGCACATCATCTACATACTATTCCTGCCAACAGTGTTTTACTTGAATCTCGTTATGAGGAAACAATCAGATAATTCCAAATTAAGTGATATTCTATAAAACATCTGACATGGACCCGTCAAGTGATACGAAAGATAAAAAGCCTAGGAAGTGGTCTAAATTAAATTAAAGGACAGTAGAGAGATATGACAACTAAATACAAGATTAAAGTTGGATGTTAAGGCCACATGTTTAGATCCTGGATTTTAAAAAAATATCTCTAAAACATAACTAGAACAATCTGGATATTTCTTGTTCATAGGAGACATGCAGAAGCACTTAGGAGTGAGGGGTCTTAATGTCTACAACTTACTCTGAAATAATAACCACACACATACACATACACACACCACACAGAGAAAAAAAAGAGAGAAAGCAAAGGTGCAAACTCCTGATAACTGGTGAATCTAGAAGGCTATATAGGTGTTTGTTGCATTATTCTTAAGGCTTTTTTGTAGGTTTCAATTTTTGTTTCAAATTTTTGTTTAAATTCTAGTCAATATATAGTATAATACTGGTTTCAGCAGAATTTAGTGATTCATCACTTACATATAATACCCAGGGCTCATCACAAGTGCCCTCTTTAATACCCATCATCCATTTAACCTATCCCCCTTCATTAACCTTCAGTTTGTTTTCTATTGTTAAGAGTCTTTTATGCTTTGCTTCTCTTACCCTTCCCATATGTTCATCTGTTTTCTTTTTTTTTAAGATTTTATTTATTTATTCATGAAAGACAGAGAGAGAGAGAGAGAGGCAGAGACACAGGCAGAGGGAGAAGCAGGCTTCATGCAGGGAGCCGGACGTGGGACTCGATCCCGGGTCTCCAGGATCACACCCTGGGCTAAAGGCGGCGCTAAACCACTGAGCCACTGGGGCTACCCCGTGTTTTGTTTCTTAAATTACACATATGAGTGAAATCACATGGTATTTGCCTTTCTCTGGCTGACTTATTTTGCACAGCATAATATACTCTAGCTCCACCCAACTGTTGCAAATGCCAAGAGTTCATTTTTTTTGATGGCTGAGTAATATTCCATTATGTATATATGCCACATCTTCTTTATCCACTCATCACTCAGTGGACATTTGGGCTCTTTACATAGTTTGGCTATTGTTGATAATGCTGTTATAAACATCAGGGTGCATGTATCCCTTCAAATCTGTATTATTATATCCTCTGGGTAAATACCTAGTAGTGCAATTGCTGGGTCATAGGGTTGTTCTGTTTTTAACTTTTTGAGGAACCTCCATGCCATTTTCCAGAGTGGCTGGACAAGTTTGCATTCCTACCACAGTGTAAGAGGGTTTTCCCCTTTCTCTGCATCTTTGCCAACATCTGTTTCCTATGTTGTTAATTTTAGCCATTCTGACAGGTGTGACGTGGTATCTCAACATGGTTTTGATTTGTTTTTCTGTAGGTTTGAAATTCTTAAAAATAAAAATTTGTGGAGAAAAAATTAAAACCACAAGGTCTTTCTGGGCAAAGAGAATAATATATTATTCCATTCTCTAAAGAGCTATTTTTGGTACTTTTAAAGATCCAATAGTTTTTTTTTTTTAAGATTTATTCATTCATTCATTCATTCATTCATTCGAGACACAGAGAGGCAGAGACACAGGCAAAGGGAGAAGCAGGCTCCATGCAGGGAGCTCAACATAGGACTCAATCCCAAGTCTCCAGATCACTCCCTGGGCCAAAGGTGGCGCTAAACCGCTGAGCCACCCGGGCTGCCCAGATCCAATAGTTCTTAAAATCAACTAAAGCTCTTAGTGGTTTTTATGTTTCAATTATCAACTACAATGGGAAAACAATTCCAGCTTGTAGGGCTGTTCCCCAAACCATTGCTATATTCATAAAACAGTAGCTGACCTAAGGGACAGCCACTTTCGATTGAGATCAGCCCCAGAAGGAAAAATCCATGGTCTGTGTACACACACACACACACACACACACACACACAACCTCTCTCCTTGCACAGAATCCAGGCTCCCTTACTTCCTGTGACCTTCCTAGACAGACCTGAAGGGCACCTGTCCAGCCAGACCTGTTTGAGTTCAGACATTTTTTTGGCACAGAAGTCTGTTCCAAACATTCTCACTAACCTTGGCTCTCAGGTCAGAAGACTTACCTAGTTTGCCTCAGGAGTCTTTGTCTTTGGATTCAATTCAATGGAACCAAAAATATTTATGAGGTACAAAGCATGAAGCTAGGCAATAAAGCTACAAAGATGAAGAAGTCAAGTCCTGGAAAAATCCTACCTTTAAATAAATGACTAAAGTACACTATGAAGAGTGTGGTGTTGGGGGTGTGTCCTACGAGCACTGGTGAGAGAGAAATGGAGCAGAGATGTCCAAACATCAGGGAAAGCCACAGAACAAAGGCCATATATGAACTGGAGGATACTTAGTCTTCCAGTAAGTAAAGGCATTCCAAGTTTAGGAAAGAGTACAGGCCAAGGCACAGAAGGTCAAAAGTTTGGCTCATTTGGAAAACAGAGACTAGAGTTCATTAGTTAAGAGTATAGGATTGGGGGCAGTGGACAAGGAGAGCTGAAGCACCCATCAATTTCCTGCCTGCTGCCTAGAGAACACTGTAGGTCTCTGAACTGGATTCCCTATTCATTTTCCCTCTTGGATGAAAACATCCGATTTCCAAAATTTACCGAACACTTACTATGTGCTCTAAGCACTGCAGAAGAATACTAACATAAACAAGGTTTTATTCTTAAGGAATTTATAAGCTAGTACAAGAAAGTAATGAAGAATAAATATATAGAGAACTCTAATATAGGAACACATTAAGGATTCTAAGAAGTATTTTTTTAAGTACTTGTAAAAGTTGAACTTCATAGAAAGAAGACAGATCTTTCAGTGAAGAAGACATGGATAGAAAAATCAGGGAAGTCTTTCTGTAGGTGGTAACAGATCTTAATGGCATGACATAAGTGAAAAGATGGAGGACATTCCAAGGGAAGGGATTAGCCTAAGATAAGATGTAGAGATGTCTCTGCAGATACTACCCAAATCCATGGATTCCTGAACGTTTCCCATGGATTCAGAACTAAATATATTTCTTTGACTATATTTACTAAATACAGATGAAGCTCAAACATTTTGGTCTAGTCTGTTTGGTTTTTTTTTTTTTTTTTATTGCACTAGTAACTTCTGGCTTGGGAGGCAGGGGTGGGGAAGGTGGGAATGGACTAGATACCAAGTCTGATGGGTAGAACCACCTCAGAGTTGAAAATTGGCAATCTACTTCCTGTGTCCAGGGCAGTGACCTGGGGCGTTGGGCTTAAAAGTTGCTCTGTTTATGTAACCTCACATTTCCTACATAAAGAGGTCCTTGTGAAGTCGGCCAGTCTGTCAGTCCTAGTCACAGTCAGTTCTAACAAGCACCTGACCATGAAAACTGAGACCAGACTGAGGGTGTGGGAGGAAACTGGCCAAACTAGTTGGGCAGTTTTATTATTACTGAGCATTACATTTTCATCAGGGGAAGGACACTAATATTATTTGACAGTATATTATTTGACAGAAAAAGTGCCTGCTTCTCCCTCTGCCTGTGTCTCTGCCTCTCTATGTCTCTCATGAATGAATGAATGAATGAATGAATGAATAAATAAATCTTTAAAAAAAAAACAAACGAAACTATTGGATCTTTAAAAGTACCAAATAGCTCTTTAGAGAATGGAATAATATATTATTCTCTTTGCCCAGAAAGACCTTGTGGTTTTAATGTATGTGCCCTGTTTCACATAATCCATTTAATAACCCAATGAGTAGTATTAACTCAGATGAGTAAACTGAGGTTCAGAGATTAAATAACTTGCTCAGTGTCACATGGCTAGTAACTGCTGTCCACATGAGTCCACAAATATTCAGCTCTTGTCTCACTGCTTATTACTTTCCCTTGTTCAGCATCAAACAAATTTTAACCTAATAGACACTTCCCTACAGATGAAGCTTTAGTCCAAACCTGCTTGTACAGTGCTTGAACTTTGACAATCTAATTTCTCCTCCTTCTTGTACTTTAATATTCCTCTGATGAGCTCCTGATGCTGCTGCCAATAGATTTTCTCTGTGCCACCATCTCTCCTTCACAAGACTAAAGCCTTGACTAAAACTATCCATTCTATTTTGTTTTTTTTTTTTTAATCCATTCTATTTTGAAAGACAACCCAAGTCTTTGTTCTCAGATCTCAAAATTATTCACTAGATCCTCTCAGTTTCCCATTCTAAGCCTTTCAAGCAAAATATCCTCTCTTGGTCTCACTTGCTCATTCAATTCCTGTCAGCAAGTCCTGGCCCAATCTACCCCTCTGCTAAAACATTCACTCTGTCTCAGCGTGTCAGATTTGCACCTTCCATTTCAGTTCCTGTGAACTACCCTATTCTAAAGAAGGTTCTTGTCAGAGATGCTTTGGCTTCTTTACATTAAATAAGCATCTCCCCCATTCATAGCACTTCTGCCTGGACACAGCACACACAGGTACTGCTATGACAGAGTATGTTTCTGTTATTTATGTGGCTGCTCAGGCTCTGTATTGTCACCTGTACATTCCTCTACCTACTCCTTTCTATACAGTCCCTCAAACTACAAATGCTTTGAAATCAAACACTCATTCTTACAGTTCACCTTTAATACAATGCAGAAGAGAGATGTTTTTTTTTTAAAGATTTTATTTATTTATTCATGATAGTCACACACAGACAGAAGAGAGATGTTTAATAAAACAGTTTAAACTGAGGCTGCGCTAAGCTTTTATTTTATTTAAAACATTTAAAAAATATTTTATCTATTCATTCATAAGAGACACAGAGAGAAGCAGAGACATAGGCAGAGAGAGAAGCAGGCTCCCTCTGGGGAGCCCCATGTGGGACTCGATCCTGGGACTCCAGGATCACACCCTGAGCCAAAGGCAGAAACTCAACCACTGAGCCACCCAGGCACCCTTGTGGTAAGATTAGATTAGATTAGATTAGATTTTAAAGATTTTACTTATTTATTCCTGAGAGACACAGAGAGGGGGCAGAGACACAGGCAGAGGGAGAAGCAGGCTCCATGCAGGGAGCCCAACGTGGGACTCGATCCCAGGACCCCAGGATCATCCTTGAGCCGAAGGCAAACACTCAACCGCTCAGCCACCCAGGCATCCCTGTGCTAAACTTTTAAAAGTAGTAGTAGGTCGGGGATCCCTGGGTGGTTCAGTGGTTTGGCGCCTGACTTTGGCCTGGAGCGTGATCCTGGAGTCCTGGGATCGAGTCCCACATCGGGCTTCCCGCATGGAGCCTGCTTCTCCCTCTGCCTGTGTCTCTGTGTCTCTGTCTCTCATGACTAAATAAATAAAATCTTTAAAAAAAAATAAAAAAATAAAAGTAGTAGTAGGTCAAAACAGGACAAAACAAAAAAAGCCCACTCTTGCTGCCCTGCAATACAGTTTGCATGTTTTTTATAAGAAAATCCTTCCTGAGAATGAAACCTTCAATCAACTAAATATTAGTTGATAAACCAGGACCTGCATTTTTTTTTAAGGCAAAGTATTACTCAATAGCTTATAAACAGCAAAAGGTTAGGTATGGGCTAAAACCCTTAGTTTCCCAACTTGGATCAGTTTATGCAACTCAGAAAGTAGAAAAACTTGGAATCTGGGCCTAAAACAACACTGACTTATTTCCATTCAAGTTATATTACAAGGGCAAAAAAAAAGTGAAGTTTGAAACTTTCCTTTCCAAGGCCAGATTCAGATAAACTGAAGGAAAAAGAAATAAATGCCATAAATCCAGCCTATGCAGCTTCACAATGACCTATTTATGTCCATTGAAAGTAATCTTCTTTCCTGTTCTTCAAATAGTATCTCTGTAGCTGCTGCCTCAAAGTTCATCTGAAACCCATGTGGCCTGGCTTGTGCCAGGTTCACAAACCACGCTGGTAAGTATATCCTTCCCAAATTGCATGACCTTGGTCCCAAGGACCAGCAAGCCACCTGGCTAGCGCAGAAGAAATACATAATCACCAGAACAAACAGCAACTCAGAAACAAACTCTTTACTCAAGGTGAGTGGCAGTCATCCGATCGGAAGGCATGGGTTATTCTTGCAAAAATCTGCATGCCTGTTACTGTTCCTGTTCACCCAGCTGTGCTCCTGAATCCTGTGGCCCTGGACTGTCAGAACTGAAAGTGGCTGCCCAAGTGGGCTGAGACGGCCTCCTCCACTCTGCTGCCAGCATCACCAACTTCTGAACACGGTTTCAGAGCCATGTGTTCCATCTCCGGTCCAACATCTGCAGCTGGCTGCTGTCCTTACCTTTGTCCCAGAAGTCTCTGCCAATAGTGGTAGTACAGCTGTACTGACTAGCCAGGAGATGCCAGTTCTTCACCCTGGTGCCCACCCCGTCACAAGAGGTGAGACTACTGGCAGTCTCAAGAACAGCTGCTTAGTACAAAATGAGGGGTAGAAGGCTAAGGGTGGACAGACAATTCTGTAGCTCTAGTGATAGCAACTCTGGACATAGGATATTCTTCCAGGAAGGAGGCTATGATAAACATACCTATCATCATAAAAGCTTGTCACGTCCAACTTATCTTCCTAGTAGTGACATTCACTGCCCCACATTCAAGGAAGCAGAACTAATGTGTTTCTTTACTAAACAGTCAAGATTCTACGGCACTGTCTTTAAAATGGCCTATGTCTCAGCTAGGTGTTAAAAAATGAACTGGGCCAATCAGATTCTCTCTTTCTGGAATTCAAGTAGAAATGTGTAAACAATTTTCCCACTGGAAGCACAATCATGCAGAGGAGAGCTGAATCACGATAATGCTGGAATACTGCAATGAAGAATTAATAGCTCCCACTGTTTGAATCCCTGCAGCCACCCCCTAGCATGATACCTCCACGATATCTGGTTCTACCACAGCTATTTGGGGGCTCTCCTTGTCATTGATAATCACATCCCCAATTTGAAGTAGTACAAGAGAACCTCTGATCCTTGTAGTCAAAGAACTCAATTACAAAGCAGGACACTGCATCACCCAAGGGGCAGACTCCCAGGGTTAAACTATTTGGGATGTAATCCCATGCTCACAGCCACAGCAAAAGGGCAGCTCAGACCCACAACCTCAGCCTAAACCAACTCTTGGAGAAACCCCTTGTATGTGAGCATAGCCAACAGAACAGAAGGATTCAGGAAAAAGCCAAGGACCACTTTGATTTTTAAATAGCTGTGAAGGTATCCCACAGGTCACATAACTTAAGTTGCTAATTTTTATATAAAATCCAGTCTTGTAAATAACAGCATAATTTATCAGATTTTATATTTAAACTCATATTCCTTTCCCACAAATGATATATACTAGTCAAACAAATAAAAACTACTTTGTTTATAATTCACCAGGTAAAACAGTATAAACTATTGGTCAGCCATACTGATAAAAGCTATGTGGTTTTAGGAAAAGACACTTCACCTCTTTGAGTCTTAGTTTAAAATAAAGATTATATTAAAATGAGATGATCTGTAAGGAACTTTCTAGCTTTATTTTTTTTAAAGATTTTATTTATTCCTGAGAGAGAGAGAAATAGAGAGGCAGAGACACAGGCAGAGAGAGAAGCAGCCTCCTCGCAGGGAGCCTGATGTGGGACTTAATCCCTGTACCCAGGATCACACCTTGAGCTGAAGGCAGATTCTCAATCACTGAGCCACCCAGACATCCCAACTTCCCAGCTTTAAAATGTGACGGACTTCTACTCTCTGAGCAATATAGTGAACTCATCATTTGCCAAGATAAAAATTCATTCATTTAACAAATACCTGAGGGTCAGCCACTGAGGCAGACATGCAAGGAACCAGGCATAGAGCAGTGAATAAAACATAAAAATATCCTACTCTCATAAAACTTACATTCCAGTCTACAAAACAGACAGAGAAACATGTAAGTTTTTCAGGTCATGATAAGTACTTTGAATAAAAATAAAATGGGAGTAAAAAAGGAATAAAATGAGGGTAAGAGGGGCTAGAAGAGGATAGATAAGGAAATCAGGAAAGATCCCTCTGTTAATTAAGGTGACACGTGAGTAGATGTCATCTAAGGGAAGAAATGAGCAATCTATTCAGAAATCTGGGAAAAAATGGTTTCAGACAAAAGGAAGTACTAAGACCCTGAAAGGCCTGAGCGAACCCCAAGGAATGGCAAAGAAGTCAGTGTGGCCAGAGTGGGTAAGGGAGAGAATGATAGGAGATGATGTCAAAGAACATCAAAGATTGAACAGATTTGACACGAAAGGAAAGGTTTAAATGCTTCCAGCAGAAGATTCATACCAATGTGGTTTTTGGCTTCTGTGGGGGTCCATTACATTCCAAACCCACAGGCAGAAGGTAAGTCCACAGCTGCAATGTACCATCTATCTAATTTGAAACTAAGCAAAAACCATGCTGCATGCAGATGTCCAAATTAGTATAAACTTCATAAAGAAAATTGCTTTGGGAAGCCATATGATATCAAATCTGGAGTCATTAAGATTTTCATTTCTTTTAACTCTAGTTAAGCTTCTGTCAATTTATCCTAAAGAAAATACTATGATGGGCAGCCCCAGTGGCGCAGCGGTTTAGTGCCGCCTGCAGCCCAGGGCGTGATCCTGGAGACCCTGGATCGAGTCCCACGTCAGGCTCTCTGCATGGAGCCTGCTTCTACCTCTGCCTGTGTCTCTGCCTCTCATTCTCTCTCTGTGTCTCTATGAATAAATAAATAAAAAATCTTTAAAAAAAAAAAAGAAAATACTATGAAAGGAAAAGCCACATACAAGGATATACTAACAAAAAGGAATATTATTTATAATAGCCTATGTGACCAACAAGCAAATAAATTAAGGTGTAACAATAGATTAGGCAGACTCTTGAAAAATATGAAAATTATGTAGTAACATGGCAGAGAAGAAGGAGGATAGAAAACTGTATTTCTGCTATAAAAACACACCCAGCCCAAAGGATATATATGAACAGAGACTGGAAGGAAACAAAAAAATGATGGTTGGTTCTGCTGGGGAGAGAGGATTACTCTTTTTATAAAATAACATGTTCAGTGCAAACTAGATTTCTTTGTTCTGGTTTTCCTATTTTATTACAATACTAACACCCAGAATTAAGATAACAATAGAAATTCCTGTGATCACGTAGTGGACAAGAGGGCTACATCATTTCTGTTCCATGGAGGTATTTTTTTTTTAATTAAAAAAATGTTTTTAAGTAATCTCCACACCCAATATGGGGCTTAAACACATGATCCTAAGATGAAGAGTCACCAATTCTACTGACTGAGCTAGCCAGCCACCACCCCTCCATAGAGATCTTCTTAGTAACCCTGCAATATGCTGATGTACATTCTTGAAGCTATCTTCCCTAGCCTTCAAGGCCACAAACATACTCCCGGTCTTTCACCTACCCACCTCTCTACTGACATGTTCTCTTCTTCCTTTTGGATCCTAACAACATTTACTTATTATCTGTTTATCATTTTCTTCTCCCTCTTGAGATGACTCTCAAGAGATGTATGTCTTCAGCCCCAGTCTCTTTCCCCAAACTACCTAATCACAATCTCATTGCCCATTAGCAATTTCCAGATGTGAGAACACACCAAACTCTACATGTCTTTAATCAAATCCTAACTACATTAAATGGTTTTCTCTCAGTTGACTCCCCTACATTCAACAGTACCAAGACTCTCCCATTCAGTGTAAGTGATTTTAAGCAACACTACCATCAAAGTCTACTACTATCATGATCTACTCTCATTCAGAACCACTGGTCTCTTACTGCCTCTGTCCTAGTAACATCTGAACACTAATATCTTAGGCCTTTGTGGTCCTTATTATTGCTTATAAACCAGATTACAGAAAATTCCTAAATAGTTTTTCTGATCCTGGCTAAAACACCAAAAACAAATTAAAAAAACTCAACCACCTATCCTTTGCTTTAAAAAAAAAAAAAAAAGGCTTCAATGATATCTAGGTACTGTGAAAGTATCTAGGGGCACCTGGGTAGCTCAGTAGTTGAGTGTCTGCCCTTGGCTCAGGTTGTGATCCCAGAGTCCTGGGATCAAGTTCTGCATCAGGCTCCCCATTGGGAGCCTGCTTCTCCTTCTGCCTATGTCTCTGCCTTTCTCTCTGTGTCTCTCATGAATAAATAAATTAAATATTTTTAAAAAGGAAAGTATTCTATATGCATTTTCTTATTTAATCCTCATAACAAACCAGAATTAGACACTATTTTTATTTCCATTTTGTAGATTTTAAAAAAATAGAGATTTAGGAAAATAACCAGCCCAAGGATACAGATATGGCAAGTAGTGGAACAGGAATCCAACCCAGGCAGCTTGATCCAGAGCCTTTCTTCTTGATCACTGGTTACTCAGTCTAAGTCCTAGGATTGGCAATCAGACTACCACATAATCCTGCCTTAATTAAGCTTGCCATCTATCTCTGGGCTATCCTTATTCCCAAATGAGAATAGTAGAGTACAATATTTAAGATCCTTGGACTCTGAGGCTCAAATCCCAGCTCTAGCATTTAACACATGACCATGGACAAACTGCCCTCTTCTAAATATGTTTCTTCTTCTATATAAAATAAGAATACTAAGGGTGCCTACCTTATGCAGTTGGGAAGACTAAATATGATTTAGAAAATAGTAACCCAATGCCTGGCTCATGGCAAGCCCTCAGTAAGTGCTAGCCATCGTACCTATCATAATTCCAGCCCCCTGCAATTTCTGCATATTCTTTTCTTGCCTAGCTTTGAAGATCAAGGTCTTGCACAGCCCACAGCAATCTGTTCCTCTTCTGCATGCCTAGAATGTTTTTTACTCACTTGTCATTAAGCATAAATTTATTTGTATTTTAATAAAAATAACAGTATCATTCATAATATCTACCGTATTCAGGGATTGCTTTGATCACTCCACAATCTTCATCATGACCTTCTGGAGTAGGTACTATCAGGATCCCTCTTTTGCAAGTGATCAAACTAAGGCACAGAAAGCTTAAACAGCTAACCTAAGGTCATACAACTAATAGGTAGAGGAGCCCAGCAGGTCTAGTTCCAGAATCCATGCTCTTTACCATTACTTAATATTTAACATCTGTTTCCATGTCTCCTCTAGGAAACTGCAAAACCGAAAAACAAGGATGGTATCTTTTCTAGATCCTCCATGAGGCCAAATACCGGCTTTTCTACAGATTGACAAGCAACAAATATTTGATGGATTGATATTCCCAACGCTGCACAGTCACTTGCATCAGGACCTAAGCCTTCTGTATTTATTCTGTTCTCTCACCATCCCTTTTCAATAACTATCTTTTTTTAAATAACTATCTTTAAATTACCTGCACCCAGCTATTATAAACATAAGTGACATTGATTACTATTCTGTACAAATGTGGGATTGGGTTCATGCCCTAAGACTTGGAAGAACCTCTCTTTCTAGACCTCACAATTTTAACTCTGCTATTCCAGAACTAAAAAGTATGCAAAGACAATCCCAGAAAACTTTTCCTCAATAGTTTGGCTAGAATTGGATTTCTTTTCATCATCAACACTTTGCTTCAATTTCATCAATAGCTATTTGAAAATATATTTTTTAAAGATTTTACTTATTTATTCATGAGAGGCACAGAGAGAAGGCAGAGATATAGGCAGAGGGAGAAGCAGGCTGCTCGCAGGGAGCCCGATGTGGGACTCAATCCCAGGACTCCAGGATCACAACCTGAGCCAAAGGCAGACACTCAACCACTGAGCCACCCAGGTGCTCCTATTTGAAAGTATTTTAAAATGATATTTCTATTTGACCCAACTCGATTCTTCTTCCACCCCAAATACAAACACTACACAAATGCCTTCATGTCTACTCTCTCTGGGGGATGATCAATTTAAGGAAGAAAAATAAATCCTACTGTTTCAAGGCTCTTTCTTTTGCATCATTTTCTCCTAACATTCCAACCACATTTCATTTATTCAAAGGGACTAAAACCCTTTTATACTCAGTCCTTCCATACGGTACTCCTCCACTTGGAATCTGCTTCCCTAACTTTCTCGCTAACTCCTCTCAATTTTCAGGGCTGCTTAACTGTCATCTTCTCAGAGAAGCTTTCTCCACATCCTCACTCTAAATTGATGCCCCCTTTTTAGAGTCACTGGACTCTCAATTTATCCTTTACAGAACTATCACAGTTTGTAATTGTGTTCATTTGTTGACTAGTTAACTAATTTCTTATTTCCCCCACAGGACTATAAGTTATGAGGTATGAGACCAAATTATGAAAACACACATTCTGACTTCCATGTCTTCCTCCACCTTTCATGCTCCCAGTGGTGCTCTAGAGAACATGAAGCAATTACCTGCTTGCGGCCTACCAACAAACTGATCCACAGGACTTTGCAGATCCTCAAATAGCTGATCAAATACCTCAATGGTCTTTTGCTGGAGAAAGCCCCAGACTCCATTACCTCCCATTGTGTTGGCCTGACAACACTTAAAGGGACAACTGATGTACCTGGTCACTGTTTCTCTACATAGATTTTAAATTCTCCACAGTCCATTGAAATGGTCATGGTGTTACAAACCCTACTCTATATCTGTACAGGTGAACTTGCCAGATGAATGAATCTGTATTTCATTAGACATATACTTTCTGAGAAAAAGGCCAACAGGCTCAATGGTGGATGGTTCATTTCTGCTTACACATACACATACACAATAGTGGATGGTTCCTTTCTACTTATACATAAGCCAAAATGTAGAGCCAAACAAATTGTACCCAATGGCCAACCTAAGATAATCTAAAGAAAAATATACTCAGAATGAAGGGCATTACCAAGAAGGCATGGACCTGAATTAAAACCTAAGGAATTTAAAGAGAAGAAGAAATACCACAAAGAGGCATTATTAAGAAGGCACAGAATAGTTGGGGTGAACTCCTTAGATGTTCCCAACATTCAAAGCAATGGGCATGGATTCTCAAAGGTACTTCAATCTTGGAATAGCACCAAATTTCTTTAGGTCCTTTCAAAACACGTAAACCAGGTTTAGATTTTAGCTGGAAGCCAAAATACAACAGGAGTCAACAGTATAATAATTATTTCTCTTCCTAACCCCTAATCACAGAAAGGCAATCTGCTCTGCAAGGATGCAAAATCAGGACATCTAGATTCTCCTCTTGGCCTTGCTGTCATTAGCCCATCTCAACACTTTATCTCAGGTGTAAAATAAAGACATCAGATCTAATGTTCTATAGTTATATATTATTATGCTGTTATATAGGATTGGTACCCTAAACCATGGAGTTAACAGGACTATTAAACTTTGTACTGCTCAGACCAACCCAAATGTTTTCTCAATATTTAGTAACAAATTTGAGTAGGATATTGTAAACATGATATATATGCAGAAAAGGCAGACAAATGAATGGTGATACAGAAACCATTAGACATAAGGTGTGACTGTGAGAAGTGAAAATATTTATCTTTGGAAAGAGAAGTCTTAAAGAGAAACTAATAGTCCTTTAAGTACCAAGAGACAGATGTCACAATGATGATTTATTCTATTTTACTTTATAGGATACAACTGATCAGTAGGTAAAGATTGCAGGGAAGCATTTGACTCCATTGAAAAGCAAAACTTAAAAATTAGCTAGGTCTAGCAAATATATATACTTCCTCTAAAATAAACTGACCTCCTTTGTCACTGGATGTCTCAGAAGCTGCATGAGCAGCTTCAAAGACTATTTTAAGGCAAGAGGCAACAAACTTTTTGCAAAGGGATTTGAGGGCCACATATAGTCTCTGTTACACATTCTTTTTGCATGTGTGTTTTTACAACCCTTAAAAATGTAAAAACCATCCTTAGCTTATAGGCCACATAAAAGCAGGTAGTTTGTGGATTCCTATTCTAGAAAAGTGCTTTCCAATAGAAATATGAGTCACATGTGTAACTTAAAATTTTCAAAAACAAAAAAAGACAAAAAGAACACAAAAATTTTTTTAACATCCACATTCAAAAGGTAAAAAGAAAGAGGTGAAGTTCATTTTAGTATATTTTATTTAATCCAATGTATCAAAAAATTATCATTCTAACATGAAAATAAAATTACTAGTGAGATATTTTACCTTTTTCTAAAACTAAGTCTTTGAAATCCAGTGTATATTTTACACTTAGAGCATATCTCAATTCAAATTAGTCACATTTCAGATGCTCATTAGCTACTTGTGGCTAGTGGCTATCATACTAGACAGAGTGGTTCCAGAGAAACTTGTGTACTCCCACTGAGAAATAGAAGAGAGAACCTTCCAATCAACACTTTTTTTTTCTTACACTTACTTCTAAAGATTCAAATTGATGAAGAAAGAAAATGTATTATTAGTAGTAATGTATTAGTAGTAATGACTGCTGAGATGACTGGCAACCTACTTGGAAAAAGAAAACTGGATCCCTTCTTGTGCCTTACTCCAATATAAAGTCCAGATAGAAATGAGAAGTCAATCTAAAAAAGTAAAATACATTCAAAGGCTAGTAAAGATAAAAGAATGCCAAAAAAAGGGGGTAGGGGATGTTATTTTTAACCACCAGATTGGAAAGATCGAGAAAGAGTGATTTCCTCAAACTCAATAAAACTGTTTTACAAATCAGATACTATAGGTGGGAACATACACATATATGACCTTTCTTAAGGGCAGCTTTATAATCTGTATAAATATGTACCTCACTTCTGGAAATTTACCCTAAGAGGGGATCCCTGGGTGGCTCAGTGGTTTAGCGCCTGCCTTCGGCCCAGGGCGTGATCCTGAAGTCCTGGGATCAAGCCCCACGTCGGGCTCCCTGCATGGAGCCTGCTTCTCCCTCTGCCTGTGTCTCTGCCTCTCTCTCTCTGTGTCTCTCTCTCATGAAAAAACAAACAAAATCTTTAAAAAAAAAAAAAAAAAAAGAAATTTACCCTAAGAGGTAGTGATACAGGGCAAAAAGATGAAGGCATAAGGATATTCACTGAAGCATGATCCATGAGAGGGAATAGCTGGAAGTAATTTAAATGTCCACCAATAGGACAGATCAAATAAAATAAGGTCATTAAAATAATGTAGGTTTCTTACAGAAAGATGTTGAAATTGCTGAGGGGGAAATGCAAGTTATTGAACAGCATGTAAGTGTTACCTCATTTATGTAAAATGCCAAGTTTCAGATAAGTTCATAAAGAGACATCAGAAGGGTATTTAATAAAATGTATGCAATGATTATGTCTGATAGGGGTAGGTTTGGGATCATTTTCTTTGGACACGATTATATAGGTTTATCTTCATTTTTTTTTATGATGATCACCTGACACCTTTTATCCCAGAGAAGTTTTTATAACCTTCTCAGCATGATGTTATTTTTCAACTAACACTTTTAGAAATATCTTTTATATGTGTAATTTTACAGAGTATGCTACATGCACCACAGTGTGGTGAACACATTTTTTCCACTGAGAGAACACTCTTGATGCTCACATGCAACTAGTACTCTTAGGAATATCTTTTTATACATGTGACTTTACAGAGCATACTATCTACAGCATAGTGTGGTGAATTCATTCACTCACTGAAATACTGCTCTGATTCAAGGAATTATTAGCACTCTTAGAAACACAGTTTAAACATGTGTCTTTACATAGTGTCACACATGTACCACGAAGTGGTGACATTATTGTAAATGCAATAATTAACATGGTGATTTTTATATTTTCTGATTAATATAAAACTTATTTTATTAATTTTAAAAATTCTTGGGGAAAATTAAAAAGGAAATATTAAAAGTAAACAAACAGCCTCTTCTTTTCATAGGTTAGAGAGATAGTGGGGAGAACTATAGGTGGTAAAGAAACCTAATAAACCAGACACAAGAGGAAGCCATTTGCCTTTCCCAAGTTAAGCTATAATTTCATTCCTGTACAAAGCACAGGAAGGGTATTTTTGACTCCATTTTCTTGTGGTAATGTTATAATAATAATACATATCAAAAAACCAATTCTTAAGAGATGAAAGACATCCTTGAAACATATCTACAGAATATAACACATGAAGAAAACGTCCTTTTTAACCCAAAACACTCTCCTATATAATTCAAGGAACTTACCCAGAGTTAACATCACTAGAAAAGTTGCCTGAATTCTGCAGAAATGACAAACTATGAACAAAAAAGTAAGAACTTTCATGTCTTCGTAAATTACAATAAATAAATACATAGCAAAAAAAAAATCCTACTAAACATAAAGGATGAATTCATGTGAAGAGTTCTTTGCTAGTTTGTCCTCCACTCCTCAACAAGCTAAGTCACTTAAAATACAGTCAGGAATAAAGGTAATTTTATATAATGTCATTTTTCAGCTACTAGGTTTTCCAAATTTGGAGTTTATAAGATCTATAAAACCACAGGACTATGGTATACAAATAAAATTTGACTCTAAAAAATCTTTTCCTCTCCTATCACTAACATTCTACAAAACCCTAGATTTTTTTCTCTCAAGTAATGAAAATTTAGCACATGGCTCATTCACAACAGACTCACAGGATGATTTCACTGGCATTACAATAGATGCCCTGAAACAATCAGTGTCCTTCTGGGGGAACAGTCTCCAAATGAAAACAGTAAGACACAAACAGGTGAACAACATTAAAATATTTTCTTAATTCAGGGAAAGAAGCCAACTGCTATTTCAAGAATTAAAAGGCTGTCTTTTATTGAACTGTCATGCTAGCTCTCCAACAGGCAGGCAGTGGAGACATTTTAAATGATTACCTTTAGGAGGAAAATACGACTTGCTTTCAGCTTTGTGAGGCCAGTCTACAACAAGAGGTCCAAACCTGCGAAAGCTGGCAGTGATCTCATCTATAAAAAAAAGAAGGAATCTTAGCAAGAGAAAAAATATATTGCAAGCATAAGGCATGTATTTTTATTTAAAAAATAGTTTGAGAGCTATTTCTAAAGCATTATTACAGAAGTCAAACCTACTAAGTGAAGTACAATTGTTTGCTGGGTATGTTTGGTTATGCACTTTCAACCATGCAGAGTGTGTTTCTAACTATAATTAATTGCTCTTCACTGCCAACAAATCTGATGTAAAGTATTTGCAAGAAAAAAATCTGACATTAGCTAAGATGACCTGTCAAGTTAAAAAAAAAAAAAAAGAATTCTAAATAGAGGAATGTTCTGTTTTTAGAAAAAAATGCAGAAGTACACAAAATATTTAAAATGTACTTTCACTTATGCAAAATAATCTCTAAAATATCTAAGATAATTAATATTAGGTTATGATTATTAGTATCCTAAGATTATTATCTGTAAGATTATTTTAGAAATAGATAATTCTTTTGGTGAGGAGTCGGGTATTATGTAGGTAATTCCATTTGATGATAAAAAGTTAAAAACCAATGATCTTTTCTCTCATACTTATTTACCTACTACACATCCTATAAAGAAAATGTTTCCAAAGTTATAGCTCAATAAATTTACCTTTTCCTTCTGACTCCTGACTCAAAGCAGGTTATAACTTAGCTCCTACTCAGATTTAAGTTGCTACTCTCTCAGCCATGATCTCAACTTTGTCTTAAAAGAAATCCAATTGATAGATGATATTAACACTAGTATGAGAATAGTTTGGAAGAAAATGAGTCTCCATCTCTGTATGGCTTCTTTTTTTATAATAAATTTATTTTTTATTGGTGTTCAATTTGCCAACATACAGAATAACACCCAGTGCTCATCCCGTCAAGTGCCCCCCTCAGTGCCCGTCACCCAGTCACCCCCACCCTCCACTCTCCTCCCCTTCCACCACCCCTAGTTCGTTTCCCAGAGTTAGGAGTCTTCATGATCTGTCTCCCTTTCTGATATTTCCTACCCATTTCTTCTCCCTTCCCTTCTATTCCCTTTCACTATTATTTATATTCCCCAAATGAATGAGACCATATAATGTTTGTCCTTCTCCGATTGACTTATTTCACTCAGCATAATACCCTCCAGTTCCATCCACGTTGAAGCAAATGGTGGGTCTGTACGGCTTTAAAGCAATAAGTCTTAAACTATTTATAGACTATTTCTTTCTCATCATGAAAAAAGAAAATCATGATAAACTAGAGAAATATCACAGCTAAAACAATACTGACAAAACAATTGTTTTATTATTATTATTTTTAAAACAATTGTTTTAACAATATTTTTATGGCAGATCCAAAGCCTACTAGAGCTGCAGTTGTTGTTTTTTCCCTTAAGTTGTCATAATTTTATTTCATTCATCCATTCAACAAATACTTATAGACAACCTACTATGTGTTGATTGGCTTTGGGCATAAGTGAAAACTCACTTTTATATCAACAGTATTGCAAGAACATTATGAAGAAAAATTCTAATTAGTCTTTATTCCTTTAAAGGCAAGGGGGCTCTTTATTAATAGATATCTATATTAAAATATGAGATGGGACAGTGTGATGAACATGAGCAAAAGTGCTGGAATCAGACTAATTTTGAATGTCAGCTGCGCCATTAACTACATAACCCCAAACTCTCTCTTCAGTTTCCTTATCTATAAAATGGAGTTGGTAGGATATGCTTCAAAGGATAGCTATAAGGATTTAAATCGGATAATGTGAAGTGCTTAGCATAATTATGGGCTAATAAAGAGTTTCATAAATGTTAACTTTCATTATTATTTTACAGCTTATCCCCAAATTAATGATTAGGAAACAAGAAGCTGTTGGGAGACCTCTCTATATGAACACAGTTAAACAGCAGACTTGGAATGCTCCATTTATTACTTCCCCATCTATTGAATATTTTCATCCTCCAAACATGAAAATAGCAATGTTCCAAAGCTGCTTGGAGAGGAGAGGCAGGGTCAAATCACACAGAGAACAAACTTGGCCTTTATAAAGTCATTAATGAATGCATTGTACCTTCATCGATATCAGGAGGAAGGCCTCCAACAAACACCTTTCTTGAGTAACGTTCTACTCGTTCTCCATTTTGACAGCGAGTGGGAGAACTTAAGCCAGATGACAAGGATTGATCACCATGACTGTCATCCAGGAAGGCATCTTCAAAGGGAAAGAGAGAAGACCGACCTGAAACAAATGTGGAAGTTTCTACAGTTAAAATTATTTTCTTGGACAACAAATGCTTTATTAGGAGCCAAAGCATAGAGTGAACCATACAAAAAAAAAAAAAATGTATCCTGAATTGTGACTTTTACAATAGGATGAGTGACTGCATATTGCAGAGCTTAGACAATCCCATCATTTTTGTGTAAAGGTATGTATAATATATAAATAACTAAATTGATAGGAAGAAGCATCAAAAATTACAGCTGTTTTCACTGTTAAAAATCATTACCTTTTACTCATACCATCCCTATCACTGCTGCTAAGAGTATTCAGCAGTTATTTTTTCCTTTCCCCAGGCACTTCTTAAAATATATGAAAAAGTAATCTTTATTCACAGATTTTTATTTGCTCAAAGGTTCAGACTGGCTGGCCCTGACAATGGAGGGAATATTAAACTGATAACAAAAGCTGATAACCTCTCTGGTTTAGCAGGACTATAGATGATCAAGTTTTCCCTGCCACTCTGAGCTAATCCAATTTGGGAACAAACATTTGCAATAATAACAGGTGGAACAAGTAAATGAGAACACATAAATTAAGATGTGGGAGTACAGATACAGATGTGGTTATGACATCCTTACCCTACTAATCTAGGCAGTAGTTTATATCGCTCAAAAAAATTTTCATTGTTAACTCTAAATCCAAATAGAGTCTATACAGCAAAGGCATTACCCTTTCCACATGACTGTAAGAAAGATGCCAGCAGTTAGAATCTGTTAATAAATGTAACACAATAATGCTATCCAGCATTACAAAATAAAATCTCAGTTTAAAAACAAATAAATATATTTCCTGTTTGAGTCAGTGAGTTCCTGGTAAAACTTTCCATTAGGTTACACTCTAAAAATGAACTGTCTTGAGCACTCAAACTTTTGAAAGAAAGAATTCCCCTCTAAAATAAATTCATACACTCTTCAAAAAAAGAACAAAACAAAACAAAACAAAAAAAGAACAGTATCTTCCCCATTTAGTCTACCCTGGCTATATTTCCCTGAAACCTACTAGTTTCTGCGTCACGACAGACTTTTAAAATAGAATATAAATAACCTTATAAAAATACTGAACATTTATTTCTTTTACCAAAAAATGGCTACTAATATAACTCTGTTTACTTCATGAACAATCCAAATGGTATAAGAAAGGCACTATTTTGATGTTGGGAGTTAATAAATAAAAGGACCTAAGAATTTTTTGTTCAGCTCTTCCCAGATTAGCTACAAAGAAGCAGAATAAAATTTGTCACCTCATGTCACCTAGCTTTCTGAGCCAGGCAGGAACAAACAATAGGCAGCAAATTCTCATCCCTTGATGTCTGTTTTGATCACTGGGGGTAAAAGAAATAGATTTGCAGCCAACTATAGGCAAAATGACCTTTCCAACGACATCCAGAGATGTACTCCCATAACTGTCAGGTTTGCTTTTCACATAGTCCACACTCAGAGTTACATGCTTACTCTGCGACAGCCACACACCCAAATCAGCGTTTCTTACAGAAAACTCCTATCCCCACCTCTTAATCTCAACACTAGTAACATGTGATGCTCAAAAAACAAAGGCTGATGGGGGCAGGGATGGAGGAGACAACTAAATAATACTGGAAAATACTGTACATCTTATGCCCTTCCCACACATTCACAATCCACATTAGAATACAAAAGGCTGGGAAAAGTTCTGCAGTAAACTAACTTGATCCAGCATTACCTGGATTTAGGATAAAGGAAATGTTAACATATATAACTCAGTGGGAAACACTTGAAGAAATATTTATCCATATCCTAGATCACCAAATAGGAGTTATTTGAAAATTCTTGACAAAGAAATCAAGTCTGGTGAAAGACAGGCAAATGCATAATATAAAACAAAGAAAGAAGTACTAAGAGAAGACCATACCACAAACACAATTTATTGTCCTATGGGAGATGGGGGTGGGCAGTGTCCTTTAGGGTGATTTCACAGGAAGGCAAACTTGAGCAGAAGGTCTTGTAAGGTTGGGAGTTTCTAAGGTAAAGCGCAGGAATCCATAGAGAAAGAACTTTCAAAACAGCTTTGATCTTGGGGCACTTGGGCCGCTCAGTCTGTTAAGCGTCTGCCTTTGGCTCAGGTCATGATCTCAGAGTCCTGAGATCGAGTCCCACATTGGGCTCCCTGCTCAGCAGGAAGTCGGCTTCTCCTTCTTCCTCTGCCGCTCCCCCTGCTTATGCTCCCTCTCAATCAAATAAAAATATAAAGTCTTAAAAAAGAAAAAAACAGCTTGATCTTTCTCTCCAAACCAAGTCCTCTAGCATTCTCTACAACCTCAAAACAGAAATGACTATTATCCACACCCAATTCAATCCAAAAATCTAGGAGTCCTCCTTGACATCTCCCTTTCTTTCTTACTTCACATCTAACCTCTCTCTCTCTTTCACTAAATTCTATCAGTTCAAGCTATGAAATAATTCGTCTATTTACTTCTCCCATCTTCAGTCTTTAACATTCTGGGGTCCAGATCACCATCATCTCTGCCTTGAACTAATGGGTCTAATAAGCCTATATGACAGCCTCTTTAGTCTACCAGATTCTATCTTCAACCCCACAATGCTTTCTCCATACAACAGCCCAAGTCACCATTTTCAAATATTAATTTGGACACACTCCTCACCTTTATCCTTAAAACCCCTCATTAATATCCCACTGTTTTTGAATTAAGTACAAAAAACACTACTGTAAACTATAAGGCCTCTGCCATCTCCTACATCATAGCTGCTGCCTCTCTCCCTCTGGTTCAGTAACCACCAATCATACAGACAGACCTCCCTCAAACTTTCTCCTTTGCCTCCAACATTAAGTACAAGGGGTTTCCCTCTCCCCCAAATAAATACTCTTCCCAACTCCCCAGTTTTCTAGTTAGTTCCCACTAATCCTTCAGGTCTCAGCTGAAAAGTCATTTCCTCAGGTGGAACTCTCCTGAATTTCTAAGATTACATTAGGTTCCCTTTTTTATCCATTCATAGCACTTCTCCTAAACTTTTCCAGTCACCATTACACTATCATGTGGGTTTATATTTGGTATCTCATTCTTCAGCCCCATTAAACTGTAAGATCTATTAAGACAGGAACCAATTTAATCTTGTTCAGCACTGTATCTTCATGTCCTAATGAGGGCACTTAAAAGGTATTCAATAAATATTAAAAGTGAAGCAGTATCCAGAAAAGGATAACAGTACATGCAAAGACAAGCTGCTGCAAGTATATGCTGGAACACAGCACACATGGGTGAGAATGGCAAGAGATGGAACCATGACCTAGGAAATTGAGACATTTTCTATTGCTTCTAGTTGCTCAAACATATTCTATGTTCTATATTACAAAAGCAATAGGAAATTTCCCCATTTTCCAAATTTAATATTTCCTTCTAATAATAGCTTTCTTTTTTAACTTCACTCGCTTCCTGGAGACTGATACTCCCATCTAATTCATCTTCCATCCTGTCAGAATGACTTTTCTGAGATGCCTGTGACCATGTCATTCCCTCCACTCCACATCTTACAATAGCTACTATCACCTTCACCAGCAACTTGCACCCACAGAAAGAGGGGGTGGGGTGAGAGTCTAAAGAACTGTGGGACCATCCAGATGAGAGAAAGAGGAAATCTTGAACAAGAACACTGAAGAAGGAGAAGATATTCAAGACATTCTGGAACAAAGAGAACTTTCTTTGTGCATGGCCAACATAACCATAGCTTCCCAGACTGTATTTGGTGAAGAAAATAAAAGCAAGAGTTAAATGTAAAAATTTGGACTGTTTTAAAAATTGGTTATGGGTAATTAAGAAACTTGCCAAGGTTTTAAAACCAAACCTCTGTCTTATTAGTAGTACCTAGAGTACTATAGATTTTAGTGATAAAGTTATCCTTGGAAATGAAACTGCGAAGAATCCACATATATATGATGTTTCTCTGTGGGTAAGAACTAAGAATATAGATCTCAGAGCCCAATATCCAGATCTACTTAATCTGAATGCATGGAGTTCAAATTTGAAAATCTGCACTTTTAACAATCTCCCCAGTGACCCCTATGCTCAGTTTAAGAGCAACTAAAATAGATTTTAACTGTCTAGTAGGCATCCACCAAAAGTGATACTGTGTGAAGTATATGGAGCCTTGGGAAACATCCAAGTTCAGTCAAGTTAGAGAAAGTATATCCTCAGGAACAGAATGTAAAATCTATAATCTAGTCAACCTTACTGTAACATGGCTGCCTTAAGTGCTGACAGAGAAAAAGTTAAGTCTGTAGGAAGCATTTAAAAGAAATATAGAGAAAAAAAAAAAGAAAAGAAAAAGAAATATAGACCAAAAGAAGAGAGTTTTATCATACTGGTAAGATTATTCCTCTGTGGACAGAATGGTTCATTTGATGATTCCATAGCATAAAAACCATCTTTCCCTATGCTCTAATTATTAGCTCTTGAAGGACTGTTCTATTACTTAATTTAGTACTTTGCTACTGTGAAGAGGTACCACTGTGACTCCTAAAGTAGTAGACACATAATCAGCCACTAGAATTGTCTTTCTGTTACATTCATCTCCATAAGTTAAAACATTGGTATTCGGATTTGTCGAGGTTCTTCATGAGGTCAGTATTTATGCATTCATTTGGTTGGCATAATTACAATTCCTCTCAAGACATCATCCTTGGGAAGACTAGTAAAATTTTAGTTTCCAAATATGTGTTACTAGAAACTGAAACTTTAAGAGGCTACACCCAAATTGTGTCCCACAAGAGGCGCTACTTCACTTACTAGCATCTCTCTGACATATTACGTTTCTTTAATAAAAACATTGCCCAGGACCAAAACATTTTAGGTAAGCTATGTTACTTCCCCAAAATTATATTCTTATGCACCTAGCATATTAGTCCGCTTTAGAATCTGATACTTCCATGTAAAATATTCATATTGAGTATTGCAAGAGAAGGAGAATACTTTTCAACAGCTGCAATTTTGGCCATTTGGCTTTCCCTTCTACCAATGGTCTGGTTTATGATCTCTATTTTCAAATAATAACCAGAATGTAGTTTTTTTGTCCAGTAACTGAACAAATAATCTCTAAATGTAGAGGGAACTTAAAAGTATGTTGAACGCTTTGTAAGAGGTAGGAGCCTTGTAAGAAAAGTACAAAATAAGAAACCCATAAAGCATTAGTTAAGCAGGAGGGCTTGTCCAAAGCTCTTGCTTACTTAGGGGACTCCCTTTCCTACAGTTTATTATGGTGAAACAAAAGCCCACTGGCCATGATGGGTTGCCACAGCAGCTCAGGCCTCACCTCTAAGCTCCCACCAAAGCCTCTGTGGTCAATCCAGCAGCTCCAGTATACTTCTAGCCCAGTACTTCCATTCCAAGCCTGACCATTTTCATCTTCGTTTTGCAAGTAGCTCAGAAATGAGTCATTTCAGGAGTTTTGCTTTTTTTTTTTTTTTAATGGATTCTGAGGTATGACTCCCCTAAGAAAAAAAAATTGCCTAAAAGTCAGGAGTCAGGTTCCAGCTTTACTCTGACCTTGGACAAAACATTTCACACATCTGATTCTTATTTACATAACAAGAGATTTGAACAGATGAATGGTTTTCAAATCTCTGGGAGCAGTAAAATTCCTTTTATTACACAAAAATATTTCATAAAGCCCTAATATACAAATATTAAAGTGCATCTTACTTGGCATTACTATAGGGGTATCTCTTAGGCATCACAAACTTAATGTGTTTTTAAATGAACTCTTGACATCCACTTTGAACATATTCTCTCCCGGGCCCATTACAATATGTGGCATCGCAATTCACCCAATTGCTCAAGCTAGAACCTAAGTATCATTTTTGAGTCTGCCTTATTTACTCCCCACATTCAATTCTTTAGTTTAATGCCATTAAAAAAGGTTAATTCCACTCTCTAGAATTTATTTTCCATTTTTTCACTTCTTTCCAACTCTATTGCCATCACTCTATGCTAAAACACCATCATGTCTTGTCTAGACTACTACCTTCATTCTGAACTAGACAACCTACTTCTCTCACTTCCCTTTAAACAGTAGTAGTCAAAGTGCTCTTTCAAAAACATAAATCTGATCATTTGACTCTGCTTTAAAACATTCATAGATTTCCTCTGTACTTGGACCACATTCAAAATCCTCACAGGGATCTAAAGCCCAGCAAGATCGTATTTCCTTCCTTCCTCCAACTCCATCTTAATACACCCTTCCTTCTTTCCTACCAAGCTCATTCTGGCCTCTGTTTCCTCCAATACATAAAGCCCCTTTGGGCCTCACTTACCCCCAACTATTTAAATAAAAGCTTGATGAAGATACAATTCACCTATTATACAATTCATCCATTTAACACATTAGCAGCCACTCTCCATTTTCTTTGAACTCTCTCAGACCTAGGGAAACACTACTTTCTGTATCAACAGAAAGGACATTTCATAAAAGTGGAATCATGCAATATGCAATCTTTTGTAATTGCCTTCTTTCACTTAGTACAATGTTTTCAAAGTTTATCAATGTTGTAGCATCTATCAGTATTTTGCCTCAAGCCTCTTAAAATAGTTGTCTTATGTCTGGAATTTCCTTTAAAACATTCTAAGGGGGAGAAAGAGGGAACATATGAAACAAATTGGCAAAAATGAAGCTAACTGGTGGGTAGATGGTTCAATAAACTATTCTATTTTTGTGTATGTTTGAAAATTTCCACAATAAAAATTTTTCTTTAAAGATACCTGTCTTTCCATCCTTTGGGTTTCAATTAAATAACATCTTTTCAGAGAAAACCATCCTAGGTTAGAGGGAACTTGCCATTTTTTTTTCTTCCTAGTACTTTTCACAACTATTGAGTATGGAAATGTTTTACTTATTGTCTCTCTCCTACTAGAATGAACGAACACTTTATAGGGAGACAGAACATGTCCAGAGTCTAGCACAGCATCTGACCCCATAACAAGCACACAAACACTTAATGAATGAAATTAGGGTGGAGAGCCCAGAACCCCTCCATCATTGTTTAAGATCCTCCCAGACCAACTTCTTGCAAAAATGAAAAACTGTGATCTTAATCCCCCCACCATTTCCTGTGTTCAAATTTCCACATTACTATAAGGAATAACATTTCCCATATTATAATTATGAACAGTGAGAAATTTCTTCAGCTGTTCATGTTTCACTGAGGGATCAACCATTCCTTTAGACAAGAAAGCTCACGTAATTGTTTTTTTTTTTCTTTTAAGATTTTATTTATTCATCCACAAGAGACAGAGAGAGAGAGAGAGGCAGAGACACAGGCAGAGGGAGAAGCAGGCTTCATGCAGGGAGCCGGATGTGGGACTCCATCCCGGGACTCCAGGATCACGCCCTGGGCCGAAGGCAAGTGCTAAACCGCTGAGCCACCCAGGCTGCCCTCACATAACTGGGTTTGAATTAACAGGATGACATGTCTGTACCATGGTCTCACTGATCTAGATAATCTTTCCCCTCTTGGGCAGGCTTTTGGCAGAAAGACTCAACTTCAACTTGGCACATAATTGTTTCATTGGATTTTTTGAACCTCTGTTACTAAACTAAGATTAATACCTCATACATGTCAATAGATTTTTATGGATTAAATATACACAGAAGTATATTTTACAATAGTAACTGCAATACAACAGTAACCCCAATAGTAAAATAACTGATCATTCTTTGTGTTTTCTCATTTACATTGTTTAAAAGGATCTTTTATATTTTCTTTGCTGCTTTTTAAGAAATTCTGTTAAACATCAAGAGCACTGGCCCAGCCAACATGTGTACTTATGAACAAAGCTTCCTAGACACCTTAAGAGCTCATGTGAAATGAAAAACACAACATATACTTTAATCAGGTGTGAAATGTGTAGGCAAATTTCTTGTATGACACGACCTGTTGGACTAGTTTCTAACAGGGTCGGCAGTTGCACAGGAAGGTACATATGAAAGTTTGTGAAAGTGAGAATACTCCAGAAAGAAAATGTTAAATTTAGAGTCATTTCGATTCTATAAGGGAATATAGGAAGAGAAATCAGTATCTGCCTAATGGAACATTTCTTTAAAATAAAAGTGCGTATTAAAGGGAAATATACTTAGATATTTAAATACTTTACATACAATCACTCATTTTCAAGTCCTATTCTTACACATCTTATTTCGCTTCCCTACTACCAACTATTTCAACTACACTGGTGGAAGTGCTTGGTTTGCCAAGGTCTACCCTCTAATATTTGTATCCCCAGCTAAGCCTTCTTCAGCTGATGTCCAAGTTCTCTCCTATTTTCGTTACTTGGTCACAAAACCCTTTCCAAAGCCTGACATAACTGTGTTGATGAGTCTTTTCTTTTTTTTTTTTTTTTAAGATTTTATTTATTTATTCATGAGAGACACACAGAGAGAGAGAGAGGCAGAGACACAGGCAGAGGGAGAAGTAGGCTCCACACAGGGAGCCTGATGCAGGACTTGATCTCAGGACTCCAGGATCACGCCCTGGGCCGAAGGCAGGCACTAAACCACTGAGCCACCCAGGCGTCCCTGAGTCTTCTATTCTATTGAAAAAACCATTCATCAGGGTAGCACAGACTGTTTCACTGCCAATTTCTCCTCTCCAGCTGGCCCCCAATACATATACTCTAGGACATATGCTCCATCCATTTGGTCATGCCAATCTCACCTTGAAGCTTTCTTTCAAGTTGAATCACATACCTGGAGAGGCCTTCTTCCCACTCCTCTTTCATTATCCAAATAGTTCCTGAAAACTATTCCAACAAGCTTTTACAGGTTTATCAGGAGAGGTGAAAGCCACTGGCCTAATCTTTACTGACAGATCTCAAAACTGCCATGGATAAATCCCTTTGCTTTCTATTCCTAAATATTTACCAACATATATATGTAATGTATAGAATATGAGTAACAGCTAAATCTTAATCACAGGTAAGGGAACATACATCAGCAAGTTCAGGTTTTTAATTTAATTTCCAGCAAAGTTCACTTTTTATGCTTTTTTGGGAAAGTCTAAACTTTGTTTGGAGGAAAGAAATCAAGCATTAATATAATCCCTGATTACATAAATAAATGAGCATGAGGAAATCTGCCAGTTCATCAAATTTATACTATGCAGCATTGGCCCAAGATGAGTATAGTTTAGGAAATGAGAGTAGATATGATAAAACACCTGCCCCATCTCATATAGCTATGTTCACATTTAAGGAAGATGACTTCTTTTTCAGCTTTGGGAATAGAAGACTAAATAAAAGTATGGAACAAAAATTATCTGCCTGTTCTTTTCTCATTACAAAAAGTCAACATTCAGTCTTCTAATGTTCTTGCTCTCTCACAAATACACACACACAGTTTCTCTCTCTCATCATTATCTTCATCTATAGTTATCAAACTACAGACTTATGGAGAGCAGGGACCAACTCATTCTGGGCAGTATTTAGCTAAACACTTGATGCAAAGATAACCAAGCTTGTGAAAACAATTAATTCAAACTTAACAAATAGATATCGGGAAGGTAACATGGAAAAAGGAAGAGTAATTTTTTCAGGCACTTAGAAATTTTGGTGATCTTACTATTCTTTATGTCTGTATTTAATATATTATGATTTGTAAAGATAATTTTTAAAAATATGATGCCAAACTGATCTACACAGGTGTAGAGTGTTACTTCAAAAAAATCTTCATCAATGAGCATTTAATAAGTGCTAATTATATGTAGGCCACAGTGTTAGGTACAAGATACAACAACTGTCTTCAAAGAACTTATCTCTAGTTGAAGAATTGGAGCATATGGAAAATACAAGAAGAATGCAAGGCAGTAGAAGCAGAGGAAAACACTGCCTGCAAGGCCAGTGGGCAAGGCTTCCTGGGAGAGATAAGGCTTAAATTTGGCTTAAATGCATGAACTAAGGATAGGCCTTAGATAAGTAAATGAAAGGAAGGGAGGACAGTATGTGTGATGCATCGCCAGACTGGGAAAGCACAGAGACTAGTTAGGGGAAGGTCAGGTGGGGAAAATGGAGATGAGAGGTTGGTTAAATAGGGAGAAGCTGGATGATATGGACAAAGTGGTGTTTCAGAAAGAAAGAAACAATAGAAATGAAATTGGAAGGATGAGGCCTGAGACACTAGAGGAAAAATTTCAACAAGATGCAGTAACTGAACAGTGTGTAAGAGGAGAAGCTAGTCTCTGCTATCTACCCTCCAGACGGTGTCTATTTTCTGTGTAAAACTGTCTATTCTTTACTCCTTCCCAAAAGTGATCAATTTTCTAGCAACATGAAAATTATATGTATAGTACAAAATGATTTCTAATAATATTTACTATACTTTCAATTTAAAAACAATAAGATTAAAAATATTAAATGGTATTTATTTCCACAGCTAAAAAATAATAAACTACACAAATGTTTTTTCTTCACCACGATTTGAAAACAAAACTGACTATATGATTCCACCATGAAGTTTTCAGTAGTAACTCAAAAACATATTAGGTTCTGTCAATATTTATCCACTCAACAAATATTTACTGTGGAATAAATACAAAATACTATGAATTTGGGGCATCTGGGTGGCTTAGCTGGTTAAGTGTTCAACTCTTGGTCTTGGCTCAGGTCATGATCCCAGTCAAGAGACAGAACCCGATGTCAGGCTCTGCACTCTGCACAGAGTCTGCTTATCCCTCTCCCTCCCCCTCAGTCTCTTCCTCCACTCTCTCAAATAAATAAATATAAGGGTGTCTGGGTAGCTCATTGGTTGAGCATCTGCCTTTGGCTCAGGTTGTGATCCCAGGGTCTGGGGATTGAGTTCTGCATTGGGCTCCTTGCAGGAAGCCTGCTTTTCCCTCTGCCTTTGTCTGCCTCTCTCTCTGTGTCTCTCCTGGATAAAAAATAAAATCATAACTAACTAACTAACTTAAAAGGAAATAAAAATGAGTACCAAAGCAACTTACATTTGTAGAATGCTTTTAGTGTATATGAATATGTTTTCCTCTCCTGTTTTTTTACACTATACCTTCACTAACTCTTAAAGTTGGACAAGATTTGTTTTAGTAACTCATAATTTACAGATGAGGATACCAGACAGAAGTAATAAAGCAGTAATTACAACCTAGGTTTTTGATCCTAAATCTCATACTCCTTTGAAACACTACATTAGGCTTAGCCTACCTACTTCATAAAATTATTAATGAATTATAGATATGGAAATGCTTTAGAAAGATAACAGCATTACACAAATAAAAGCAACATTATTTTGTTTGGGTATAATCAGGAGAGAATGCAAGTTTTATGGGGCTTAGAGCCTATACAAGTTGAGGATCCACTTCAAGAAAAAGAACACAAAGATAAGGTAAAGAACTTGGAGATGGTCCCCTTGAAAGTGAACGTCGCTGAAACTCAGCCTTCTTTAGTTTCAAGGTAAATCGGCCTCTGGATGTAACACAGAACTCAGCAGTCAATCTGTAAGATCAAGAATTGCCCTCTAAAACCTAACTTTTGCCTTCTAAGTAGTACGAAAAGAACACTGTGGATAAAGGACATCATGTAACAAAAATTTCCAGGTAGAAGTCGTCTTTGCTATGTCTATATTAGGATTAAAAGAACAAACTAACAACTAACAACAAAAAATAACTATAATGAAAGTGATGAGAATTATTTTGCTAAAATAAGCTAGAACATTCCATACAATAATTATTGTTTTACACACACACGGGTATAAACACACACACACTCATATTTACTCACAATTTGGCAAGCAAAAGATCTCATTAAAAAAAATTTACCTCGTCTCCGCCCATAGCTCCTGGCTGCATGTAAACACAGAAGAAAACCATGGGTATCTGTATCAAAATGGTGAATTTAGAGATAAAAAAAATATTCACATAAACCTTTTCTAAGTACTTTCAGTATTAATTAATCTGGAGATACTGTTCAAATTGACTGCAGAGATATTATATTTAAAAAAAAAACCTTCATGAAGCACAAGTTAAAACACAATCTTAAATAGAAATTCACCTGCTTATGGCAGCCACTGGAAAAGACACAATGGATTCTTAAGTTACAGAGTTTTATAAGGATTTATATTGTGGTCCATTATCTATATCAGATATAGATAAATAGAGCTCTTTTAATTTTCTTTTCTGATTTATAGATCTTCATATTACAATCAGATATCAGTTTAAAGAAAATCCATTCACTCTAAATTGAAAACCGTAGCGTGTGGTGGTCATTTTGAATTTCTTCATGCATTCGTGCGCACACACACCTACACACACGCCATAAATGGTGACCCTTGAAAACTGTATAGAAATTTAACACACAATTAACTCTGGTTTTATAGAATATGTTCGTGTGAAAATTTCAGTGAGGTTTCTTTCTCATGATCTCTCCATTTACTTTCCATACATTATCACAGATAGGCAGAAAACAACATCTTTTTACCTAAGAAGTAAACTGAAAAAGTAGAAAGGGATTAAGGTACTGGGTACATCAGGTTGAAAAACAGAGTGCTTTGAAGATTTTCTTCCCCTTCAAAACTCAAGGTCTACAGAATGCATTATTACAACATTTAATAGAACTAGACAATGGTATTATACATATATTGCTAGGAGATCCTGTCATCTAAAATAACTTTCAAAGTAGAAAGTTTTTCAAATTTGAAAACTTGAGGTCTATCAAGTAAATGAGAACTCTAATTCATTTTTAAAAGCAAGACATGTTATAATATTAGCTTAACACAAATCAAAAGAAAACAAAAAACAAAGATAATCTGTGGTGACATTTACAGTAAAAGGTAGTACTGAAGAAAACAATTTCTCTCCTAGGAAAATAAATTCAGACTTTTTAGCTAGGAAGTTGAAATCACAACTTCTGCTAGTTCCCTCTTTTCTTCAGACATCATACACACACATTTGGCCTCTTCACTTTCCCATTACATAAATATTAAAAAGGATTTTCCAGTTCAATCCCTACTTCTTCCCTAACTTTTTCTGTCACTATAATTCTCCATTAAAAAAACCCACAATCTTCTCTGAATTTGCATAGCAGTTTACATCACTTAGAAAAAGGAACACATTACAAAAAAAATTAAAGAATTTTTATACTTTTCATTATGTATATCCTGGAATTCATCTCCCCACAGAATGTATAATACATGGTAGTTATTTGCCTAGTTTGGCCCCCCAAAAGTCTACTTAATTTATAATAATAAGGGTGAGTTAATACTAATAAATGACACTTAAAAAGAGATTAAGTATGGGGTCACTTAGGTGGCTCAGTTAATTGAGCATCTGACTCTTAATTTCAGCTCAGGTCATGATATTGGGATCGTGGGATCCAGCCCTGTGCTGGGCTCTGCACTCAGTGCCCAGTCTGTTTGGATTCTCTCCCTCTGCCTCTACCCCAGCTTGAGCTTCTCCTCTCTCTCTCTTCTCTCTGTCTCTCTCTCAAATAAACAAACAAAATCATTTTTTAAAAAAGAGAGATTAGGTATGTTTTGATATCATACCATTATTTCTTTGTCCCTTCCCCCATGCCCAATGATGTCATGCCACCCAATACTCCCAACTGCAAATCTTTAGAGAGGAAATAAAACATTCTGTATTTCAAAAGTACACATTTCTCTCCCAAACAACAAATTCACATTCTTTCATTATATCTGATTTCTGGCCAGATGCTCAATGAAAAAGAATCTGATTATAATACTAAGGTACAAATGACTCATCAGACCTTAACACCCCTAAAAGTAAATGAGAAATGCTGTTCACTCAAGTCTTCAACTGCCAAATTTTCAGGTAATAGAGAACATGAAGTGAACAGATCCAGTCCTGGGGATGAGGAGGAGCATCTTGAGTTGGGGAGGTGGGTAAGACTTACAAAAGACATACTTGGGAGTTTTAGTCAAAGCTTCCTTAAGTAGTTCATGATTTTTATGTTTTTTTTCTTTTTCCATATCTAATCAAATATAGTAAATTGTTTCACATCAGTCTGGTGACTGATATGGGGGCAAGATAACATATAGGATAGGCAGCCAATTGAAAGCAGTAATGTGAGATATTTCAGTTTGCTTTCATCATTCACCGTGGAATTTAATTATGTGCTACCCTGGTCCTAATTTCAGTATTTTATCTATGATCCCTATGGTGATTATTATTATAGCAACTACCACTTAATAAGTACTTGCTATGCACCAGAACAGTTCAAATGCTTTATACATATTAATGCCATTTAACACACCCCATAAATTTATGACATAAGAATTCTTATTAGCATCTTCTCATAGATGAAGAAAATGGGACACAGAACTAAGTACCTTGCCTAAAATCTTATAGCTACGAAATGGTAGACTTGGAATATGAATCTAAGAGTCCAGCTCCAGAGTTCACACTTGTAACCACCTAACTGTACTGTTAAATTCCTAAAGGCCAAGGTCACTATCTTGTATTCCTTTTAATATCCTCTTATGTACCTAGTAGAATGCTCTGCACAAGCTGGTATTCAACAAATATAGGTTGCTAGCTGAGTGTGTAATCAAGGGAAGGAGTGCCTTGATGGCCTTTAGAATGTATGTCACCAGGATGCCTTGGTGGCTCAGTGGTTAAGCACCTGCTTTTGGCTCAGGGCGTGATCCTGGAGTCCCTGGATCAAGTCCCACATCAGGCTCCCTGTAGGGAGCCTGCTTCTCCTCCCTCTGCTTATGTCCCTGCCTCTTTCTCTGCGTCTCTTGTGAATAAAATAAAATCTTTAAAAAAATAGAATATACATCACCTCTGTTGGTGATTAAAAATCTGCTCATATGAAGGCCACTTGCAAATAGACTAATTAGAGTCAAATTCTTCCCTAAGGGAAAGGTAATGAAATGAATGCCATGGACAGAAATTTGGGAACACATAGGTAGTGTTTTCCCTTGAGAGAAAATATGACTTCTAAACAAGAATAGTGAACACATAAACTTATATGAGTCAGCCAAAAATGATCCCACATAGAAAAAAAGGGCAGGAAATATAAGTAATTCCGTCTGCACAAGACATCCTATGCTAGCATAGATTTAAACCAGATACACGAAGATATGATATGGTATACTTACAAAGTCCTAAGTAGTTCCTCCAAAAACTTCAATTATTTATCAATCATCATAATCATTACAGATAAAATTCTTTTTACCGTTTCATATGTATGATTTTTAGAACTCACAAAAAATCCCATTTAATTTTTAGAAGTCATGGTTTTGGTTACCCTGGGCTAGGGGTATTAACCAGAAGGTAGACTGAGAGGGGGCTTTGGGGTGTTGCTAATGTTTTGGTCTTGATCTAGGTACTGGTTAGATGGGTAAGTACAATCTGTATTAATATGTCAAGTTATATATATGTTTGTGATTTGTGCATTGTTTGGTATGTATATTACAGTGCAAAAAAACCAAAATATCACAAACATTTTAGATTGATTCACTAAGATAAAAGGTATATGAGTAATGTAGAAAATTCATAATACTAACATTTTTATAGTCTTTAAATCATAAATCTGAATAATTTAAAATTGAAAAAATTAAAGACTTTTCATCCATCAGGATAAACATAAAAAGGTATATGTACTTTATAATGGGATATGTCAGAGTTATTCTAAAAATAAGTTTACATGATCAATGACTAATACATTGTGAATGGTACTATCCCATAAATGTTATGGATTATTAGGTATATGAGGCAACAAAGTAAAATGAATCATCTGCTACTCTTTATGACTTGGCCTGCACTGGGTCTTAAATGGTTGCACTCATACACGTGATCTCCCAACAGATGTTAATGATATGATTTTAAAATATAAACTAATTCTTCGTTTATGTGGATTCATCTAAATTTGCTGAGGTTTTTCTAAGCAAAGTAACATCATAAACGTTCTACCACAGGGGCTCAAAAATGATAGAGAGAGGGGGTAGAGAGGGAAAGGGAAGAAGGACAAAGAGAAAAGATCTCTGTTCTATTGTGTATCAAAGCAGCATGTATCATTTCAGGAACTTAAGCAGAGTCCCTGAGATGCTATACTGATATAAAAAAAAAGATAAACAAGATATAAAGACCTTAGTACAACATTTTATTAATTGGCTTGGAAATATCTGTCAAGACTGTTAAAAATCAACCAGAGGAACAAATAGTTAATTACTTTCCTTGTAATAAAATCAGTTTCTTAAAAACACCTTGTAAATGTGGGCACCTGGGTGGCTCAGCCAACTCCTCATTTCTGCTCAGGTCATAATCTCAGGGTGGTAGGATCAAGCCCTGCATCAGACTCCACATGGGACATGGGCCTGCTTAAGATTCTTCTTCCCTCTCTCTCTGCCCCTCTTCCCATCTCTCTCTTAAAAAAAACAAAAACAAAAACAAAAAAACCTTGTAAACTAATGTTCTGAATACCATTTCAGTATACAAAATTAAATTCTATACACACATTTAGTGGTCCATTTCAGCTTCCATCTATGTATCGTCATGCAAAAAATTCCATTTAAGGGGCACCTGGGTGGCTCAGTCAGTTAAGTGTCTGACTGGGTTTCAGCTCAGGTCATGATCTCAGGGTTGTGAAATTGAACCCTGAGTTGGGCTCTGCACTCAGCATGGAGTCTGCTTGAGATTCTCTCCCTCTCTGTCTGCCCCTCCCCCTTATCTCTCTCTCTCTCACACACACACACACACACACACACACACTTTCTCTCTGTCAAAAAAATAAAAAAATAATAAAAAAAATCCTTTAATAAATTCCCCACAAAATTGGTTAAGAACCTTTTTTTTTTTTAAAGATTTTATTTATTCATCACACACACACACACACACACACACACACACACACAACACACACACAGGGGTGGGACAGAGACACAGGCAGAGGGAGAAACAGGCTCCATGCAGGGAGCCCGATGCGGGACTTGATCCCAGGATCCCAGGATCCAGGATCACACTCTGGGCTGAAAGCGGCACCAAACCACTGAGCCAACAGGGCTGCCCTGGGTTAAGATCTTAAAGTTAATATAAAAATACCCCTTTCCCTAATTAGATTAATTCCCAAAGAACAGGAGTGATGGAGTTTGCCCCATAAATGCTCCTCTTCTAGCTTTGCTTTATAATGGCAGGGAAGACACTTTCAGCCCAATAATTTTCAAATCTGGCAAATTATAATTGAAAAGTGATCAATTTTTCCACAGCCAATATGAACTTAGCAGGTAAAAATGATGCTTGAAAGGATGGTATTCATATGATCCTCTCAATAGATGCAGAGAAATCATTTGACAAAATACAGCATCCATTCCTGATCAAAACTCTTCAGAGTGTAGGGATAGAGGGAACATTCCTCAACATCTTAAAAGCCATCTACGAAAAACCCACAGCAAATATAATTCTCAATGGGGAAGCACTGGGAGCCTTTCCCCTAAGATCAGGAACAAGACAGGGATGTCCACTCTCACCACTGCTATTCAACATAGTACTAGAAGTCCTAGCCTCAGCAATCAGACAACAAAAAGACATTAAAGGCATTCAGACTGGCAAAGAAGAAGTCAAACTCTCCCTCTTCGCTGATGACATGATACTCTACATAGAAAACCCAAAAGACTCCACCCCAAGATTGCTAGAACTCATACAGCAATTTGGCAGCGTGGCAGGATACAAAATCAATGCCCAGAAGTCAGTGGCATTTCTATACACTAACAATGAGACTGAAGAAAGAGAAATGAAGGAGTCAATCCCATTTACGATTGCACCCAAAAGCATAAGATATGTAGGAATAAACCTAACCAAAGAGGTAAAGGATCTATACCCTAAAAACTATAGAAAACTTCTGAAAGAAATTGAGGAAGACACAAAGAGATGGAAAAATATTCCATGCTCATGGATTGTCAGAATTAATATTGTGAAAATGTCAATGTTACCCAGGGCAATTTACACGTTTAATGCAATCCCTATCAAAATACCATGGACTTTCTTCAGAGAGTTAGAACAAATCATTTTAAGATTTGTGTGGAATCAGAAAAGACCCCGAATAGCCAGGGGAATTTTAAAAAAGAAAACCATAGCTGAGGGCATCACAATGCCAGATTTCAGGTTGTACTACAAAGCTGTGGTCATCAAGACAGTGTGGTACTGGCACAAAAACAGACACATAGATCAGTGGAACAGAATAGAGAATCCAGAAGTGCACCCTCAACTTTATGGTCAACTAATATTCGATAAAGGAGGAAAGACTATCCACTGGAAGAAAGACAGTCTCTTCAATAAATGGTGCTGGGAAAATTGGACATCCACATGCAGAAGAATGAAGCTAGACCACTCTCTTTCAGCATACTCAAAGATAAACTCAAAATGGATGAAAGATCTAAATGTGAGACAAGATTCAATCAAAATCCTAGAGGAGAACACAGGCAACACCCTTTTTGAACTCGGCCACAGTAACTTCTTGCAAGATACATCCCCAAAGGCAAAAGAAACAAAAGCAAAAATGAACTATTGGGACTTCACCAAGATAAGAAGCTTTTGCACAGCAAAGGATACAGTCAACAAAACTAAAAGACAACCTACAGAATGGGAGAAGATATTTGCAAATGACGTATCTGATAAAGGGCTAGTTTCCAAGATCTATAAAGAACTTACTAAACTCAACACCAAAGAAACAAACAATCCAATCATGAAATGGGCAAAAGACATGAACAGAAATCTCACAGAGGAAGACCTAGACATGGCCAACACGCACATGAGAAAATGCTCTGCATCACTTGCCATCAGGGAAATACACATCAAAACCACAATGAGATACCACCTCACACCAGTGAGAATGGGGAAAATTAACGAGGCAGGAAAACACAAACGTTGGAGAGGATGCGGAGAAAAGGGAACCCTCTTACACTGTTGGTGGGAATGTGAACTGGTGCAGCCACTCTGGAAAACTGTGTGGAGGTTCCTCAAAGAGTTAAAAATAGACCTGCCCTAGGACCTAGCAATTGCACTGCTGGGGATTTACCCCAAAGATTCAGATGCAATGAAACGCCGGGACACCTGCACCCCGATGTTTATAGCAGCAATGTCCACAATAGCCAAACTGTGGAAGGAGCCTCGGTGTCCATCGAAAGATGAATGGATAAAGAAGATGTGGTTTATGTATACAATGGAATATTACTCAGCCATTAGAAATGACAAATACCCACCATTTGCTTCAACGTGGATGGAACTGGAGGGTATTACGCTGAGTGAAATAAGTCAATCGGAGAAGGACAAACATTATACGGCCTCATTCATTTGGGGAATATAATAAATAATAGTGAAAGAGAATAGAAGGGAAGGGAGAAGAAATGGGTAGGAAATATCAGAAAGGGAGACAGAACATGAAGACTCCTAACTCTGGGAAACGAACTAGGGGTAGTGGAAGGGGAGGAGGGCGGGGGGTGGGGGTGAATGGGTGACGGGCAGTGAGGGGGGCACTTGACGGGATGAGCACTGGGTGTTATTCTGTATGTTGGCAAATTGAACACCAATAAAAAATAAATTTATTATTAAAAAAAAGAAAGGATGGTATACATTTTTAAAAAAAAGATGTTATTTATTTATTCATGAGACACACACACACAGAGAGAGAGAGAGAGAGAGAGAGAGAGAGGCAGAGACACAGGCAGAGGCTCCATGCAGGGAGCCCTACGTGGGACGATCCCGGGTCTCCAGGATCAGGCCCTGGGCTAAAGGTGGCGCTAAATCGCAGAGCCACCCAGGCTGCCCAGTAGGCCTTTTCATTGTTATATTCACATAAAGTATTTGCATGCTTTAAAATCTTTTTCCTACCCTTCTCACATTGACTCATCCATTTTTCTCAGAAAAATCTTTCCATTCACTTTGTTTTTTTCCTTTTTTTTTCCATTCACTTTGTAAGTCTAAAAATTAAAACAAGCAATTATCATAATATATATTTTCAGATGGGTAAACTGAGGCCCAGAAAGGATGATTGGCTCCAGGTTGCTCAGCTACACAGAGCTGGGACTGAATCTAAGTCTACACTTGATCTAAAGCATTGATTCTTTTTTTAAGTTAAGGTATTATTTACATTCAGTAAAACTCATCCCCTGTAAATGTACAGTTTGACCAATTTTGGTAATCATATATAGTTGTGTCACCACTGCGTTCATCATACAATTCATCTTCCTTAAAAATTTCCTTGTGTCCCTTTGCTGTTCATCTCATCCTCCAACCCATGGTTCCTAGCAAACATTAATCTACTTTTAGAAAACTATTTATTTTATTTTAAAGGGAGAGAGAGAGAGAGAGCACAGAAGAGGAACTAGGGCGAGGGAGAGAGAATCTCAAGCAGACTCCACACTGACACAGAGCCAATGGAGAGTTTGATCTCACCACCCTAAGATCACATCCTGAGCCAGAATCAAGAGTCAGTTACTTAACTGACCTGGTCACCTGGGCGTCCCTTAATCTGCTTTCTGTAGTATAGTTTTGTTTGCCCCTTCTATAACTTCATATTAATAGAATTAATGTATTTGACTTCCTTTAGTTAGCATAATGTTTTTGAGATTTATCCATGTTGTTACATGTGTTCATGTTTTATTTCTCCTTATTACTGAATAATATTCCACCATATGGAAATACCACAGTTTATCTATTCACCAGTTGTTATGGGCTGAAACGTGTACCCCCAAATATGTAGGCTGAAGCTTCCCCAGTATGACTTACCTGAGACAGGGTCTTTAAAGAAGTAATTAAGTTTAAGTGAGGTCATAGGGGTAGAACCCTAATTCAACAGCTACTCTTCAAAGCTTCTCTATACTATCCTCCAATATCCATGCATACTTAGTATTAAGTTAGTTTCCAAAGTACATTTACCATATGGGTTACTTATAGAATCTCAGTATGTACTGGGTTATGAAAGTAATCACTTCAAAACTTCCAAGTCCATTTCCTAAATTCCTCATGATTGTATGTATAACAAGATTTTTCTGGAAATAAACCTAAAGAATCTCTGGATTATGCTCTGCTATCCCTACTTGGAGAAAGTGGGCATCCACATAAACTCACATCAGGGGATGTCTATGCACCTTCACATCTGTAGTCTAATAGCATTCCACTGAGAGTAACTACCATATTACTTTTATTTCAGTAGAATGTTTATTAAATGATAGAATAATTGCCTCCCAGAAAAGGGAAGAAATCAAGAGTCCTGAGAATTCTAAGCACATGCCAGAGTATTTTGTATTTTACACAGATCAATCTGTCCAAATCAAGTCTGGCCTACTATAGACATATGTACCCAAATATTTGGCATATGTTCTCTCAATAAACCATCTTCTCTGAACCACTATATCAAAATCTGATGAGATCTCTTCAAACATTATATAAAAACTCAATTTCTAGACTGTTCAGGCCACCCAATACTGCTAATCCTACATTTTTGAACTCTAAAACAATAGCGAATTATACAGAGAGAACAAAGGGTGAATAAAATGGGTGCTAGTGTGCTCAGGAGCCTAAGAGAACCAAATGCTCAGCCCCTTGGTCACTGTTCCTTGTGCCCTATCAATAAGGCCCTTCTCATGTGGGAAGGGGGTGTTCCTTCATGGAAGAAAGTTATGGAAAAGAAATGACTTGAGAATTTGGGAAGTGCTCCAGCAACATGGAAAGCTGCTCACTCCCCTCACCCCTGCCCTGACCTCCCCAAAACAGCTTCCTTTTCTGATCTGGACTTGGGAAAACTTCAGAGAACAATGAAGGAGAAACATGCTTTAAGCGGGAAGAAAGAATAGAAAGGAATGCATAACATCGTCCTTATGCTACTTGATTCCTTCATGCTCAGATGAAGACAAACATTGGCAAGGAATAGGAGTGGCACTGGGTCTTCCAAGAAGTAATTTCTAATTGTTCTTTTCCATCCACTTCTTGCCTACCTCTTACAGCCAAGTTTCACCCCAAATTAATTAAATTACAGTCTCTGGTGTGGGGTCACACACCAGAGTATTTTCTATTTTTGTTCCCATTTTGATCATATAGCTGGGATTAAGAATTACTGCTAACTCTTAAATTGCACATATGAGTGAAATCATATGGTATTTGTCTTTCTCTGACTTGTTTCACTTAGCATAATACCCTCTAGTTCTAGCTACATCATTGCAAATGTCAAGATTTCATTCTCTTTGATGGCTGAGTAATATTCCATTATAGATCTATATCTATATCTATCTCACATCTTCTTTATTCATTCATCCGTTAATGGACATCCAGGCTTCTTTCCATATTTTGGCTATTGTGGACATTGTTGCTATAAACAGTGGGGTGCATGTGCCCCTTCAAAAACCACTATGTATTGTATCCTTTGGATAAATACCCAGTAGTAAAATAGATGAACATAGAGGAAGGGAAGGAAAAATAAAATAAAGTGAAAATTGAGAGGGAGGCAAACCATAAGAGATGCTGAACTCAAGGAAACAAATTGGGGGTTGCTGGAGGGGAGGTGGATGGGAGGAAAGGATAACTGGGCGATGGGCCTTAAGGAGGGCACTTGATGTAATGAGCACTGGGTGTTATATGCAACTGATGAATCACTAAATTCTACCTCTGAAATTAATTTAAAAAGAAAAAGAATTACTGCTAACTAAGAAAGCAAAAAGGGGGGACTAGAAGGAAAAGTGGGAAGAAGCAGAGCTTAGTATTTGTTTGGTATGTATTTCTTGCTAGGTCTGGTAACAGGAGCATTGCACACTCACCCTTACTGTTTGTAAAGAAGGGGTTAATAACTACATTTAAGATTAAAAAAACACAGGTAATTTGTCTAATATCACAAAGCAAATAAATGATGGATCTAGGATTTAAATTCAGATCTGTTTGGATTCCCAAAATTGCATTATTTCCACTATATTCACGGAGAAAACCTTTTAGTGAGGTAACAAAGGTTTAAGTATGCAGAGGATAACGAGAAGTCAAAGTTTCACCTAACTTTACTTAGGGATCATCTGTATACCAAGTTTTTGTTCAAGTCTCAGACTACCTGTCTGCACATACTAAAGACCTGAGTAGAAGGGTGTTTAAAATTCCTGCCACTAACAAGGGAGACTATGTTCTGAAAGTAAAACTGATCACTCTTGGAACTGCACTAATCCTCCACAATCAAAAAAGTATTATTTACTCTAGTGTTACTAAAGAAGCTGAATGAAACCTAAGTGATCTTTTTGGGAAAATCCAAAAAAAGTAGAAGTCATGCTAGATTGATTAAGGGGCTGGTTAGCAGAAAAATCTTTACGTCTAAGCTATAGATGGCTATTGATTGGCTGAAGGACATCAGCAAGCTCCTTTACCTTTTTCAGACAATGAAGATACTGCCATGTTTTAAACAAGACTGCAATAAAGGTAAAATGAATGATTATTATTCTTAACTTTTCTATCAAAGTGCCCCCAAAGTAGAGAGAAACAAACCACAGAGCATTCTTAAAATTTGTTAGTGTCTTAGGATACACTTTGAAGTTGATAGCTTTATCTTACAAACTGCATATCAATTTCATATACTACTCTATCACATACCCACATTTTGTTTGGATAAGAGAAGAATCCTGGGGTAAAATGGGTGTTCAGGAAAGTGGATTTTGACTATATCCTGGCAACCCATTATATGCCTTACAAAAGCACAGAGGTCTGAGAAAGCACTTTGCAAACTGTTAATTGCTGTATCTTTTTATGTTACTACCATCTTCCAAAAGAAAGAGTTAAAACAATTCTTCATAAAGGAACTAAGGTAGACTGGATATTCTCTAAGGTTGTTATACTTGGCTTCTCACGGTTTCTTGGAGCTATTTTTCCCTGTCTTTTCATCTTCAATATTGAGTACCTACTGAATGGGTTTGGCACTGCACTTGAAGCCAGTGAAGAACTGTGAATTAAAGCTGGTCTCCGCTCTCCTGAAGCATACATATTAAAGACCAACATTCAGTAGTTAATTACAAGGGTGCTGAGTGTTATACATGGGAAGTCCAGGTACAAGTAGAGAAAGCAAACAGGGAGGTCTACAGGGGAAAGTAGGTAACTTCTCAGTTCCCTGTATCTTTATTATTGGGTTGGAAGCACCCAATTCCTAGCTTTTTAGACATATTCACACACACAAGGAACTTTTTCCAAAATCCAAGTCAAAAGTAAGTCAAAAATATTTCAGATTTCACTTATTTACAATGCTCAATGTCAGACCATGTAGATCAGGTTTATCACCAGGTTTATCACTCCATTTTTCTGGAAAAGAGGCTTTATCAAGCTTTCAGAGCATAAACAAGGTGACAAGTAACATTAGATCAGCACTTTTCCCTGAGACAATGGATTTATGTGTTTGTGCTAAACTAGTATAAAAATAATACAACCATTCTTAACAATTAAATATTTAAAGCAAAAGTTATCACCATCAACCTGGAGGCAAAAGGTTCTGCTCCTGTCTCCCTCATGTCACCCTACCCAGTTCATATAATCTCTGGAACCTCAGCAGTCTCTGGAACCTCAGCTTCCCCATCTTTAAAATCAGAAGGTCAAAACAGAACAAAAACAGTAATGCCACTAGGTCTCCTACCACATTCATATGCAGCATCCACTCCGAATAGTTTGACACTTGAATACTTAAAAGCTATAGGACATTACATATCTCTATAATTACTGTTTTTCATTTTTAAATTAGCCATCTTTTACAATATATTCACACCATAGCTGTATACTAATTTTATTCCTAAATCTGTTCATATGAAAACAATGGCACAAGATCTGTCTAAAAGTTCGAAATGCCCAGAGATGACATCTTTAATCTGAGAATCTCAAAATGATTCTTTCACTATATCATTACTCTGCTAAAAAAACTATTTACTTATATCCACTCATGGCGAGCAGAAATACAATGTACTCTTCAAATTTTGGAAAATTCCATTTGGAATTCTAGCAGACCTGGCTCTCTTCCCATTTTGGCATAAAAGCATCATGTGCTCAGCTCTCTGCCACTTCCTCTCAGCTGAGCCTTTCCCCAAGGAGCTCACCCTGGCACAGAAAGAAAGGGAGGAAGAAGAGGAAGCTCTGCAACCACATAGGAGTCTCTGCCCAACTTGAAAGATCAGAGAAAACCCTTTTACATTTCCTCGTTTGATTCAATAAACGCTCTAGCAGCCCACAATTCAAACAGAGATATAAGCAAAATTTTCCAAAATATTTTCAAGAGGAAAAAGGTGGAAGACAGCATAAACTAAAGCTCCGAGTTTCCTAGTGCATCAGCTATTGTATAAATTGTTTAACAATCAATGACCTCAGAGTTTTTCAAGCAGGTGAATGTCTTTGTGGGTTTTTTTAAGAAATTAAAATTTTAAGTCTTCACCTCTTTTAACTTAGAATAGACTCTAGTTACAACCTGAAAGATCTCAGAAAACAAATGCCATGAAAGCTTTTAATTTAAATAAAATTGAAACACTGCTACATTACACAACTACTGTCTAAAAAAAAATCATTCTCTGGCACATGTACTTTGTACATGTACCTAATCACATCTAAATCTCACAAAACAATGAGGTAGAGTATCCTAACTGTCCTCTTCCAGGTTCTTAAACAAGGAGACATCATAGGAGATTCAGACTTGCTCAGCTAGTTGCCATCCTGATCACATGAATCCTCCAAGATCTAAGCCCTTACATCTGTCCTCTGGAAAAAGGGAGACAATATTACTTCAAAATATTCTTGTTACTATATATTAGTTTACATTTTCTAGAATTTTATATTAATGGAATCATCTAATACATACTCTTTGTCTAGTTTTACAACTCAGCATATTATTTTGTGTCATTCATGTTGTTACATGTATCAATAGTTCACTTCCTTTTATTGCTGAATAGTATTCCATTGTATGAATATATTACAGTTTGTTTATCCACTTTCCAGCTGAGAAACATTTGGATTATTTATAATTTTGGCAATCATGAATAATGCTGCTTTGAACATGGGCATACGATCTTTGTATGGACATACGTTTTCATTTTTGCTCTTAAGCAAATTCCTAGGAGTAGAACTGCTGCATCATATGGTAGGTGTATGTTTAACTTTTTAAGAAACTGCCAAACTGTTGTCTAAAATGGACATATCATTTTACATTACGAACATTACAGTAATTACATTTTTTTTTCAGGTGTCAGTGTACTTTATAACAGAGGAAGAGAGGATTAGAGGATTATGGGGAGATTTTTGTTTCAGCCTTTATTTAGTCCAAGCAAGATTTAAAAGACTTACAGAAAATGGCTTCATACAGAAGTACGGTAGTGGGAAAGAGGTTACAGGGGGGAGTGGTAAACATGTCGAGTAAACTTCAGGGATAAATGAAGACCCACACAAGTCCACAGAATGCAAAGGAACAAGGAGGAATACTTCCTGAGCCGTAAGTGCTCAGGGCGCAGGGTAGGTAGGGCCCAGTGAATGAGCAACTAACTAGCTTCAGTGATAATTCTGAAACCTGTTAAAATTTATTTTTGGAGTGAATTCTTCTCCAGAACAGGTCAAAGATTGTGCTTAAAAAAATGTCCTTAGAACATATAACAGCTTCTCAAATATTCTTTTTGCCTCTTGATTCCAGGTGCTTTCCCTTTGGTTAAAAACCAGAAACAGTGTAAAGCTCACAGGATGGAAGAAGTCTTTTGATACAGGCAAGGTGAGGCACAGGATGAACTTACACAGTAAGTGAGAGTCTGCCTTGGTCTTCTCCCTTGACCACTCCACATCTCAGAACCTCTAAGAAGGTAGTTACACTGACTTGGGCAGAAGCATCTGCAGCCTCCCAGGGATCAGAGGTCTTCCCTCCTCCCTCCTGCCATATTTTGTATATCACAGTTCCCATTAACCATGCTCATCTGGGTGATTCTGATACGATAGCTTTGGTCATCATTTATGTTTGCCACCTACCTTATCATTGCCCATGATTTCAGGGGACTCAGGACGCTCTGGCCTTGTGTCCTCTCCTTACATGTCTTAGGATTCTTTCTGTGTTGCATGGCAGATTCTCCCACTGAGTATGGAAGAAGAGGTGGGGGTAGAACAGACAATGTGTCTATTTTTATTGTGGGTGTTGGCTTTTTTTCTCCCCTGCTTTTTATGTTGCAGTTGCAATCTTGGCTGGCTTTCTTGAACTTTGACTTGGGGTGTAAGAACTGAACCAGACATTCTCTGCTTACTGTGGTCAGCTGACATAGTCACCACTAAGACTTAATGAACTCACCTTGCACTTTCATCATCAGGCTTGAAATTCTTTCCCATACTGATTCATAATGGGTGTGTCTATATGAATCACTTTCACATAATTTAGATATAAAAACCTATGAGAGGGAGAGGGGGAAAAGGCCTCCTTTCATTTTCATCCATACTTGCCAGATTGGCTGAATCCCTGATTATTTGATCCATCATTGTTATTAATATGATTAATAAACTACCTATTTATTGAAAAAAAAAAAACAAACCACCTTTAAGGTGCCAAATATCACTAGAGATAGAACAACTCTAGGCCCCAAAGAAGAACAACCCATGTCCCAAAGTCAGGTGACAGAGGCAGAAGGCATTTCATACAGAAAAAAAAATTATAAAAAAAAACAAAAAAAGTGGCATTGTACCCTGGTACCATCATTGTAGCTTAAGAGTAACTTATAAGTGTGCTGCCTTAAATCACGTCACTAAAAGATCTATGTAAAAACAACCAATACAATATAAACTCATGCTTTGGAACTATAACACACAAGGAAAAAAGAAATCTTTAAAAGGCAGCAACAAACCTGATGCAAGCAATCACAACAGCAGCTCACCAGTATTGGTGAGCTGGAGTATTATCTCCCAGTCAGGCACTATGCTAAGCTTTACAAGATTTATATATGGCTCCTTCATGATCACTATCTCCATTTTCCAGGGAAGAAACTAGAAGAAGAGGAGTTAAGAATGTGGCCCTAAGGTCATAGGTCTTGTAAGGCATGGAACCAGAACTGCCTGGCCTAGACAATGCTTTTCATGGCTATGCTAATTTACTGCTCCATCCTCAGGTTTTGCAGGCCTTCCATCCTGTTTGGAGGATGCCTTCTTGAGGCTGAATGATCCTACACCTTCAGCAACACTTATCTGTTTCTAATTTCATACTCCTTAAGCAACTTTCTGATATTAAACTGGTTTTCCAAGCTTATTCTCTATTTGGAAGAGCTGACCAGTCAAGAAACATAAAGTGGATACACTTGGCAGTGATTATCTCTTAGAATAAATTACAAGACCAGGCATTTTGGTTTTGAACATTAATTTGACCCTAAATTTGGTTCACCTGACTAATCATGGAGGTACCAATATCCTTTTCGGAGGATCATCATAACAGAGGAAAAATCATTGAAGTCAGGCCATCAACCCTATACAAGCCCACCCTGCTAAGCTCAATTCTATACCTAAGAGTGTAACAAAAACAAAAGCAAAAACAAAAGTCCCTGTTGGTGTTAGAAAAAATCTGGCTGATAGAACTACTACATATATAGCTGGAAGCACTCTCAGTAGCTCCTTCCTCCTCCAGCAGGAAAAATAAAAATACATATTGCGAATTTCTACTGTTTTGGGTATAAATGTAAAGAGCTGAAAGGACAGAATTATTACAAAGTTGAGAAAAAATGTATTACCAGTTTAAACAGAAGGGACATATTGCTGCTTCAGCACTAATTTTATTTTGGAAATACCAGACAAGTGGCAGGTCTTACTTATAGATCAGAGTTTCTTCTTCCAACCTTCCCTTCCATTCTCTATAATACTTGAGGACCTAATATTTTGGGGAAAAGTCAAAATTTAGATGTGTCTCTTAGTTTCTTCCCCAAAGGCTAGCCTGCTAATTCTTACTAAAGTCATCATCTTGAATAGGAAAAATTAGTAGATTCTTTGGCTTAATACAAATCTTGCTAGTTCTTCCATACCTTACTTTAGAAAACAGGAAACCCATTTTCTGTATTCTAGATGACATCAGTGGCAGTGATTCTCAGAGGAAAGTATAACCGGAAGGAATACTCTAAGAACACCAAAACATGGGAAACTGGCCCATTCAAAGTTGGGAAGTAGTATTGAGGAGTGAAAATAGCTCACTATGGCACCTCTTTCGTTCCCATCAAGTCAGGAGAGCTTAGAATATGGTGTCTTTAGAAGAGATTTTGGTTAAGGCCCAGGAAATAAATTAAGGATGGAAGTTTTTTGAAGACACAATGAATGGCAGCATTATGTACAGATTTAGGAAGCATGGATTTTGTAAACCAAAAAAAGCGGAGAAAATAAAGCAAAAAAGGTAGCAAAAAAAGGAATAACTGACATTTCTTTTTTTTAATTTAAGCACTGATTCAATTCTCTTTAATTTTCTTAGCCATTCCCTTCTTGTCTGAAAATACAATTCAACCCAGTCCCTTTCAGTAACTTACTGAAGTTTCAGTGATTTCAATTACGTTTATATGAAGGGTGATGGGAAGGAAGGACAGACAAGTCACAGGACGGTAACGGTTGGGCCAACAAATGGTAGGTATGAAAGGAAAGACAATACATAGATGTGCTTGTGCATGTGTCACATCTATAAGTCACTGGATGAGTTAGGCTCAACCACACAAAAGGGAAGAAAAGCTTTATCACAGCAAGTATGTGAAAATCTGTAGTTCTCCTAATATTTTGTTTATTCTGATCATTTCAAATTCGAGTCAATTTTGAAAAAGAACTGACAGTAATGCAAGTGTCAAATTCTGGTTGTTTTTATGGTTTACTTTGAGGAGCCTACAGAGCAGCACCCAGAATAATTTGAAGACAGATTTACTCCCAATTTGAAGACAGATTTACTCCCATATCTGCCATAATGTTGTAAATATGCATAACTCAAGTGACATTTGATATAGATATTGGCAAATGACCATTTTGGGTACTTTAAGAAAATATTACATGGGGCTCCTGGCTGGGTCAGTAGGTAGAACATGTGACTCTTGATCTCAGGGTCATGAGTTCAAGCCCCATGTTGGGTGTAGGGCTTACTTAAAAACAATAATAAAAATAGAAAGTAAAAATAAGAAGAAAAAAAAAACAGACTCACAGAACCTTCATTCTGAAAACAATCATTAAAGATGACCTAACTCAGTCCCCTTCTCTTACAGATGAGGAAATTCAGAGGCTAAAAGGGGGATTTAAGCATCATACATAAACTGGAAAGAACATAAAATCTCTTATTTAAAAGCAGAGAATTAAAGAGAATCAAAACCTTTTAAAAAGAAAAGTGTCTTTTAGCTTCATTTTATGCACAGAACAATGGTAAATTATGTCTTCTCCCTCTTGCAGAAGAGGACTCACACCATAGCAAATCAGGCTTTTTCTAAAATACATACTCATTCCTTCAGGCAGATATAACTAACAATATTGTTCTTTCTATTTACATTCAACTCTAGATTTCATCACCTAACTGAAGTGTTTCCACAAGGTTTCACAAAATTGCTGAGGCTCGGCAAGTTAAGTTGTTTATTAATCTTCATCCCAATGTACCTGCTTCTAGGAAAAAAAATAGAAATACTATACTCTAAAGTTAAAGTGACCTTCCTTTTAGAAATTAGAAAATAGAGGTGGATAGTCTAGAATTTTTACAGCTTCCAAGATCTCCAAAAGAAGAGATACTAGCTTTTCAGAATAAAATAAGCATGCAGTGGATGAGGACCTGCATTGTCAAGCACTGCCAGTGGTTCCCAGCAGTGGCCACTGGGAAGCACACTACATGTTATGTCAGAACAAAAAGAAATGCGTAATACATATTTTAGAGATAATGTAAAATCTGCCCTAAAAAACTCCCATGGTAGGAAGGAAAGAGGTAATATTTTACACAACCTTAAATTTACCCAGTATGTCTCCTGTGTGTATCCACAGTCAGCTTGTATATATGGGAGGATGACAGGGAATAATCTGACGTCACTCATTTAACAGATGGAAAAAAAAAACTAAGTCCTAAAAGATTCAATGGCTTTTGTGGTCCTTCTGACAACTGATAATTTCTATTTAGAAACTGTTTTGCAAAGCTATTTGGTCCAAAGACACTAGGAAGCAGAACTGATGCCAACCAGACATTTCTTCCAGTATTAACTAATACAATGACTTTCTAGTTAATTAAGTTTTGATGCTCCAGAACTCAACCCAACAATTATACTGACAAAACTATTTCTAACCTGCAAAGCTGTTGACCACCTATACCGCACAAATTTCACTAATGGAAGACCCTTGATGTCCAGTTTGAAGCACCTGTTGGCAATCTACCAAAATGAGGCAAGTCTGAGTTATGTACAAATAAATTGGGTCTCTTCATTCATATTCTCCACCCTACTCTCTCTCTCTCCTTCTGCCTGCCTCCTTTCTTCCTATCCTCTTCCTTCCCCCACCCCAACAGTATGTAGCAGGAGTCTGCAAACTTCTCTGTAAAGGGTCAGAGAGTAAATAGTTCAGGCTTTTTGGGCTCTGCCACCCTGGTACAAAAGTAGCTAGAGATAATCCATAAATGAATGTGTGTAGTTGTGTTTCAATAGAACTATGAAACCAGGCAGTGGGCCAGATTTGGTCTTCAGGGCTGTAGTTTGTCAACCTTTAGTATAGAGTAGCAGTTCCCAACTTTTAGCCTGCATCAGAATCACCTATACAATACATAGATTTCTCAGCCCCATAAAGTTTGTGATGCAGCAGGTCTGAAGTGGGGCCTGATATTTTGCATTTTTAAAAAGTTCCCAAGTGATGCTGATACTACTGGTCTAGGGACCATGCTTCAAGAGGCACAGGTATAGAATAATGGTCTATCCTGCACTAAGTGGAAGGTTGAAATGTAATGAACAATTAAGAAAGTGGAAACTACATGCTGTAAACTTGACTGCTAATTTTATGAATATTTCACATAAAGACTTACTGTTAAGTGCCATAATATTATCAGTTCCTGGATGATGGAAATTTATTCCCATGCGTCCTAAAAAATAAAATAATTTTATTTTAAGCACAAAGAAAATAATGCTTAATATAATCATTTCAAATACATTGTAAAAGATGAACATTACAAAAAGCTAAAACAGATACAACATTGCTATAATCTATAACAAGGCCATAGCAGTTACAAGGTTTTAAATCAATTCATAAAACATACAAATGAAAAAAATCTTAAAAACAAAGCCAAAATCTCAATAACAAATAAATAAAATAAAACAAAACAAAGCAAAAAAGAAGCTTCCATTATAATATATTGAAATGTTAAAGCATCTTGCATTCCGATTTAAACATGCCAACTGGATTAAGCATTTTATTTAAACAACCATTCATACTGTCCTTCAAATTCAAGCAGCAAAAGAATGAATTCAAAGAAATATATAAGCTTGACGTTTAGAGGGAATATAAGATAAAAGCTTTATAATGGCTCAAAAATGCAACATAATTATCAGAATGGCAACCAGAAGAAAGATAGTACAATTTATACAACAGGTATAGGAGGGGGAACAACAATTGGTCTAAAAATCTAGGGTTCTTACGCTTTCCCTACCACTAACTAGTTATATGACCTTGAGCATAATGCTTATCTCCAGGCCTTCATCCTTATAGTAATAGGGTTTCAAACGTCTGACCACACTAGCTGGCTGCCTGTTTTTATTACACCTCTGAGCAAAGAATCATTTTTACTTTTTTTTTTTTTTAAGATTTTATTTATTTATTCATGAAAGACAGAGAGAGAGAGAAAGAGAGAGAGAGAGAGAGAGAGGGAGGCAGAGACACAGGCAGAGGGAGAGGCAGGCTCCATGCCAGAAGCCTGATGCAGTACTCAATCCCGGGACTCCAGGATCACGCCCTGGGCCAAAGGCAGGCAAACTGCTGAGCCACCCAGGGATCCCCCATTTTTACATTTTTTAAAGGTTGTAAAAATAAAAACTAAAAAACAAAGAATAATATGTGACAGAGATCATATGAACCACAGGTCTAAAATATTTCCTCTTTGGCCCTTTACAGACAAAAGTTTGCCAACCTCTCGTCTATAAAATGGTAAGTCTGAATTATGTTTTAATGAATACCCTCCAGGGCTAAGAGTGGAAGATGCAGACCAAAAAAAAAAAAAAAAAAAAAAAAAAAGGAAGATGCAGACAGTGGGTATGTCTTTCATGAATTATTTGGGAAAAGGAGGTGGATATATTAAAGGAATAATAAAATAGAGTCTCACATGGGAAAAAAATGTATTTAAAGTTTTCTTGACCACAATCTCTTCAACAAAATAATTATTGAAATAGGGCTTTTGTGTAAAGCTAATACACATACAACCTTGGTTCTGCGAAGGTCTTCATGCCCAATTAGGTCAAGGGTTATCATCATGAAATTCTCAGAAAAATGTTGATTTTATGTCATTACTACTGTTTAAATAAATGTTAACAGTCTGGGGCGTGATACAGAGAATGCTGGAGATATGGAAGTGACTGACTTTCACAACAAATACAGCGTTATATATAATTGCAAAAGGTCAGTTATGATTTGGTATTAATCTCTGTTATGGGGTACTGGAGGCAAACACCATTACCAAGCTCTTCTGGCCCAAAAGAGAGGAATCACAGTGGACAAAACAGAGTATTTGCTTCAAATAAAAAGGGGGAATCATGAATTCCTTGCCAACTCAATTTTTTTTTGCCTAGATAAGGCCATCCAAATCTCTTAAAAACACTCAGGTCAGGGATCCCTGGGTGGCTCAGCAGTTTAGCACCTGCTTTCGGCCCCGGGCATGATCCTGGAGTCCCAGGATCAAGTCCCACATTGGGCTCCCTGCATGGAGCCTGCTTCTCCTTCTGCCTGTGTCTCTGCCCCCCCCCCCCCTTTCTCTCTGTCTCTCATAAATAAATAAAATCTTAAAAAAAACAAAACACTCAGGCCATAGTAATTATTGAAAGGTCATTTTATATTAAGGGATAAGGAAGAAACAAAACTCTGATAAGTGTAATGTTACTTGTACTGATGGGTGTGTGTGTGTGTGTGTGTGTGTATGAGATAGAATATGAATGAAAAAATCATCAACCACTGATGGATTCTGAAGTGATTATTCTAATTTTACCATGAAGCATCACAGGACTGTCAATAAATATTATTTTTAGTTTTCATTATTTTAAATTTATTAGGAGGAAGGTATTATATACACCTCTCTCTAATGTTATGGAAGCTATTTTGCTAGCATTTATATTACAGTAAAATTATTTTTTAGAATATATTTTAATGTTTTCCAGAGAAAAATAATTCTATTAGTAAAGATCCATTTTTTAAATAACTGTTTTATTTTTTATTGATTTCATAGATCTTTTCATATTTACTAGAAGCTAATTGAGGAGTTTCAAAAACTACTCATTATTTAAAAACACATTTAACAGTATCCCTATATGTAATTACTTTGTGCCTTATGTCTTTCCAGCTCCTACTTCATTTTAGAGTCTAAAAATTATTATACCTCATATGCAACAAGTGCTATCTCCTACCACCACTTTGATCAGAACCTATTATAGAAATATTTGTGAGAATAAGGCTTTGGCTCAGTAGGGAGAATTTACATTCTGGTTTTAGTTAGCTGTATCAATATTCTTTCTATTATTTTCAGATAATTAAGACCTTATTTGGATTCATTACCACCAAATACTAACATCCGTAAGAATTAGATATGATTTACTCATTGCATTCTGAGATACTCAAACTTAACAGGAAATAGTCACTGGAAAGTATGCCTAAGAACCCAACAAGATTTCAAAAATCACTGCCCAGCAGAACCCTAGCAAATGGTATATAGAGATGGTCTATTTCAATCTCTAAGGAAAATGTGTGTGGTTCATAAAAAGCTAGGGGTGTTCCCTAAAATAATAAAGAGTTATCAAGAAAACCAAGCAAACCTTGGTGCACCTGGGTGATTCAGTGGATTGAGCATCCAACTTTTAATTTCCACTCTGGTCATGATCTCAGAGTCTTAAGATCAAGTCCTGTGGAGCCTGCTTGAGATTCTCTCTCTCCTCCTGCCCCACCCACCCCCTCTAAAACAAAACCAAAAACCAAGCAAGCCCAAATTTAGATGATCTCATTAAGCTTATTCTGTTTCCTGTGTTACAATCATTTATGGTAAAGAATTATGTGGTTATAATTGCTAAATCAAGTAATAGTTTTTATGTTTCTGCTATTCCCACACTTAAAGGGGTACCCCTCTCTGCAGTCTTCCAGAAGCTGGGTTCTTTTGGAGCTCTTTCCAGGAGGTCTTAGGACTTTTCATCTTCAAAGATGGAACTGAAAGGAAGCTCAGTAGTTTTTAAATTATTGTCCCCTAGCTCACACTGATGACTTCCAAATCAATCTTTCTAAAGATGCAGCAAAAAAAGAAGCCTTAGGCAACATTTTGTAGATAAAGGCATCAGGAATTGCTGAAAAGAAGAAAACTTTTTGCCTTTCTGGTATCCTCCCTGATTCTGTTGGCCTCTTTGACTTAAATGGCTCTCTAGATCAACGTTGTCCACAAAAGATTTTATAAGAAACTCTGTGCTGGGACACCTGGGTCGCTCAGTGGTTGAGCATCTGCCTTCGGTTCAGGGTGTGATCCAGGAGTCCTGGGATTGAGTCCCGCATCAGGCTCCTTGCATGAAGCCTGCTTCTCCCTCCGCCTGTGTGTGTCTCTGCCTCTCTCTTTCTGTGTCTCTCAAGAATAAATAAATAAAATCTTAAAAAAAAAAGAAACTCTGTGTCAGGCCAGACCCACCAGAACCAAATATTAAATATAATCTAATTGTTTCCTAACTAAATGTAAATTCTTTCTAATAAAAAGACTTATGGCTTTTTAAAGCTACTTTCTTTACCTCTTCAAAAATTCATGTTTAGATTACAAAATGCAATATATTTCCATCAGACAAAAATTATGTAACACAAAAATGTTGCAATAATGCAAAAAATAAGGTCACCAATTAAAGACAAGCTCTGCTAACATTTTGATTTAGTCTTCCAGTTTAAGGAGGGTTTGTGTATAAAATATTCTTTTCTAAAAATAGAATTACTTTATATTTTTCTTAATATATTTTGCATCTTAAATTTCATAATTATGAGATTTTTGAAGGAGAAAATATATAACAGCAAAAGAAAAACTGATTCCAAATTCAGATGAGGCCATTTCTTTTTTCTTCCTTTTGTCCAACAAATACTGCTGTTTAATCAGCTGTGAAAATAGAATCAAGTGTGTGACATCTGGTGATTTTTGTTAATGCAGTCTGGTGCTGCCAGCGTGACATTTTGTCACCTGTCCACGGTCTGCTATTTTTAAATTGTTCTTGTCAGCCAGCTATCTTTTAAGTATAGTGTAAAATATAAGGTTTCAAAAATTGAAAGGTATACTTGGTTTTAAATGATGCTGTAGAAATCTGAGACCGTCCCACTTTTCCCACTGCACAGAGCCTGATAAATGGGGGTGAGGGGATGGAGGAAGAGGTTGGAGAATAGGATTACATATGTTTATCCAGACTGTAAAAATCATAGTCTCATAAGCTCAAGTTACATTCATATTTAAGAGACTAGTTATAAAAAACGACATTGTGTTATTCAAAGTTTCAGAGTCTGTATTTTTATATGCCCAAAATAAAAATTAGAATTTTTATGAATTCATAATTAATTACGAAAGTCACCTCTTCAGCTCTGAAATATGTTATGAGATAGGGAACAATCGCTGTATCTTCCTCTATCCCTATTTGCTCTAAAAAGTCAAGTCCTTCAGAGACTTTCACCTAATAGAATGTAAGTGCTGTGTTCTAGAAAAGGTTAGAAGAAAAATGCATATTCTGCTGGGTTGTTTCTTCCATCAATTTTCTCTATAAAATTGTAGATACATTCCTTCAGAAAAAGTATCCACAAGATGAAATATTATGTAAGAATACAATAAAATGGTGTTTTAAGGTCCTTTTAAGGAAAAATGATAAAATTTTGGCATTAAAATATTCTAAATATGGGGATCCCTGGATGGCTCAGCAGTTTAGTGCCTGCCTTCGGCCCAGTGCATGATCCTGGAGTCCATATCGGCTCCTTGCATGGAGCCTGCTTCTCCCTCTGCCTGTGTCTCTGCCTCTCTGTCTCTCTCATGAATAAAATAAAATAAAATCTTAAAAAATATTCTAAATATGTTCCAAAGATCCAAGAAACAAAAGCTATGAGCTTAGAATGGAGATCAAATTCTAATTTCTTTTCATACCAGTAATGGCTAATTTTTGGCATGATATCAATTCCTTTGTTCCTGTTTACTCATTTCAGGCTGTAATCTAAAATAGTTAAATCATTCTTTTAAAACTCTCGGATAGGGGTGCTTGGGTGGCAGTAGGCTAAGTAGCTGACTCTTAATTTTGGCCCAGGTCATGTTCTCAGGGTCCTGGGACTGGCCCTGGTGGGCTCTGATTCAGCAGGGGGTCTGCTGGAAGAGTTTGTCTCTCTCTCCTTCTGCCCCTCTGCCCACTCATGCTCTCTCTAAAATGAATACATAAATCTTTATAAAAATTTAAAAAACCAAAACTCTCAGTTACACTGCTATATAGAAAGGACCACTGGGTAAATCAATGGGAGGTACTTATGTATAAAAAAAAAAATCACTCAACTTGTATTTACTGTCCCCCTCTTGTACAGAAACAGAACAATCACTTCTTGCTAAATCAGAACCTGCACCCCAAACAATGTGTGGACTCTGCTAACTTAAACAAGACAAACTGCTATGGGCCAAAGGTAGGTAGCACAAAAATAGAACTGGAGCAACAATGCAAGTTAAGAGACAGCATATTTTTCTGGAACAAACAAAATGTAATGAAGATGCACTTTTTCTAAAACAAGGGAACCTCAACATTCTACAAAAGGGACCAATTTTGTGAAAGGCTATATAATACTACATTTAAATTGTGATGAGTAAAGAAAAATGCTTCCATAATACCAAAAGGATGGCATTTATTTCTTCCAAGTTCCTGTCAATTTAAATATTTTAAAGCATTATTATCAGAAGATAGCTATTTTTCCCCCTAGATTCAGTATACATATGAAAAGCAAATCCTTCAATATCAGTTCTCAACTGACACCTGCTCTTTTCATTTTTCAAATTTCAGTTCCATGAATAGTGAGGAAAGAGAAAATTCAAATATATAGAAATGTTTCATCAGGTACTACCCCAAGGAGTCAGCCAGGTCTACTCTTCTATTGTAAGAGGGAGACTACATGGGATGACAGACAGAAAGGGGACTCTTTGCCAAGATATCTGCTATATTGTGCTAACCCAACCGGGGGACAGATCTTGCTTTACAATGTCACCTAAACTGTGCAATACAGTGTGGTTGGTATTTCCCTATTATTCCTCCTCTCATCATTTTGCACTCTTGAACGTTAATCCTAAACCAGGCTGTGATTAATCAAACCTAATGACCCTGGGTTTTCATAGGGGTTCCCCAGTGGCTAAACTTTCATCATTAGTAGCAAGCTAGGGAACAGCTATAAGAAAGGTACAGAGGTGAATCTTTTTCCTTATCTCTAATCCTACCTCTTCCATGCTAGAAATCTCTTTAATCTTCATAGTTATAAGGAGAGTTGTGGATTTCCTTCCCTTAAGCCCACCTGAAAAGAGAGCAGAGAACAATTCCTCTCTCCTAGGCCTCACTCATATCTCTACCAACCCAAGGATTTCTGCACTTAGAAAAGAAATGACAGACAGTTTTTATTAGTTCATCACCCTTCTCAAAACTGTCTTCTCATTTCTTGGAAACATTCTCTCAAATAAATAGGAAAAGTCATATATAATATGGTAAGAGACACAGTTCTGTTATAACCAAGAACTGTAGTTTGAGATCTTTAAGAAGCCAAAAAAAATTAGTCTAATTTTTATTTAAATAAGGGTGCTGTGCCCTGACCAACACTACTAAACACATTTCTCAGGTGCTGTGAAGAAAGCTCAATTCTACTTTTCCTCTACATTACTTGGCATCTTTATCATGGGGGAGGACGTAGAGACTTTTTAATATTTCCTACAAACATCTTCAAGGCTGACTTGGTTTTACTGAGTGTAAGTATAAATGTGACTGAAAAATTGTTAAAGCTCTTTACTAAAACAGAAGTCTCACTAGTTTCTGAACTTCCTGTCATTTCTCCCACTAACCCTTTTTAAAGAGAAGAGTTGAATAAAGGGATAAATGCATTTCTAATGCATTTCTAATTGCATATTTTTTAAAGGTTTTATTTATTTGAGAGAGAGAGAGAAGGAGGAAGGGAGAGGGAGAGAGAATCTGAAGCAGATTCCACTCTGAGCTCAGAGCTGGACTCAGGGCTTGATCTCACGACCACAATATCATGACCTAAGTTGAAACCAAGAGTTGGATGCTTAACTGACTGAGCCACCCTGGCGACCCTCATTGCATACATTTCTAAGATGAAATATTGCTGTGAATAAATGTCATCAGGTTCAGTTCAAATACATCATGAAGTATTTTATTTATTTTTTTTAAAGATTTTATTTATTTATTCATGAGAGACACACACACAGAGAGAAAGGCACAGACACAGGCAGAGGGCGAAGCAGGCTCCATTCCATGCAGGGAGCCTGACGTGGGACCTGATCCGGGTCTCTAGGACCACACCCTGGGCTGAAGATGGCGCTAAACCGCTGAGCCATCCGGTATGCTCTATTTTATTTTTCATGAACGCGATATCCTACTATATTTTCTTTATATTATTTAGATACACAATTTTGGAAAGTCAACATAAAAGCATTATTTTCCTTTCTCCTTTAGGTGACTTTGGATAATGACAAAATGTTTATCCTTCAATAATCACTACTTATCTATGGCAAATAAAAAATTTTGACAACTTGCATTATCCTTTTAACATTTAGCTATAGTCTAGTTGGAAGAAAGTAAATATTGTAGGAATGTAAGGTTTAATTTATTACCCAGGCCAGAGAGTAGGCACACCACTACCACAGACAGCATGCATGCATAAATAAATAAATAAATAAACAAGATAACATTTGAGCAATTTCTAGTGTCAGGAACTTCATCTGACCTTTACAGCCACTCCATGAAGTAGGTGCTTTATTTCAATGTTGAGGAATCTAAGGCTTTGAAGAGGCTAATTTATCTAGATCAAGAGCCAGCTAAAGGCAGAGCCAGGATTCAAACCCAGGTTTGAATAACTGCAAAGTCAGAAAGGCTGAGTTTAAATTTAACTTCCTACTAAGAGAATATAAATGCCTGGAAGAATGTTAATAAAAATAATAATCTTTGCTATTTCTAAGTAGTAAGTCTCAGATTTTTTTTTCATTTTCCTTTCTTTTTTTTTTTTTTAATGTACTATTTGAATTTCCCACATAAGAACATATTTTTTTTTCTTAAAGAAAATCAAGGTCCAGGAAAAAAAAAAAAAACAGAACAAGCATACATAAAACCTATGATTCTGTAACTTGAACTTTGAGATGCTCAAAAAAGTGCTCCCATGTTCAAGTGGGAGAAGAAGATATTAAAGATAGGAAAAACAGGATGAAGTAGAAGGAAGTGCTTTTGGACAGAGTCACAGAGAAGCCACACGGTAAGTCCCCTAGCCTACCATTTTTCTCTTAAAGCTATTTACCCAGATGTCTAAGTCTTTTGACCCAGAGATTTTCTCTACGAATTTACCTTAAGGAAAAGCTATGTGCAAGAACTCATCCATGGCAGCATCATCTATTATGGAGAAAAAGCTGGAAACAATCTAAGAGTCCAAAGTTAAGGCCTATTAATAAATTATAAAGATCAGATAAAAATATGGATGTTTATTATATAAGATATGTAAAATAAGGATACACTGTCACAATGTTTATTTTTTTCAGTTATATTTTTGTTATAATTTTCTCCATTTTTAAAGTCAAAAATTACTTAAAATTATTCCTTTAAAATGCCAGCATCATAATTATGTTATTAGAAGTAATAAGGATCAAATACACGGTGCCAGATCTAAAGGTCTCCCAGCTGGAAAAGGGAAGCAGAAAGCTCAAATACTCTAACCAGAGGACAATGACATGGTGATGTAATTGACTATGGGAAGTAGTTCATTCAGAGGAAATCAAGGTGGGTGGTATGATGAACAGAGAAGTTGCAAACATAGTAAGGCTGTAAAAAAGTATATATTATGTGCCTTCCAACTTATTAGGACATAAGTACAATGCAAAAGACTTTCACAGATGAAACCTCACATTTGCAAGTGTGGCAGAGAAATATATGCAGAGGCAGTTGGATGTGCACTAAAAAAGTGGCTATCAAAAAGAGAATAAGGTATTTACATTACCCCATAGTGAAGTACTCTCTTTATACTTTTGTCAGTGCTACTCTGAATAAGCCACAATAGCTCCTATGTAAACAATATTCACAAAATTCTGGACAATTATTTATAGACTATAATATAAGATGCTTTCAAAATCTTTTATTGCTAGAAGAAAAGAATACAGACCAAGATAAAACAGGTATGCATAAAGAACAAGGCCCAAAAATTTTAGAATAATTAGGAGAGGCTTATAGCTGTTCATGGTAGAGAAAGAGGACAAATGCAGCCTTAGAAGATACTGAAAACACAAAACAAGTCTGTGAATATCATTGTTTTTTTTTTTTAACTCCATTTACACTTCTAAGCGAAATATGCTCAAATTACCATACACCTAATCTTTCAACTGAGCAAAGACTTGGTAATGATGACAAATATAACAATGAATACATGAGAGATTTTTTTTCTACTTCTGAAGGCCTTAAAAATACAGCTTTTCTCAAAATCCTCTATTTTCTTCATAGTCTATTAACTACTTTCTTTTCACTGGAAATTGAGGGAAGCAGCAGAAAATCATGAGTGTGACAAGAAAATGATGAAATGGATTTCTGAGGTGGCTTGAGGAAATGACTATCAGGTGTTCATAGTCAGTCACACCTTTTATAAAAGCCTGGATAGAACCAGAGGGGATCAAATTCCTCACAGTTCCAGAGAACATAAGGGTTCAAACAAGATGGGCATCCTTGTAGCCAGCTCTTCACAGTTTTCAGATATTTAGGCTCTAAATCCAAGTGGATATGTCCACAGAAAATTTCCATTACAGTATTTTAAAATATCACAAGGCCCCTAAAAAGTCCTAGAACACATAAAAAGAACTATCTATAATCAGGAATGTAACATCAACAACTAATCTGAATTTACATGGGCTCTAAAAATAAGAAGTCCTAATACTGCTGACCTTGGGATTTTTCTGCCTTATATAAAACCCAAAACATTTACACATTTTAAGACATTCTTCTGTTTTCTTCTGTTTTAGCCTTAGAGAATGTGAAGAATCACTGGCTGCTCTACATGAGCAAAGTGATTATATTTTAATAAAATGGAACTCTTTTCTATAAAGTTTTATGAAGTCGTCTTTGGAGATTGGTTTACTAAATTTCACATTTCCTTGCAATATACTTTGACTTAAATGAATTATCCAGGTTCAGCTAAGGATTCCAAATGCACCAAGCCCAGAACACTTGACTTCCGGTCTCATGCTACCCAACACATGCTTCTGCCAGACATTATGTTTAAAGCAATCAATCTTGATTATTGTAGGTAGCTGAACCCAGGTTAAAAAAAAAATCAATTTTAAATACATTCCACAATGCTTTACAGAAGCAAACTAAAACAAATGGGAAAAAAAATGAAAAAAAATCACAATTATTAAAAAGCTGATTTTTGTTTAAAACACCAAGCAAGGAACGGACATATGAATATTCCTAACCTGCAAAATGATTCCTCCACATTATATCAGCGAAACTCATTGGTGGGCCACTGGGAGGGTAGTGTTTACCTTTCAGAGGCTCATGATCAGTCCTTATCATATCCATTAAGGAGTTCTCCAACGAGTGCAAGTTAAAAGTGTCATAGGGCCTACTCCGGTCCTGAAAATAAAAACACAAAACAAGACAATACATAAAATTACATCATAAAATTAATTACTATATCATTTGCTTCTTGCCATGGATTGATGACATGAATCAAAGTTCCAGATAGTTCTAGTAACACATATTCTTTTTAATAAGAATAATGACTTGGCAACATTAAGCTTAATACAAACTTCTATAATTAACCTCAGCCTTTTCCCAATATTTTTTAATGTATATGTCCCACTACTTCAGACTTTCTCTCAAAATAACTTAAAAAAGTAAATTCAAAAGAGTCAAGTGAATTGACTTTGCCTTTGGCCCTTCACCCCAACCTCCACTGTCAAATAAACATTCTATTCAAATGAACAGAGAATTTTTTTATCTAGAGAAAGTCCATAATTAAGAACTCTCAGTCTATAAACAGAAACACTTTCCTAAAAAATTAAAAGATGACTGTAGCTTCAATGTAATTTTATCAGGTATCTTTAATATTTATTACTGATAAGTTCCATACATTAGATACACTCTATAAAATTTAACATGTGTCCAAAGTACTGCTAAATTAACTTTTGAAAAGCACTCACATGAAAAACTTTAACCCAGGGTAGTGTTTTCATGATGCTAGAGTCAAAAACATTTTGAAAATAAAGAGCTAACGCAAACTAAGTGAAGAAAAATCACTGTTCCACTACATTTCACTGAAGCCCACGGGAGACCATCATGTACGATTATTTTTACTAGTCTGAGCTAAAGGGAAGCACAACTCATAGATTAACATTATAGAATACACTACAGATTTAATTTGCTTTTATTTAAGAAAAGCAAAACGGGTGCCTGGGGGGCTCAGTCGATTACATCTGACTCTTGTTTTCAGCTCAGGTCATGATCTCGGGTCTTGAGACTGAGCCCCTTGTGGGGCTCTGAGCTCAGTTTAGAGTCTGCATGAGACTCTCCCTCTCTCTCTATCCCTCCCATTCCCCCTGCCTCACACTTACACGCAAGCTCTCAAATAAATAAATATTTTAAAAAAGCAAAACACACAATTTAACAACCACACCAAATCAAACTATAGCAATGAGAGATTATTTTCAGGGTCCTGAACAGTTCATCCAGTCCTGCAAATGATCATTTATGGTCTTCATGAACAACAGTAGTAAGTAACTATCTGGATGAGCAAAAGGGGATATAACAGGTAAAAACTTCAACTTCAGTGACCATTTTCTAGATTAAGTCTTAACTCTTGGGAAGCTGTTTTTCTTCTGGTTTCTGGAAAGCATGGCTATATATCTATTCAGGGAGGCAGAAAGGAAAGTGGCATTTCCTCAGCACTGAACAAGAAGGAAGAATCAGAGGGTTACTGAATGAATAAAAGCAGTATGTATACTCACAGATCCTACGAAATGCCCTGAACTGAGAACCAGGAGGCAAGAGTGCTAGAATAACTACTATAACTGGGGGTTTTGGGTACATGATGATCTACCTCTAGTCTGTGCCTGAAATTCCTCCCTTTTTACAAATGAGAGGACTGAGTTAGAGTATTTCTAATATCGCTTACAACTCTATACTTTTTTTAAAAAAAACTCAGAGATGAGGAGTAGGAGTTGAGGGTACAGATGTTTTCGAATGCCAGAGACAAAAATTCCATTTTTACCAACCTTTAATGCACAAGTCAAGGGCCAACTCCTATACTAAGCCCTGGTGATTCAGAGATGAATGTTGCAACCTAGTCCCTATGTACAAGTAATTAGTAAAAGGAGAGAGACACAACCAATTAAAATAAGAAAATGACAGGTATTTGGACGGGGTAATGTGTACAGTACAATGGAAACTAAGCCACGTTCTATTTCTTAAAGAGTATGTATGTTTATATTATAATTTTTTAAAAAATCACATTCTGAAAAGTCCCAAGTCTCTTGAATCTGGACCTGCCATCTGACGAGGTATGAAATTTGTCTTAGTTATCATCAATGGTCTTTAGTATTCTCATTGGTAAAATAGGATCTTACCTATCAGGATTGGGTTGAAATTACTTAAGTATTTATTCCACTCACATTGTGTTTGTCAAAGAGTAAAGCATTCAACATTTCTTAGTTTACTGCCTCCTCTCACTTGCTACCTCCCTCCCTTTTTTTTCTTTTTTAAGATTTTATTATTTATATAAGAGAGAACATGAGGTGGGGGGAAAGAACAGAATGGGAGGAAAGTGAAAAGAATCCTAAGCAGACTCCATGCTGAGCCTGGAGCCGGACATGAGGCTGAATCTCATGACCTTGAGATCATGACCTGAGCCAAAATCAAGAGTCAGATGCTTAACTCACTGAGCCACTGAGGCCCCCTCCCATTTTTTTTTCCTTTTTAACAATCACCAATTATCTGTCTACTGTTGGATAAGAAAGAGACATGGAATATTTTCTTTGGTTCTTCATTTTGGTCTCTATATAATTCTAGGTCTCTTCTTCTTTAAGGTCTTCCTGTATATCATTTTTTTTGCGCTGGGTTCAAGTTATCTGTGGAAACTCCAATTACTTAAGGAGTAAATCTGAATTTCCAGAAATGTAGGCTTATCTGTCTCCATAAGAGGTATCATATTCTTTGTCCAGAGGAAAAGCCACAGGTTAAAAAAAAAAAGTGTGCTGGTGAGAAGTCAAAATGACAACCTACTTCCAGCATTGACAATCCTGGAATGGAAGTCTAGGAGTCTTCTAATATATATAGATCTCCACACTTCTAAATAGAGCCCTGCAGGCGTGGGACTGTTTCAAAAAAGGCTGATAAGGTGAAGGGACTATAAGAAATGGCTGTTTGAAGGCATTCAAGAATCTTTCCAGCCAGGACAGTTTTTTTCATTTAATTCTTCACATAATCCTTCAAGGTAAATAACAACATATTCATTTCACACATGAGGAAGTTGAGGTTCAGAGAAGATTCTAGCCTGGATCTAACCACAGAGCCAGTACCTAAGGAGTATAAACATAAGCTCAAAGAAATTGATCTAGTTCATACAGGATAGTAAATGAAAGTTCCATAGAAGCACAACATTGTATTTAATTACCAATGAAATGACCTTCCTGGCAAGATGGTAGTGAGTCCCCATCAGAAGACGATATTGGATTATTAGATTATTAGGTAGTCAGGAAAATTAGAGGCGTTATTTGCATGGGGATTCATGCATCTGAAGTGGTTCTCAAACCTGTCAGTTTGCCAAAATCACATGTAGAATGGCTTAAATGCACATTCCTGGGCTCCAGGTAAAACCAACTTAGTCATAATTTTAAAATAAGTGTTCCAGGTAGCTCTTTTGACTGGCTCAATTTGAGAGCCACCAGACTGGATGGTTCTTCAAATTAAGCCTTTATACCTGCAACTGATCAGTAGAATGGGATAGTAAAGTGAGGAAGGGACTAGAAGGATGGCAGCAGGCAAGAAATAAGCCTGGTCACTTTGCCAAAGGTCAGCTTTGTAGTGTTCCGATTGTGGGTTAGGAAAACAGTTGATGGTCTGGCATTTATAAGTACACACTCTGAAATCAGCCATCTGATTTTCAAATTTGGGCTCTGCCAGTTGCTGGCATGTCACTCTGAATGAGTTTCTAAGCCTTGGTTACCTTCATCTGTAAAATGATGATTATTTTCCCTATGGTTATTTTCAGTACTAAATGACAGAACGTACAAGGCATCTGTATAGTGGTGGCTACTGGAATATTAGGGAGAACACAAAGAAACTTCTATGATGCCACCTTGGAGTACTGGGACATCTATTTTAAAACCTAGAGGTTCACTAGTACTCAACAGATGAAAACATGACAGGTGAAATGCAAGACACAATTTGCACAGCCTTCTTAATTGAACAAATTTCAATGTGGAGATTTACTTTCTCATTAAAATTTATTTATCCATGCCTTACTGGTTTATATTTGCAGGATACTATTCATCCTTTTTGTTTTATAAGTAGTAAACATTGCTAAAACAACTGATTAATCAGGAAGCCTACAAGAAATAGAACAAAAAGGACAGAAAAACTACAAAAATTGCAGTGAAATGCAAAGAGAAATCATAGAGAAAATTAGACCATAATTTTTCATTCAACAACAAGTTAGAAGTAGAAACTAACCTTTTAAGTTTTTAAAAATAAGTTTTGGTTCCCAATATAGGGAAAATAAGGAAAACATCTTTTTTTTAACTTATTTTTTGCAAGTAAACACACCAGGAAGTATTAGAATATTTATAAATAATGCATCCCGGGATCCCTGGGTGGCGCAGCGGTTTAGCGCCTGCCTTTGACCCAGGGCGCGATCCTGGAGACCCGGGATCGAATCCCACGTCGGGCTCCCGGTGCATGGAGCCTGCTTCTCCCTCTGCCTGTCTCTGCCTCTCTCTCTCTCTCTCTCTCTCTCTCTCAATGTGTGTGTGACTATCATAAATAAATAAAAATTAAAAAAATAAATAAATAAATAAATAATGCATCCCATTATTGACTCTTTCTTTGATGATAACCAATGACAAATGCTATATAGCAGTTAGTTGTATATAGAGGGAGCTCACTCCTTTGCGTGGTTCACTAGCTCTGCTTTTTTATTCCCCTCAGCTTGACTTAATATTAGTATATTTATCAGGTACTTAATATGGGCTTGCCACTATTCTAAGCATGCTAAATGCATTCCCTCACAACTCTATTTTATAGATTAAGCAATTAAATTTTGGAGAGACTAAGTAACTGGCCCAATATTACAGGGCAGTAAGCAAGAGAGCCCAGGTTCCAATCCACTCAAATCCAGACTGCTCTCAAGGACTCTCACTCAACTGCCTCTCTGACTTCCTCCTACTCTCTATACCTTAATTCTTTTTCACAAACATTCTTTCAACCTAATCTTAACACATTCAGATAGGGGTTTCTTTAACCACCACCCTGCCACATAGGCAACCTAATTAATCCTCACTTGCCCTTAGTCATTTACTCTCATTCAAATGACAGTTAAACTCAAGAAGTAGCTTGATCTAAACCTCCAGGATTACCATAGGCCCACCTCCACCAGCCCTATCCTATTCACCTGCCTTTTTCTTGTGAGAGAAATTTAGGACCCCTTTCTACCCTTTCTGGCTTATCTCCAGACATATCCTTTCCTAGAGATACAAGATAGAAGGCTGCAAGAGCCCACAAACATCTGAGAAAAAAGCATTTTCAGAAGCAAATGATAAAATTTTTTTAATAATAAATTTATTTTTTATTGGTGTTCAATTTGCCAACATACAGAATAACACCCAGTGCTCATCCCGTCAAGTGCCCCCCTCGGTGCCCGTCACCCATTCACCCCCACCCCCCGCCCTCCTCCCCTTCCACCACCCCTAGTTCGTTTCCCAGAGTTAGGAGTCTTCATGTTCTGTCTCCCTTTCTGATATTTCCTACCCATTTCTTCTCCCTTCCCTTCTATTCCCTTTCACTATTATTTATTATATTCCCCAAATGAATGAGAACGTATGTTTGTCCTTCTCCGATTGACTTACTTCACTCAGCATAATACCCTCCAGTTCCATCCACGTTGAAGCAAATGGTGGGTATTTGTCATTTCTAATGGCTGAGTAATATTCCATTGTATACATAAACCACATCTTCTTTATCCATTCATCTTTCGATGGACACCGAGGCTCCTTCCACAGTTTGGCTATTGTGGACATTGCTGCTATAAACATCGGGGTGCAGGTGTCCCGGCGTTTCATTGCATCTGAATCTTTGGGGTAAATCCCCAGCAGTGCAATTGCTAGGTCCTAGGGCAGGTCTATTTTTAACTCTTTGAGGAGCCTCCACACAGTTTTCCAGAGTGGCTGCACCAGTTCACATTCCCACCAACAGTGTAAGAGGGTTCCCTTTTCTCCGCATCCTCTCCAACGTTTGTGTTTTCCTGCCTCGTTAATTTTCCCCATTCTCACTGGTGTGAGGTGGTATCTCATTGTGGTTTTGATGTGTATTTCCCTGATGGCAAGTGATGCAGAGCATTTTCTCATGTGCGTGTTGGCCATGTCTAGGTCTTCCTCTGTGAGATTTCTGTTCATGTCTTTTGCCCATTTAATGATTGGATTGTTTGTTTCTTTGGTGTTGAGTTTAGTAAGTTCTTTATAGATCTTGGAAACTAGCCCTTTATCAGATACGTCATTTGCAAATATCTTCTCCCATTCTGTAGGTTGTCTTTTAGTTTTGTTGACTGTATCCTTTGCTGTGCAAAAGCTTCTTATCTTGGTGAAGTCCCAATAGTTCATTTTTTTTTTTTTTTTTGCTTTTGTTTCTTTTGCCTTTGGGGATGTATCTTGCAAGAAGTTACTGTGGCCGAGTTCAAAAACGGTGTTGCCTGTGTTCTCCTCTAGGATTTTGATGATATCTTGTCTCACATTTAGATCTTTCATCCATTTTGAGTTTATCTTTGAGTATGCTGAAAGAGAGTGGTCTAGTTTCATTCTTCTGCATGTGGATGTCCAATTTTCCCAGCACCATTTATTGAAGAGACTGTCTTTCTTCCAGTGGATAGTCTTTCCTCCTTCCTCCTTTATCGAATATTAGTTGACCATAAAGTTGAGGGTGCACTTCTGGATTCTCTATTCTGTTCCACTGATCTATGTGTCTGTTTTTGTGCCAGTACCACACTGTCTTGATGACCACAGCTTTGTAGTACAACCTGAAATCTGGCATCGTGATGCCCCCAGCTATGGTTTTCTTTTTTAAAATTCCCCTGGCTATTCGGGGTCTTTTCTGATTCCACGCAAATCTTAAAATGATTTGTTCTAACTCTCTGAAGAAAGTCCATGGTATTTTGATAGGGACTGCATTAAACGTGTAAATTGCCCTGGGTAACATTGACATTTTCACAATATTAATTCTGACAATCCATGAGCATGGAATATTTTCCCATCTCTTTGTGTCTTCCTCAATTTCTTTCAGAAGTTTTCTATAGTTTTTAGGGTATAGATCCTTTACCTCTTTGGTTAGGTTTATTCCTACGTATCTTATGCTTTTGGGTGCAATTGTAAATGGGATTGACTCCTTCATTTCTCTTTCTTCAGTCTCATTGTTAGTGTATAAAAATGCCACTGACTTCTGGGCATTGATTTTGAATCCTGCCATGCTGCCAAATTGCTGTATGAGTTCTAGCAATCTTGGGGTGGAGTCTTTTGGGTTTTCTATGTAGAGTATCATGTCATCAGCGAAGAGGGAGAGTTTGACTTCTTCTTTGCCAGTCTGAATGCCTTTAATGTCTTTTTGTTGTCTGATTGCTGAGGCTAGGACTTCCAGTACTATGTTGAATAACAGTGGTGAGAGTGGACATCCCTGTCTTGTTCCTGATCTTAGGGGAAAGGCTCCCAGTGCTTCCCCATTGAGAATTATATTTGCTGTGGGTTTTTCGTAGATGGCTTTTAAGATGTTGAGGAATGTTCCCTCTATCCCTACACTCTGAAGAGTTTTGATCAGGAATGGATGCTGTATTTTGTCAAATGCTTTCTCTGCATCTATTGAGAGGATCATATGGTTCTTGGTTTTTCCCTTGCTGATATTATGAATCACATTGATTGTTTTATCAGTGTTGAACCAGCCTTGTGTCCTGGGAATAAATCCTACTTGGTCATGGTGAATAATTTTCTTAATGTACTGTTGGATCCTATTCGCTAGTATCTTGTTGAGAATTTTTGCATCCATGTTCATCAGGGATATTGGTCTGTAATTCTCCTTTTTGGTGGAGTCTTTGTCTGGTTTTGGAATTAAGGTGATGCTGGCCTCATAGAATGAATTTGGAAGTACTCCATCTCTTTCTATCTTTACAAACAGCTTTAGTAGAATAGGTATGGTTTCTTCTTTAAACGTTTGATAGAATTCCCCTGGGAAGCCATCTGGCCCTGGACTCTTGTGTCTTGGGAGGTTTTTGATGACTGCTTCAATTTCCTCCCTGGTTATTGGCCTGTCCAGGTTTTCTATTTCTTCCTGTTCCAGTTTTGGTAATTTGTGGCTTTCCAGAAATGTGTCCATTTTTTCTAGATTGCCTAATTTATTGGTGTATAGCTGTTCATAATATGTTTTTAAAATCGTTTGTATTTCCTTGGTGTTGGTAGTGATCTCTCCTTTCTCATTCATGATTTTATTAATTTGAGCCTTCTCTCTCTTCTTTTTAATAAGGCTGGCTAATGGTTTATCTATCTTATTAATTCTTTCAAAGAACCAAGTCCTGGTTTTGTTGATCTGTTCCACAGTTCTTCTGGTCTCGATTTCATTGAGTTCTGCTCGAATCTTTATTAACTCTCTTCTTCTGCTGGGTGTAGGATCTATTTGCTGTTTTTTCTCTAGCTCCTTTAGGTGTAAGGTTAGCTTTTGTATTTGAGTTCTTTCCAGTTTTGGATGCTTGTATTCGATGTATTTCCCCCTCAGGACTGCTTTTGCTGTATCCCAAAAATTTTGAATGGTTGTATCCTCATTCTCATTAGTTTCCATGAATCTTTTTATTTCTTCCTTAATTTGCTGGTTGACCCTTTCATCTTTTAGCAAGATGGTCCTTAACCTCCATGTGTTTGAAGTCCTTCCAAATGTTGTGATTTAGTTCTAATTTCAAGGCATTATGGTCTGAGAATATGCAGGGGACGATCCCAATCTTTTGGTATCAGTTAAGACCCTATTTGTGACCCAGTATGTGGTCTATTCTGGAGAAAGTTCCATGTGCACTTGAGAAGAATGTGTATTCAGTTGAGTTTGGATGTAAAGTTCTGTAGATATGTGTGAAATCCATCTGGTACAGTGTATCATTTAAAGCTCTCATTTCTTTGGAGATGTTGTGTTTAGAAGACCTATCGAGTGTAGAAAGTGCTAGATTGAAGTCACCAAGTATAAGTGTATTATTATCTAAGTATGTCTTAATTTTGGTTATTAATTGATATATTTGGCAGCTCCCACATTCGGGGCATATATATTGATGATTGTTAAGTCCTCTTGTTGGATAGATCCTTTAAATATGATATAGTGTCCCTCTTCATCTCTCACTACAGTCTTTGGGGTAAATTTTAGTTTATCTGATATAAGGATGGCTACCCCTGCTTTCTTTTGAGGACTCCAAATGATAAAATTAATCATGGTGTTTACTATATGGTAGGAACTGGGCTAAATGCTTTATAGCCACGTTCTCAATCCTCACCACAACCCTACAGGGTCAATATTATCTCCATCTCGCAGAAGAGAAAATTGAGGATCACAAAGGTTATGTGACTGCTCAAAGTCACAAAGTTGGGTGGAAATCAGGATGTAAACCCAGGTCTGCGACTTTCAAGTCTATGCCAGTATTGTTCCAAAGCTTCATAATATGTTCATATTATGAACATATTAATATGTTCATATTATTGGGGTTGTGAAATAATATAGAAAAACTGAAGGAATTCTTGAAGGAAGGTTTTTACATTTATCATATGTTTTCAACATATGTATGGATAAAACATTTCAAAATTAAATGCATTCAACACATACAGGAGGATTCACTCACAAAACTAGCCATTTCTGAATTTCTGCTCTACTGCTCTTATTTTCTAGTTTTTTATTGGGGAGAGCGGGTCAGAGGGACAGAGAGAATCTCAATCAGCTCCATGCCCTTGCACAGGGCCCAACACAGGGCTCGATTCCATGACCCTAAGATCATGACCTGAGCTGAAAATAAGAGTCAGATACTTCACTGACTGAGCCACCAGGCACCCTTACCACTCTTACTTTCTAATGAGTTTACATTATTTGAAACTATCTCAGCTTCCTTATTTTTTTTAAGATTTTAAAAATTTATTTACTCATGAGAGACACACAGAGAGAGAGGGGCAGAGAGAGAGGCAGAGAGAGAGAGAGGGAGAAGCAGGCTCCATGCAGGGAGCCCAACGTGGGACTTGATCCCCGGTCTCCCGGATCATGCTCTGGACTGAAGGCAGTGCTAAACCGCTGAGCCACCTGGGCTGCCCCTTGGCTTCCTATCTACACTACAAGCACTGTTTAATGGTAATTAATATGCTTTACCTATTTTATTTTGTTAAAGATTTATTTATTTATTCATGAGAGACGGAGAGAGAGACAGAGACACAGGCAGAGGGAGAAGCAGGCTCCATGCAGGAAGTCTGATGCGGGACTTGATCCTGGGACTCCAGGATCATGCCTTGGGCGGAAGGCAGGCGCTAAACCATTGAGCCACCCAGGGATCCCAGGTTTACCTGTTCTAAATGAATATTTAATCACATAACACATAATTCCATTCTTCTTGAACACAAACCAAAGACTATTACAGAAAAAGCAAAAGTCTCCAATCCTACCTTCTTGCACTCTTCAGATCACTATGTACATTTGGCATATATTCTTTCAGATGTTTAAAACTACATTCATGTATATATGTACCCACAGAATAATATTTCATGTTATTTCTTCCCCTAAACATAGAAATATGCATAGTGTTCTGCATTTTCTTTCTTTGACCAATATTGTGCTTCTGAGACAGATCCATTTTAATAGATATGTTCTTGCCTCTCCCCCACCCAACCATGTACACATCTCACCTACAAAGCAAATGCATAGGGACTATGTTAAAAGAAGTAGCCACCTCCATATACATTCTATAAAATAACTTCTGATTTTGAGATTTATTTCCCATCCCCTAGTTTTCTCAAAATTTCTGTTCTGGCCCTTTAACTGCACCTCTTCCATGCTTGGTCTACTCTGGCACAATGGTTTTTTTGATCCCCAGTTTCTGTGAAAGACTGTACTAATAAAATGTAAGAAACTATGGAACTTCTCAGACCTGAGTAAAAACCAAAGAGCCAATACAACCAAAAAGCTCAACGTGTAGTGATTTCGAACACAGAATCTGCTTAAGATTAAGGATCTTAAGATCACCATAAAGAGCACCATAAAGAATGGACAGGACATGTAGTAATGTATACTAGATAGGGGCAACAAACAATTATAGGAGCAGTAACATAAAATCTCTATGTATCACAAAACAGAGGTCTAGAAATTTATAGTTCCAAACCAAATACTGCCATTATTTGTCAGAATTGACCAAAAACATAAGTTCTTATATCAAATTAACTTTATTATAGTATTAAGCAGATTGATATGCATTTGCCCTAAGATTAAAACCTTTCCCAAATGAAGGAAAATCTGTCACTCATGTGAGAGAAAGGGGAAAAAATAACTTTTCAAATGAAGATTTTTGTGCCATCTTCAGAAAGTATCAAGTCCTTCAGTCTGTGGTCAGTTTTAACCCTCCCAAATAAGACTATTACATATGTAGCCCTCTGGAAAACATGACTGTAGATTCTCCTTGTCACAATAGCAAGCAGATAATGCTCCTTTTATCTAACCTGAAGTCCTTGCAAAATTAAAACCTTTCTCTGTTCCCTAGTCTCAGAAAAGAAATAACTGATCAGCACCTGCTGCAAATTTTAATATTCTTTAAGATTATTGTTAAACCTAGTCTTCCACACAAGAAATTCACAAGAACCCTCAATACAGCCTAGGATACAATTAGGGTATACAAAGAAATTACGATTTCCTCATCTTTTTCTTCTTGAGGTTGACTAATTCCAGTTACTTTAACCTTCTTTTAAGGCAGCTTGTGTTTTTTCTTGCTGTTATTACAAACCAAGCTGACCAAAGTTCTTACTTAAAAAAAAAAAAAAAAAGAGGATAGTTTCACTAAACAATCAGATGAACATGACAACCAGCAATTTTCATTTAGCCTCTTCCAGCTCCCTGTCATCCTCAATCTTCCTTCACAGCTCTTTCCTCATTGGTTTGCCATGCAGACCAGATAAGAAGCCCAGTTTATCAGACATTGGGAAATCATTTGGAATCACCTTATTCACTGGAAATAACTTACATATTAGGGACAAATCTAGATGGGCGAATGGTAAAGAGGTAAACTGGACAAAAAGTACAAATGCCTACTGCTACCACTTCTGACTATAGTAAACAGTTCAGAGCTAAGCATATATGCACTTAAAAAAGAAGGAGTACAGTTTAGCATTGTGTTAGGTAAAAGGCAGAAAGACCTAGGAAGGATACAGAAAGGGAGAGAAATAAATACAATGGTCAGAAGAGCAGGCTAAGGAACTAATTAAAGTTGTCCCTTCTTTGGTTATTGAGTATATATGACTAGCTGGTGTTGCCTCAAATCACCAGGTTGTTAAAAGAAGAATATCATCCCAAATAGCTTATTAGGCATTGGTTTATTAGGCATGATAATGTAGGGGAAGCTTAACCTTTGCAACCAAAACCTACCTTAGAGCATTAGGCAAAGTACATGTAGCTCTTCATACTGTTATCTTTTTATGGATCACAAACATTAAAATCCTTCCACAAAATTGACTAATTCTAGGTAGAGTTGCAATTCTCCTTCCCCACCCCAATATTTTAGCTCCAAGTAATTAGCATTAACTCAGTATATTGTTGTTACTTCCTTACATGCCTACCATCATCAATAAATTGAAAATTCTATGGAAGCAGATGTGTCTTATTCATATTTTTATCACCTAGCAGAGGCCTCATCATAGGCATTAGTAAATGCTTTTTTCTCACTTAAATCATTCTTCAGATGGTTTCATATTACATGAGTTTCATTTAAAACTAATGAAGAACTGCATACCTACTAGAATGGCTAAAAAGCAAACAAAGAAAACCCCCGACAATTCCAAATGTTGACTAGGACACAGAACAACTAGAATTCTCATAAACTACTGGTGAGAATGCCAGATAGTATAGCCACTCTGGAAAACCAATTTGGGAGTTACTTAAAAAGTTAAACATACCCCATACCCTAAACCATACAACCTAGCAACCCTAACTCCTAAGTATTTACTCAAGATAAATAAAAACACATGTCCACAGAAAAACTTGTAAGCAAATGTTTTTAACAACTTTATTCATAATTTCCCCAAACCAGAAACTACCCAAATGTCCATCAACTTGTAAATGAATAAACAAATTGTGGTACATCCACATAATGGAATATTATTTAGCAAGAAAAAGAAATAAAGTATTGATATATGCTGTAACATGAATAAGCCTTGAGAACACTATAAGAAGCCAGTCACAATGGATCACATGTTGTATAATTCCAATTACATGAAATAACCACAATAGTCAAATTAGCCATAGAGACAGAAAGCAGATTGGTTGTTGCCTAGGGCTGGGTTAGTCAAGAGGGAAACTGAAATTAAATGTTGGTGGTTATGGGGTTTCTTTGTCAGGGTGATGAAAATGCTTTAGAATTAGATAGTGATTACTGACACACAATTTTGCAAATATACTGAAAACCAAAACATTTAAATAAAATTGTAAAAGGTGAATGAACTTTGTGGTATGTTAATTATATCTTAATAAAGATATATTTTTTTAAGTTTTCCTAATGTGTTAACAGTAACTATGATACTACCTGCAAATTGTCTGTTTTAGGTATAGGACATATGACTGAAGGAAGGCAAAGTATTAACTGTATCTGTTTCATTCAAGAGCCACAACAGGACTCAGGTAATAAAACCTAACCCAGACAGTAGTAAAGCCCAAAAAGCAAACCTATTGCCAGTTAAATAACTAATACCATCCATGTCACCATATGTCATTGCATTTCTAAGTATGTCTTTAACACTCCTGCAGAGACCTACAAGCAGTTAACCATATTACCCACAAACAACATCTTCTCAAGTCTCCCATTGTTTCTAAGGAGTTTTTTTTATTATTATTATTCCAGAGATTCCAGTCTTAGAATGATATGCAGTGTCTTTCAGAGACCCAATTCATCCCATTTGTAACCTAGGCACATTTTAAGAAGGAAATGCTCCAGCTTTTATCTAGAACTATTACTAGACCATAAAGGATACCTATATCCATATAGACCAAAGTCAGACCTGCTCCTGTTCATTTAAATTGCTGTTTGACTTGAATGGATAAATGAGGAGTTACACAGCAGAATTTGCAGATTCACCAGAATCTGACAGGGGCCATGACGTGAACACTTTTGCTGTGGCCCCGTTATCCTCTATGATCCTTGTATTTAAAAACTGAGCAGCAAAACACAGCTGCTTTCACACAAATAGTCCTGGGGCACCTGGGTAGTTCAGTCAGGTTAAGTGTCTGACTCTTATTTTGGCTCAGGTCATGATCTCAGGGTCGTGAAATCAAGCCCTGCACTAGGCTCTGCACAGGGCATGGAGCCTGCTTAAGATTCTCCCTCTCCCTCTGCTCCTTCCCAACTCTTTGTCTTAAAACAAAACAAAACAAAATAGTCCTTTGACACCAAAAGCAATAAAGCAACACCTGTGCCAATTTGATCTAGCAGCTAAGGATCTTTTTTTTTTTTTTTTTTTTTTTTGGTCTTTTCA